>NC_050202.1:16627666-17257000 GCF_013141755.1 Anopheles stephensi | reverse complement strand
GATTTGGTACTAGTTGATGCTGATTAAACCTGAAACGTCCAATACTAGCTCTTTCACATTTAATTTCTTGTTTGTTGTTAACATTTTTTCACATTATATTTGTTCTTTACTAATTCTATCTAGTTTTTAAGTGAAAATTGAACAAGTATTTGAACGTTTTAGATTTTCATAACGAAACTAATACAGCAGGGATGAAAAGTTAATGAAAATAATTTAATTAAAAACAGCCAATAATTAACAGTGGTATATTCGACGCTAGTTCAGAGAATGACAGCGTGCAAAAGGCTTTTGGCGCGAAACGCTATTTTCGATTGACGCTAGCAACAAGAAGTTGGTAAATTGTTGGTATATTCATTCAGATAGTTGTATTCTAAAAACATGCCTTAATCCATCAATATCGATACCTTTTCCCAGATAATTTTTAATTTATAAATTTGGGGCTATATTTTACATGCACGCCATCCAAATTTTTTCGTTGTTAAAAATGGTTGTAAAACTTAATTTTATACTTGATAATATAAGGCTTTGTGATAAATAATGCTCTGTAAACCACTTTACGTAAAATGTACATAGGACAAAAAGTTAAATCGAATATTTACATAAAAAATTCGAATAATGTCAACACAGTCTGGCCCTTATTCATAATTAAAATGAAAAATAAATATTTCTTAGGTCACAAAACAAGTTAATGAATAGTTTCTAAGTTGAAAACATTGTGCTGTTAGATATATGTTTTTGTAATATATATTAAAAATTAGCTATTGTGTTAAACGAGGCGACCCCTGTCTTATGACCTGATAAACACTGTAATGTTTTGAATGTGAAGAGGGGGACCAAAAATTGATACATCTAACCCACTAAAGTATCATTATCCTATTTTTTTTTCTTCAATTTAACTGAACGTTTTACCATTTTTTTCTGTTTTATTTTCATGTTTGCTATACACTTTTATTCCTTTTTTATATCTCCATGCATTCTACTTATTTCTTATCATTCCTCTTCTATTACGGTTTACTGTAGCATTGTTTGTTTTTTTTTTTAATTTGTTAGCTTAAATACTGAGTTTAAAAAGTGTTTCTCCTTTTTACTAAACATAATTGTTTATCATGCATTTTCAACACCAAAAATAGTAGGACTTCAGTTTCTTCGTGAAATTTGGTGATATTCCATTTTCACCCTTCTATCCATAAATTCGTTAATAAATTTACGATGCCATATCCCTGACCACACTCAATGTTTCTTTTCTAGTGATATTTAGTCAGCCTTTCGATAACTTTTTAGTATGTTTTAATCGATTATGAAGAAGATAAGCTCTTTAGTAAGTTGGTGAAATTTTCAAACCGTATTTATTGGACATAAATCACTGACATTTCTTATCATGTAAAAAGTGGCCCTCCACCAGAAAGAAAGTGAAGTTATTCTTATAGCAAACCACTTTCCGGCCTGAATTGAAAACTGATCATCACACCTCAAAACTGAACATCATCAGGTTCAGCAGTGGATTAGCAGCCCTCTCAGCCAAGTCCACCCGGCCAGGCACTGCACAGCAGCAGCCACGTAGGCTAGGGGAAGCGAGTAGGAGTTTCATTCTGCAAAGCCGGCCAAAATCCTCAGCTTATGCTATCGAATGCATAGCGAGCAAGGTCTCCGCAGATCACGTCTTGGCTCGCCACCGTCGTCGTCGAAAAGGCTGGGTGAATGTTGAACGGAAAAACCTGTTCCAAGTGATGGACGCACACACACACACACCGGGAAGGTGGTGGGAACCAGGGGAACCGGGAACACCCGAGGTTCCAGAGGAGATTCGACTGTAGCTTTTCTTTTATTTCGTCGTGCTCGCATCTCTTACCTTTTGTTCTTGTTCGTTCTCTGCGCGCGTTGATTCTTTAAAACACAGAAGACGAACGTTGACGAAAGAACGGACCGAAAGCGGGTGGAAGCGAAGAAAACGGTGGCGCGATGAGACGGCAGCTCCACCGGTGGAGGTATTTATCTTACGGCACTGGTGACCAGTAGAGGGGGAGGGGGGGGGGGAGGAGTACGGAAAGAACGATACGCACCGGTTGAACCGATCTTAAAGATGCCATAGTACTGGCAGAAAGATGTACCTTGGTGCCCGGACTTCCCGCGTCCGAAAGCATCCGCGACGGGAAGCAGATTTTGGTAGCTTTTTGGTGGTTTTTGGGCGCGTTTTCAGTATAAAAACATGCACCCGATCAACAACCAGTTTCCGAGGCAGGGAAGAAACAGCACGCCGAGGAGGATCGCCACACGAAGGTCGGCGCGGAATGATGGATAATCGTTGGTGGAAAAGGTGGGTGAGAGGGAGGGGAGGGGGGGATTCAAGTCTAAAAAAAGAAGAACAAAATCTTCAACACATTTTCCATTGTGGAAGCTTCAACACACAGACTGCGATAATCACCCACCCCAAAAACAAGTTCTTAGCTGTAGAAGCGAATTCGTCTTCAACCAAAATTCTAAACGTCCACATGTCTGGTCTAAAAAGGTTTTTTGTATAAATCTATCAACTTTGAATAATTAAAAGGTCACAAAGAAAATGTCAGATAAATTAGCAACAGCAAAGTTCCGGAAAGGTTAGGCAACCGAATAATGCTTGAATCCAAAACAAATGATTTAAAGTATGCAAATTGAGTAGATCGAATGCTGAAGCAAAGCATTTTATCACACTGCACGCTGCCACCTTCATCTTTCCGCGTTTTTTTTTTTATTACGGGAATAATTAAGATAAAAATCGTACCACACCAACACAGACGGGCGCAACTTTTACATAATAATAATTGCCACCGGTTGCATTCGTGTTGCGTGTAGTACAAGCGAGTTGACAACTTCTAGCGTGTTTACAACATCAGCGAACACATCAACCATTTTCCTAGCGAGCCACCGAAAGGGACGAGCAACATACAATTTGCTGGATGCATCCTAGCGCAGCAAGAGAGAGAGAGAGAGAGAGGCATTTTTGGAGAGAGAGAACGCATTCTCACTTTCCGGCCAGAACCATCAGAGAGAAGGACCATCTCATATTTGGCATATTATTATTGTATTTCACCCCTATTTTCCGATAATGTTCCCCGAGGACTCGTGGGGGGGTTGATTCAAGTTCCATCCGGTCCGGGTTTATGTTGCGTTTAATCGATGATTCATATTTGTTGTTGATCCTGAAGGCAGGTAGTAATAGTAGTAGTAGAAGTCGTAGTAGGCGCCGTAACAACCCCGTCATAATATCTCATATGGCCTACTGGATGGATATGAGCATAGAAGATGCGTTGCGTGTGTGTTTGGGTTTGGGGGTTGTTAAAAGAGTTGGAAAATCGCTTGCCCAGGAAAGTTTTGCTCGATTAGGTTGACATCTTTTTAAAAGAAAACGGGACTGGACAGTTGGATTAACGCTGAATAAGATGAAAAGTACCTGTTAATGCAGTTGTAACGCACAGTATCAAGAAAATGATCGATGGTGTTTGGTTTTTGTAAGGATTGGGTTTGAAATAATACATTCAGTTTAATACAGCTACATTACTTTCGTTAGCTAAAAACAGTACTTATTAGGGTTAGGGAATTTTATTTTTTTTTAAATAAATTTTTAACTTTTTATTTATTTTGTGATAGAAAATAAATAAGAACCGATATCATAAACATAAAACTTACAAGAACAAAAATATCAGTTCAAATAGTAATACATTTAAACAAAAAATCAATAGTAAAATTTTAACCGTTAAACCGTTAAAAAATAGGAAAATATGGCAAAAATAGAATTTCAAAATTATTATAGTTATTTACGCCTGAACGCCAGCTAAACAAATGATAATAAAAATTACACAAAATTGATGAACTAATTAAACAAAATAAAAAGGCAAAACAGTTGCTTTCATGGATAATATGCATCATAGTGAAAATCTCATCAAGCACAAGTCTGCTATAAAATGTAAATGCCATAAAACGCTCGTTGCACGTGTTTGAGCTGGGGTTTTATACCACCGCTAGATAGCGCTAGTGTCGTGAAAGGGGAAAATTTTAGAATTGAACGGACTCTCCTTCTGAAATTTGTAAACACGTCGTAAAAGTGAGCTCTAATCAATATCTGAAGTATTCTGCGATGATTAATTATGAGGAATACAGGGTTCACTGTTTTCCTACCCCTTTCCATTGTTTCAGTGAGAAACTGCGGCTATAACCAGGTCAAGGAAGCTGGTAATGGCAGGCCGAAATCTCACGAGGCGGTAAAGCTGTAGAAGAATTCAAGCTCATAACGGAAGCTTTATAATGAATTGATCATTTACCCATATCTTACACAATCACCTCCCAAAATTTAAACGATAAAGAAAATAAGCAAAACTGTTTAATCCACTAAACAAACAGCTCTCTTTATTCACAATGCCCTAAAGGGCATGCCTAGCCGACAGGATATGATTTGTATCAGCTACATTCAATACACATGCCCAAAGGCGGCACCATACGGCAAACCTTGTGCACCGTAGTATCCAGCGTTGATAACATTCTTGTCATACCCGTAAGCCTGGTCATTAACAAGATTCTTCGGCTCGTTTGTGTGCACCCGGTGTGACACATGGCTAGTGACGTACGTTGGAGTAGAAACTAGTGTTTTGGTGAGTGTAGTTTTACCCGCAGGCAGCGCTGGTCCACCGATGGCCAACGGGGCTGGAGTAATGAAGCTGTCCAGCAGGGGACTCTGCACTTGCAGATGAGATGCTCGAGCGAGCGGCTCAACGAGATGAGCTGCTGGTGAAAATCCAGACGGAAGTGAACCGTGTGCTAGAGTTCCGTAGCTAACTCCAATGGAAGGAAGATCAAGATCGGTTGGAATGTAGTCGGCTTTGGTACAGGCGAGAAGGGCTACCATTGCAACAAACTGAAAAGGATATCTCAAAGTTAACAGTTAGAGGCCCACTTTGGATTAAAATCTAGCACAACTTACTTTGAACGCCATTGTGGAGCTGTATTGAAGGGTGATGAGCTAGCGTGTGTTTGATAATGCGTCTAGTACTCATCACTTATATACTAGAAACTAAATCGCAAATAATTCACCCACCAAAAAGCTAGAAATGATTGATATTATCCATTTCCTCGTTCAAGTCATCCAATTGCACCACAATTTCCTATCACCACGCTCGCGAAATAGGGAAAAGACATCAACGACCCCGACCAGTCTGTAAGCGACGAACCCTGGCGAACGGACGAGTCACCACCTCCGCCCACAATTACCTGATTAATGTGCGATCGATGACAATAAAAGTGGAAATTCGACCCATCTACCCCCCATCCCCTCCCCCCCTGGAGCTCGCAAACGAAAGGAAACTTAATTTTAGCTTTATTTTACCAAACGCATTGCACAATCGTAATGTGGAGCGCCACGAAAGGAATGGCGAATGGAGAGCGGAGGACACAACTATCTGTGCAATTTTCTGTCCTCGTCGTTGGTGTTATGCCGGTGGTCTCGTGTGTTATTCTGCTGCTTTTTTTTTGGGCATCAAAGCAAAAACTTATTTGTGCAATTCGCTACACCGCTGCTTCGTTCGCCTGCCCTAAGGCCAGGTGGGGTTCGCATTGACACTCGCCCTGCTCCTAGGGCGCGCGGTGTCTGATTGAGCGGACGCAGCACCACACACACACACACGAGCGAGCGCCCTTGAACTTTTGTCGGTTTCTTTCTCGAGCTGACGGGTATTATTTAGTTATTTCCTTACTTTTTCCTCGGTTGGTGTTCGATGTTTTCGATCATTTCGAACGAGCAATCGATCGTCACCGTCCGCCCGCGTTTGCTGTGGTGTTTGTCACCAACGAGGGGTCGCTCAGCTAAACTTGACTCAATTAAGATTAAGCGGACGTGGTGGTGGGTCAATCCCGATGCCGATCAATTCCGATTGCTTCCATTATACTTTTTGTTGCTGTGTGAATTGGATCGAATTTGAAAGACTGTTTTCGGGACCTTAAGTGACTGCATCCAAGCTGGGTGTACACTGACAGCTGACTACCCTTGGGACACCTGTGCTCTGAGCTGAGGCGAGCCTAATTGATAATCCGTAAACACGTGCAAACGGCAGCTTGGGTTGGGATTCCTACCATTAATCTATATTTGGACGGATGGGGCATACTAAAGGGTTGCACCGCTCGCGCCCTTTAGGGGCAGTACTTTTTGTGAGTAAAGCAATATAATATGGCCGATGTGATTTCGATCACATTTACTGCCCTTTTAGTGGATGGATGGTAGACTACATTTAACGCCCCAGTCCTTGGGGCAGTAAAGCATCCTACGGGTGGGTTGTTCACTGTGCTGATAGTGCGATTGCGGTAAGGTGAGTGCTGCAGCTATTACTCTACTGGTAAGCAGTAAAAGTGTTTCGCGTAATCTCGATAATGCCGATATGACCCCGAAACAGAAGGTCTTAAATGTGAATAAAACCTTTGGGAGATCGGACGACCCACTTGCTGGGTATTTAATTGCTTAAACTCAAGATTGAGATCATATCGATGACATAAACTTCAAAAAAGGCCCCCAGTTCAATCGGAATCGTAAACAATCTTGTAATTTAGAAACTTATTCTAAGCATTTTAAATCCGATGTATCGAAGCAAAACATCCGGTTCAGCAGTTTGGTATTTATAGTGTAACCTTCCCTTTGGGCGTTCGGAAGCCATCGATTTGATGTTGTTATTTTCGTACGATTTTAGGAGTTATTTTTGTCAAATAAAATATTTATGATGCCTTCCGTCAAAGTCGACAAAACAACTATAATTGGAATGGATGGAATGTGTTTTTTTTTCAATTCAATATGATGGCAGAACATTTAAATCAATCGAAAAATGAAAACAACATAAATTGTTGCCTTACATTGGGAAAAATGCATAAAAACAATTTGTCTATTAAATTTTTGTCAAAGATTTTATTATAAATATTTTTCATATATTCAATCACATTCATACACAACCGTTCGTTGTCACAATCAAACCAATATTTATCACAGACACAGTTCTTTACCAACCATGGGCAGAGATACCACCGTAAGCGAGGTTTGGTGCATAGGACAGCACCTTGCCACCGTAGATCGGAGCTGGCTCAGCGATAATGCTCTTACCGTACACTGGCTCAGCGATCAGTGGCTTGGCCGGATAGATGGGCTCGGCGTACACATTCTTGGTGTAGATCGGCTCCGAAAAGATGGTCTTGGCGTACGTTGGCTCAGCAATGATCGTCTTGCCGTACGTTGGCTCAGCATAGATCGTCTTGCCGTAGGTTGGCTCAGCAATGATCGTCTTGCCGTACGTTGGTTCAGCAATGATCGTCTTGGCAAACGGACCATAGGAGAGTGGCTTCGAGTATTCGAAATTCTTCACCAGAGCCGGAGCCTGGTACAGAGAGTGAGGAGCAGCATACGAGAGGGTTGGGAGAGGCTTGCTGACGACGATCGATGGAGCGGCCTGAGCGTATCCGTGGTACAGCTGGGGTTCCTGAAGGATGGTCTTGCTCAGCACCGGAGCTTGGTGCTTGATGACGTTGGAGTAGCTCACAGCCGGAGCATAGGACAGATGATCGTTCGAGATATAGCCAGCGCTGACACAGGCCAGAGAAGCGACGATCAGGATGAACTGGAAAAGGAATGAATCGTTTGAGTATTGAGAACACCAGGACCACTAGGATAGATCGCGTTGACTTACTTTGGAAGCCATTGTTGAGGGAGGATGTACTTTGCTGAGGAACGCACGTTGAGTGATGTCCAAGAGAGCAGCTGATCGAGCTTTTATACCGAGTGTCTTTGTGCGAAAATTCGCCACAACAGGATGTGAGAGGGGCGTCAAATGGTGGCCATCAAATCAATCGCCAATTTGTTGCCATGAGTTTTCCGACGATGTGAGGCTAAATCATATATTCCTTCATTGCCTCATGGAGGTCTGATGAAATAAAATATCTATATAAAATGTGCATTCATGCACTGATTGCATTTGAGTAAAATTGTCTTAACTGACTTAAGAAGATGTTTAGAGCTTTTCATAATTATTTATAGAAAACTACAGTAATTAACTTAGTAACGACCTTAAGTAGCCAAAGCAATAATATCCGACTAAATATTCATTTTTTTTCTCATACTACAATTATAACTGAGCTTAATAGAAATATTCATATAGAGGGAGTCCGAATTTGATTTTCTAGAATAATGGCTGTAGCCAAGTAGATTTTTCCTGATAAAGCTCTACTGCACTGCACTAAGCATGCTAAAATAAATAAATAACAGTAAGCATCAATGAAGCACCCGTCTGGTCAGTTACACAACATTGGCAGAGATAAAATTCCGTCAGGAGGTAGCAGTGACTCTCCAGCTACCGGTGCACTGAGGCAATGAATTCTGCTTTCTCACATTGGACGCTTTAAATTTGTTATGAAGAAACCGGTATGTTTAGCGAAACGGCCTGGCCGTCCCTTACGAATAAAAAAATTGGAGTGTTTCCCGAGACTCCGCACGGAACGGTTCAGTTGTTTTGGACGCGAAAGAACACCCTCGTATGTAATTTTAATAATAATTTGATCGTCCTATACTTTTCATTACCATTTACAACCTGCTGTTGTAGTTTTTATTAGAAATTAATTAGTTTTCCAAAAGCAATACGGCCGGGCCGTCCTTAACCAATAAAAAAAGCTTTGCGAAAAGTAGAAAAATAAAAACAGAGGCGATAGTGGCGCCAGACTTCATACGACAGGACCGGGATTCAAATCCCATCCAAGATCGCCTCCCCGCACGCAGGATTGACTATCCAGCTACAGGTCACAAACCAAGTCACAAAGAGCCAGATATGTAGAGCCAGATATACAGCCAAGTCTCGTGGCTGTAGTGCCAAAGAAGAAGAAGAAGAATAGTAGTATAAATAAGTTTAATAAATGTACATAGTTTTCAAAAATGCAGGCAGATCGATTATTTCACCGTAAATCATATGGTAGGAATATAAAAAATTAACCAATACAATGCTAATAACATGCTCTAGTTTTTTGATAAAAATATCACATGAAAATCTAATAGCAATATCTACTTTTTAGGTAAGCTGATTGTGTTATCTAATAATTACTAATGGAGATAAGTGTCACACGGTTAGTGATCTGGATACTTTATTAGTAAGTGATCAGAAAGATTGTAAGTCCAACTTTTACGTGCTATGCGGCTTTCTAAGTTTTTTTTATAGAAAATTTAATGGAAAAAATGTTGAGGTCAATATCAAACTTTTGAACACATAAGAACGTAGAACTCGTTAGATTTAGTTTGTTTCATATGTTTTACACATAAAATATTTTATTTTTTCAAATATCACATTCAACTCAATGCACATCCAGTTGTTGATAATCACAGACACAGTTCTTTACCAATCATGGGCAGAGATACCACCGTAAGCGAGGTTTGGTGCATAGGACAGCACCTTGCCACCGTAGATCGGAGCTGGCTCAGCGATAATGCTCTTACCGTACACTGGCTCAGCGATCAGTGGCTTGGCCGGATAGATGGGCTCGGCGTACACATTCTTGGTGTAGATCGGCTCCGAAACGATGGTCTTGGCGTACGTTGGCTCAGCAATGATCGTCTTGCCGTAGGTCGGCTCAGCAATGATCGTCTTGCCGTAAGTTGGCTCAGCAATGATCGTCTTGGCAATCGGACCATACGAGAGTGGCTTCGAGTATTCGATGTTCTTCACCAGAGCCGGAGCCTGGTACAGAGAGTGAGGAGCAGCATAGGAAAGGGTTGGCAGAGGGTTGGTGAGAGCCAGAGGCTTGCTGACAACGATCGATGGAGCGGCCTGAGCGTATCCGTGGTACAGCTGGGGTTCCTGAAGGATGGTCTTGCTCAGCACCGGAGCTTGGTGCTTGATGACGTTGGAGTAGCTCACTGCCGGAGCATAGGACAGATGATCGTTCGGGATGTAGCCAGCGCTGACACAGGCCAGGGAAGCGACGATCAGGACGAACTGCAAAGGATTGAATCGTTTGAGTATTGAAGACACCAGGATCAGGAGGAGAGATCGCGTTGACTTACTTTGGAAGCCATTGTTGAGGGAGGATGTACTTTGCTGAGGAACGCACGTTGAGTGATGCCCAAGAGGTCAGCTGATCGAGCTTTTATACCGAGTGTCTTTGTGCGAAAATTCGCCACAACAGGATGTGAGAGGGGCGTCAAATGGTGGCCATCAAATAAATCACCAATTTGTTGTGATGAATTTTCCGATTTGAGGTTGCCGTATGATGTACGTATTCCTTCATTGCCTCATCGAGACACGATTCATGCTCTTGATTCTACTTAAACAAAATTGCCAAAGACCGTTGATTTTTTCAATTTTGCAATATTAATTCGTAACTGACATAGTTGTTCGTTTAGAACTTTTCAACTTTTAACTTTCAAAAATATATAGTGTTGTAGATAAGTTGGGGCGGTCCGGTGGACGAGGCGACAGCGGCGCCGGTCTTCACACGGCAGGGCCGGGGTTCAAATCCCATCCAGACCGCCTCCCCGTACGAAAGGCTGACTACTTTTCTAAGGGTAAAATTAAGTCACAGAAAGCCAGAAATGGCAGGCCGAGACCTCTCGAGGTTGTAGTGCCACAGAAGAAGAAGAAGATAAGTTAAGCATGTTGTTATCTAGAATATTAACTGCAAGTAGTTTTGCTGGAAAAGAACGGCCTAGCAGTATTTTAGGTACTAAATTGTTCTAAAATAAGTAAACAAAACATCGTTTATCGGAGTGGAGCAGCAACCGAGACGATATGAGCGACTTCAAATCACAGGTCCAGATACTGTCTTTTCATACACAGGACGGACTAACCAGCTATGGGTTAACTATAACAAGGAATCTAGTAAGGCAGGAAGACCAAGATTTTAGAAGAGCCAACAAAGAATAGACATCAACTAGGACCAAAAGGGGCTCTATTTTAAAAGCCATTTTGATTCTAATATTTGTTGAAGTTAACAGGCATCATGGGACAGTCCGATGGCAAACGCGATAGGGGCGCTGGTCTTCATACGACACGACCGAGGACTACATTCCATCCAGACCGCCTCTCCGGTTGAAGGACTGACTATCAAGCTACGGGTAAAATCGAGTCACATGAATCCAGAAATGGTTGGCAGTGACCTTCCGAAGTTGTAATGGCAAAAAAGGCATCTTAACTCAACAATGACCATTCAACGATAAAGAGTCATGCGCAACGAAGATGCAACGGTACGACAACGATAATCAGCGCGACACATTCAACGCTTTAAATGTTTACCTTTCATAAGCTCTGGCATATCGATAATTTAAACATAAAGCACATAAAACAGCACATAAATATCGTACCAAAGACAATGCTAATAATGCGCTCAAATTTTTTGGTAAACATTTTATATGATAGCATAGTCACTTACACTAAGCCTACTATTCCATTCGAGTTGGGTGTCATAGTTACGAGGATGGGTGTCATAACTAAAAATTCAAATCAATAATGTAGGATAACAGTAAGTTCATGTTCAGAAAAAAAATCTACTAGTTGGGAATATGGTTAGTCCAACTTCTAATGTTGTGCGGCTTCTAGGATTACATACAGGTTACACAGGTAAATATCAAACTTTTGAACACATAATAACGTACAACTTGTTAGTCTTTAGTTTGTTTCATACGGTTTACTCGTAAAATATTTTATTTTTTCAAATATCACAAACAAGTCTATACACATTCAGTTGTTGATTATCACAGACACAGTTCTTTACCAACCATGGGCAGAGATACCTCCGTATGCGAGGTTTGGTGCATAGGACAGCACCTTGCCACCATAGAACGGAGCTGGCTGAGCGATAATGCTCTTACCGTACACTGGCTCAGCGATCAGTGGCTTGGCCGGATAGATGGGCTCGGCGTACACATTCTTGGTGTAGATCGGCTCCGAAACGATGGTCTTGGCGTACGTTGGCTCAGCAATGATCGTCTTGCCGTACGTTGGCTCAGCATAGATCGTCTTGCCGTAAGTTGGCTCAGCAATGATCGTCTTGCCGTAGGTTGGCTCAGCAATGATGGTCTTGGCAATTGGACCATACGAGAGTGGCTTCGAGTATTCGAAGTTCTTCACCAGAGCCGGAGCCTGGTACAGAGAGTGAGGAGCAGCATAGGAATGGGTTGGCAGAGGGTTGGTGAGAGCCAGAGGCTTGCTGACAACGATCGATGGAGCGGCCTGAGCGTATCCGTGGTACAGCTGAGGTTCCTGAAGGATGGTCTTGCTCAGCACCGGAGCTTGGTGCTTGATGACGTTGGAGTAGCTCACAGCCGGAGCAGAGGACAGATGATCGTTCGGGATGTAGCCAGCGCTGACACAGGCCAGGGAAGCGACGATCAGGACGAACTGGAAAAGGATTGAACCGTTTGAGTATTGAGGACACCAGGATCACTAGGAAAGATATGGTTGACTTACTTTGGAAGCCATTGTTGAGAGAGGATGTACTTTGCTGAGGAACGCACGGTGAGTGATGTCCAAGAGGTCAGCTGATCGAGCTTTTATACCGAGTGTCTTTGTGCGAAAATTCGCCATGACAGGATGTGAGAGGGGCGTCAAATGGTGGCCATCAAATCAATCGCCAATTTGATGCCATGAGTTTTCCGACGATGTGAGGTTAAATCACATATTCCTTCATTGCCTCATGGAGGTGTGATGAAATAAAATATATTAAATGTGCATTCATGCACTGATTGTATTTGAGTAAAATTGTCTTAACTGACTTAAGAAGATGTTTAGAACTTTTCATAATTATGTATAAAAAACTACAGTAATGAACTTAGTAACGACCTTAAGTAGCCAAAACATTAATGATTATCCGGCTAAGTATTTTTTTTTTTCTCATACCACAAGTATAACTGAGCCATATAGGAAAAAAACCTATATAGAGGGATTCCGAATTTTATTTTCAAGAATAATGGCTGTAGCCAAGTAGATTTTTCCTGCCAAAGCTCTACTGCCCTGCACTAAGCATCCTAAAATAAATAGATAACAGTAAGCATCAATGAAGCACCAGTCTGGTCAGTCACACACCAGTGGCAGAGATAAAATCCCGTCAGGACGTAGCAGTGACTCTCCAACTACGGGTGCACTGAGGCAATGAATCCTGGAAGTACAGGACATAACATCTTGATGCTGTAGAGACCATCTTCAATTTAGACAAGAATGACTATCCAGCGATAAAGCACCACCAACAACGAAGATGCCACGAAAGGATGAAGATTAACATCGCGACAGATCATCAAAATAGCTTTCTCATATTGGACGCTTAAATTTGTTATGAAGAAACCGGTGTGTTTAGCGATACGGCCTGGCCGTCCCTTACGAATAAAAAAATTGGTATGTTTCCCGAGACTCCGCACGGAACGGTTCAGTTGTTTTGGACGCGAAAGAACACCCTCGTATGTAATTTTAATAATAATTTGATTGTCCTATACTTTTCATTCACATTTACAACCCACTGTTGTAGATTTTATTAGAAAATAATTAGTTTTCCAAAAGCAATACGGCCAGGCCGTCCTTAAGGAAAAATGAAAGTTTTTTCGAAGAGTAGAAAAATAAAAACAGAGGCGATAGTGGCGCCAGACTTCATACGACAGGACCGGGATTCAAATCCCATCCAAGACCGCCTCCCCGTATGCAGGATTGACTACCCTGTTACAGGTCACAAACCAAGGCACAAAGAGCCAGATATGTTAGGTCAAGGCCTCTCGTGGCTGTAGTGCCAAAGAAGAAGAAAAAGAATAGTTTTATAAATAAGTTTAATAAATGTACACAGTTTTCAAAAGTTCAGGCAGATCGATTGTTTCAACGTAAAGCACATGGTAGAGACATAAAAAATTAACCAATACAATGCTAATAACATGCTCTAGTTTTTTTAATAAAATTATCACATGAAAACATAATAGAAATATCTACTTTTAAGGTAAGCTGATTGTGTTATCTAATAATTACAAATTGAGATAAGTGTGACACGGTTAGTGATCTGGAAACTCAATTAGTAACTGATCAGAAATATTGTAAGTCCAACTTTTACGAGCCATGCGGCTTTCTAAGTTTTTTTTTTTAACAAATTTAATACAAAAAAATGTTAAGGTCAATATCAATCTTTTGAACACATAAGAACGTAGAACTTGTTAGTCTTTAGTTTGTTTCATATGTTTTACTCGTAAAATATTTTATTTTTTCAAATATCACAAACAAGTCTATACACATTCAGTTGCTAATTATCACAGACACAGTTCTTTACCAACCATGGGCAGAGATACCACCGTAAGCGAGGTTTGGCGCATAGGACAGCACCTTGCCACCGTAGATCGGAGCTGGCTGAGCGATAATGCTCTTACCGTACACTGGCTCAGCGATCAGTGGCTTGGCCGAATAGATGGGCTCGGCGTACACATTCTTGGTGTAGATCGGCTCCGAAACGATGGTCTTGGCGTACGTTGGCTCAGCAATGATCGTCTTGCCGTACGTTGGCTCAGCAATGATGGTCTTGGCAATTGGACCATACGAGAGTGGCTTCGATTATTCGAAGTTATTCACCAGAGCTGGAGCCTGGTACAGAGAGTGAGGAGCAGCATAGGAGAGGGTTGGCAGAGGGTTGGTGAGAGCCAGAGGCTTGCTGACAACGATCGATGGAGCGGCCTGAGCGTATCCGTGGTACAGCTGGGGTTCCTGAAGGATGGTCTTGCTCAGCACCGGAGCTTGGTGCTTGATGACGTTGGAGTAGCTCACAGCCGGAGCATAGGACAGATGATCGTTCGGGATGTAGCCAGCGCTGACACAGGCCAGGGAAGCGACGATCAGGACGAACTGCAAAGGATTGAATCGTTTGAGTATTGAAGACACCAGGATCAGGAGGATAGATCGCGTTGACTTACTTTGGAAGCCATTGTTGAGGGAGGATGTACTTTGCTGAGGAACGCACGTTGAGTGATGCCCAAGAGGTCAGCTGATCGAGCTTTTATACCGAGTGTCTTTGTGCGAAAATTCGCCACAACAGGATGTGAGAGGGGCGTCAAATGGTGGCCATCAAATCAATCGCCAATTTGTTGCCATGAGTTTTCCGACGATGTGAGGCTAAATCATATATTCCTTCATTGCCTCATGGAGGTCTGATGAAATAAAATATCTATATAAAATGTGCATTCATGCACTGATTGCATTTGAGTAAAATTGTCTTAACTGACTTAAGAAGATGTTTAGAGCTTTTCATAATTATTTATAGAAAACTACAGTAATTAACTTAGTAACGACCTTAAGTAGCCAAAGCAATAATATCCGACTAAATATTCATTTTTTTTCTCATACTACAATTATAACTGAGCTTAATAGAAATATTCATATAGAGGGAGTCCGAATTTGATTTTCTAGAATAATGGCTGTAGCCAAGTAGATTTTTCCTGATAAAGCTCTACTGCACTGCACTAAGCATGCTAAAATAAATAAATAACAGTAAGCATCAATGAAGCACCCGTCTGGTCAGTTACACAACATTGGCAGAGATAAAATTCCGTCAGGAGGTAGCAGTGACTCTCCAGCTACCGGTGCACTGAGGCAATGAATTCTGCTTTCTCACATTGGACGCTTTAAATTTGTTATGAAGAAACCGGTATGTTTAGCGAAACGGCCTGGCCGTCCCTTACGAATAAAAAAATTGGAGTGTTTCCCGAGACTCCGCACGGAACGGTTCAGTTGTTTTGGACGCGAAAGAACACCCTCGTATGTAATTTTAATAATAATTTGATCGTCCTATACTTTTCATTACCATTTACAACCTGCTGTTGTAGTTTTTATTAGAAATTAATTAGTTTTCCAAAAGCAATACGGCCGGGCCGTCCTTAACCAATAAAAAAAGCTTTGCGAAAAGTAGAAAAATAAAAACAGAGGCGATAGTGGCGCCAGACTTCATACGACAGGACCGGGATTCAAATCCCATCCAAGATCGCCTCCCCGCACGCAGGATTGACTATCCAGCTACAGGTCACAAACCAAGTCACAAAGAGCCAGATATGTAGAGCCAGATATACAGCCAAGTCTCGTGGCTGTAGTGCCAAAGAAGAAGAAGAAGAATAGTAGTATAAATAAGTTTAATAAATGTACATAGTTTTCAAAAATGCAGGCAGATCGATTATTTCACCGTAAATCATATGGTAGGAATATAAAAAATTAACCAATACAATGCTAATAACATGCTCTAGTTTTTTGATAAAAATATCACATGAAAATCTAATAGCAATATCTACTTTTTAGGTAAGCTGATTGTGTTATCTAATAATTACTAATGGAGATAAGTGTCACACGGTTAGTGATCTGGATACTTTATTAGTAAGTGATCAGAAAGATTGTAAGTCCAACTTTTACGTGCTATGCGGCTTTCTAAGTTTTTTTATAGAAAATTTAATGGAAAAAATGTTGAGGTCAATATCAAACTTTTGAACACATAAGAACGTAGAACTCGTTAGATTTAGTTTGTTTCATACGGTTTACTCGTAAAATATTTTATTTTTTCAAATATCACAAACAAGTCTATACACATTCAGTTGTAAATTATCACAGACACAGTTCTTTACCAACCATGGGCGGAGATACCTCCGTAAGCGAGGTTTGGCGCATAAGACAGCACCTTGCCACCGTAGATCGGAGCTGGCTGAGCGATAATGCTCTTACCGTACACTGGCTCAGCAATGATCGTCTTGCCGTAGGTCGGCTCAGCATAGATCGTCTTGCCGTAAGTTGGCTCAGCAATGATCGTCTTGCCGTAAGTTGGCTCAGCAATGATCGTCTTGGCAATCGGACCATACGAGAGTGGCTTCGAGTATTCGATGTTCTTCACCAGAGCCGGAGCCTGGTACAGAGAGTGAGGAGCAGCATAGGAATGGGTTGGCAGAGGGTTGGTGAGAGCCAGAGGCTTGCTGACAACGATCGATGGAGCGGCCTGAGCGTATCCGTGGTACAGCTGGGGTTCCTGAAGGATGGTCTTGCTCAGCACCGGAGCTTGGTGCTTGATGACGTTGGAGTAGCTCACTGCCGGAGCAGAGGACAGATGATCGTTCGGGATGTAGCCAGCGCTGACACAGGCCAGGGAAGCGACGATCAGGACGAACTGCAAAGGATTGAATCGTTTGAGTATTGAAGACACCAGGATCAGGAGGATAGATCGCGTTGACTTACTTTGGAAGCCATTGTTGAGGGAGGATGTACTTTGCTGAGGAATGCACGTTGAGTGATGTCCAAGAGGTCAGCTGATCGAGCTTTTATACCGAGTGTCTTTGTGCGAAAATTCGCCACAACAGGATGTGAGAGGGCCGCCGTTTGAAAACAATGTCATAACTGAATGGCATCAAATGTGCGAGAAATTAACGTTTAACAGAGCGATGCCAACTGAAATGCACGGGCAGTTTTAAGAATTGTATTGTAGAACATGTATTATGTTTTGACCTACGAATTGCTTTCTTGATGTCTTGAATTAAAATATGTTAAGCTACCGTTAAGTTAAGCTTCTAATACATTTGTTATTATTGTAACAATGCTCAAAAATGATTTTCCATTTTTTTTTGGTTTGTTTAATTTTGTTAAGTTCTAATTTTATAATGGTTCAATCACTTAAATAAGCAATACAATTATACACGGAACGAATGAATAATTTATTATCAATATTATTTTGCGTCATGTATACAATTCTATGGTTTGGTATGTCAACTTAAAAGCATAACCGTATCAACGTTCCATTACAATAAAAACAAAAATCAAGTACAACTTGAACAATTATCTGTTGTTTCTTTGCTTTCGAAGCTATATCTATTATAGCAAGAAATGAAAATACTAACATCATTCCATACTAAATATCACATCGCACAACACAAAGAGTTTTTCAACCACGATCGTTAGGCGCCCCACCAACGTCTTATTGTTGCGAATTTTCGCACAAAGACACTCGGTATAAAAGCTCGATCAGCTGACCTCTTGGACATCACTCAACGTGCGTTCCTCAGCAAAGTACATCCTCCCTCAACAATGGCTTCCAAAGTAAGTCAACGCGATCCTTCCTATTGATCCTGGTGTCCTCAATACTCAAACGATTCAATCCTTTTCAGTTCTACCTGATCGTCGCTTCCCTGGCCTGTGTCAGCGCTGGCTACATCCCGAACGATCATCTGTCCTATGCTCCGGCTCTGAGCTACTCCAACGTCATCAAGCACCAAGCTCCGGTGCTGAGCAAGACCATCCTTCAGGAACCCCAGCTGTACCACGGATACGCTCAGGCCGCTCCATCGATCGTCGTCAGCAAGCCTCTGGCTCTCACCAACCCGCTGCCAACCCTTTCCTATGC
This sequence comes from Anopheles stephensi, assembly GCF_013141755.1. NCBI lineage: Eukaryota > Metazoa > Arthropoda > Insecta > Diptera > Culicidae > Anopheles > Anopheles stephensi. The sequence continues at coordinate 17,238,637 of NC_050202.1, read as the reverse complement.
TGCTCCTCACTCTCTGTACCAGGCTCCGGCTCTGGTGAAGAACATCGAATACTCGAAGCCACTCTCCTATGGTCCGATTGCCAAGACGATCATTGCTGAGCCAACTTACGGCAAGACGATCATTGCTGAGCCAACGTACGGCAAGACGATCATTGCTGAGCCATCCTACGGCAAGACGATCATTGCTGAGCCAACCTACGCCAAGACCATCGTTTCGGAGCCGATCTACACCAAGAATGTGTACGCCGAGCCCATCTATTCGGCCAAGCCACTGATCGCTGAGCCAGTGTACGGTAAGAGCATTATCGCTCAGCCAGCTCCGATCTACGGTGGCAAGGTGCTGTCCTATGCGCCAAACCTCGCTTACGGTGGTATCTCTGCCCATGGTTGGTAAAGAACTGTGTCTGTGATAATTAGCAACTGGATGTGTATAGACTTGATTGTGATATTTGAAAAAATAAAATATTTTACGAGTAAAACATATGAAACAAACTAAAGACTAGCAAGTTCTACGTTCTTATTAAATTTGTTAATAAAAAAAAACATAGAAAGCCGCATAGCTCGTAAAAGTTGGACTTACAATATTTCTGATCAGTTACTAATTGAGTCTCCAGATCACTAACCGTGTCACACTTATCTCAATTTGTAATTATTAGATAACACAATCAGCTTACCTAAAAATATTTCTATTAGGTTTTCATGTGATAATTTTATTTAAAAAAAACTAGAGCATGTTATTAGCATTATATTGGTTAATTTTTTATGTCTCTACCATGTGCTTTACGTTGAAACAATCGATCTGCCTGAACTTTTGAAAACTGTGTACATTTATTAAACTTATTTATAAAACTATTCTTCTTCTTCTTCTTTGGCACTACAGCCACGAGAGGCCTTGACCTAACATATCTGGCTCTTTGGGCCTTGGTTTGTGACCTGTAACAGGGTAGTCAATCCTGCGTACGGGGAGGCTGTCTTGGAAGGGATTTGAATCCCGGTCCTGTCGTATGAAGACTGGCGCCACTATCGCCTCTGTTTTTATTTTTCTACTCTTCGCAAAGCTTTTTTTATTCGTAAGGGACGGTCAGGCCGTATCGCTAAACACACCGGTTTCTTCATAACAAATTTAAGCGTCCAATATGAGAAAGCTATTTTGATGATCTGTCGCGATGTTAATCTTCATCCTTTCGTGGCATCTTCGTTGTTGGTGGTGCTTTATCGCTGGATAGTCATTCTTGTCTAAATTGAAGATGGTCTCTACAGCATCAAGATGTTATGTCCTGTACTTCCAGGATTCATTGCCTCAGTGCACCCGTAGTTGGAGAGTCACTGCTACGTCCTGACGGGATTTTATCTCTGCCACTGGTGTGTGACTGACCAGACTGGTGCTTCATTGATGCTTACTGTTATCTATTTATTTTAGGATGCTTAGTGCAGGGCAGTAGAGCTTTGGCAGGAAAAATCTACTTGAATACAGTCATTATTCTTGAAAATAAAATTCGGAATCCCTCTATATAGGTTTTTTTCCTATATGGCTCAGTTATACTTGTGGTATGAGAAAAAAAAAATACTTAGCCGGATAATCATTAATGTTTTGGCTACTTAAGGTCGTTACTAAGTTCATTACTGTAGTTTTTTATACATAATTATGAAAAGTTCTAAACATCTTCTTAAGTCAGTTAAGACAATTTTACTCAAATACAATCAGTGCATGAATGCACATTTAATATATTTTATTTCATCACACCTCCATGAGGCAATGAAGGAATATGTGATTTAACCTCACATCGTCGGAAAACTCATGGCATCAAATTGGCGATTGATTTGATGGCCACCATTTGACGCCCCTCTCACATCCTGTTGTGGCGAATTTTCGCACAAAGACACTCGGTATAAAAGCTCGATCAGCTGCTCTCTTGGACATCACTCAACGTGCATTCCTCAGCAAAGTACATCCTCCCTCAACAATGGCTTCCAAAGTAAGTCAACGCGATCTCTCCTCCTGATCCTGGTGTCCTTAATACTCAAACGGTTCAATCCTTTTCCAGTTCGTCCTGATCGTCGCTTCTCTGGCCTGTGTCAGCGCTGGCTACATCCCGAACGATCATCTGTCCTCTGCTCCGGCTGTGAGCTACTCCAACGTCATCAAGCACCAAGCTCTGGTGCTGAGCAAGACCATCCTTCAGGAACCCCAGCTGTACCACGGATACGCTCAGGCCGCTCCATCCATCGTCGTCAGCAAGCCTCTGGCTCTCACCAACCCTCTACCAGCCCTCTCCTATGCTGCACCTCACTCTCTGTACCAGGCTCCGGCTCTGGTGAAGAACTTCGAATACTCGAAGCCACTCTCGTATGGTCCGATTGCCAAGACCATCATTGCTGAGCCAACGTACGGCAAGACGATCATTGCTGAGCCAACTTACGGCAAGACGATCTATGCTGAGCCGACCTACGGCAAGACGATCATTGCTGAGCCGACCTACGCCAAGACCATCGTTTCGGAGCCGATCTACACCAAGAATGTGTACGCTGAGGCCATCTATCCGGCCAAGCCACTGATCGCTGAGCCAGTGTACGGTAAGAGCATTATCGCTCAGCCAGCTCCGATCTACGGCGGCAAGGTGCTGTCCTATGCACCAAACCTCGCTTACGGTGGTATCTCTGCCCGTGGTTGGTAAAGAACTGTGTCTGTGATAATACTTGTTTTAACATGTGAATTGTTGTGACTAATTGAAAATATAGTCTTGCGAGTATTTAGTACCACAAACCTTAATTTTTTCCTTCATATATTTTGTGAAAGAAATTGTAGCAATATATGTTTTTCATACTTCACTTTTGAATGAAAACATAAAGAGATACAAGCGGTTTAAATTCTTGAAAAATGTCTAAGATACCAACACTCACTTGGATCACATAAGAGTTGAATTTCAAAACGAATTTTAAATGTTTTCAACTAAATTGCGTCAACCGTTTGTGGCCAAATCATTAACTAAACGATTTGAATATTTGAAAAGCCACCCCAATGATTAAGCTCCATAACAAACACTTTGTAAAACGTTGAAGGTTAGTAAATGGCGATGTGGCGAGATTTGATAACAGGTTTGGCCCGGGTCTTTTAATTGCTCTTGAAAATGATAAGCGGCGAACCAAGGCGAATCATGGGAGGTGGAACGAATTAGATAATGAATTTTCATCTGCAAACTACCAAGTACCAAACCAAGCGTGGTCAATGTGGGTATCATCCGAATCTGAGACGTATAAAAAGGTAGAAAGGTATCGATACTGTCAACAGTGTCATCCGTGGCGTCTTCCGGTGCAGTGGAACTTTCTACCATACGCTCATCAGTTTGTCGTGCAGAATGAAATATCTTAACTTCCTGGTGAGAATAAGAGTTGGATAGTGTTTAGTGAACTGAAATTAATCTCTTTCTTGTTACTCTGCTCACAGATTGTACTGCTGATTGCCTGCGCGAATGAAGGATTAAGTGCGGCAGAGGAATCGAATGCTCCTGTTACGGCTAAAACGCACTACATTCCAACCGCTGTTAGCTATGTGAGCTTCGTGAGACACATCGTCCCAAAGCGAGTAGAACAATCGATGGGTCGTCCTAAGTCTTTCAATAAATATGCTCCAACAAGAAACTCCGTTCAAATCGATCAGCCCAGCATGGATATCATGTCACCAAGCAAAACAACTCAAAATCTTAGCTACTCCAACGGACAAACGGAAGTTCATCGAGAGCGTACTGCGCCGTACTACAAACCTGGAAGGCGACCAACGGCAAACGATTACCATCCTACCTATCCTACTACTGGGACTGCTGAACCGATTTATGTGCAGAGTAGAATCCCCCTCTCACCACGACCTGTTAGTGGGACTCGCCAAGGAAACAATCCTATGGTGATCGGAGTCCAACAGCCGGCCTATGTGACGCGGTACATACAGTACGGCGCCCTTCATCCTAGCTCGGTACGCAAAACGCTAACTTATGCTCCAAAGCTAGCGTATATTCCGCACAACTACCAGAGGGTGTGATGATTTCCATTAGTTCTAAGAGAAGCTAAAAAAGAGTGCAGAAATAAATAAAATACCCGCTTTGACAACTCTTCAACAGCAATACTAAGCACTCGATGCGTCACACCAAACCAAGCATAATTTGACGGCGAGTCAACGTTTGGCCTACATTAAAAACCCTTTAAAATTTCACCCTTCCCCCTAAACGCATTGTTTACAGCTGTGAAGCTCAATTCGTCAAGTCACGGTAGCTGTCCGGGCTGTCACATACACACCGTGTGGTTACAGCTGCAAATTCGTTTCACGCCTCCCGGAGCACCGGCAGCAGGTCTTTAATCAACCGATCAGCTCCGTTTCGGTGTGGTGACGACCCGGCGTGACCTTTGCGGTGGTAATGTTTCAGGTCGAAGTTGGTTTGTATTTAGCATTCTTGTTATGAATTTGCCAACCCGGCTAGACGGCCAAATTCCGTGAAGGTCTCGCGGAGGTCCATGACTGTCAGGTTGGTGTGTAAGAAGGAGTTACGAAATGCACAAAACAACTTTTGCCAGGCTCCCTTAAACTGCTAGAGAGGGTAAGAGGCAGTTTTTGCACTTAGAAATAGATTGATGGTTCGATTGAGATTGATACGTTGAATAAATAAATTGACATTCGTCTTTTTAGAACTTTGAAGTAGGGCAGTAAGTAGTCGTAAATGACGGGTCATTTAAAGCTGAATTTTGTGTGATTAAATTATTGGAATAAAACAAACCAATTTATTATAGGGTCATAATATGGGGTCTAATGTTTCAAGAAGAATTATAGTTCATGGAAAATTTTGATGGCCTTCCTACCAGTTTTTTTTGTGACTACGAATAGAATTTTAGTTAAAATGCAGACTAATTTGTTAGTTCAACTATTTTAACCTTTTCCGTCTCTTATGACGATCATCGTACACTAGACCCAGGACTAGATGCTTGCAGAAAAGCTTCAAAAGCGTGCTATGATTAAAATTTGAAGTCAAGAAGCTATATCATGGGGCGGTCCGGTGGCCGGGGCGATGGTGACGCCGGTCTACACACGGCAGGACAGGGGTTCAAATCCCATCTGAGTTAGTGAAGACAAACTATCCAACTATGCAGTATCAATAAGTCTAGTAAGCCAGAAAAAGCAGGCATGACCTTAAGAGGGTCGCTCGGTCAAGAAAGAAGAAGAAGAAGCAATATTATTTGCTTCAATAATATTTCAATAATATTTGCTTCAATATTTGCAATTTGTATCTACAAATTATAACTTGTGTAACAACACAGCACTAAATATAATAAGCAAATAAAACCTTAGGGAATTAGTAAGAATGGATGGACCACGAGAAATAACCTCTTAAGTTCCCGAGGAATAGGATTGGAACCTGGAAATACTGTTTAATATTTATCCATGACACATACCATTACTACTACTATCTAAAGAAGTAAAGAACGACCTGACCATATTGTTAAAGCCGCATGAGAAGTACCTGACACTAAAATTTAGGCCATATTTCATATGTCAGTTCACACGGCTTATGGTTTTCACACGGCAGTACCGGGAATCAAATCCCATCCTCTCCCCTAATAAGGTGCTATAAATCTTTCCGCCTCTCCGTACACAGGACTGACTATCCGGCTACGGGTAAAGTTCCCAAGACCAAGAACTCTGGAGGTTCAAAGCTGTCCTTTTTTTTATGAGAAAAAGGACACTGTAGGAAAAAATCTAGAAACAAATTAAATTCTACCAATAAATTGTCGACTTTGTCTTGGGCAGTGTTCAGAAAAGACTCACACTTTAGTAGCTAATCTGGGAAACTTTGTGAAGTACCGACTCTACCCAGTACTCATAACTGACGTACTTGCACGTACGCTGAGAGGACGTGTACAATATCAATCGCAACTATGACAATATCATCTGAGGACATCATAATAAAAGGTATTTGATTTCCCTGTCATCTGAAGTCGTTTCCATATCAACTAGCTTTGTTTGCCATTTAATCTAAGAAGCCTGCCATAAAAATTGATGCTTTTGCCTTATCAACTGAACAACCCTGTAATAAAGGGTACATGACATTTTAAAGTAAGAAAACTTTTTAATTCAATTATACCACTGTTATACTTAAGTTATAAATACTGATCCTCCAAACCACTATAAAAAAGCTGCAGATCATAATCATGACTGCTTAATGATCAACCAAATATAATCCAAATAAACCTTTCTGCTACACCCGGAGGCGATGGGGGAATGATTCTAGCTTACGCTTGTTGTGCCCCCTTAGCATTTCCGTTGCTGTTGCAGGTTGCAAAAAAAACTTCAAGGATAGATGGTTCACCGCTTCCGAAATCCGGTTTTGATCTCCCCCCCTCACACTGTCCATGAAATTCGCGCTGCAGATTCCCTTTCAATCGTTGAAGATGACCGTTGAATGTGTTAACGGAGGAGCACTGTTTCATCCTTGGTGGTTGTGGCCGGCCCAACCGGTAGCCCTGCTACACTTTCAATCGCTGCACGGTACGCTACACGGACCTTCAAGGTGAACCAGTTATCCTGAAGGCACTAAGGGCACCGGGACCGAGCAGGCTTTAGTTTTGCCCTGAAATCCCAAGCTCATCGAGCAGCGTGTGGTGTCCTGTGGTCCAGTAATCCAGTTTCTTTACGCTCCGTCACAAACCTGTTTATCTGTCGCCGCTATTCGATGGGACAGACCGGCGGGTACCGGCCAAATGGTAACTGCTGTTACCGGGCGCACTTTTACTTTCCTTGGTACAAAAACCGAAAATTACCATCACCAGCTATCACACCAACGGTGAGAGTACACCGTCGTCGATCATGTGTCGCCATGTTTTAAGGCATTTTTGATTACCCCAAAAAATGCTTAAGATCATTCGGCTTCGAGCAGCCGAATGATCGACCATTTTAAGAGGAAAACCAAAACCTACCACAAACCCGCACCACCCCCCACAATCTGTCCACACATAAGCGTGATTGTGCAGCTTTCGGGAACCAAGGTTTTCAAGGTTGATGTCCGCCGGCTGATTTCTGTCGGTCGGTTCCGAACCACCGAAAGCGAACGAAAGCGAATGAAAACTGCGGGCGCTTGCCGTGCAGCGCTCCCTGGGAAGAAAGTGGCACGCACCGAAAGTGACACGCGATTGAACTCCGAGCTCAACGTGACGTAACGGCCAAAAGGGTCGCCACGCTGGTGGAAACCGGTCGGATGCGACCTAATTATTTCGAATCATACGGAATCATACTCGGGCGGGCTGGCTTGGCTGGCTGGTTTGTCGCTGCGAAGGTGGATGCTGGTATGGACACTGATTGAACCGCCTCGTTTTTTTTTTGGTGGGGGGTAGGGGGGGGGGCTAAATAAAGCTGACGAGATTGTGATTACGGAGCACAGATTTCGGTATTTTTATCGTTTAGCCGGTATGGTCGGTGCTTGCTGGCCATTAAAAGGTCAACAAGAATGTTCGTTAAATGGAATGAGTTTCCAGTTTTATCCATTCAATATGTAACCAAATAAAATCTGAATGTTTAAAAATAGAATAAGCAATAAGATAGTATTTTGAGCAAGATAAAAAAATGTATCCTTTGAATTAAATGCAGTGACAGAACTGGACAAGAACTCGTGCAGCATCATATTGGTCAATAATCTTAGCGCCTAACAGTACTCTACCAGATACAAACAGTAAAGTGGTAGCGATATTCTTCTTCTTCTTCCTTGGCACTACAACCTCGAGAGGTCTCGGCCTGCCATTTCTGGCTTTCTGTGACTTGATTTTACCCGTAGCATAGTAGTCAGCCCTGCGTACGGGGAGGCGGTCTGGATGGGATTTGAACCCCGGTCCTGCCATGTGAAGACCGGCGCCGTTATCGCCTCGGCCACCGTACCGCCCCAATTAGTCAGCGTATTAGTCAGCCCTATCTTCTCATCCTTTGTCCTCGACGCTGTAGAAGATACTTCTGATGCCGTACCGTACCGCCCCAATTAGTCAGCGTATTAGTCAGCCCTATCTTCTCATCCTTTGTCCTCGACGCTGTAGAAGATACTTCTGATGTCAAGGTCTTGGTAGTTTAGGCGACAATGACTTAACTATCGATTATCATATTAGCTCCAAGATTGTGGAGAACGCTGCGCATGATTAAGTTTACCGAGATCTGGAGTATTGTTCAGAGATTTCGTATCCTCACGATGAGGAACAAATTTTTCTAGACCAAATATTGAAAAAATCCCATGCTATGGAGGCAAAATCTCCAAAGGACATTTTTTTTTTCTTGATCCTCATTGCATCAGGTCCTTCTTTTCGACGTAAGATGGTACCATATTTAACTCTTTGACTTCTTGTTCAGAACCAAAAGCTCAGAATCTTTGTTGGCTGTGAAGGACTCTAAGTCACTCTCTATTCTCATATAAGATAACTCATCAAAATTCTCTAAGTTCCTTGTAGATTGATCGGTTTCGTACCTCGATTTAACTTACTTACTTAACTGGCGCAAAAACCGCTACTACAATCCTCGATATCACTCACGGTCTAGCTCCGTCGTCGGCCAATCCATTATCCAGGTCATTCTGGTGGACGCATCAACGCCATCGTTCCATCTCAATTTGAACCTAACACGCCTCCTTTGTCCATGTGGATGGTCTAAAAGGACTCTACGAGTTGGGTCGTCCGGTGCCGTTCTCATGACATGACCAGCCCACCGGAGCCTGGCGAGTCTAGTTGTAGTGCCAAAGAAGAAGAAGACCAGCCCGTCGAAGCCAGGTGAGATGATCGTACAGCTCGTACAGCACGTCATTGGAGCGGATCATGTATTGTGCATCTAAACGTACGGGGTCAAAAGACCTTCTGATCATCTTCCTCTCGAACGTCACTAAAAGGGTTTCGTCTGTTTTGAACAGAGTCCATGTCTCAGAATACTGAACCTATAAATGTTCTATACGGAGAAAGGGAAGTTTCCTCAGGCTATAGTATAACCGGTTGGCAGACAGCACCCTTGCGGTTAAATCAATATCAATGTTGTGGTCGAATTAAAATTTTAAACCTGGTCAACAACACAGAGATCGTGCATCAAATCTCATTAATGCAGGTCTGCTTGTAGTAAGAAATGAAGTCATTATAGGCAATCTGTTTATCTCGCAGTAATTACCTCAAGCAGTTTCCGAATAATATGATTAATCATTGATAACGTATTGACAGTTTGTTACCAACTGCTGTCATCCAACCGTTATCATAAAACACCACCTGAAAGATGATACATAACGCGCAATCCGATCAGGTTTCTGTTCCAATCGATGCACGGTTACGGCCACTGCTCTTTTTTTTCTCCTTTACTTTTATCATCACCAACCGGATAGAGATTGAACAATCGAACAACATTTCCAAATCGAACTGCAGTCGCCGTTTCTTTTGCACCGGCTTTTGTTTTTTGTTATGTCCAACAGTTTCTACCAATCTGCAAATGAAAAACAAAATTGATCTCATGGTTTATTAAATTTTTCGCACATTTGTTTTGCCTCTTTTTTGTTTCCTTCTCGCTTAAATCACGCCTCCTTAGCGTCACGATGTTTGGCACTTCTCCTGAGTTCGCAAAAGCTTTCCTTCTTCGTTCGAATTCGCTTCATCTATCGTCGTCTGAGCGAAATGTCACATTCTCGATGAGCTGTCGGGTGTGAAATTTATTTTCGTCGTGCGTATTAGGTGTACCAACAATGCACGCCAAGCAACAGCAACCTGGTCGGCTTTCGTGTCCTCGGATGTTTAGTTGCGGGATTTGCCCACTTTGAGTGAGGTGCGGTGGGCTGTGGATATGTATTGCAGAGGCAGACAGCGTAACGAGTGCAGCCGAAAATTGATGAAATGATACAGGTGGCACAGAGCTGGGGATGGATCGTACGCTGCAAGTGTTGCACTTGAAATCTAAACGGATTTTTTCGCAAATTGGCTCCACTTAGGAAAGGTATCGGCTGGCATTGGAGGCTCATTGGAGTTAGCTAGGTGTTTTGTCTTGCTAGAGAAAAGACGTTACATTAAGGCTGGGACTTGCAGCATGATAAAGAAATGAGTTAGAGACAAAGACAAAAACCAGTTGGACGAACGGTTCCCAGGACATAAAGAGCAATTATTGATACATGTCCTTCATCTTCCATTATCCCATAAGTTCGATCATAATTGTCCCTTAATTGATCCTCAATCCATCCTTCTTTCCATCGCTGCCACAAGTCATCGCGATCGTGTTTGTTTTCATTCATCAGCTCTTAAGCGCTACAATGTAAGGGGCCTGTAACGATTGAAATAAATCCTCCCCATCGGCAGACATTTCATCCCACCGATCTGCACCCTTATTTTCACCTAACCGCGATCACTCCCCGATTCCCGAGACGCCAACTCGCGCTCGCACACTCGTGTTTGTGTCAATGTCAAGAGGCGTAGTACACTACACAGCTCGGTAAAAGTCACTCACAGCACAGTGTCGAGTGTTGAGCGCACTTAAACGTGGCCGCCTTTTCGCCCGATCAAGTGACTCATCTCCTCAACACTGATGCTGTCCGGTAACTGCTTTCGTTCCTAGCAATAAGTTCGCATTTTTATGATTAATTACGCGTGTGGACAAGTGGCTCCACGCTAGCTCTACAGAGTGGGGTGAGAGTGGTTCGTCGCAAGGTCGAGCGCGTGTTGCGCGATCTTGGGACCACACCACGATCATTAGGCTTAGCGTGCTTAGACTTAGACTCGTGGTGTGTGATGGTTGATTTGCGTGCTGCCAAGGGAGCAATGTCCTTGGTGAGCGGTCGGGTCGTATCGGTGAAAGGTTCCGGTTCTAGGTGGCCCGGTCCGAGTTCCGGATGTGGGAAACATAAATTAGACAAAAATATTGGCCATTCAAAAGCTCTTGGGGCAGTTAGGACGGTTTGGATCTTGAACCAATCTAGTGCTGCTCGATATGACCGATCGAATGCGTTCCGGAAATCTATAAACCGCGACCGGTTCTAATGCATTGTGCGGTAGTTTTATTGGTGCCACCTCAGCTACAATAAAGCTGATTTTGGGGTTAGAAAAATAAAGCTGAAATTAGTAGATGCTATTTTTAAAATGGTCTGTCGCCCACATGGGCCGTTGGTGAATTATGACAAAGGTAGGCATTATAATTAGGGAAATAAAGCTTTCTGTATCTCTCAGCAGGAAAAAATAGGAAACTTCTTCTAGGAGCGATAGAAGCTGTCAGCAGACGGTGTTCATTTGAGATCATTTTTGTTCATTTTCGAGTCTAAAGTAAATCTATTTCTTTTAAGCTGTTTGGGTAATGGTCAAGGGTTTTTTTTATTCGAAGAGTTATTGCAATTGTTTGAAGACACAAATTCTCTAATATTAATGCTCTTAGTTGTAGCAAAAAATCTCTCTTCTTCTTTCTTGGCCCAACGATCTCTCATGGTCATGTTTGCCATTTCTGGCATTACATGACAGATGAGATTTGAACATCGGTGCTGCCGTGTGAAGACCGGCGCCATTGACGCATCAGAAACCGGTGGCCCTTACGACATACAAGATATTTAAAACTTGACACTTGAATATTTCTGATTTAGCTATTTCAGAAATATCATTCAAATTACATAAAATTTGATAAACTAAATTAATATTCATCCAGCCGTCGCACTTGAATTAAAAATAATTGTGAATAATTAAAATAATATACAAGTAAGAAAATATTGAAAACTTTCTTAAAACATTCTTCATGGTATACTATCAATAATACATAATAATACATACACTGTGACAGTATAATAGAAATAGTGATCTCAGGAAGTCCTCAGGAGTTTTGAATCCAACCACTGCTCCAGTAAAATCAACCACCAGGAAACCACCATTTGTAGACAAAGGATCAATTTGTTCAGCGGTATAACAGCGACCAAAGTCATTCCGTTACACAGCAAGGGACACGATGTAAAATCCCACCAACCTTCGGTCACACACCGAATCCACCATGCGAATGCCCTGCAGCCAAAAACCATTCCACACAATGCACCAACGGTGTTTGGTGGTTTGTTGATGACGATAGGGTGTCTTAAGTCTGTAACATGGCACACATTCGCGTTATACAACCTCGTAATGTTTGACATTCAGCACCGCAGGACAATGCTGAGGGTTGTGCCGTTCTGTGTCGGAGAAAACTGTGCCACCAGCTTGGATCTGGCACCAGCAACACACCGTGCCATTTATTGATGTCGCAAAATCTCGATAAATGTTTCCTTTTTTTTTCGCTCCCCACGCTCTTAAACTCCAGTTCCTCCAGTTCTCGCGTTCCTGCGAAGATGGCGGTGAATAGGTGTTAAATTTGTATGAATTATAATTATGAATAATGTATGCAGAGGGTTTCGGTTACACGCGCATCAACCGTGCACTAGACGAGCGTGGTGTCGAGAAGGTGTTTGGTCGGTGTAGTGGTTGTGCAATTTCGAATCACACCAATGACTGCATTCGATCATTCTTTCACCAGCATCCTCCAGACTTTGTCAGTTGTCTATTGCCCCGCGGGTGGGTCTCTCGAAGCAGCAAACCCTCGGACGAATTAATTTAAATGACACGAGGCCCTTTTTCCTTGAGCAAGCACAGTTCATAGTTGCACAACGGGGTACAGCGCCTCTGGTAGAGTATGATTAATGCAAAGGGAGACCACAAAGAAAGCCCTTACCAGATTGAAGGACTTGTTGGAAGCTGCATGACAGGTGGATTAAGGGTATTAGGCCTATACATTACTTATCCACCAGTCGATCAAGGCTCGAAGACTAGCCGACAAATGGGGTGATGTATTAATGAAATAGTGGAATGCTACCTAAACCCTGTCTGTTTGAGTTGAACATTCAATTAATCCTAACCTCAAAGCCCATGAGGTTGCTGATGTGATCAAATTTAAGGAAACACGCTTAATAATGTGTTTTTAGCTTGCCCAATAAACTAAACGACATGTTCCTATTAATGGTTCGTTCCTCTCAGGAAACCACGTTGACAGAGTGCGATCGTAAAAGCGAAATGACTTCCTAATGTTCGCGCCACTTTCAAGGAGATCAAACTACAACAACAACAACATCAGTCCCCGCCAAAAAAAAAGGAGGAACAAGTTTCATCTCAGATCAGCTGCGTACCACCATCTGTGGCCATCCGCTCAGACATTGACATTGAACTCGAAACGGCCGGTACGGGCCGTCTGCCATCAACCACCGAAACCGGTTACAGGCTCATCTGCACAAAATGAAGATGTACCCACCGCTAACCAGTTGCCGGCATCCAAATAAGTGCCTCGAGTGGATGAATCAGCTGTTGGAGTCGTCCTGCCGGTGGACGAAGCGGTGGAGTGGTGACCCGGGCGCATCTTAACCGTAATCATCCGTCGTTACCCTTGCGGCGTCGCCTCGGTTCCGATCGAGTGACGTTCGGAGGATGAGTTGAACGAACGCGTGCCAGCGTTACTGATCGCTGCTTCTTCGATCAATTATGCAACAAACCGTGTGCAGTTTTGGAGGCTCGACCACGGCGACACCGAAGAAGATGGTGGAATATGTTAATCAACTCTGAACGATAAACCGGCGAGTGACATTAATTAGACTGCTAATAGCTTATGGTTGATTTTTATGCTTATATGAGCGCTTTTGATTGATAAAGAACGTAGATGCGGGGTGTTGTATAATGTTGCCGCTCACCGGAGTTGAGAAAGCCATTATAAAGCCACCAGATGATACACACCTTGGCAGGTGCCATCAAGCGTCAATTTACAGTCACGTAAACGTTAGTCAAAAATGCTTTGATGTTGTTCGAGGTCAGTTTGAAGAAAATTTTAAAATCGCATCAAATAATAGTGGGACACGGAATTATAATCGTTCTCCACAGTTCTCCCACCCAGCCCACCCATCAATCGTTTGTTGATTGTGGAAAAGTGTCGAAAAGCTCCCAAGAAACGCGGACCTTTTGGATTTCCCCCCAGTCAAGGTCCACTCTAGCCAGCTTGACAAACGCCCGTGTAAATGTCGCCTAAACATCCAAAAAAAGCCGATGGGTTCGCACCCGCTGATTGTTTTTGGAAGGTTCGAAAGCTATTATATTGTTTTACAAATGGCGTTACCTTCGGAAATAATTGGTTGAGGGGAGATAGAAATAATAATTGTGAGAGAAACAAAGTAGCTTGAATTTGGTTGAATTCTTCGTCGCGTCGAGATGGGTTGTAAATGTAAGCGAACCACGAAGAAGCGACGATCGTGTACAGATGGTTTGATCGTCGTTAGCTTTGGGGGTTGGCTACTAGATATTTATCTGAAGTGCAGGATGTCAGATTCACTCCAACTCTGCCTGGGAAATATCGGATTCGAATCCGAGCAACCTCCGGAGTCTACTATGATGTTCTGAATCATTTGATGGGCCTCGAGTAAGTTCAGAGAATAATTCCAGTTAATCCAAAATTAACTCCAGAGCAACTTCTGAGTAACTAATTCCTTATCCGGCGGTTCGGCAGCATAGGCGACAGCGGCGCCGGTCTTCACACGGCAGAACCGAGGTTCAAATCCCATTAAGACCACCTCCTCGTACACAGAGCTGACTACTTTGCTACGGGTAAAATAAGTCTCAAAAAGCCAGGAATATGGCAGGCCGAGACCTCTCAAGGTTGTAGTGCCAAGGAAGAAGAAGAAGAAGACGTTGATGCGTCCTCAAGAATGACCAGAATAATGGATAATGGAATCACTCCAACTTAATTCGTATCCTATAAAGCCTTTATGAGCTGGGTTGTCCGGTGCCTTTCTCATGACATGACCAGTCCACCAGACCTCGCGAGTTTCATTCACTGCACGATGGTGAGATAATCGTACAGCTCGTAGAGGTTCCTCCATTGTCTTTTCACTCATATGAAGGCTCCGAGGCTCCGTCTCGTAGGTCTCGCTCTCAACCCAACTATATCTCCGATGTGACACGTTCAGACCATATTGTCGCTAAATTAATTTTATTTAGAAAGAGATCATTCTCCCGTACTGCAAACTAATTTAAAAATTATCATCTTAAAATTACATCTCTCCACCACATAAGGTAGAGGGCAATTTATTACGGACGCAGTGCTACGCTGTACACTTACCACCCAGCAGCGGTACAGCGCACTGTTTGCTACATGTATCCACAATGTTTATCCTCCTACCCTATCTTGTACACGGCACCATTTTTGGCACTGCTACGGCAATCTGTCAACTGCGAAAGGTGCGTACATGTGGCCTTGAGAATTAACGAAACAACAACAAAAAACCGTCGAGGCAAATTGCGTCCGTTGCGTCACACCATTGCTCTGTGGCACGAATTCTCACCGAAAGCGAAATTTTCTGTTGACAGATATTTCTGGACCAGTACAAGGAAGGATCACCAACACCAATTAGAAGCGATCAAAGCGCGGTGGTTTCGTGCCACGAGCGTGTAGGTCATCTCATTTCCTCTACATATGTTTTACCCTTCGCAACAGCACGCAGCATCTTCACGCATTCCTTCTGCGTCCGGTAATTGCGTGAACTCCCTTCACATCGACGCCACAACGATGCGGAACGGAGATTTATGGAACGCTTAACGTCCGGGCGTTATTAGAAAACTGATCGAAAAGATCGCCGCGATCGATAGACAGCCAAGAACGCTAGCTTGAGGGGTAATTAACCTTTGGTACTACATTGTTTAGAGGAGTTTATATTTGCGTCTTGTATGTGTGCGTGTGTCTAGCCTTATGGTTTCGATTTCATCTGTCACCGTAGCGTGACGTCACGGATTATGGATCATCACCCCCACCAATCTGGGGCACACACACAGCAACTGAAGGATCAATCTCGCTATCCCATCCAAAAAATCGAAAGACTGCACCAGCAAGCGACGAACCTCCAACCACCTTGCTGTGGCAATAAAAATCGACTAACAAGCTTGCGACAAATATAAACAATCGACCAAAAGAAGACAAAAAAAAAGACACATAAATAATGCCCGTAAACTTCAGCTGCAAATGTAAGGGGCAAATGCCTGGTGGGTATAGGAGACGATTAAGAGACGCAAACGTAAAACCGACACAAAACCTCCAAAATTCACTAACGAACGGTAGAGCTCTCCGATTGGAATTCTTCAGCTGTGGTAGGTGAGAAATTGCCATCGCGATCGCTCTGGTGTCCCATCCGATCCGGCGATCGCCAAGGCGGTGGGAAGGGATTCCGAAAATCCGTAAACACTGCCTACCAACTCCAACTTCATCTCCGTCCTGTGAAGTGTGATAGTTCTGTGTGAGTGTGTGGTGTTGACGCAGTCTTTTTTTCTCTCTCTTGTCTTTTAGTATTATTCATTCGAAGAAGGTCACCCCCATCTTCGGGGGTCTTCGCGCGCGCGAGCTTTGCAGCGATGTGCCCGGTGAACCGTTGAGAGAACCCTCCTGCACCGAAGCACGCGTCGATCTCGAGCTTTGGACGGCACATTTCATATAAATATTAGACCAAACACTTTCAGAGGTATCATTACATCGCTAGCTTCGATTTAGTGCAGACCTGCAAAACCACCACAAGATGGCTTTTAAGGTGAGTTGAACCGGCGCAATCGTAGTGTGTGATCGAATCTGTGCCTGCACCTGTGTGCTTGTGTGTGATCTAGTGACATTATCGTGCTGTAGAATGAGACTTCGAGTGTCGCGAGACTCAACTCCCCCAAGTGTGATCCCGGCTTATGATGTGTGCTCTTTTTTTCCTGTTGTTTTCCTACCAGATTGTTGTTCTGTTCGCCACCCTGGCTTGCGCCAGCGCCGGTTACGTTCAACCGGAACATCAACATCTGTCCTACGCCGCGGCGCCCGTCGCTCACTACTCGTCTGCTCCGGCCGTGAGCTACAGCTCGATCACCCGTCACGAAACGCCAAAGCTGGCCGTGGCCAAGCAGGTCGCGTACGCCGAACCGGCAGTGCACTACGCCGCCCCGCTCACCAAGACCTACGCCGTCCATGAGCCCGCCCTGAAGACGGTCGTGTCCCAGCCCGCCTACACCAAGACCGTGTACGCTCAGGAACCGGCCCATGTGTACGCTCATGCTGCCCCGGTCGTAGCCGCCAAGACCGTGTCCTATGCCGCGCCGCAGGTCCACTACTCCCATGCCACCCCGGTCGTTGCCGCCAAGACCGTGTCCTATGCTGAACCGCAGGTCCACTACGCTCATGCCGCCCCGGTCGTTGCCGCCAAGACTGTGTCCTATGCTGCCCCGCAGGTCCACTATCAGGCTCCGCTGCTGAAGAACGTCGAGTACACCAAGACGCTGGCGTACGCTCCGGTCGCCAAGCATTACGTCTCCGAGCCAACCTACACCAAGCACGTCGTCGCTGAGCCGACCTACACGAAGACGCTCCTTGCCGAGCCGGCCTACACCAAGACGACGTACGTGTCGCAGCCCACCTACACCAAGACCCTGGTCGCTGAGCCTCAGTCACTGTACCAGCACAGCTCGCCGGTTTACGCTCATGCTGCGCCCGTTGTTGCCGCCAAGACGCTGAGCTACGCTCCCGCTGCCCAGGTCTCGCACGTCAGCTACGCCGACAACAGTGCCCATTACGCCTGGTAAGCTGTCGGATCTTCCGCCAGTACGCCATTTCCGACAAATCGGCTGCAAACGCATTGCTCAGGAACCAATTGTTGGCAAATCCATGTTGAACGTTCGTTGAAAATACATAACTTATTGTAAATTTCAAAACAAAACCGCTCGGAAGGCTTTCAATTACAATCCGAAGTAAGGAATCATCATCTAATCTTCATAACTTGGAACAGTTAAGTACGAGTGTTGGAAACTAACACACGCTAGGTCTGGATTCAAATTTTGACTGGAGAGAGATTCCCGCGCTCAGCCTCGAAAGGTATTGGCCAACCATTACTGGATTTTCTTGACTTGATTATACCCGTGGCTGGCAAGTAAGTCCTGCAAACGGGGAGACGGTCTGGAACGCCGCTATCGCTATCGAAAATTGTAGAACTCTAGACGAAGAAGTACGTTCCGAATTCTCTTGTGCTCATGATACATCACTTTAAAGAGAGGTCGTCAAAGGCGAACTCCACATACCACATATCTCGAGCGATGGAAAGATTCGATCCAAGTATATCACATATAAAATCAGTTCTACATGGACAGCATATACTAATCCGCAGTGGATATTTCGAAGTATAGATAGACATCCGATACTGGCAATCTAGCTTGTCTTGACCCCTAACTTAATTTTATCTCTGATCCTTGACTTAATCCTGGGCTAGATAATATGGTCCGGATAGGAGTCGATACTCGTTTCTGTCGTGTGTAAGTCCGATACCACTAGCTTTTCATTCAAATCGAAGCGAACGAGGTCTCAGAGACCCAAAGCCTCTAAAAACGATTTAAAACAAGAAAGTGTACCGGCCAGCTTATTCTCCCAAGTCCCCACTATAATACGTTCATACCTTTTAGATTTTATGTGACCATCGACTGGCCGTTCATATTAAGTTGCTGGGAAAAACCTGAAGTAGTAATGCAACCCTGGTGTAAAGGATAACTGGTGCGTGGATGGAGGGACAATCGCAGAAAGATGGCTCTGGCGACTACGGTGTGAAAAATGTGGAAATTTTACCACCTCCGCCAAGCCATGCCAATAGAGTAGGTGCTTATTCCCATTGATGTAACATGAGATAGAGCAAACCATAAGACTTCCAATGGATTTTGCGTACGAATTGTCTATTACTACACACAATTTCCATTGATTTATACATTCCGTTTCACAGCCCTCACACCGAACAGTGAGCATGTCATCGTCATCAACACAAGTTGTAGCTGACCTTAAAAGGAATGACGATCTTGAGTCCTTTTCACCCCCCCAGAGCTTCACTGTCTCGTGCCGTCATTAAGGTACTCTCTTCTACAAACGGATATAAAGTTATATATAAACACTATCCCGTGGCCGTATTAACCTTGCCAGGTAGCTGATGTCGGCTAGAGAGTGAGAGAGAAAGGTTGGTAAGCAGGGGCAGAATCACTGCAAAACCTTAACCTTCACGACACGTTACACCGCAGTGCGAAACCGATCCACGCACGCACGGTAGCCGGCGGCACAAAGTTTAGATCGAGCGTTTGGGTAGACATCGTCGGCACGTTCACCACTCATTACCCCATTTTAGGAGCCAAGTTTGATGAATGAAATGTTTCACTATCAAGCTAAGAAAACGTGTGGTAGCTTTGCTTATTTCGCATCATCAACGCAAGCCTAAGGCACGAGTAGTGGCCTCCTCGAGCACAGCACTTGACATTGGGATGAAGTGATTAATCGAAGAAAACGATCGACGAGTCTGGGCATTAATCATCGTTCAAGTAAATTGTATCACCAACGATCTGATGAATTTACATCCTCCCATCGGGTCTCCCCTGATGCGCCACCCAGCGAGCGGTGGTAATTTCATCTCCTCATCGCCTGCTTTCTTGCCCACTTTCTTCTTCCGGCGAAGATTTAATGGATGGAACCGAAATACTGGTTTTTCTGCGCTTTTCGTTGCTGCATTCAACAATGCAAGCCCTATCATCATTGGTCCTCGGGTCCACAACGGGTAGGTATCCCTTTTTGTTGATCCCTTTAATGCGTTTGCCCAGTGTCACCGTGGTGTATAAAACGGACAAACCGCCGGACGAAGGACGACACTCTTGAACGGTACGGTGCGTGAGCCAACAGCCTCGTTCAGTTCCCATCCCGAACATGAATTGTGTTGTAAGTGTTAAAATCAATAACTCCGATTGAAACGGTTTTACTCGAGCAAAGTATTCCATCCCCAACAGATTGCAGTCTTTGCGGTGGGTCTAGCATTAGCTAGCGCTGGGTACGTGGAACACTATCACGGTGCGTCGAGTTTTAGCTCGTTCGATCTGAAGTCATCTCCCATCGAAGGCAACCGACTGGTACAGACAAAATCCTATGCCGCCCGTCCAGCCCTAGTAAAAGGTTCGACCGATCACGCAGTCGTTAACTACGAAGCTACGAAGCCAGTAATTAGTACGGTGTACAGTGCACCAATCACGAAGACGTTGACCTACAGCAGTGCTCCCCAAGTGCAGTATGTGGCTCCCGTTCAGCACAAGTGTGAGCAGACGGAACACAAGCAGCTCATCACCCCGGTGCAAACGTCAGTAACGTACGGTGTACCGATCAGGTCGAGCAACTCCGGCTGGAGTCAGTCAGGATCGTACGGATCGGGCTTTAAACCACTCCAGCAAGCTACCCAAGCTCCCGGTGGATCTTATGGAACGAGCTCCACAATTGGACATACCATATCGCATCACTACACAGCTCCGCAGTCCAGTAGCATCATCTACACACCACCTAAAACTACTCAAATAATCTCTTCAGCTGGTTACGGAGCTATTAATCATCAGTCAGCTTCGTTTGGTGCTTACAATCAACATACTCAACCAGCTCCTATTGTAGAAACTCTGGTGGATGTAGCTCCTCCAAAGCTAATCCAAGCTCAACCATCTTATGGAGTCCCTACAACGGACTCCAATCTCCACCATGTCGCTCAAGTAACACCAGTGAAAGTAACTTCCACATCCAGCTACGCAACAGCTGGAAGTGGCTGGAAACAGTCATCCACTGGCTACGCCACCTCGCACCAATATAAAACAGGTTCCATCCCAATCAAGTCTACCCCACAATACGTTGCGCCGGGACTTGCCGCATCGGGAAGTTCCTCTTGGAGTGGAGCTTCCAAGAACCATGGTCACAGCTTCACCACCACTCACAGCTACAGCAGCCAAGGCCAGACAAACAACGCCCAACAGTATCTACCTCCGAAGGCGACTCTCATTACACCAGTTGCCGTAACATCCGTACAGTCGAGCCCTGCACGCGAATATCTGCCTCCGAGAGAATATCTTCCTCCAGCACAGGACAGCAAAGGTACGGCGGCGACCGCGCACATTGCTACCGGCAACATTGGCTCCGTTTCGTACGAAGTTCCTCAGAAGCTGTTAGCTGTTAGCAAACTTCCTCAGCAGTATATTGTAGCCACCGGCCATTCGGTCAACCAAGTAGTCCATCAAAGCGCACAGTACGGCCAGCAGACAGCAGCGGTTCTATCCCCACTACACGTTACCGTCCATAAAACGCCCGTTCTAGCCTACACCCCAAAGCATCACTGTGCCCAGGACCATTAGGGTGCCGCGATCATAAAAATGCAAACGAAAATCGTTCACTTAATAAAAACCGGTGACCTCCGACGTCCCACAACAAAACCCAGTGGACCTCCTGTGTGTCTGGTTGCCTTTTTTTTACTGCGTTAGGGAGGAGTTGACCTTTAGAGATCCGAGTCAATACTAAAGATTCGCCCGTTGGACAGTTTCGGAACTTGTAGCTCGAGCGTCCACTAGGGAGTGTGTGTGTGTCTAGAACTTATAAATCGAAGCTTTATGGCCTCGTGCGATGGCTGTTTAATGCTCTCGCTAGCATTGACATTCTTCGCCAAACCGACCACACGACCAAGCATCCGAAGCACCCGTTCGAACTGTGTATGACATTTGGTTCACTTGACCCGACCCGTTGCACCGTGATGATGATGACGATTGCGCCCTGCATAGCTTTCTCACGCTGACCATCTCGGCATTTGCACGCGCACACATACCTCCTGTCAGAACCGAAATGTCTCCATTAACTGTCACTTGGAAAAAAAAGTGTAGCAATACTACAAAACCGACATAGTCGACATACTCGTCATAGCAGCGCTTGTAGTAGTAGCTGCCGGCGACAAACGGTCTAGATTGGGATCTCGAAACTCGTAATTTTCAATCATGTCGTTCCGGGGCGGGGAGAGTTCCCCTGTGCAGACCCTCCGTTGCGTCTAGCACGTTGGTGAGCACCAACATTGTTCACAATGAATCAACGCTAGATTCTCCGGCACCAGCGACCAGCGACCATAATAGCGTGATGCACCGAAAAGATCTCGTCGCGTGGTGGAAGGTAAAGCCCGAAGGATCCCGGTGTGTGAAAGGGTACGGTTTTTGATACGATTTCGTTTCGGCAGCCCAAAAGCCGACAATAACAAAATGAAGGCCACACGTGGAACTGGTTTGGTGTTGATACAATTGTGATACACAGAAACTGGTCCGAGACCGAGAAAGGGAAACAAAAGCACTTCGTCGCACGATCGTGGTGGCTTTCATATGTAGTGCAAAGTGGAATAAGAGTCAGTAGCTATGGGGAGGGGGGGGGGGGGACTTCGCTGTCGTAAAACGGCAGGTTACCGCAAAACCGTCGTAGTAGTACGCACAGGACCGCACAGGATCAGTGAGCACGGAACCGGCTTGCTGGAACTAGGGGGTGTGTTAAGTTGCCATGTTACGTAATTGAGTCTTTTGCATATTAAGGGGTCTTGGATGTGGGATGATTCTAAAAGCCTGGGTTCACGTCAGTGATGCCTTTAGTAGAAACGGTTTCGATTATTTAAATTAAATGCAAGACAAAATCATTTGTTTGTGGAGCTTTAAGTCAGGCTTAATGATAAGTTACTTCACGCTCTTGGATATAGAATGCGATTATTCTTCAACATCGGGGCGGTCCGGTTGTAGAGGCGATAGCGGTGCCGGTCTTCACAAGAGAACCGGGGCTGTGACTACTTTACGATGGGTATAATTATGTCACAGAAAGCCAGAAATAGCAGGCCGAGACCTCTTGAGGTTGTAGTGCCAAAGAAGAAGAAGAAGCAGATCCTTCAACAGGTGTTCAACCAAAGAAGCAGGGTTCAATTGCGAGTCTCTTCAATTGATGACACATCCACCGGCATATTTCACAAGCTCTGCAAACTTCTCGCTCTGACTGATTGTTACTTGGACGCCTCTAGCTCGAATATAGACTATTAGATTAGTGTGACAATGTCCATCTTGTCCAGGATGTTTTCACCAGTTATCGTTGCCGAAATCTACGGACAGCGAGAAAGCCATCAGACATTAAAGTCTTGTCATACTCGTGAATTTCTGGTATAATAGAAGGACCAGCTCGAAGGTATAAGCTACAGGGACGCTGATCTTCACACGGTAGGACCCATCCGAGGACTGAGAACTCAATTGCATGGTATCACTAAGTTTAATAAGCCTCCAATGGCAGCCATGACCAAGAGATCGTTAGGCTAGGAAGAGAGCAAGAAGTACATTTTTGAAGGATCTTACAACGCTATTGGGTCGCCAGAACTTGATCATTATTAGATCATTTAGTCTTTCACACTTAGTTTTTCGTCTTAGCGAGGTCTGACAGATAATGGCAGGCATGACGTAAAAGGTCGTTAGCAATTGCAGTTCTTCGGCTGTCTTGGCCATAGCTGTTCCCAATTTGACTAGCATCTCTGTAATATTTTGACTTTTGGCATCCAGGGTTGGTTGGTTGGTTAGTTGATTGAATAGGCCACAGACTCGTTTAATGGAAAATCTACGAATAGTCCCAAGAGATTCCCTGAAGGTCTCAAATTACTGGCTTCCGTGACTTGATTAAATCCATTGTTGGTTAGTCAGCGCTGCGTACGAGAAGACGATTTAGACATGTCCATCCTTGCGATGTAATGATCAGCGCCCCACCTCTATCACCTCAACTACACTGTTACGAATAAAATATTGTTTATCAACGTTTTTCAATGCATTTATGTAAAATTACCAACCCCAACAATCAGTGCACATTCTCCTATAATTACGTTGCCGGTGTGCCGTAACACTGTTAACTGTTTGCCCATTTTTGACTGAACACTGAGCTCAACCCGCAACAACCAACCAGCAGCAGCAACAGCACCGACGACAATAAGAAAACAACCCTTAACTAGTTGACCCCCAAACCGGTAAGCGGTATTTTGTGTAAAACCAAAAGTGTGTACGAATTTCGAATCCGCACAATTGGACGTGTGGTTGTGCATTCTCCAGACCCTGGAGGAGACTATTACTTCTGTCCAAAAATAAGATCAATTCATTCACAATATCTAGACACATAACCTGCTGGTAACGTGATACGTCCCAGGGATCAGTAGAATGTAACCACCAAACTCGTTAGGATGATCGATGTGTGGGGTGCTGTAGTAGGGTAATTTGTCGAACGTTTGCAGTTTCCCAGTAACTGTCAACTGCGTGTAAGTACGCTACAACACTCCTGATCCCCACCCAGCAAGGCCTCTTCCTTATGACAGGCGTGGTGCGTATGTGGCCCAAAAATTCCAAACCCCCCCTTAGGGGGACATACACAAATAGAGAGAGAGAGAGAGAGAGAGAGAGAGAGAGAAGCCGCAGCGACAAACTGCGGCCCAGTCAAATGCCAACCATTTTTGCGATTGATTCGTCACTCATTGCTTTTATTATTGCTATTATCATATAGCCTGGGCCAGCGCAACTCCAGTTAACGCGCGCGCGAAAAGCGAAAGTAGGAGGCTCGTTTCGTACGCTCGATTGACTCCTTGGACGCTGCAAGCGATGCCAGTGGATCAGCCCCCCTCCCTACTCGCTTCATTTTTCACACACACACGTACGGCGGAAAACATACGTTTGACTGGGCAGACAGAGCGATCAGCCCCATATCAGCCCCCTTTTGAAGCGATTTGAAGCGGGGGTTGTGGTTTGGTGTGGCTTTCGGTGGACATTTGAAGCAAACCGACACAGCAGCAATCAGGGTAGGACGATATTTTCGATATAAATATTGCTGTCGGCGGACGAAACAGTATCATTCAGGTAGTGAGCTCATCGACAGTAACACATCTTACCAGCCATCCCATCGTTAAAGGCATAATGGCATTCAAGGTAATGTGTTTGCAGGTTGTGTGCAGTGAGGGCAGGACTCAGAATCCTTGCCCAGGAGTTATCTCCTGCTAGTGCGATAGTGTTGGGAGGATCATTGCGTGCTAGA
The DNA here is from genome assembly GCF_013141755.1 of Anopheles stephensi. Lineage (NCBI taxonomy): Eukaryota > Metazoa > Arthropoda > Insecta > Diptera > Culicidae > Anopheles > Anopheles stephensi. Next base: position 17,213,715 of record NC_050202.1, on the reverse strand, counting down.
GTGTGTGTGTGTGTGTGCGTTGGGGGGTTTGAGGGTTTGGTGTTGCAAGTGGAAAATAATGGTTTCTTTTTTGGTTACCTCCCTGCGGTCACAGTTCGTCGTTTTCCTGGCCTCGCTGGCCGTCGCTAGCGCTGGATACCTGGAGGCTGGCCATGCCGTCCAGTACGCCGCCCCGGTCGCTCACTACTCGCCGGCCTCGTCGGTGAGCTACAGCACCATCTCGCAGGCTGCCCCGGCCAAGCTGGCCTACGCTGCCCCGGTCGCCAAGACCATCTCGTACGCTGCCCCGCAGGTGTATGCTGCTCCTCAGGTGTACGCCGCCCCCGTCACCAAGACGTACCTGTCCAGCCCGGCCGTCGGAGCGACGCACGAGAGCACCATCCGCTCGCACGACAGCACCATCTCGCACTACTCCAAGGCCGTCGATACGCCGTACTCGAGCGTCCGCAAGTCTGACACCCGCATCACCAACGAGCTGCCCAAGCTGGCCTACGCCCAGCCCGTCCTGGCCAAGCAGGTTGCCTATGCTGCCCCGGCTGTCCACGCCACCTATGCCGCTCCGGCCGTCCACACCAGCTACTCGCATGCTGCCCCAGCCGTGACCTACGCTCATGCCGCTCCGGCCATCCAGACCTATGCTGCCCCGGCTGTCCACACCAGCTACTCGCACGCTGCCCCAGCGGTCCACACCACCTATGCTGCTCCGGCCGTCCACCAGACCTACGCTCATGCTGCTCCGGCTGTGACCTACGCTGCCCCGGCCGTCCACCAGACCTATGCTGCCCCGGCTGTGCATGCCACCTATGCTGCTCCGGCCGTCCAGACCTATGCTCATGCTGCTCCGGCTGTGCACACCTCCACCAAGACGCTGACCTACTCGCCGGCCGTCCAGGTTGCGCATACCACCTACGAGGATGCTCATGCCCATTATGCCTGGTAAGAAGCGTTCTGTCCGAGCGAATCTTCCTGAAGCGATTACAGTGCCCAACAACAACAGCAACAACAACAAAAGTAACCGCTCGACCAACTATTTATTAGAACAACAGTAAGGAACTGCATTGTTATATGTTTCTGTTATATGCAAACGATGCGTACATTCGGCCTGCTCTAAGCACTAGAGCACGGCCCTGGATGCCATCTCGAATGTGACCATTTTTGTGTGTGAAATACAATCCAATACGAACTGAACATGAGCCAGGTTCCTTTCCATTAAATGCATTTGATGACAAATATATGTTTCTTGCCGATCTCCATGATACTGATTAGAATTAGCTTCCAAATGGAGCAATCGAGAAGCACTTTCAGCAGGAAAACAGTAATCACTGTGACGACATTCGCAGATCGGCCAATTATGAACAGTCTTGTCCTTCGTTTTCACTTCGTGAAGGTTTACTTTAATGATAAGGCACATTTCGCGCAGTGGCGCACCCTTATAGGGGGGCTGTAATTATCTGGGTGGAAAAGGGAAAAATTTAACTTATTTATGTTATGCGGGCGCAATCAAACTAGATTGCGGTTCTTTTCGAATGCGGAATGTAATGAGCTGCATGTTGCACAAAGATGGTTTAATGTTGAAGGAGAGTGATTTTAGAAAAAGTAGTATCGCCAGTAAACTCAGGTTCGGTACATCAAAGGTGCAAGGCTGAAGGAAAATTGCGATAGATGGCGCTACATCAGTTTAAGTGTCTTAAGTCCAGAGACAGAGATCGGTGGACAGGAAATCTTTTTCCTTTTTTAATTGCATAAAAAACCTACATAAATATGCTATTGAGGCCTCAGATATATTAGATCAAGTTAATAATCATCATCCCAGAAAACACGATCAGATACTTCGAACCGAAAGGATTTGCTTAATTACCAATGAACTTTAAATTTGCCATCCACAGAGGAATTGGAAGAATGTTCTGTAAAGGGCATGCTCATTAGATGCATTCATTTTTTTTTTCAATTAAGCATCATCAATCTGCATCCTTGGGTAGGAAGTAGTCAATCATTTTCGTAGGACCATGTCAAGCGGTTCCTCCTTCAGGATTAAAGAAGCGGGGATAATTTTGTTCTACCTCTTTCGGTTAACCATTGATTGATGATTGATGGAATAAAATTAATTATAGCGCTTTAGCGTTATTAAAATAAAATCTATTTAAAAAAATGCAATTTGTTTAGTTTATACAAATAGGAAGAAATAAATAAGTATCTTCTTCTTCATTCTTGGCTTAACGACCTCTTAGGTCAAGCCTGCCATTTCTGGTTTACTTGACTTGCTGATACCGCATAGTTGGATAATCAGTCCTCACTATGGGAGAACGGTTCAGATGAGATTTGAACCCCGGTCCTGCCGTGAGAAAACAGGCGCGTCTGTCATATATACCACCGGGTCAAAGCCACTATTACACTTAGAGCGCTGTTACTTTCCAGCTTAATGATGACAAGGAGAGCCTCTTGCAAACAATAGATTAGACCTGCAGATAAAAACAAGACAAAACTAAGAATTTTAATTAGTTTAAGAAAGAAAAAAGGACTCCTGATTGAGTACGGATAACTATCAAAACTGATTATGGAGGAGCTTGAAATTGAAAGTTAAATTTGATAGAATTTTTCACAGTAAAGTATGACCGTGTTCTCAATGTGAGAGGTACGTATATATTATTTTATAGGTAGTAAGTAATTATACCACATAGTGGCAAGATATTATGAAGCTTGAATTTGGGAAGTGAATAATAAACATGAAGAGATAGATCATCCTGATGAAATTTGGTGAATTCCTTCTATATTTACTAGGGGCTACAATCGTTAAATAGATTTGGCCTCCTGTTAAAGTTCTTTCAGACAAACTCAACTCAATCTCATTCAACATTTGAATAGCTTAAAAGAAGAATTGTGCTACATAAACAAAAAAATCGTTGGCCAACGATATTTATGTCATTAGCTCATGCTTTGGAGCTGGAATAACCTATTGAAAGGTGAAGTTTCAGTCATCGAAGTTCATCAAATATTCCTTCGTGCCAAGATCGTCTTGTTATTCATAGAAAGGTCTGATTTTAAAAATACCATTATTGGCATCTTCGTCGTAAACTGATTAGGAAAAAAATTGATTGTTAAATCCACTAAAGAGCGATATTTTATACGAGATTTCTCCTTGTTCCTTCTAAGAGGTTGAATCGATTTTTTATTTCAACAAAATTATTTTGTTTTATGATAACGGGTAAATAATAGTTCGAAGTATGTACATAATCAACATAACGAGCATCCATGGACAAACCCAATTTTATTTTATTATTTATTTATTTATTTAAAGTGTGACGGCTAGTCGGCGTATCGTCCTAAACCAAACCCCATTTTAAATGTTTAAAGTATAGTAAATAATCGAAACACACGCACCAGAAGGCCTTTTTAATTTAGCTTGGTAAATACTACCATTTAACCATTCAAAAAGCCCAAAAAACGTTATTCAAAAAATCAATCACATAATTTTTTAACAAACAGAAAAAAAAACTATCTCCATTACATAAACACATGGGGCACCATTCCCCACGCTAATTAACTCTGGACGGTATTATCGAACGGCAAAAGAACTGGGATAAGATAAGGCGACCGAAAGCGTTCGAATGAGCGAGAGAGAATGTAATGTAGAACACACAGAGAACTCATTATGATGTTAAATGTCAAGGTTCCGTTGACCGTTGTCTTAAAAAGGTGGCCCACCACAGTGATCGATGTATTTAGCAACGGCACACACGCAAAAAATAAACCGATTGACAAAATGAAGTCCCAAAAGTACCATATCAGTAGTGTCCTTTCTCCGGCAAAAGCATAGCTAATTTACCCTCATCTAGGTGAAGACATTCATCATGCAGCGCATTAACAGGCCAACCCGAGCGGCGAATGTTTGCAATTTCTATTTTTGCAATTGCTTTCGATCGAATCTGTGCCAAAGGGGGTGTTTTTTTTTGTGGTGGTCCCAATCCATGTAACCGATTTGCAATTTTTTGTTTGTCTTCCCTGAACACCGAAAGGACAATCGCTATTAAGACTCCATGGTGTGCCTATTGCCTGGTGGTGTCACAAAAGCGTTCAAGCTGCAAGCTCATAACTGCATACGAAAATGCCAAATTTCTTCCTTTTCCAGAACATGGTTACGCACGCGGCTATAGGGCACACACACGCAGAGTTGGTGAAGGCGAAGGTAACCTTCCTTGAAAACGGGTTGGGTTAATATGGTTTATTTCGTAGCCTTCCCTTTCCGAGCCGGGACGCCCGATCGACGGCGGACTATCCCCCCCACTTAACCGTCCCCGGCCGGGTGGACATATGCCAGCCAACCTTCACCTTACACACTTCCGCTCCCTGCTTTCAGAACGTGTGCAGCCAATCGCCCGATCGGCTTACATTGGCGTGGTCCGAAAACCGGTGAGGGGGGGGGGGAGGATGGGGGGAGACTTCATTCACTTCACACACATAAACACATCCACAGCGTGGCCGTGGTCACTTTCATGACGTATAATTGGGCGATGGACACACGTTGTTTTAACCTTCTTATTTGCCGCCACAGTGAGCTTGGGTGTGGAGGATGCAGACTGCAAGTGTACCGATGGTGATCTGCATTGCATTTCGCTTGCCTTCTTCCCATTCTTTTTTGTCTGCCATTTTCGCGCTTCGTACCTGTTATCTTTTGCTGCGAATTCGTCGTCCTCGCGCGGTTGTTTCCCGATGCGGGGGCTTGGTATAAATAATCGCGCCACGGTGCGAAACGGTATCATTGATCACCCAGCGTCTTCAGCAGCAGCAGCAACAACACGCGCCTTCTTCTTCAAGTATCCACAAACCATCCAAACACCAGCAAAATGGCATTCAAGGTAAGGAATTCGAGCGGTTTGACCGTTGTGATCCTGACGGTTCGTTCGATCCATTGCAGTTCGTCGTTTTCCTGGCCTCGCTGGCCGTCGCTAGCGCTGGATACCTGGAGGCTGGCCATGCCGTCCAGTACGCCGCCCCGGTCGCTCACTACTCGCCGGCCTCGTCGGTGAGCTACAGCACCATCTCGCAGGCTGCCCCGGCCAAGCTGGCCTACGCTGCCCCGGTCGCCAAGACCATCTCGTACGCTGCCCCGCAGGTGTATGCCGCCCCGGTCGCCAAGACGATCGTGTCCAGCCCGGCCGTTGGAGCGACGCACGAGAGCACCATCCGCTCGCATGATGGTACCATCTCGCACTACTCCAAGGCCGTCGATACGGCTTTCTCGAGCGTCCGCAAGTCTGACACCCGCATCACCAACGAGCTGCCCAAGCTGGCCTACGCTCAGCCCGTCCTGGCCAAGCAGGTTGCCTATGCTGCCCCGGCTGTGACCACCTACACCCATGCCGCTCCGGCCATCCAGACCTATGCTGCCCCGGCCGTCCACCAGACGTACGCCGCTCCGGCTGTCCACACCACCTATGCTGCTCCGGCCGTCCAGACCTATGCTGCCCATGCCGCCCCAGTGGTTGCCACCGCCACCAAGACGCTGACCTACTCGCCGGCCGTCCAGGTTGCGCACACCACCTACGAGGATGCTCACGCTCACTACGCCTGGTAAAAAAAAAACCAGCGGAAGGACTACTTGTTTTGCGATGCTGATGCAATGATCCCATCCCGATCCTATTTATTGATTTGTTGTTACAATCTGTTCCATTGTTTGGTATTTGAGTACGCATTGGGAAGCAGCTCGAACGGGGGTGCTTTCCGGTGTCAAAAATAATACAACGTCATAAAAAAGAATCTTATAGTGTTGTGTCTTTCGATAACCAGAGCATCAATCTTCTCCGAAATCTACAACATGTGAGGATTCTTCTTGTCATAAAAATCTTTTAGGTCATATAATGTCTCGAATTGGCCGACTATTTCATCGGATCAAGCTTAGTCCACCAGACCGCATCAAGGATCTACTAGCCGATTTGATCACAGTACCCATGTAGATCATAGGTCCTTTGCTATTTAAGACCTAATCAGAAGACATTTTACAATATCAATTTAAAAAACCACATAACGCCATTGGTTGAACTTATATCTAGCGTTGAGACATAAGACTTTGGAGCTACATCTTGAACCGATCGTCTAGTTCATTGGATCAGCATATCCAAGATGAATTTCTCTCTGGAGACATGAGTAGGACCCACAAAGTTGAACCCACTTTTAAACTCTCTTACCCACAGTTCAGGTTATAAAGCACATTAAGTACATAAGTTAGCTCCGCAAGGAAAACTTTTCCTGATTTTGTCTGGAACTTGTCTTACATCTTAAGGATATTTGTTGATAACCTTTGTGATACAAAGTTTTAAAATAATATTATTATTTATAAAAAAAGATTCACTCCTTAAAGCAATCGCTTTGAATGGCTATTTGCATTTGGATGACGTTAATATTTCCGTCCTACATTTTCGCAAACATTCTAATAACTTCCAATCCGTGCTAATCTTCGGTTGCCTCTCCTAATTTCTATTTCCCGTTTAACCGACTTAGTCATTTATTAAGCTTAAAGTTTTAGTTATATTTGGTTCTTTTTTAGTCCTTTAGGGTATTGAACTAATACAAATATAAAATGAATAGTAAAAATATATTTAGCACTACGTTAACGCTCTCAAATAACGCGAGAGACGAAAAAGGATTAGAAAGCACGTTTTGCTAGCGTTTCGAGATTAGCGCCATCTATGAGACGCTAGCAGAATCATAAACCCCATTATGCAGCTATATTTACACTAGCCAGCACTAATGTGACCAAGTGACCCATTTTTTACATTAAACGTGGTGGAATAATTCCACGATAAGATGCAGAAATGCACGATAATTAAACAAAAGCGCGTTTCAAATCTGATTTGCTTCCTGAATAAGGTTGGTAAAATTAAGGCCATTTATCACTTGGTGGGGTTAAAGGAAGCTTCCTTTTATTACTATAATACTATTTGTACTGTCAGTTATATTCCACAGACACCCATCAAAAATACAGCTGGACGGTTTTGTATAATGATTAGCGGATTTTGCGAATGATTTCACTTTAGTAATGATTATATAGCTGATACCGAAACGGACAAATACGCTACAAATTGTTAACACGAAACAATACTTTATAAGCCAACAATTTTCGAGCAATAATTTTAGTGTAATAGTAAAAGATGGAACAATACGCAGATCATTCAACATTTCCACCAATTAAACAAACAGCCAAGCTTCACTTTGTACGTCACACGCGCGCCTCCCGTTAAAACGCGTTTCCAATAAGAAATATATCCCAATACCCAAGTATTCGCTTGTATTGTACCAGCTGTGTAAAGATCCGTAATACTGACAAGACAACGCCATTCTGCAGCAGTTTCTGTTCTAAGCGCTTCATGCAAACAGCAAACACAGTTGTGGCGAATTGTGTACTTAAGGCAGACAAGAATATTTCACTAATACTTGTTTAATGAAGTTTGAGAACAGAGCTGCACGAAAATGGTTACCAATTATCTGCTAATTTCCAAATAAAAAAAATATATAAAAAACAAACTGTACAACACAACAGCGGCGAATCGTCATGCTATAAAATAAAAATTAAATACATTCAACAGCAAAGCGGCATTTAAAGCTATAATATCAATAGAACACTAGAACGAGCGAAAGCATCAACAGGCCCATAAAGAACACGACATATTGAATTTTACGATTTTTTCGAAATGTGCCTCAATTTTGTCCGTCCCTGTTGCTTTTCATTTGTATCGGTGACACATCGTGCATCTCACGAAGTACCTCCTTTTTTTATTTCGCACGTGGATTCGTAACAGACATTTGGCAAACAAGTGCCAACATTTCTTGTATAAAAGTAACAATTCTACCCCTCCTGAGGAATCAGATCGCAAAATGTTGCTTCGCGAGAAGCTGTACGTAGTGCTTATCTTACAGCTGGGACTCGTCCTCCAGCAAGCCCTAGGCCAGTGTCCCAGTAATCCCTACCGAACGTTCGATGGAACCTGTAACAACCTTGCGAATCCGTCGTGGGGATCCGCCAATACCCCATTCGTGCGCATAGTCAATCCCAAGTATGGTGATGGAAAGTCGAGTCCGCCGTTAGCAGCGGACGGCAGTGAGCTACCGAACGCTAGAGTGTTGTCGGTGGAGGTTTTCCAGGAAGGTGTCCAGAACAGTCCTGAATTTACACTGGCCAATATGCAGTTCGGACAGATTGTGGCCCATGATATGGCACTAACGCGTGGAGGTAATGTTGAGGATAGATGGAGGGTGTGTTGTCAAGTGTCCTAGTGATTAACAATGGTGATCATCTGCTTACAGTTCGCGATCAACTGCCCTGTTGCGCTAATGGTCGTCTGCAACCTGCACGAGGACCCCGATGCCTCGCCATTCCTGTATTACCCGAGGACCCGGTGTTCTCAGTCCGAGGGATTGAGTGTCTGGGCATGATCCGTACGCTGACCACCTGTGATGAAGATCCCAACGGATGTGCAAAGGCGGAGCAACTTAATGCTGTTAGCCATTTTCTCGATCTGTCAGTCGTGTACGGAAACTCTGTTCAAGAGGCAACCCAACTGCGAGAGCCCAACACGGGTTTCTTGAAAGTTGAGCAGCGCGATGGTCAGGCATGGCCACCGCGGCATCCGAACGCGAGTACTACCTGCACCCTGAGAACTCCGAACGATGCCTGCTACCTTACCGGCGATGGACGAGCGAATCAGAGTCCTCATTTGGCGATTCTTCAAATCACATTCGTACGGGAACACAATCGTATTGCTCGTGGACTTCAAGCGCTGAACCCAACCTGGACCGCGGAAAAACTGTTCCAAGAAGCCCGCCGTATCAATATCGCCCAGTATCAGCACATCGTGTACGACGAGTGGCTGCCGATCTTCCTGGGTCGCAGTTTCATGCTTGACCGTCAGCTACTCTATCAGTCTGCGGGTCCTTCGAACGATTACGGACAAACTATCCATCCAGCAGTTATCAACTCGCACACGACGGCTGCGTTCCGATTTTTCCACTCCTCCATACAGGGCACTCTGAAGTGAGTAATGGGCACCGTGCTTCAAGAATTACTAACTGTTCGACCTTCCTTTTTCCGCTCTAGACTCTATGAGGAAAGTCGCAAGTCGATGTCCAAGGTAGACATCAACGATCACACCAACAATCCCAGCATTCTGGAGGAAGCGTCTGATCGCTACGCCAATCTCCTGCGCGGACTTACCAGCCAACCGATGGGATTGAACGATGTCAGTCTCGATCCGGCCACCAAACATTTCCTCTTCCGGTTCAACAACATGTTTGGCACGGATCTGAAATCGCTGGACATTCAGCGTGGCCGCGACCATGGTCTAGGATCGTACAATGATTTTGTGTTTTTGTGCTTGAATCAGCGCGCTACAACGTGGGCCGATTACAACCAACTGCTTGTGCCGGGAGTGAGTGATTTTGCAATCCTTATCGATCGATTACATACTAATTCTCTTTCGTAATATAGGCCGTCGAGCTGCTCGCAACGTACTACAAGTCGGTGAACGATCTCGATCTGTCGGTGGGTTTGGCGTTCGAGAAGAAGGTTGACGGTACAGAGTCGGGCATGGTGACACGGTGCATTTTGGCCGACCAGTTCCGTCGCACCCGGAAGGGAGATCGATTTTTCTACGCAAACGGTAACCACTTCACCCCGCGACAGTTGGCGGAAATACGTAAAGCAAACATGGCACGAATTCTGTGTGATACGACTGCTAACGTTGCACGGATACAGCCAGACGCGTTCCATTTGCCTTCAAACATTAATCAGCTGGCAGCGTGCAGTTCGTTGCCGACGCCCAATCTTCGCGAGTTCTAACGTGACGTGCGTTGCGTACGCTCTTGCCAAATAAAAGGCGTGCTTGCGAGGAAGCTGAGACGTCGCTTAAAAAGCAGACATTTGATGTAAATAAATTTGAAATTTGAGGTACCATAGAGAGGCGTGTTTTTTTTTGCGACATCATGTCAACAGGTATTACAAATCATTGGAAGCTTTAATTTAATTAAAAATTGCTGAATCGCTATCTTGCCACATCGATCATCTCTGTCTATGCCCTAAACGCCAGACTGTATCTGAGAATCAATAATCCAAATTTCTTTTCGGCTATATGATAATTTTAAATCCGACACCAGATGGAACCACAAGCTGAGTATCTTGTCCGTTATACTTTCCCAAAACACGCCACATTTTGCAGCCATTTTGCGCCGGTAGCTTCGTTTCGTTTTTTTTTTAATTTGTACAGCTGAATAAAGAAACATTTTGTTGCAAAGAAGCTAATTTTACTGAGATTCTTCGAGTGTTTGTGTGGTAGCGTCTCTTGGTAAAACTTTTAAATCGAATTACAGGGTTTGCCATCTGCGCGTAATTCTGTGACATTTAAGTTCGGTAACTTGATGTATTTGAAATTCAAAATTATTCACAAACAGTCAGTAGCAGAAAATATTAAACAAAAAATACAGAATCTATAGAATTATGATTCATGGCCTAATAACCTCTTCATACCTGTCATTTCTCGCTAACTAGACTCAATCATACTACGTAGATGGATAGGCAGTCCTCGCTACGGGAGGACGATCCGGATGAGATCTGAACCCCAGTCTTGCCGTGTGAAAACCGCGGTAGCCGTCGCATTCACTGGCCTGGTAGTAGACCAATATAAATTGTATTTTGACTACTAAAAAGATAACTACAGTTCTGGAAATGTTCTACATGCTCTATCGTGATTGATATCTTAACATTTCCACATAAAAAAAAATGTGTTTTTGCCAAATCAAAATTTTCCCGTATTCTAGCGAAGCTTTTACTTCCTCAAGCCATTGTTTTCGCTTTATTCGCATTCCAGAAGATGTAAACTCTGAGCTATTTAACCAAATATTTGCGTACAGAGTTGTTTTGAAAAAAAAGCATCCCGTACTTCTGGTTGTTGTTGTGTTTTTACCGCTTTATTTCACCTTCAGTCTCGTTTTTAGCAAGTATATAAGGCCTCACGCGAAATCCGTTCCTGTACAACTTTGTCTGGCGGCTAGCAGTGATACCATCAAACAATGGAGCAACGCGTAGCTCCAATCGCGGTGTTTATTCTGCTGTGTATATCAAATTGGCAACACGTGTTGGGTCATTGTCCTCACAATCCGTATCGTACGTTCGATGGAACCTGTAACAATCTGCACAATCCCTCATCGGGCGCTGCCAATACACAGTTCGCACGACTGATTCCGGCCAAATATAGTGATGGCAAGTCGAGGCCCGCCGTAGCAGCGGACGGCAGTGAGCTACCTAGTGCACGGTTGCTGTCGGTGGAGGTTTTCCAGGAAGGTGTGCAGAACAGTCCGCAGTTTTCGCTTGCCAACATGCAGTTCGGACAGATTGTGGCCCATGACATGGCACTAACGCGTGGAGGTAATGTTGAGGATAGATGGAGGGTGTGTTGGGAAGTCTCCTAGTGATTAACAATGGTGATCATCTGCTTACAGTTCGCGATCAACTGCCCTGTTGCGCTAATGGTCGTCTGCAACCTGCACGAGGACCAAGATGTTTCGCCATTCCCGTCCCAGTCGATGATCCTGTATTTTCAGTCCGTGGTATTGAGTGTTTGGGCATGATCCGTACGCTGACCACCTGTGATGAAGATCCCTCCGGTTGCAACCGGGCGGAACAGATCAATGCAGTCACTTCGTTCCTAGATCTGTCAGTCGTGTACGGCAACTCCGTTCAAGAGGCAGCCCAGCTTCGAGAGCCCAACACGGGTTTCTTGAAAGTTGAGCAGCGTGATTTTCAAGCATGGCCACCGCGGCATCCGAACGCGAGTACTACCTGTACCCTGAGAACTCCGAACGATGCCTGCTACCTTACCGGCGATGGACGAGCGAACCAGAGTCCTCATTTGGCGATACTTCAAATCACATTCGTACGGGAGCACAATCGAATCGCTAGACATCTCCAGGCGCGCAATCCCAATTTATCTGCTGAGGAAATATTCCAGCGAGCCCGAAGCATCAACATTGCCCAGTATCAGCACATCGTGTACTACGAATGGTTGCCAAACTTCTTGGGTGAAAGCTTTATGTTGCAGCATGAGCTGATTTACCAGTCGAGAGGACATACGAACGATTACAAATCCACCACCGATCCGTCTGTGATCAACTCGCACACGACGGCTGCGTTCCGATTTTTCCACTCCTCCATACAGGGCACTCTGAAGTGAGTAGCGATCATCATACTTCAAGAATTGCTAACTGTCCGATCTTCCCTTGTTCCTGCTACAGACTCTATGAGGAAAGTCGCAAATCGATGTCCAAGGTAGACATCAACGATCACACCAACAATCCCAGCATTCTGGAGGAAGCGTCCAATCGATATCCTGACCTGCTGCGTGGACTTACCACCCAGCCGATGGGACTCCACGACACCAGCCTCGATCCGGCCACCAAACATTTCCTCTTCCGGTTCAACAACATGTTCGGCACCGATCTCAAGGCGCTCGACATCCAACGCGCACGTGATCATGGTCTGCCCGGATACAACGACTTTGTGTTTTACTGCTTCCGGCAGCGTGCCACTACCTGGGCCGATTACAATAAGGTGCTTCTGCCAGAGGTAAGTTCGAGTGGACGGGTGCGTCTAAACCATTGCGATATGCTACAAATTTGTCTTCTACCACCAAATACAGGCAATCGAGCTACTAAGCATCTACTACAAATCCGTCGACGATCTCGACCTGTCCGTTGGATTGGCGTTCGAGAAGAAGATTGACGGTACGGAAACGGGAATGGTGATGCGATGCATAATGAGCGAGCAGTTCCTGCGCACCAGAAAGGGCGATCGCTTTTTCTATGAGAATGGAAACCACTTGAGTGCCAGAGAGCTAACGGAAATTCGTAAAGCTTCCATGGCTAAAATCTTGTGCGCCAATTCGATCCAGCTGCGGGACAATCAACCAGAAGTCACACAGATACAGCCAAACGCATTCCTGCTGCCGTCCAATACGAACCAACTACGGGCATGCTCTTCGCTACCAACTCCGAACCTTAAAGTGTTTGCTTAAATGGTGGTTGTTGGGGGATGGTTGTTGGAGGATAGTAAGAAGGAAGAAGTTTTAAAATTTATATCATACTAAATATACATGTTGTAGTAATAAAAAAAAACGCCCCTCGATAGTTAATAGTAATTTTTGACCATGCGGACGACACACAAAGACGACAATGAACATCGCGAAACGAGGGACCTCAGAAGATGTGGCGGTTGCTCAATTTCGAGAACATCCGATCATAATGTTCAGTAACCTTGGAAGTTGTGGCTAACACATTTAAAGTGGCTGGTGCCTGTTTGCGCCTGAACAAATTAAACAAATTCCAGTGAATTCCAGTGTGGAAACAGATGTGAACATTGCATAGTTCCATGTAATAGAAAATGGGTTAAATATTCAAACAACTATTACAAGGGACGAGTGCCAGCCTGTACTATATGCAGCAGTGTTTTTGAGAAGCTGAAGTTCTCTGCAAGGTCAGATCGACTAACACGTGCTAACGAAATCCTACGAAACTATCCCAGCAAATCTCTTAGTAGCAGACATGCCCTTACTAACATGCCATCTTTTACTACAAATTTCATTAGATGTCTCATATTCCATACAATGGCTTCCCAAAAGATGTCTCTTTAGATAAGATTAGACTCTAGAGATGTCTCTTGAGATCGAAAAACAAATAAACAAGAATATCTGTACAATCTTCGACAACTGCTGCTCCACAGGCATCATCTGGCAATGACAAAATGGACCCTTCAAAGACATGCCACGCAATCTTAAAGATTTAAAGATCTTCTTCTTCTTTCTTGGCTGAACAACCTCTTAGGTCATGCCTGCCATTTCTGGCTTATCAGACTTATTGCTACCGCTTAGTTGGATAGTCAGTCCTCACTATGGGGGAACGGTTCAGATGAGATTATAGCCCCGGTCCTAAAGTGTGAAGACCGGCGCCGGTGTCGCATCTACCACCGGGTCGCTCTTTCAATTTAAAGACTTTAAGAAACCAAAAAAATCTCAATGCTTTTATTCACTACCAATTCTTGTGTTGACTGGCTGCTGGTGATAAATTTGAACTATTTCACATCATATGCCGCAAACTTCACGATAATCCTAAGCCCCTAATGCTAAAAGCTTATCGGTTATCACAATACAGTTATGCTTTTCACTTAACAGTGCCAGCTAGATTTGAACTAATAGCTGGTTTTTCTTCTTCTTAATTGGCACTTACAACCTCGAAAGGGCTTCCTCGGCCTGCGATTTCTGACTCTTTATGACTTCATTATATCCGCAGCAAGCTGGTCAGTCCTGCGTACGGGGAGGCGTTATGGATGGAATTTGGGCTTCCGTGGTCTTGCCGTGTGAAGACAAGTGCCGTTTTCTCCTCGGCCACGGGACCGCACGTAGCTGGTTAATCCAGCTAAAACAGGACATCAAAGTTAGGTGCCAGTAAGGCATTTGAGTGGAGTATTGAACGGAAAAAAGGCTTAAAAAAGTGTCAAAATCGAGTCGAAAATGCTCAATTTGATCTTACCTGTTGCGCTGTACTTTTCGGACTATTCTTCCCAAGGCCTTTCAGTTGTTCCGAACGATTTTAGTATACGGATTTTTATTTCGAGACTTAGAACGACTCGAAAGATGGTCGTTTATCCGTCACAACTATTATTTATTTCAATAAAGAAGCCCCAAAGATTGTCATCATAGAAGTGTTGTTTTTTGTTCGATAAAGACTGGTTGGCTCTATTGCGCTAAGGACCAAAGAAGTATTGGTTCGCTATAATAAAAAAAAACGTACTGTATAGTATAAAAATGAAACTGATACTTATGGCCTTTTGACAGTTATCCTTCGTTGTTCGTATTACATAACGGTTGCTATGTTTGAAAAACAAAGATGGTGGAGTCTAGACTGTTCTTAACGGTTGCTACGATTTCGGTGCCGCAGTTGAAGGAAACAACATTTCGCAACAAAGCTATTTTCGAAACGTCCAAAATAACCATCAATTCGTAAAAGCCAGCAAATAAGCACACAGTACTAGTACTAGGTACGTATTTTTAGAGCATAAATACAGAGGCTTGATTAAATAGCAAGGGCAAATAATAGATAAATCGTAAACACTTACCTTACCAGCTGTGTTTCTATCTAAGCCGCATCCACGCGCCGAATGCGGGGATGGCTTCAACCAGTGCTGATTTTTTCAACGATTGTGAGGTAACGAAAAATATCATTTCAAAATCCCCAAACCGCCGCCATCAGGTGTATTAACTCATTCTACCATTTCAGAGTACGGACGATCTGTTTGCCAGCTCGGAAAGTAGCTTGCTTTTACCATCCAGCTTCACGGATTTATCCTCCGCGTCCGATGAGTGTTCAACGGATAATTTCCCATTCGAATCCTTGGCGTGGGATAAAAATCTGGTCAATTTGTTTAACGATTTTACCGAGGCTACTACTCACGAGCAGCAAGGCACTAACACAGTCACACGCGACGAGCGACAACACGAAGCGAGCACGGATCTGTCACAACACCTGGACGCTTCACTACACCACACGCAAACCGCTTCCAGCAAGCGGTTGTTTGACGGTACATTAGCGGAGCGGGCAACAATCCGGACAGACAATTGTTTAAACAGTACAGTGCACAATTGTTCCGAACCGGATGAACGCGATCACTGTAACCATGTGGAACGGTGGCACGATGTTGGCAAGCTGTGCGAAACACTGCATAAACACCGGACACACTTTGCGCATCAACACAACACCACCGGCACCGGCAACACACCGCATCACACTAACACTGTGATCGGTACGGCGGATGCACAGGCACTAGCCGCTCAATCCGACGCCGAATGCTGGAATACGGACACACAGTACAGCGAGGCGCAAGACAGTGCGAAAGATTCTGGGTACGATGAACCCACCGCCACCACAACAACACAGCAGCACCTCACGGATGCAACGGAAGTTTCCGGCCAGCATCGAGAGATTCAGGCACGAATAATAGACCTGCTGAATCAAATCGAGCGCAGTGTAAACGAAGGCATCCCACTAAACATTCGACGGAAGCCACGATGGGAGACATGCTTAATCGAGGACGGAATGTAAGTGCCGTCTCGCCTGCTTCCCCAATGCACCATTTTTTACCTTTTGCCACTGTTTTCGCAGTCTCCAGACAACCGATTCAGCGCGCGAAGGTAGAACGATTAGGCCGGCCAGAACGCGTCGGCTACAGTTGATGGTAAAACTATTGGCTACCATCTATCAGCTGCTTGCCACCGGCACATGCTGCACGAAGCGTGAACTTTACTACCTTCATCTGGAGCTAGCGCAAACGCCCGGCTATACGTATGCCGCGCTGGACGATATCTGTGCCCTGCTGGATGCCGATCCGTGGGAATTGAACGTTTTCAACACCTCGAAAGGACTGATCGCCGGTCCGATCGTGCTTACGGTTAGCGGTGGCACAACGATCGACTGTGGCACGAACCGTTGGGGTACGGCAGTACCGTTGGATGTGGGCAGTGTGGTAGCGATTCAACTGTCCGCCAGGTTGGTGTTGGTCGTCGAGAAGGATACCGTCTTCAAGCGGCTGGTTGAGGATGGAATTTTTGACCAGTTCCCTAACACGGTGGTGCTTATTACGGTAGGGAAATTTAACACGAAAGCTTAGATTAGAGGTCTTCAGACCGTTGTGAGGACTGACTATCCAACTACGGTGGTATCCATTAAGTCTAGCCAGCCAGAAATGGTTCACACGACCTTATTAACGGGTGGTTAGACCAAGAAGAGAGAGAGATAGATAGATTACTTAAAAACAGTTCAAACCAATCACTATCATTCACAGGCGAAAGGATATCCGGATGTTTCGACCAGATTGCTGCTGAAAAAGATTGCCGACTGGACGAAAGTCCCCATCTACGCCCTGATGGATGCGGACCCGCACGGGATAGAAATATTTTGCGTCTACAAATTTGGATCATTGGTAAGTAGGTTTGATAAGCCCAATCAATTTGCCCATACTTTTCACCATCCCATTCCAGGCAATGGTACACCAGCAACAATCGTTAGCCGTACCGTCGATGCGCTGGATTGGACTGTTTCCTTCCGACATTGAGCTGCTAGGACTGCAAGGTGTTCCGTTACGCGAACACGAGCTGAAGCGCATAGAGCAGATGGTGAAGCGCCCGTACACGGAGGGACACATTCAGCGGGAGCTGCTGTTACTCCGTCAGCTCGCTACCAAGGCGGAAATAGAAAGTCTCTACAACATTGCGTCCGATTTCATAACGACCGTGTATCTGAAGGGAAAATTCAACGAATGTTTGAAGCATAGCTCGATGAAGGAACATCCGTTCTTGGGTTAAAATACGGTTTTACATGGGAGGGGGGGCTTCTATGAACTTTAGATACATATAAACATAAGATAAGATTTAGCGAATCGACAGGTTCACGTAGTTAGATGAACTGGATTTAGCTTAACATTTCTTTCCTTTGCCCTCCGATTTTCCGATACCCTCAGGGCCAACGTATTTTAAAGGTCATACTAAATCAAATAACAATCTACACTTCACCGTAAAGATAAAATAATTAGTCCTCCAGTTTTGTGTTTACTCTGTCGTCTTCTCTTCTGTGATCCCTTCACCCAGCGGCCCAGCAGACCAGTTACCGTCGCTCTTGAACGGTGGTCCCGATCGCTCGCCGCCTCGGGGCTTAGGGGTGGCACACGCACACACACATATCGCACTTTATTGTTTCGCTACTTAATGTTAAATTGATCATTACACAGTTTCATTCAACATGACGCAAGGATACTACTACTGTACTCTCATCACTACACCTTTTCTCTTTCGCCGTTTGCAGAATCAAAAAAGGGAGCCGCATTTGGAATTGTTGTTGCTGGTGTGTATGTTTTATACATCTATGTAAGAGAACAAAACAAAACAAAAAAGCACCCAAAACCCTCCAATACGACTTAACGGAAGAACATCTTTGCTTTCCCTCCTCTCTCCTCTGCCTACCCGTTTGTCCAACACAAAGTTCTTGGTCTCACTGTTCAAGCTGCACAGCCGAGTGCACAACACAAGAGAGAAGAATGTGTACCAGAGTATAAGGTTAATTTAATATCTACGGTGCGCCTTTCCGCTAGTACTGCTGCTTTGGGATTATACTTGCATCAACGGTCACTCGCCACACTGTACAACAACTGCACGCTTCTCTACAGCTTGGAATGGAGAGCTCTACCAGCAACCACTCTGCGGTACATCTCCATTCGACCTCAAATTATCCAACGCAGGACATGCGTTACTTTAAGCTCTCAACGCGATGTGAGCCTTCCTATTTCTTGTCCTGTATACTACCAGGTAGGTTCATTATTGTGGTGGTAGCAAGTTCTTCCACCCCGGGGGAAACTCTGTAGTAGAGCGGTGCAGTGCTTTGGAAATGGTATTTACTAAATCCTAGTCGAATGCCCTTCTTCTCTAAAACAATTCCAATATTGCTCATCTTGTTTTCGAAAACAAACCAACAAAATACCAACTAAAGCTCTATATTGACACTCGGTAGCAAAGTAACTGAAAAGCAGTACGGTACTCTACAGGACAGATATGGAAAATGTTAAATCTTCCCCACCTTTTCATCTTTTTTCACCTTGTTATTAATATTTAGCGTGTTTTTTTTCTTTTTTACATACAAATGCACTCACGCAAGTCTCACAACTTTACCGGTCTCTGTACATAAGAAGCCACATAATGTCCTTCTCCAATTAGTGGGGTATGATTTTTTTAAGTTTACATTGTTTATTTTATGCCATTTTTACGCTTGCGTACCTTCCAATTTTCTATCAGCCTATCTCATACGTTAGTACAATACCATACCATACCGCTAAAGAAGATCGCAAGACACACACACGCACACGCTACCCGAAATTTAATGTACAGTGCCTCTGGCGGAAACCCGGACACCTTAAAATCAAGCAAATATCGGACCTTGAGGACGATTTTTTTTTTAACTAGGGCTGGTCAATCATCTTCGCTCATTTTGTATATACCTTTCCACTGAACCACTGACAAAAAACTGATTAAAAATCGGTTGCCAAATGGCCGGAATGGACAAAACAGTGCAGAATGTCCGCTTATTGGAAACCAAACAGAAAACCGCATTAATTCGAATTTAACCGTTAAAAAAATCTTTAAACTTTTGTTTTAAGTTTGTTGTCTACTTACTTATCAGGCACTATAACCGCTTCATGGTCTTAGCCTGTTGCCAGGTTCAGCGCCTTCGTCTGCCAAACCATCAACGCCATCACTCCATCTCAATTTGAGCCTACCAAGCCTGCTCTGTCCGTGTGGACGGCCTAAAAGGACTTTACGAGCTTGGTCGTTCGGTGCCATTCTCATGACGTGACCAGCCCACCGAAGCCTGGCGAGTGTAATTCGCTGCACGCGATGGTGTGATCATCGTACAGCTCGTAAAGCTCGTCATTGTAGCGGCTCCTCCATTGTCCTTCCACACGGGGCCAAGAATTCTTGTGGCAATCTTTCTCTCGAACGAGGGTATGTGAGTACTGGGACTATAAATGATCTGAAGAGTCCCAGCTTCGTCCTTCTCAACAGGCATATTGAGTGGAAGACATTCAGGCACAGGCTGTGGTATTGCCCGTTTGGGAGCCAGCACCCTAAGCGCGTAACTCAACATCAAGGTTTTTGTCGGTTGCAGACCTTTAACTTCTTCAAATTTTAAATACATACTGCTGCCAAACGTGCCTCATTTCGGTTGAACTGCATGTCTGATTCGTTTAATGAGTGTGTGTTACAAGCAATGAGGATCCTCTATCATTTTTCAAACATGACTTTTAATTTATATCTGTTAATTGAAAGGTGTGTAGCAATACGGCCAGGCCGTTCTTTATGAACAAAAAAAAATGAAAGGTGTGTAAACAGCGAACAGAGAATGATGATTGTTCAATCCCTAAGGCTGCGAAAATCGACCGCAAAGTCTAACACCTTTGCTCAATGTTAAAGTGTCCGGATTTCCGTTTGCGGCACTGTATTTCAATTATAGATGGAAAGCAAAAAAGGGGACCAATAAACAGAATGTACATAGTTTACATACAGAACCTGTCGCAAGGTGTTTGCAAACAATTGTTGAGTAATCCTTTTACAGTGGATTCTCGATAATATCGCTTGCTCTCATTATCACTCTACCTACTACACACGCACGCATTCCGCACTGTTTTTATTTTATTGTTTTCACCACATTCCAATCGCTTTGCTATTACATTAAATAAATCTATTTTAATAAAAACGAACAACACATAAATACAAAAAAAGAATATTAGTTTAGTCTTTCAGTTTGTTTTTACTCACACTTCTCTACTACACGTTTCGCCTTCCCTTCTCTCTTTCTTTAACGCCCGTGGGTTTACTTTGTGTGTTTTCGTCTTAATGTTCTTACGCTAGGCTGTTCTGTTATCTACTTCTCTCATTCTTTAGTTTATCTTTGCTTGCATTTATCATATTGTTCAGCTTCCGGATTCGTTAATATCTGTCCTGCTTTAGGGGAGAAGCTGACTCGTTTATTAAATGTGTCTTGTCACCCGCGCGTCGTGTAAGGGTTACAATTCGTATTCGTATCAGTTCTGTTCGCTTGCTTCGGTTCGTTATTAGGTGGTGGCATTAATTTTGGATCGCGTTTCCAATTTGTTTGTTTAAAAACATGTTGTTTACGCTATGATTCATTTTATACTACTGACTTATACCAGTTGCTCACAGTTGACAATGTTCGTGGAGTTGTTGGTAGGATTCGATAGCGGGAAAGTTTCATTGAGCCTGTGACTCCCTCATCATAAAAAAAACACTGAAGCAGCTAACTCATAAACCCTTACGAGTTAACGATCAGGAAGCCTCAAAAACATTAGGAACATTAGGAAAATGATCTGCACAACATGTACTCAGCGGTCGGCCGTCTCCATTAATGCCCCCCGCCGTATGGTATGAAGAAACTGAACGATCGAAATTAATGCCTATCACCTACTAACAACATACACAGAGCCACCATTTCCTATACACCTTTTTGTTTGTTCTATCCTATTATCAATCACCCACACACACAGCCACACACGCACTGTCTCGCGGTGGTGGAATACGTGGAAACGAGGAGATCTACTGTAGCACGAAATCTATTAATATCAGCAACCCGCACGTGTGTGCGTGTGTGTGTGTGCAGTAAGCAAGGACAATGTACTTACCGTCCGCTTAAGCAATGACCAGTGGCTCATCGTCGGAGAAGCTGCGCGGCACCTCTTGATGTTCGTGCTCATCATCATCGAGCGTGCATCCGATGCGCGTCGCACCGGTTCGCGTGTCGTAGTGTGAGTTGGCGAACCGGCTGAACGAGCTCTGCAACCGTCGGTGGCGCTGGACACCGTACGCGAGCACGGCGACCAGTATCACCACCACAACCGTCGGCACGATCCACTTCCAGGACGAACCCACGGAAGAGGTCGAAGGTTCCATTATGCTCAGCAAGCTGTACTTGGTGAAGGATTCCGTGTCTACGATGTCGGAGTACAAACCCTGGAAGTGGGAGGAAAATGTTGACTTACTTTTCACCGTAAGCGTATAAGACACATTGCCCCGGGGTGGACAGCCAGCTTACCTGATCCGTTTTTAGCCGAACGCCAACCGTAAAGACACCCTGGTCCGCAATTGACTTTAGCTGTTCGGGTTGAATGAATGCAGGCGGTTCTTTGGCCGGTATCGTGAGCAGCGGCGGTACTGAACTATTGATGCCGTGGCCTTCGTGCACAACGACTTCGTAAGAGTAGCTAAAGCGCAAAGATGAACACATATTTCGGGGTTTAATATTGTTTATACCGAGTAGGACCAACCCGAACACTAACTAACTATAGTTTCTAAGGAGTAGAATAGGCTCGCAAGTTGTACGGGGCGGCGCAACTGTATGCAAGTTGTGGGAAAGTTCACGGTGAAATATGTGCATGAGTACTTAGGACATAAAAGTAATATTAAAATTAACCGTTAATTAATTAAAAAAGTATTAAAAGTTATAATAAGTTTTCATGAAAGTTTGTTAAAGTATTCATTAGACATTTTGATCAGTTTTTATAAACTTTTTCAATGGTTTTAATAAGTTTTACCATTACACTGACATTTGTATCATTTTTAATAGTAAAAAAAAGAAAATATTTAAAAAAGTTTATAAACTTGCTAAAATGGTACAAAAACAAAGGTAAAAGACTCGAGAAGACCCCCCGCACCCCCTTTTGTTAGGCAAAATTTGTAAGGCTCTGTAGGATTTACGCCTGAATGTATGCAATCCTCAGTACACGTTGCGAAAGCTTTACAGTGTGCTATCAGTGTGGTCAAAAATGGTAGAATAAAGTCGAAATATGAAATATTGCTTATTATTCGATTAAATCCCCCTTCCTCTATCCTGACCATTTATATTGGCTTACAAGAGCTTCTTACAATTTATATTATCTTGCTCTACTCGCTGTCCAGTAACAGTATTAGGGAACAATGCACAATGTTTATATAAAACGAGTTATGACCGTACAGAAATCCCACTGTGCATTAAAAATGGCAGGACACAGTGCTGCACGCAAAAGATTCTAGGGGAGGCCTTCTCGACTCTTTTACCGATCAGTTTTTATAAACTTTTTCAATGGTTTTAATAAGTTTTATCATTACACTGATCCATATTTGGGTAAAAGACTCGAGAAGGCCCCCCCCTGACAAAATTTGTTAGGCGCTGTAGGATTTACGCCTAAAGGTATGCAAGCCGCAGTACACGTTGCGAGAGCTTCACAGTGAGCTTTCAGTATGCTTTCAGTGTGGTCAAAATTGGTTGAAGAAAGTCGAATAAAATATTGTTATTATTTGATTAAAATCCCCTCTCCGCTAACCCTACCATTCATTTTGGGTTACAGGAGCTTCGTACTAGTTTTCAGTCGCACTAGGGGTGAACAATCGGGCCTAAAACATGCACGGCGTTCTCGGACGGTAACGGAACAGTAATTCGAAGATACTTGTTACCTTGCATTGATATTCAGCAAAAGAGGAAACATAAGAATATCATAATCTCAAACCACTTGTTACAATGTATTTTATCAAGTTCTACTCGCTGTCTATTAACAGTATTAGGGAACAATGCACAATGTTTACATCAAATGGGTTTTGACCATACAGAAATCCCACTGTACAACAAAAATGACAGGCCACAGTGCTGCACACAAAAGATTCTAGGGGGGCCATCTCGAGTCTTTTACCGTATCATTTTTGATAGTACAAAAATGAATAAATTTAAAAAAGTTTTATGGTACAAAAACTAGGGTAAAAGACTCGAGACGGCCCTCCGCACCCCCTGGCAAAATTTGTTAGGCTCTGTAGGATTTACGCCTGAATGTATGCAATCCTCAGTACACGTTGCGAAAGCTTCTCAGTGTGCTTTCAGTGTGTTCAAAAATGGTTGAATAAAATCGAATGAAATATTGCTGAAAATGAATAAATCCCCCTCCCTCTATCCTGACCATTTATATTGGCTTACAAGAGCTTCTTACAATTTATATTATCTTGCTCTACTCGCTGTCCAGTAACAGTATTAGGGAACAATGCGCAATGTTTATATAAAACGAGTTATGACCATACAGAAATCCCACTGTGCATTAAAAATGACAGGACACAGTGCTGCACGCAAAAGATTCTAGGGGTGGCCTTCTCGACTCTTTTACCGATCAGTTTTTATAAACTTTTTCAATGGTTTTAATAAGTTTTATCATAACACTGATCCATATTTGTATCATTTATGATAGTTAAAAAAATGATTAAACTTAAAAAAGTTTATAAACTTTCTAAAAGGTGCAAAAACAAACTATAAAATAATATTTTTTAGCATTAATAACAATAATTTATATTCCTGACCAAATAAAAAAATAGTTAATAATTCATAATTCTGTCTAAAAATTTGTAAAAAATTATATAAAAACTATAACTACATTTTACCACGCCAAATGAAAATGATTCACATTACTTTATGTCCACAACTAACTGTGAGTTTTAAATTAAATAATATTGTCCCATCTCGTCATGTTCTCATGCCACTATGCACTTCCACGAAAGCTTGCGTGCGATTCCATGCAACTTGTAGGCCTATTCTACTCCTTAGCCCCGACCCAGTTAAAAACCCATATTTTAATACCATTTCCCTGACTGTGATCGGTTTATCGAGCTTTTCTATCAAAACCAGAACCGGAAATGAAAAATGAAGTACGATAATATAAATTCGTATCACTTACCTATCGTCCTTGAAATCTTTCACCGTTTTCCAGTAAACCACATGCGTTCCGTTTCGCTCCGGCCACACCTGCAGCTGGTCGGGCGCGGGCAACGGTGCCGAGTACGCAATCATGCTGACCGCCTGCGCATTCGGCACGTCGGTCGATACGGATATCTCGTATGCGGCACCCCTGGGAATCTTGCGGAATACGTGCACTATCGTCTTGTTGCTGGACGGTTGCACCGTCACGACGGATGTTTTGTTGAGCGTCAGCTCGCGAACCGATATCTAGGTGGGAGTTACAGAACTACTGTCAGCGCGGGTTTAAAGCATCTACAGCAAAATGGCAACTTACAATGTAGGATGGATACGCGCCCAAATCCAACGCACAGCTATGCTGCCATTCGATGGTCATTTCTTGACTAGTTTCGTTAATTTCAACTGTTAGTTCCTTTGGTGGTAGCGTACGATTGTACGCCGTCTCCAGCTTCAACGGGTTGCGCCCCAGTGGACCGGGCCCGATCGGACCGACGATACCCACGCTGACCAGATACGATTGGCAGGGCATGAGGCCCGCTAGCTTAATGCTGCGCCCGGTCGTGTTGATGCGAGCGGCTGGAAAGAAAAGGATTTACCATTAAACCATCTAGAACTCTCGCCGACTCCCCGCCACACAACTCAATACCTTCAAACAGCGCGTCCATGCTGGTACCGTAGTAAACGCCGTACACCAGCTTGCTCGTGTTCAATCCCTTCGGTTCGTTCCACTCCAGCAACGCATAATCGTTCGTCTTTTCCTTCACCTCGACGTTCAGTGCCGGGAGCGGTGTGCCACCGAACGACACGATCGTCGTTTCGTGCTGGCCGAAAAAGTTTTTCACATACGCGGCCACCTTAATCACGTACTGCGTACCCGGCACCATATTGTCCAGCGTAATGACGGTCGCATTCCGTACCTTTAGCGTGGGCAGTACGGGATAGGTTTGGGGCAGGATCGGCACCACCATGTACCCGTCCGCATTGCTGACCGGTTTCCAGCGTAGCGTGACCGATGTGGCCGTTTTGTTCAGCACTTCGATGCGTGTCACCTTTTCCACGAACGAGGTGCCATCGAACGTGAGCGGCACCATGACGGAGGAAAGCGACTCGTGCTTCCCGTTGCGTGCCTTCACCCAAAACTCGTACACCACGTGCGGCTTAAAGTCCTTGTCGATGACGACGCTCGTTTCCGACGCGCTCACCCTCACGTTCTGGGCCGGCGTTACGTTCTTCGACTGCGACCGATAGTTGACCGTGTATCCTTCGAGGTGACCGTTCACTTCCTTCGGTGGATCCCAGCTTACCAGCACGCGCGACCCATTCTGCTGTATGACCGACACGCTCAACGGTGGCGATGGAACTGTGCGAGGGGGGAGGTAACAAAAGTAAATGATTTAGACACACGCCCGTACGATGGTAAGCCCCCCACAAACCAACGACGACACTCACTTCCTTCGGTCGTTGCGATTTCGTAGTAGATGTAGGGTGGTGTGATCTTCGTTTGACCCTTCGCCCGTACGTACGTGGTCACGGTGTAGGTTGTGTAGGGTTTGAGGTTGGTAAAGCGGTACGAGGTGTCCGTGTTCCAGCTCGAAACATTCTTCCACTCATTGTTGTAATGGATGGAGGGCAAATATTCGAACACTACGTTCGCGTGCATCGTAACCCACCAGGAGACGATGAAGCTGGTCGAGTTTAGCGAACGTTGATCGACACTGATCTGTGAAACCTGTTCATAAGCAGAAAGAAAAAACCGGACAAATGAGCGTAAAATCAATCATCCTCAAACATCGAGAGCTCGTACCTGGTAGTGTGGTCCTTTCCGACTGCCCGAGCAATTTTCCTCGTCCGTGCCATCGTAACAGCTGGGCTTACCGTCGCACTGAAGCATCAGCGCCAAGCACGTGTTATCGCACGCAAACACTCCCGGGTTGGTGCTACAGTTTTGGTTGGTCGTTCCAGATCTTTGGCAGAAGGAAAACACCACGAGTTAAAAACCATTACATGCCATTTTCCACCAAGGGAAGCGAATGCGAATACTTACGCCGACGGCTTAAACGTACACTCCTCGTCACTGCCATCGGCACAGTCCTTGATGCCGTTGCAAAACCGGTTCATCGGCAGACACATGCCATCGGTGCGGCACCGGAAGCTGTTGTTGCTGCACAGCTTGTGGCTCGGACAGTTGTCCTCGTCCTCGCCCCGCGTACAATCACTGTAACTGTCGCACACGAACCGCTTCGGGATGCACATGCCCGAATCACACCGGAACTCGTGCAGCCCGCACGTTCGATCCTTGCGCCGCGTCGGTGTCGGTGTGCTCGGATTCGCCGTTGCCGCCGTGGTACCGTTGTTGCCGTGCGGGTCGGTCGGCTTGCCCACCTCACCGCTGCCGCACCCATCCTCGTCCGAGTGATCCTCGCAATCGTTCACACCGTCGCACTTCCACCAGTACGGTACGCAGCGATCGTTGTTACACTTAAACATCCAATCGTGACACTCCTGGCCCGGCTTGATGTTGATGGTCGGTTTTTTCGCCGGCGCTTCCGTCCTGGTGTCGCCGATGATCGTGGCACAGTCCAGCTCGTCGCTACCGTCCTTGCAGTCCTTCGCCCCATCACACTGCCACGTTTTGTAGATGCACATGCCATCGCCGACGCACGTAAACATCCACGATTCGCACGTGTTGTTGCTACAGTGCGACTCGTCCGAACCGTCCGGACAGTCGACCTCCGTGTCGCAGCGCCACTGGTTCGGCAGGCACGCGTTCGTTACGTTGCACCGGAACTCGTCCGCCTTGCACTCGATCAGGGTGGCATTCTTCTTCTGGCAGTCCTTCTCGTCCGACCCGTCCCGACAGTCGTCCTCGCCGTCGCACATCCAGCTCGGCTTGATGCAGCGCCCGTTGTCGCAGGTAAACTCACCCTTCTTGCAGTGCGGCGTCTTGCAGTTCTCCTCGTCGCTGCCGTCCTTGCAGTCCTTGTCGAAATCGCACAGATAGTGCTTCGGGATGCACTGCTGGTCCTGGCGGCAGGTGAACATGTGCGGCGGGCAGGCCGGTTTCGCGGCCGGACAACCTTCCTCGTCGCTCCGATCCTCGCAATCGTCCTCGCCGTCACACTTGTAAATCTGCGGAATGCAGCGCCCGTTGTTGCAGCTGAAAAACTTCGGCCCGCACGTTTTGCCCGTGCGCGTACAGCCACTGCCCTGGGGTGTCGTGCCCGCGGGACAGGTACACTGCTCCTTCACCAGCTCCATCCCATCCGGACAGAGGCAGCTGAACGTGTGCTTCGGCCCGCCCACGCACATGTGCGAGCAACGATCGTTCTTCGTGCAAGCGTTCGTACCGACCTGCACCGTATGGCCGTACACCTTCATGTCCATCAGGTTGGTCATGTTGTCCGCCACCAGCTTCGCCATGATGCCATGGTCCTTGTCAGCGGAGAAGACCGAATTTTGCTTCCAATCGTCCCAGTACATTACGTCCTTCAGCACCGCCACCGCGAACGGGTGCTGCACGAACGGGTCCTGCTGCATCACCTTGTGAAAGTGCTTGCCGTCCAGATCGCTGCTAGCGATGTAGTCCTTGCTCGCATCCACCCAGTACAACCGTTCCGCCATGTAGTCGATCGTCACCCCGTTCGGCCACGCGACCTGCGGCTTCGTAAACAGCTCGCGCACATCCGTACCGTCCATGTTCGCGCGCGAGATCGACGGTCGGATCGAGTTCCAGTCCGTCCAGAACAGGTACCCCTCCATCGGATGCACCACGATGCCGCGCGGCTTGTTCAGATACTTGCTGTCCAGGATCGTGTGCCGAACGTTGGCCGGACGCGGTGAACCGGCCGGTGGAATCGTGCCCGGCGCCGGTACACGAAGCGCCTCGATCATTAGCCGCATTCCATCGACAAAGTACAGCACCTCCGAGATCCAATCGTACGACATGCCCTCCACCGACGAAAGCCCATTGTCTACCAACGTTTCCGGCGTCGAGTTCCCGTTCAGACACTGCCGCCCGATCACATCCGTCAGAATGTCGGCCCAAAACACACAGTTGCGCTTCAAATCAAACTCGATCGCAATCACGTTCTTAAGCCCGGGTATAGCGAAGTCGGTGCGCGTGTTGTTGTGGCGCAAATCGATCCGGGAAATCTTTTCCCGCTGCGCTATGATCAAAAACTCGTCCGACACTGCCATCGGGCACGGGATCGATTGCGGCAGGAAGCGGGTCGAAAATCCACCCACACACACATCACCCTCGATCTTCCGGTAGCCCCGGGTGCGGTTGTAGTACGCACCGGGTTTGCACGATGTCGGTATCGCGTACGGGTCGCCGTACTGGGTTAACGTTTTGTTGCGCACACAGAACGATCGCTTCTGGCCGTTGCGTACGAACCCATAATCACACTCAAAGTCCCAGCTGTTGCACTCGCAAACCTCCTGCCGGATGGGCCGTTCGTACCCGATGCCATTGTGGCAGTTGGCGTGCGGTTTCCGCCGCTGATACGTATCCTGCCGGCCGAGCACGCACGGCATAAACGCATCGCCCGAGTACGAGCCGGGCGTCCAAAATTTGTAATCGTCCTCGGTGCAGTTCGCGGTGAACGCATTCTTCAGATCGATCTTGATGATCAGCCACCGGTGCTCTTCCTGCTCCGAACCGAACAGCGTAAAGATGGTACCGTTCGCTTCCGCTTCGCGCATCAACCCGTACACCTTCAGCTGGTTGCCGATGAACGGCGTCGAGTGCCACCGTTCGCCCTCGTCCGTCGAGTAGAGGATTTCGTTCGTTTCGCCCTTCGATTTGAAGTACTTCACCGCCACCAGTATTCCGCCGTGATCGCCCATGTTGAAGAAGTAATAGTTCTTCAGAATCTGCTTCCACGTGAGACCGGCGTCGCGCGAAATGTACACTCCCGGGTGTCCTTTAAGCGATTTGCCCACCACACCGGAAGCCATGATTACACCTGGGGCCGTTTTCGAGCTCATGATAGTGACCGACCTGCAAAACGAGGGGAGAGGATTGAGAGAAACATTTTGGTAAGCGTACTCGAGCCCAGGAGCACACCGAAGTGCACAGTGCTCACGGAACGCACCTAGTGACCGGGTACAAGGAGGAGAATTTCTGCGTCAAATGCAGACTGCAATCTTTGCCACAGTTCAGCATTGCGCCTTCATCGTCCGTTTCGGGCGCTTTCAGCGTTCGCCACGTCACGCCATGATCGAACGTTATTACCGACATCAGATAGTCGGGCGTGATCGTTTCCGCGACCGGCAGCCGATTCATCTTGGACGCGATGTAGATTCCTCTCAACCCATCCACCCGGTACAGATCGGTGAATGCAGTTTCGGAAGATTTCCTGCAGGGAGAAGAAAAGCATGATTTTTCATCAATTATCTCTCGCACTGTACCCTACCGTTCCCAATTTTTGCGTACTTACACCAACCAGCTCGAACGCCAGTTCAGGTCGGGAATGTAGGTGAACACGTTCTCCAAGCTGGGCACAAACTTTATGTCCGTCAGGTCGTCGTTCGATTCGGACACGTACAGATGCGAGATGCGTTCCGAGTGTACGACCGAGATCATGATGCGCCGCCCTTCGACGTCCGCCACATGATAGCCACGGATGTCCAGCTCGGTTTGGAAGTCTGCCTTCACGAATTTGCCCCGCTTGTACGAAATCAGCAGCTGGGTACTGTTTGGCAGCCGCTGGGACGCAAACATAAAGTCTTTGTTGATGTGAAAGTCTTCCACCTTCTCGATCAGCACGTTAAACTTCCGGTTGCCGGTGTACAGATCGGCAGCGTTGAAGAATATTACCGATGAAGTATCTAAAAAGATTGTACGCATTATTGCACCGTATCGAACGCATGGTTAGTGGATAACTTACTCGTAGGTTCTTTGCGCTCCACGTACAGATGTATGGGAACACCGTCGCCCGACGACCACAGGAACGATTTCACATAGCTTTGAAGGAGTGTAAACGATGCTCCAAAGTCGGTAGTATAATAAAGCTACGTGCAAACGAGAGGAGAACACGAAAAGTTACCAATTGGTTTAACCCGATTTTCCACCCATCTCCAAACAAACCTTTCGCTGCGGGTCGCGCTTGTCCAGTACGAGAAATGTTCGCCTGTCAGCGTCATAGAACGAAACGTCCGAAGGTGTGAAGTCAAGCTTGCGCATCGTAATCGTGGTTCCATAATCCTCCGATGTAAATATCGCTTGATTCCGGGGATCAATAAAGACAATCTGCATTGGATCGAAGAACGTAAAGAAGTCGACATTAAATCTATGGGTAATAATTTTACTTGTAAGCTTTTTTTGGCCCATTCCATACCGTGTTGTATTTTTGATGCGTAAAAAACTGTTCCACCGTAGAGTTGGTCATTACGCCGGTGATGTTGAGCATGAAATCGGCCGTTTTATCTTCGAACGTGTCACCATAATCTTTGGACATGAAGATTCGCGATGGCGGCGGTGGCGGTGACTTCATGTCCGTATCCGGAGGCTCGCGGGCAAGACAGATCATAACGTCCGTTCCTTCGCCCAACCAGTGCACGATAAGCTGACCGTGGGAATCGTTTAGGTGAGTCGTCTGAAAGTACAGGAAAAAAAGGTTAACATTAGATTAATTACATCAATGGAGGTACGCATAATGCCGAAAATGAAGACAAGAACTATATTGGGGCCAAGTATTGGAAGAAACATTCTCTAAGCAGTAGACTTTATAAGCATTAAAATTAGGCAATACTTCATTTCACTGGCCATCACTGTGAATTGGTGATGGGCTCATACGACTCTTTTCACGGATTGACCCGGAGTCGAGTTCGTTCCTAAAGGAATCGAGTTCTACCTACGGGTGCAACGAGTTCGGATTAACCCGTAGGTGCAGCAAAGCATATTCGAGTTCGACCCGTAGGTTCAGGTCTATCAGTAGGTGCAACGAGTCCAGGTCGACTCGTGGGGGCAACGATAGACTAGACTGAACTCGTCAAACTCAGGGGTTGACCCGGACTCGTTGCACCCACGGGTTGACCCCTTCTCGTTGGAACTAGAAATACGACCCGAACGATTCCAGGTTACTTTCGGATGGATCCGGCCTGGTAGATTCTGCTCGTCCCGCCCATTAGTACTGTGAATCATGATCTAAGGCAGGCATGTCAAACATAGTCCGTAGTCCGTCGATATTCATAAAATATAGCCTATTAAATACGGTTTGCTAGCTACGTTCAGAGCAATTCAAGTGCATAAAATAGAATATCTGATATCAAGATCCAATTCACCCGGATGCCTTTTATTTTTAACTACAATAGACAACGACACGTGAAGTTGCTTGATCAGGGTTTGAGGCATTTGGAAACAGAGCACACATTTGTTCGACATTACCGACAAGACCCATTTGCTGGATGAAAATGTTAGTTATCGAATAAAAAGGACAAGTATTGGAACAGGACCAATCCACACGACACGGTTCGCCAACTTCTGACTCTCCCGGTCGATGAAGGCAACATATCCATCTACGAGCATCAGCTCGATTCGTAGCGCTAGAGCCATGATACGTCTAAACTCTCAAACGCACGCTATCAAGGCTGCTACAGGCTACATGATGCGAGATGTCAAAAAAGATTTCAGTAAAAAGGGGAGGATATGCGGAATCAATCCGTCAAAAAGGTTTCGCCTCCTCGAGCTGACATCTTCGGAAAGATTTCGCTTCTGTCTAGCCCTCTCTATGACTTCCCATGCGTTGCCTTCCTAGATAGCACGTTTGTTTAGAACAACGCGGGTAGGTGAACCGAGATTTTTTAGACGTAAAAATTTGGCCAACCCTACCTCCCTTCTAATCGAAATGTTTTTGGCATCTGGCATCATGTAGCTATTTGGTACGGGCCCGTAACTTAAACCAAGTTTGACATCCCTGTTCAAAGATTGCACCGACGAGTGTGAGTAATAGATCTTTTGCGCTTCATTTGCACAGAATGCGCCGCCGACTGAGTGCGCAAAATTGTTTGCATCCTGTCTGTGGACTGTCACACTAACACGGGCCGGAGGATTCTTATCGAGGACCATTCTAGCAGTAATTAGAATGCAACAACAATTAACTCTATCGCTTCCCGGCTGCCTTGCCTTGGTCCGCATCAATTCATGTGGATTATGAATCTGCTAAATGAATCATGTTTAAAACAGAGAAACTTCCCACCACACTTCCGTTGTTTCGCCGTGAATGACTAGTGTCGTATGAAATGCGATAATAGGAGCTGCATTCAACTAAAAGCAGTTTTCAAATCGAAAGACAAAGATCGTCAAAAACGCCCTTAGTAGAACGTTAAACTGCTAAAAGTTGACTCATCAGCATTTGACTGGCAATGGGCGGGAGTGGCGAGGGTAACACATTTTAAGCCGCTTTAACCCACCACCAATTTTCCACGATCGTACACGACAACGCCGGGGTGCGGCAGTAGTAATTGGCAGGTTGTTCTCTTTGTTCGCGCAATGGCGAGTACATTTGAGCTGTAGCGAGTGTGTACTCTTTTGGTACTTTTTTACTGTTTCCTACCATTTGTCGTTTCACCCGATGCACAACCGACTTTACTCAATTGCTCCCATTTCATTTCTTTTTTTTTTGGCGTATTTTTGGAAGAGGTAAACAACGCGTCCAAGTTGCAAGTGCGTCTCTTCGTCAAACCGGACGGACAAAGAGACCAACCACCTCCGGCAGCGTGATACCTACTCGTACAGTTGTTGACATGGGGCAAGGCAACATTGACACTATTTGCACGTATTTTATCCGCCCATCAAGGTGAGATTCGAATGGCGAGACGGTACTTCCAAATAACGCTAAGGTGATAATTTTCGAGCTGGACTTCTTGCTTTTGTCTAGCTCAGTAACAGCCCTCTTTATCAGAACCAGAACTCTATTAAATTAAGTATACAAATTAGGAATCGAATATCACGCTGTAATTTGCAGCTTTTAAAACAGTTTATGACAAACAAAAATAAAGGAACTTTTAGTTTAGGGATATCCCTACTTTTGAATGACTAAAGCTTAACAGCAAAACAGTTTGCAAAACAGTTAAGCAAAACAGTTGAGAGTAATATCCAGTGCATATCCGAGAATGGAATCGAGAAAGTGTAACTGATTCCAGTTGTACCCCAGGCCCACTGTGCCTTAACCTGAATCAAGAAATCTTGCCCGTCATCTACTAAATGGCTTACTAGACTCATCGATAACACGTAGTTGCTAGCTAAACCTTCACCCACCGAGGGAACGATCCGTATGGGATTTTAACCCCGGTCCTCATCAGAGAAAGAGTTTTTAAGATTACGATACTCGGAATCCTTGATATGATGAAACGATCGTAATGGGGCACGAGGTCCATGATCCATCCGTGTAAGAAAGCAATGCTGATACATTCTCGACTATACAAGGTTCCACCAGTATAATGCACCATAATCTATTGCACTGGGGGGCTGATCATCATCATCATCATCATCATCATCATCATCATCATCATCATCATCATCATCATCATCATCATCATCATCATCATCATCATCATCATCATCATCATCATCATCATCATCATCATCATCATCATCATCATCATCATCATCATCATCATCATCATCATCATCATCATCATCATCATCATCATCATCATCATCATCATCATCATCATCATCATCATCATCATCATCATCATCATCATCATCATCATCATCATCATCATCATCATCATCATCATCATCATCATCATCATCATCATCATCATCATCATCATCATCATCATCATCATCATCATCATCATCATCATCATCATCATCATCATCATCATCATCATCATCATCATCATCATCATCATCATCATCATCATCATCATCATCATCATCATCATCATCATCATCATCATCATCATCATCATCATCATCATCATCATCATCATCATCATCATCATCATCATCATCATCATCATCATCATC
The DNA here is from genome assembly GCF_013141755.1 of Anopheles stephensi. Classification (NCBI taxonomy): domain Eukaryota; kingdom Metazoa; phylum Arthropoda; class Insecta; order Diptera; family Culicidae; genus Anopheles; species Anopheles stephensi. Next base: position 17,179,373 of record NC_050202.1, on the reverse strand, counting down.
ATCATCATCATCATCATCATCATCATCATCATCATCATCATCATCATCATCATCATCATCATCATCATCATCATCATCATCATCATCATCATCATCATCATCATCATCATCATCATCATCATCATCATCATCATCATCATCATCATCATCATCATCATCATCATCATCATCATCATCATCATCATCATCATCATCATCATCATCATCATCATCATCATCATCATCATCATCATCATCATCATCATCATCATCATCATCATCATCATCATCATCATCTTCTTCTTCTTCTTCTTCTTCTTCTTCTTCTTCTTCTTCTTCTTCTTCTTCTTTCTTCTTCTTCTTCTTCTTCTTCTTCTTCTTCTTCTTCTTCTTCTTCTTCTTCTTCTTCTTCTTCTTCTTCTTCTTCTTCTTCTTCTTCTTCTTCTTCTTCTTCTTCTTCTTCTTCTCTTCTTCTTCTTCTTCTTCTTCTTCTTCTTCTTCTTCTTCTTCTTCTTCTTCTTCTTCTTCTTCTTCTTCTTCTTCTTCTTCTTCTTCTTCTTCTTCTTCTTCTTCTCTTCTTCTTCTTCTTCTTCTTCTTCTTTCTTCTTCTTCTTCTTCTTCTTCTTCTTCTTCTTCTTCTTCTTCTTCTTCTTCTTCTTCTTCTTCTTCTTCTTCTTCTTCTTCTTCTTCTTCTTCTTCTTCTTCTTCTTCTTCTTCTTCTTCTTCTTCTTCTTCTTCTTATTATTATTATTATTATTATTATTATTGGTATTGTCATTATTTTTGTTACTGCTATTACGATTATTGTTATTATTATTTTTATTATTCTACGTTGTTTGTCACTTTGGGCTATACAATCATAGTGATTCTAAATTAAACCTTAAAACCTCTAAACTATGGTAGACTGTAGGAACTTTAGTGCATAACAAAGAGACAGGACAACAACAAAAGACAGAAACAGAAAGTGTTAGCGCCCCTCTTAAATGTAAATAGTGGAATTGTGTTGCATGCAAGTTGTATGCAGCAATTTACTTAGACTACGGCCTCAGCTAACGTCTGAGAGACTTCTTCTTGTTTTTCTTGTAGATTGACAGTTAGATAAAAAAAACAACATTGTAAACAAATCAAAGCAAAAAGCACATGGAAAAGTTCTAAATTACAATACACGAGTACGACACACAATTAGAAACACCAGAGAATCCGAAAGCAGTATCCTGCATCATCAGAAAGGATAAATTTTGATTCTTATCCGCTTGGTAAAATGGTGAACGCCTCGGTTGCTAGGCCAACATAATTATTATTTTCATTACCTCAACGGATTTTACCTCGCGACCGCATCTACCTTGAATCCGTGTATAAACATCTATGGTTGAATTCTCCAAATTTGATATTTCGCATAGTTTTGTTAATATGTTGTCACTCGACGCAGAAAATCAATAAGTTTATGCTTTAAAATAATGAACAATAATTTTCAAACCTCTTTTGTGCGCAGAAACTTCCCAATTACATAACAACCGAAATTTAAAATATTTTTTTCTCAAATCTCGACTCCTCAACCCAGGCCATATGCAAAAGTCACTATAGTGTGCTCGCGATTCGCTATCCATTTTGTGCCATTCGTTAATCGTACATGCGAATCACTATCGATGACCGTAAATATGTTAAACTTTAAGCGAACGCTAAATGAAGTCGCTTCACATTATCACCCACTGTGTCACGACAAGCCAACAGAAATAGAGATGACCTTCCTTTTCTTTCTGCGACGCTGTTTTAAATCGGATAACGCGTGTTTTCCAAACGAAAGTAAGACGATCGATATTGCGCAATACAACAAAAATGCATTGTAGTAGAAATGCATCCTTTAAATCATTTATCGCGCATCGAGCACCCCCCAACGCAAGCTTTTAATTCGGTTTTTTTGCTTTTCCCTCAGTAAACCGATACAATGATATCATTCGAAGGCAAGCGCGTTTATGCTAACCCAAACAATACATTCCCTATCAATCTGAAGTGGTTTGTTTGATTTTATTTTGTAACTACGCCTTTGGAATAACTTTTCTTCTAGCGCTGCTGCTGACCGTGGCACAAACCTTCTGTAACCGTCGCACAACAGTTCTGGAGAGCCACCCCAGAAGCGAGACTCCAGTTTGATTAGTAAGCAAAATTCACCAACCGTTCACTGCTGTCGATAAAGTGACAGCGGCGAAGCTGCTGATAGTATTAAAATTCTCATTTCGCAAGTATTTATTTAAACAAAGGAAACTAAGTTCTTAGAATTTTTTGCATGCATGCTGGTTCCGTTGCTGCTGATGCAAGCATTTTTAGCAAGACGTTTGCAACAAACTGCACAAACCCCGGCGGGCTCGCAGTGTCGTTAGTCATAGGCGCGCGCGCGCACAAAAAAGGAAGATATGTCTGCCTCCTTGAAAGCGATAGTGGCGTACAGAGAGAAACGGTAACGGTTTTGAATTGCACGAGATGAATCAGAGAACACGCTTATCTGTTGCTACACTATGTGGGAAGGATTTTCTTTCCTTCTAACCAAATACATTCCCCCGAACGAAGAACGTGTTAAGTGCGAGAGACAAGAAAACGACCGCGTTTCTCGCTAAGAGTGTGGCGAGATGAGAGCTTCAATTGAGAAAAATAACGCGCGATTGATAAGGGGAACCTTTATTGGACGCTTCCGGGATAGGAAGTACGAGTCATCCCGGACCGGCACACCAGCCCCGAGCATCGTCTGCATTGCTCTGCACGGGCCTCAGTACAGCTTAAATGGTTTTTTGGAAAATAAAAATCAAACAACCATCTCGCGCACGTGTGTGGGACGGTTCATCAAGCTATAAGGATTGTGTACAAAACATTTGCATCCCTTGTGGGTTGGCTATAGCAACATCATCGCCTGGTTGCTATAGTGACATCAGCCGGCTAGATCGAACGATTCTGCATACTATTTCCTTACTTAGGGAGTAACATCAGAGCGATCCACTTGGAGATCGATCTCGATATAATTGCTTCCACATGTTGGGATGATCGATCGGACTCCTCCTCGATTGCGTTTTCAAGGCAATAAAATAAATGACATTGATTTGGGAGGGTGTAGAGGCATGTGGAAATGATTCACCTCACTCGATTAGCATTCATTTCATACGGCGAGCATCCACGTCCACCATCCATTCAATTAACGCGCCATATGGGACATGGTGGCGAGATTCGTGTATGGGAAAAACGTGACCGATAATAATTGTTATGAGCTCACAATGCTTTGTGAAACGAAGATTTCAATTTTTATGGAACCTCGCTAATAGCAAATTAAGCAATAAAAGCGCTTTTTGCTCAGAAAAACGTAGGTTCACCACATTTAGGATCGTCAGCACAGAATTATAGTGGTACATAAGTACTGTAGACTCTACACAACTGTCTGTGAACCTACAGATGACAGATGCGGGATGATGAAGGTTGTTTGCTTCGTATGAAACAGGATAGACAAATCTTGCAATTTAGTTACAATAGGATGAAATTAACACGAGTATCATCCTCAAAAACATATGTTTGGTATGAGCCGTTTGGGAACATAAAGACAACCACCGGTTGACTTCAGAGTCATCAGGCTCGCATGATGATGCAACGGTAGAAGAGGTGGTCATGTTCGCACGCTTCACCTGACGAAACTATCCGATTACAGTCCGACCGCTCATTGCTTGTTGCACTTCGTTCGTATGTCCATATGTCCGCTACAAACAGGACAGGATTGCTTATGCTACCGTTCTCTTCACTTTGCGCTGTACGCTTGAGTATGCTTTTCTGATGAGCCAAAGCTAACTTATCACCACCAGAACTGATATACCACCACATCGGTAATGTGATACACTACTTCGGCACACTGCGTGCTTGTTTTGCACAGTAAATAAAGGAACAGATAAGCTTACACCTATTTGAACTGGGTAAGGCCATTCCTAGGGAACAGTGGGAACAGTTCTTTGGTGCATTTGCAGGTGCAGAAGTTAATGAGATGTGACTGAAGAAGTGTCAATTGCTTCATCATTCTTGTCTAAAGCTTACTCATTATTCTTGCAATCCAATCCATTTTTGCAAGATATTCTAACAGCAAGAAACAGTCTGAACAGCCAGTTCTGTGATACAGCACAGCTCGGAAGCAGTAACTTCAGACAACAACGTAAGCAGCGAAATCCACTTCAATAAGAACTATCGAACAACAATTTCGATCTTGTCTAACAGCTTCTTTATCTTATAGAATGATTCTTTCTGGTCTTCTTTCTTGCTGGTGACATTTCTGGCTTTCTGTGACTTGATTTTACCCATAGCAAAGTAGTCAGCCCTGGGTACGGGGAGGCGGTCTGGATGGGATTTGAATCCCGGTCCTGCCGTGTGAATAAGCTAGTTTCCAAAAATTTTCTACTCCAAGTGTAGATTGGAAATTAAATCAGGGTCTCAGGAGGAGATTAATATTCTACATTGCCATTCGCCGTTTGTCACGTACTGGAACGTAATCAAATCATCAGTTCTGATAAGCTAAAGCTATACCATCACGGGCAAACAACTGATGATTGATTGATTGTTTATACATGTGACTAAACAGTTTAAATGACTAACAAGCACCACATACAATGATCACATTTTTAACTACAAAATGTTTTTAACATGCTGCCCAGCCAAACATCGACCGACGTCAAAAAAGAGATCTCAAAATTCCGCAAAAAAAAGTTATCTAATTAAATAAATCACTTAACTGCTCGCCCTTGTGCGCCATTGAAACTGATGACGAACGTAATCGAAACCAGTAGTACTTCGCAGATCAAGAAATCCTGGCTGGTACCTACCTACCAGCAGCAAGCACAACACCGGTTATCAACGCAAACTGATCTGTTTGCAGTTAACACGTTGGACGGACGCACGGGTAGATAACGCGCGCCACCGGGTACACGGTCGTCACAGAGACCACTCGGCACGGCCGGTGACTGTCGGTGAGGGGGCGGCGGGGCTGGGTAATAAACGCAACCGGGGTAGGTGAATGTTTTTTGTTATTTTTAAATGTTCTAGCGCGCTTTAATCACAAAGCAATTTCCTCTGCGCAGGTACCGCAGAAAAAAAAACGAACAACAAAAGGCTAACGATCTCTCTCACACACACTCGCACGGAAGCTGCTGATGGCCGTGGGGTGGATGCATTTTGGACCTGTGTCCACAAGCCTATCGACGAAAATCTACGCTTGTTTACAACGTTTTCATCCCCCCCCTTTATTCGGTTACAGTTGTCAAACGCAGACGCCGCTGCCACGCATTTATCGGTTCTTTGTTCGTGAAGAGGCGAATTTTCCGATGAGTTTGCCGAGCGTTCCGGAATGCTTCAAGCGCAAGGATGCGTGACAGCTTGCAAAACAGCTGATTAAAAGGTATCTCTACCCGTTTCGATCAATTATTCCTGGCCGGGCGATTCGGTAATGGCCATCCAAGCGCCCGTTAGGAGCGCTTTATCATCTTGGCTCAGCGTTATCTAGCGTCTGTATAACTCTTTGAAGAATTATCGCACCGTGCAGAATTTCACAACGGAGCCTCGATTGCGTTTAGCACCAGTACACAACACCGTTGCTTTCTAGAGCGTAATTTCGTGTCGAGAGGGTTGATTGACTGGCGCACACGTACGCGGCACCGTCAATAACAAACAATAAGTCGATGGAACTGTGTCACCCCGATGTGCGAGTCAGTGCGCGATAGGGCAAAGGCAAAGGCTGCTTTTCCTTCCTTTTTCCCCTTTTCTTTCGTTCCGTTTGCTTCACAGCTACTCTACAAAGAAAGGGAAATGCAACATCGCCATTGCCCGTCGAGAATGGCGTTGGCTAATTAGAAGGGACTGACTAGATTTTCGTCCTTTTTTGCTTCCAATGCCAATTGTTTTTGTTGATTTATATGCAGTTTGGTTGGCGAATTTTCTCCACGACACAAAAGATCTTCTTCACCAGTGCCAGAAGATGGTGGGTTCAGTGCGAGCAAGCAATCAAGCAGGCATGTGCAAGCAAGCGCACGTTGAAGAGAGAGAGAGAGAAAGAGCGATAAAGCAAAAAAAAAGGCCGTAGGGCCTCCCCACCACTTACCTGTGCTTTAATTATTGGCGACGGAGAAAATTCCGATGATAGCGTATTCTTGGTTGCTGCTGCCGTTACATTGCTGCCGGCCGTTGTAGCCGCCGCCGTGCTGGAAACGTTTTTGTTTGGTCCCGTGGCACCACTGTTGACATTCGGTGTTGGTGCCGGACCCGTATCACGCCGGACGCGCTTCAGCTCGTCGCGCAAGAAGGTGGACCGGGCGAGCAGTGCGGCCGCCTCCGGATCGGCACCGTCGCCCTCCATGTCACCGAGGGACAGCGTTATCGTACGCGGTGCCCGGCGGCTCGTGTCGATGTCCGGCTCTACGTGGAGAATGCTCGGTGGAAATCCGTGCCGCACAACCGTGGCCTGCTGATCCGTTGGCACGATGACGCCGTGCAGACAGAGGACGGTCAGCAGTACCGTTAACCTCCGCCACACAACCACCGGACGCGCCATTTTGCGCACTCGGTGTGTGCTATGGCGAAACGATGGCGTTACGAGATGGTTCGCTAAAAGCCCTACACCCGGGGCCTCACCCGATTGTGTCCTTCCTGCAAGTGCAAGGTCGATGTTTTCTTTCGTCACCCGGTGTGAAAACCGCACAAATCACCACGGCAACAGTGGATGGGGTTGGGGAGGGGAGTGTCCTAAAAAGAAACCCGGCGTGGTGTAGAAGAAAACCGACAGTCGCCTACTTAGAGAAGACGAAAAGTGTGCATCGAGTTTCCCACACTCTCGCACGCACGCACACAATCTCGCCGCTCGCTACACAATGCAATGCCCTGGTGGCAGGTACAGCGTGCAAGAAAAAGCTGTGTTGTATCCTTTTCCGTTTTTTTTTTTGTTAAAGAAAATTCTCCAACACACTAAAACATGTCACACACAAACGCACTACACATACACAGAAACAGACAACAGACGCACACACACACACACGAACTGCGCTTCTTTTCGACTGCTGTTTTCTATCAAATAAAAGATTCGTCGCTTCCACGGGCGATCTTCTGACTGTGCACTGTTGTGTGGTGTTGTTTTATCTATATATCCTCGGCTTTTCTTCTTCGACCCGCACACATACACACGTACACAACGCTCCCGCACGAGCGCACAGGCGCACACAACTGAGGACGTTTTCGGTCGCCTCCTCACTGCGGGCGGACCGTCAATATAAAATAATAATAATCACGCTTTGAAGGGGCTTTGAACCAGGCGCAGCTTATCGGGCGCAACACGGCGTGCGACCGGGTTGGGCGGATGGATGATTCGACGGCTGCAGGGTAGGAGCAAAAGCTTCCGCCTCCCTCTGCCCGTCCCTTCCTTCAGGTCTTAATCCAACAAGTGTTTTGATTAGTGGTACCCTGAATCTCGGCCGCACTTGAATTTCGAGAAACGCCGCAATTGCTACCGACACGGCCGGCTCTCGCGGTGATGCTGCTGCTGCGTACAACAAATACGGACGTCACACACTGTACGCTACGGGGTACAGCGAACCCGCTAGTCTCATTATTGAGTCACCCTTACGAATGCGAAAGCGGGTACGGATGCTACAGCACGACCCGGTCCCGGCTACTTTTGTGATTGAAACGACAACTGAAACTGCTGTGTGCGGCTGCTCTCATGTAATTGTTTTCACTAAACACATCACCACAGCACGGTGGCACGGATAAACGGGCATACGTTTGGGCACGGATGAAGCCGTGGTCTAGACGTGACGTTGGATTAGGCGTTACGTGTTTTGACAACTGGGAGGCGTTACGATAAACAAGGGGAAAAAATAGATTTTCACCCTAAATTGGAACTGTATCAGTATATTAGTCTCATTCTAAATCTAACTTACATCATTAAAACCAATATTTTTAAATATGTGTGAGAAAAATATTTAAAATAATGATACATATAGAAGTTATCACATCGTAAAAGCGTTATAGCAATCTACGCTGCTTTAGTGCTGCTTTGCGAGGTTTTGGGTTCTTGAGCGCTGTGCATAAGTGCACCGGCTTCAACTCAGACGTACAGAGGGCCGCCATTGTAGTAGAGTATTTTTCATTTTCAAACTATTTTGGGGATAAAATTTGAAATCAATTCGATCTCAATAAAGATTATTAGCAAAATAAAAAAACATTACATGTAAAATAGGGACACACGACAGGTGTCTGAGACACATGACAGGTGGTGTAGAGAAGAATGGCTAAAACTACTATTATACTATTTAAGTATCCAGAAGAGATAAAAATATATTCTTATTGAGTAATATTATTATTATTATATTTATAGTTAGACGGCTTGGCGCCGTATTGACACTTATTGAGTAATAATTAAACCAAATATACAAAAACACCCAGTGGTTTGTATTTTTGATATGAGACACTTGTTAATACCTTTATTCACTAAATCGATCACTTTCAGCCAGCATAAACGTTGTTGTTTCGCAATATCTGCGGATCCACATATACATATGTGTGTACCTTTAAATACTTATTTTGCGTTGGTGTAGCGTTTGTTTTGTTGCATTTTCTGTGTGTGTTTGGCGTTTTCTTGCGCACAATTTATTCCCTTCGCTGTTCTGAAAAGCTATTGTTTCTGCATGCGAGAGGCGCGGCCTGTTTCTGTGCACGCCATGCTGTGTGTGACTGGTTTAAACTATTTTTTATTTGTTTCTTCTGTTTGTTCCATACATTCGACCTATGCTGTTTTAATATTTAGTTTTGTTACGCATTGCTTGCAATCTCCATCCAGCGCTAGAGCGCACAAAATACTGTCAAATGATAAATGTAATTTATTTGCTGCTGCTCATCTCTTACCGGCTATTAAATAAAAGTTTTGCATCGTAGAAATGTAAATACAGTATTTGTAGTTGAACGTGTACGTGTACGTGAAAGTTTGTGTATATATATCGCTTTTTCTTCTTCCGTTTTATTTTATTTGTGTTTTGTTGTTGCATCAAGTTGTAACATGCCAGACGCGAACCGTTTCAGAAGGGTTTCCTAATCTTATCCCGTTTAGTAATGTTCGTTCATCTCCGATTTTACTTTATTCTCCCTCTACTGCTACTACTGCCTTGGGCAGTGTTTTCTCGTGCGCTACATTTGGGGCAATTTTTCATTTTTTACTTCAAACAAACAGCAACTGTAACGCAAAAACATCAGGCAAGACTTCAGTTTAAAAAAAAAAAACCACAAAGCCAGAGAAAGCAAAAGAAGCGTTATTTATCTCATATTTTTAAGCGCTCATTACATCAATTACTACGACTTCTGGTTTTGCGAAATGCGCAGCGAGTTTTTTTTGTTTTCTTTTTTTTCGACAAAATTATTGAATTTTTCATGTATTCGTTTTTCTCTGTTTTTTTGTGGTTCATCATAATTCCAATCGTTATAATAATTTGTACCCAATTTTTGTATCACTTAAATCGTTATCCCCCATTTTGGTTTTAATCTGGCTGCTGTTGCACATGTTCACGCCTCATTATCCTTCGCTAAGCTGAGCACACACACACACGCACACAAACGCTCCAAAAAATGGATATCAACAAAAAAGCGTACTGGCTACTGAGTTAAATATAGTATATTCCTTCTTTCTTGCCAATTTAATTTTTTTTACGACAGAAAAAGTGCACTTTCTTTCGTTCGCTGTACCCAACAAACATAGCTTGCTATGTTGCTCCCTACATCGCGTGTCCTTCACTTACGAACCCACACACACATCCAATCACACATGCACAACACTACCTAGCAACGAGCTGTATGAAGCTTTTATTCAGCTACAAACGAGTTTCTCACACACTCAGGGCGCGCACGATTCGTTCATTCAAAGCGGAAGCGGAAACCGAAACAAAAAAGAAACAAAGGAAAGAAAAAGAAAAACATAAATCAACGTATCGGTAATACTTATTTTAAACGTAATGCTTATTTATTCCACTTTTCCACACACGTTTCCCAATCGTGTTTTTGCATCGCGCTTCATATATATATATAGACTAATAATATATTAATAATAATAATTATGCATTTGTATCATTTTCTTGCGGCTTTTCTAATCATAGGGCTGGCAGTTTAAAAATATATAATTCATATTTAAATTTGATTGAATTTACCTCCCTTTCCTTCTTCTTCGCAGCTCCACAATCGCGCGTTCGATTTTGCTTCATTTAAATTTCTCTTAAATCAAGTGCCGTGCGGGTTTTTTGCATGCGACGCGAATTGTTTTCCCCCGTCCCCGGGCGCATTAATTATTTCTTTTGCTCTTGCTTTTTTTTGTTTGTTTGTTTTGTTTTAGTGCGCCTTAAAAGAAAGGGGGAGGATTTTTGTTGTGTTGTTTGATTTGTTTGTTTGTTTATATCAGTGTTTGTTCTTACTAGCTAGATTTTTTGTTTTGTTTTGTTTTTGCACTGCGAAACTCCGTGTATACCCTCTCCTTACTATTTCCATTGCGTTTCGTTTCTACAACACCAAACCACTACCAACCGCTGAATTTACTTTCGTTTAAGCATACTACTAAAAGAATATAAAAAATGATGGGAAAAACAAAACAAAAAAAAAACGGCAAACAAACAGATAAATTATATAATTATGCAATAAATAATACGCACGCGCACATGCACTTTGAACTGCTCGCGCACGATTATTACTTCATCAGAGCGGCGGCGGTTGCTATAGCGACGCGTGTCCAAGGGTTGGGGGAGCTCTTGTGTAGCTTGCAGGGTAGAGAATGGAAGGTAAATTGTTTAATATTTTCCCCAGGCGGCAACAGAAGCAATAGCTACTTCGATCATATTTTTTTTCCAATCATTGCAAATAGCAGCCCGACGAAGCGGACCAAGCGGCAAACGTTTAAATATACACACCAATATTGCGCGTACACACATAAAAGACCTTCGATGTGTGCTTTTGCTCTAGACACATGTAGACAAAAGCAACAAAGGCTTCAAAAATATAGAGTAGAAAGATTTTTGTGTTTTTGCTAAGCTGCTGTTAAACAATCTGTATTCAAGTGACTTTAAATCGAAAGATTACATATCCACCACGCACATCATTCGAAAGCTGCCGTCTCTCTCAGCACCACACCACCGCACGCTTTCGAGTTTCTTTTCTTAACGAAACGAAACGGAAGCCGCCATTCACACCATCCGTGCCTCTTGTTCTTCTCTCAATTTCACTCGCCGTAGTGTGCTGTGCGTTGCACTGCTTTCGCTGCTTATACAGGCATTATCAAGGTTGCTTCTTCTTTTCTTTTATTTCTATAATTCAAACGCATAGCATCTCTTTGCATCTGTTGTCGGTTTCGCTTTGATAAATTATTCGTTTAAATAAATATATGTGTACTACTACGATGCACGCTGTGCGTTTGTGTGTTGCGTGTGTACCTTCACATCGTTCTTTGTATCCATTTTGTCGGTGTTCCACACGGTCCACACGGTTGGAAATTTGCACTATCAATGTTGTGTTTTCCTTGTATGCCGTTTGCAATCTTTAGTTTTAGTCATTGAAATTTGCTTTTTAGTTGGCCTCTAGAAAAAAAACCCCCCTCCTGTTGCCTTCTTCTTTTATCTGACCGTGTGTGTGTTTATTTAGATTTCGCCTTTTACCTTCTTTTTCCTATCCTTGTTGTGTTGAAATCGTGCTAAAGTAGTAATAACTAGGTAGCAAGTACGACTCGTTCACTAACTCCATACACACACACACACAACAAAAACCGAACCGCACTTTTGCTCGTGACACACTGTAATGTACTTATCGCGCATGGCGCCAAATGTTCGTCCATAACGTAAAATAATAATTAATAAAAAAAAATGGTTCCGTATGTAAAAATATTGTCCTCATCGAAAATAACGAATAAAACAAAAAAGATAAGCCAACGGCATCGCCCCGGTTGGGATACGCTATAATAGGCTAGGCTTCTTCTCCAATTGCGTTACTTGCTCATTGTACTGCTGCTGATGCTGCTGCTGCTGCTGCTTGCTATTGGCGTCTATCTTTTATCTAGTTCCTGCTCCTGTTTCCCCATCCGGCATCCGGGTGCTGAAGAGGCGCAGCGAGGTTCTCCGCTGCTATCGATGGTTGGCAGGACACGAATAACGGAAGAACTCAAGTGAAACCAAACCGAAAGCTGGTCGTCGGGCGCGCGCTCGCTAGCGCCTTACTAGTCGCTTAATAAGGAGGCCGGTGGCGCGCGCGCTCGCGCTTGTTCAGGGGTTAGGAAATTTGGTTTTGTTGTTTAAAGTGATAGTAGTTGTTGTAGTAGTAGTAGTAGCTGTTGTTGTAGTATTTAGTTGTTTCTTGACGGTGTAGTAGTAGTAGTTGTTGTTGTATTTTGTTCTGGTTTAACGGGTTCATGTATGTTTTCGCAATTTTCTTAACTGTGGATTAAACGAGAAGTAGACACACACACACACACGCAATGGGAAAGAAGAAAAAGAAGAGGAGGAAGATAAGAAGAAGAAAAAAAAGAAGAAGAAAACGAATGAGAACAATGTTCAATTTTGTGTTACCCCCCAAATCCCACACAACCCAATCCAATTCCTTAGGTATACAGACACACACACACACATATATAACCAAAAGCGGATCGGTGGCGTATGATTGGAACGAGCGTTTTTTTTTTTGGGTTTGAGCAACCCGTTTCACGTTTCACAATCATACCTCCTCGATCTTGCCGTACGAAGCCCATTTTGCGGAAGCAGATATCAAGCAGTACAGTGCGGCCGCTTTAACACGACGCACTGTGCCAATGCTTTCCTACTTGTGCCGGTGTTGATGTTTTGCCAATTGATTCGTTTTTGCATCGGATGATGATTCAATCTGAGCAACATGCGCGCGGTGCTTCGTGAGGAAATGATGAGGAAACGGAGGACGACTCTTTGTGTGTGTGTGACGTGAGAAAAGGAAACAAAAACGATAAGAGAAACACAAAAACACACACACACACACACATATCCACGAATACAAATGCCCTGATAGCCAATGGTATGAGATATGTGTAAAGTATGATGGGAGATGTTGAGATGTTCGATTGTGTTTCAGGTGGGAGCGCGGAGACGGTTAAAAGATGAACAAGAGCTGAACTTCGGTTAAGTAGCGACACGTTGGTAAATGCAAATAGCGGTGTATTAAACTGCGGCATCCTTACAACTGCGAGAAAGGTTACCGGTGTGTTAGCGGGTAGTGGTACACCATTACCTGTTAGCGCACATACGAATGTCAAGTTTTACATTTTTAATAGCGAAACCTAGCCAAGTATGGGGTTTGGATTAACTGTGCCTATACTGTATTATTCTCTCACATCGATCGTGAAGCTTCTTCTCATTAGTCCATTCATCTGTGCAAAGGTTATACATAAAAAAGAAACATAAAAATTAGAACAAAAGTGTGTGCTCTAAACCTGTAGATTGTGAGCCTCTCATTAAGGGTTAAGGAAGCTGAGTAATTAAAATCGAAAACAAAACTAACGTTCGCGGGAAAACTGCGGGAAAGCCATAGAGGGAAGGGCGCTGGATACCGGTGCCCCATCGTTGGTCCACATACTCGGCGGCTTACTTTCCTCGTGGAGGTGGGATCGCGTAACATTAAAAGGGGTTTGGGCTCCAAAATTATAACAACAAATCACAGGCAAATAAAACAAAATCTTTATGGGGAAGGCGAGAGCTTCGAAGGGATTGGGCCATCCCCAAGAGCGCGCGGCGCTTAGCAAAATCAAACGATCAATTCAAAACAAAACGGCGCGTGGGGCGCGTACACACGAGAGAGAGAATGGATGGTTGGATGGATGGGTGGGATGGATGGTTGAAGAATGGTAAAATTCCGATTTACTTTTTCTTCAGTGTAAAGAATGACCGTCTCTTCTGTTCATCCTTCTGAGAGGAAGCGGGCAGCGTTAGCGAACGACCTTCGCCGCTAGCGTCAAGCTCGCATTGTGCTTTCAAAGCCGTTACCCATTGCTGCATCTCGGAATCATCGTGACACTGGAGCAGGAATTCGCCGCCATTCGATAGCCTAGAAAGAAAGCAAAAATGGCCGGAGGATTAGCGGGGACGGTTCGGGCGGGTTTTTTTTATATTCAGCGCAGACAGTTGCACGGTTTTGCTTACTTGATTCTGAACACGTGCTTCTTCTTCGTGTAGTCACTGGCGATTTCAATCTGGGCACCCTTCAGCTCTAGCGGTGGCTCACCGCGGAACGTCTGCTCCGGTACCGATTTCGCTGATCGCTGATCCTTGAAGAACGTTAACCGGCCGCTACGGGCAACACAATATACCTGGTGGGGGGGAAAGAAAAGAAAAAATTGGTCAAACATATTTCACACGACACACTTTGTGAGCTAGGAGGGTTCCAAAGAACCTTACCTTATCCCAGGAACGGTTCGAAGCCTTCTTCGTGGTTGATTCCCATTCGTGTTTGCGTGTAAGGATGCCTTCCTGCGCACCTTCATCTGCTCCACCTGGACTAGGACGATCTGAGGCATGAGTAATGTGTACGAGGGAAAGGAAAAACGGAACAGTACCCCAACAGAGGGCACAACGGTGTTAGTATAGTTAGTAAGAGATGAAGGTCACTTGGCAATCGATCGTATTTCACATAACAATATCGTTCGACATTCATTGTCGCAAGTCTTATTTGTTAAACTTCTAATAGCGGTACAAGCCTCTCACTACATATCTACTATTACTAAATGCCATTCGCAATACAGTATTTCTTTTTGCTCATATACTTATCAGTCCCCATTGATTGCTTTGCTTTCGTTGCGTTTTTTTGTGTGGAAGGCTACAACTTCCGGTGCGCGAGTGTTGTGTGCTTATCTATTTTGAAGACTTTCTTTTGCTCTTGCAAATTGCTCTAGCAAACTTAAGCTAACAGTAACGAATGCTTTAAAAAAGATAGACTGACCTTCGGGATTTTTCATGGGATGATCCTGTGTTCTAGTGATCGTTTGTACTTGGTTTAGAAGAGATTCTACTAACACAATCGACGAACTACAATCTTCATACCTGTCGGCTATAGACCCAACTTTCTTCTTCTTCCTCCTTGGCACTACAACCTCGAAAGGCCAGCCGTTTCTGGTTTTATTTGACTTGATTATACCCGTAAGCAAGGTAGTCAAGCCCTGCGTACGGGAAGGCGATTTGGATGGGATTTAAACCTCGGTCCATCCGCTGTGTGAAGATCGACGCCGCACCTCGGGCATCCTAACGCCCCAACGTTCTGTACTTTCAAAAAAAAAAAAATTCAAAGGATTTGCTGGGCGATTTAAATAGATCCTGGCTGCCTAACCGATTGGATAACGTGAAACCTAACCTAACTTAGAGACCCTATGATGAGGTTCTACCTGGGCAAGACCTGGGCTAAGACAACAAACGTCAAATGTCCTGGGAATGGCTCTCTTTCTTCTTGGCCTATTGACCTCTTATTAGGTCATGTCTGCCATTCCTCGCATGCTAGATTTAGTGATAAACACGTAGTTGGTCCGGATGCGATTTGAACCCCGGTCCTGCCGTATGAAGACCGGAGCCGTTGGCGCATCTACGACCGGACCGCCCTGGTAATGTATATCATCCTTTAAGTAGTAAAACCGTTCGTAATTGAACTTAAGTAATATTAGATCTCGTAATTGGATTTAGATTTTCTCCCTCATCGCCATCCAAAATCAGTCTATTTTTTAATGCAAACGTTATTTTTTATTTATTTATTTATTATTACGGACTGATGCCGTATTGTCATGCAAACGTTATTTAATGAGAAAAAAAAATCACATACACTTCACTCACACACAACAGCATCCATCAATCATGCAGCCTGCTTCACAATTGCTTTACCAAAAAAAATAACAGCAAACAAATCATGCAACACCAAGCGATAAATAAAGAAAACAATTCGCGGGATACAATACCTACTACACTGCTGGCTCAAATAACAACCGATCCGGAACGGAGCAAGGAGGGGTATAAAACGTGTGGGGGGGTGGGGGGGAGGGACTAGAACTTGTCCCAAGTTCCCCACTCGCATCGTACGTAAGCAAAAAGGAAATTGAAGCCGTTTTCTTGAGGATACATTTTTGGGAGTACAACAAACCGGGCCAAAGGATGGAACGGAACCGTGGAATGATGGTAGTTATGAATGAAATATAGCCAACCAATTGCAGAGCACGGGGATATGAGGGGGTTTGAATGGGGTTAACAAAAAAACTCTGCCGAAACCAATACCTTCGTCATCGGAGACTCCTCCCTCGTCCGCTTTCGAAGCGGTACGCTTCCATCTGAAGCTGCGGAACGGACTTTTCGAGCGCGACCGCCGACTGACCTTAACACCCGCCGATGCACTTGCCGAGCTGCTGGACCGTTCTTTCGGTATGCCGGAGTGTCGCCGCGACACGAGCGTCTCTCCGGCAACTGTGCGTTCACAGCGCGGGTCGAGGGTGTCCCCAGTCGTTGTTTACAGGTGAGTTTTGTGGGTGGAGTAGTGGTGACAAAACGAACAACACAATTTGGGCATGCAGCAAGTAATGCAGGTGGTGGTGGTGATGATTGTTGGTGAATGGTGAATTCATTTTAAATTGGATTTAAAAGGAACGGTTTGGTGAAAACGTTGGCAAACGTTGGGCGTTGGTGAGATGATGAGTGTGTTGATGATAAAAAATAAATAAAACGGATTAAGGATAAACGTGATTTTTAAACAAAATATAAACAAAAACACACAGTGAATATCGGGGAACGGGGAACGGGGCACATCGGGAAAATTGCCGGGGGGTGTTTTTCCTCAAGATAGCTTCGAGTAACCACCAAACCACCACGAAGAAAGAAAGGTACAGATTCCGACACCACCAACATATGATACTGGAGAGGACAGAAGGCACCTACACAGATACAGGAGGCACACAGGAGATAAATACTTACAAGAGGATCGCTTCGGAACTGCTCCGGTCGTTCCGGAGCTGGTTTTGAAAATGGAAGTGCTTTGCTCAAGCGACGCACTTCGGAACGAACCGAACAGAACCCTGGGCTTTCTTACATGCACTGATGACGCACACGATTGTTAAGGTTACAGAACCGAATCCCACCGAAACCAAAGCCACACAACAAAACGGCAACAAATGAAAGTAATAGTATAATCCAAAAGGTGTTAGTTTTATCGCAACGGAACAACAAGTAGTAAGTTAGAGAAATATATGAAATAAAGGATAAAGTCTGAATAGATGCTCCCCTCCCCACTCACGGGTACTCATTTTTACAAGTGAGTTACGCAAAAGTCTATCTTTTTCAGACTTTTTACTATAATAATGGTAAAAGACTCGAGAAGGCCCCCCGCACCCCCTGGCAAAATTTGTTAGACACTGTAGGATTTACGCCTGAATGTATGCAATCCGCACTACACGTTGCGAAAGCTTCACATTGTGCTTTCAGTGTAGTCAAAAATGGTTTAATAAAGACGAATGAAATATTGCTCATTATTCGATTAAATCCCCCTCGTTCTATACTGGCTCCTGGTATTGGCTTACAGGAGCTTTGTAATAATTTTTGATCACGCTAGGAGGGACCAATCAGGCTTATAACATAACGGTCCCGCGGACTGTAACGGAACATTGGTTCGATGGATACTTTTTAACGGGCATAGATATTCAGAAAAGGAGGAAATATAAGAATAATAACATTTCAAATCACTTCTTACAATGTATATTATCATGCTCTACTCGTTGTCCAGTAACAGTATTAAGGAACAATGCACAATGTTTATATCAAACGAGTTATGACCATACAAAAATCCCACTGTGCAATAAAAATGACAGACCACAGTGCTGCACACAAAAGATTCTAGGAGGGGCCTTTTCGAGTATTTTACCTAAATCATTATTACAACAATTTTTAACACTTTTGCTTAATTTTTACCTACATTTAAGGTAACTCAGCAGCGAAAAGTTAGTGTCCGTGAGTGGGGGGAGCGCATCTATTCAAACTTTAGCCGAAATAAAATATATATTAACTACAAATTCCTATTCACAAACGCACAAGAAAAGCACACCGAAAGCAATACAAATTCTCTTAAGAAGTAACAGAACAGTAGCAACGAAATATTGAAGAAGACAAACTAGAAATGGTAGAATGCACATCACAATATTGCGGAAAGGCATCGTGAGAAAAAGTAGAGGCTACAGCACCACAGAACTACTACCACTAGAAGCACACCCACACGCACACACACATCGATACAGCTCTAAGAAAGATAGGTCATAGTGTTATGCTCAAGTACCTGTCTGGGAAATGGGTCTTTCTTTTTCTACAGGTGAAGTTGCACGCATAGTGACTACAGGTGTTTTAAGGGTTTTTTTTTGCGTATTTCAATTTCCGTTTGATTGGGTGTTGAGATGTTAATTATTTTTTTGGTACATTTTACGTGACCACCGCCACCATTACCATCACCATCATCAATCAGTGTCCAATTCAAGAGTATGCCAATATGGGTGTTAGTTTTGTTTTTTTTTTTTTGTTGATTGAGGTTAAAATTGTATTAGCATAGTGAATCGCGCGGGCAGCGTGTAAGAAAAACGAATGAATTGTGGAGGTATATATATAAAGGTACGGTTATATATATAAAGTAGTAGTGATACAACATGGTTAGCAATAGTAGAGAAAATAATCAAACATACTGTTAGGAAGGTGAAGAAGAGAGCTGAGGAACAGCACAGGATATTCGGGACAGGGAAGGACACAAACACAGGACACAGGATGGAAGGGAACTTTGGAGTCGTCGGGTAGTTTACAGAGCGAGATGCAACACGAAACGATTTGCTCACCTGACTCTTGCTCTCTGGTGGAATGTGGTGACCCTGGCGCATCGGCTGCATCACGCGCTGCAGCGGCTTCCGCCTGTCGGGCTGCTTCGGCTTCTGCTTCGGCCGCTGCACGTGCTGCCGCTTCCGCTTCCTGCCGCTGGCGCTCGGCTTCCTCGGCCGCATCCTGACGACGCTTCATTTCTTTGAGCTCAAACTGGAACGGAGCAAATGAAACGGATGAGTTGGCGTCCTAAAAAGCTTGCCAGAAGCTTGATCCCTACCGTTGTCAATCGCTCTAATGCGCTGAAGCGTTCTTCCTGGGCAGCGGCAGATTTTTCGAAGGCTTCGTGCTTCTTGATCAGATTTTCCACCTCGTCGATTGTGTGTCCCAGCTCGGTCGACATCAGGTACGGTTCCTGTGCGATAAGCCATGCCTCGGCGACGGCAGCATCACGGGCGAATTGGTACACTTCCAAGACTGTAGAAAAGGGGGGCGCAAACACAAGAACACATTATAGTTACACACAGCGAGCGGCAGACGGGCCAAACCCCGTGTTGTGCACTTACTGAGCTGCAAATTCTCCCAACGCTCTTCCCACCGGTGTAGCAGCGCGTTTCGGCTGTTGGTGAGCTGCAACAATCGATCCTTAATGTCGGCCGACGCGTAGTGATTGCGGGACAGCAGTTCCTTGCCCAGCGCGAGACAAGCGCTGAAGTTATCCTCGCGCGTATCGATCTCCGCCTTCAGGCTCTGGTGATTGTTCATCAGCAGCTCGACGCCCGACACATCGCGCGGCTTCTCCGACGTGTTCATCTGTCGCACCAGGTCCTCCATCCACAGCATCAGCATGCGGACCAGGTTGAAGAACTTGAATAGATCGCCCGTATCGGCCAGCTTGCCGCGGCGCTCCTCGCACATCGCCTGCAGATGGGCCCAGGCGTTGAGCACCTCGTGCTCACGGTTGGTAATTTCGCGCGCCTTCTCACCAGCGTACGCCGCCTGCAGTTTGGCCGACTCTTCCTGGATCTGTTGCACCTGCGAGTGGAGCGTCATCAGGTCCTGGATGAAGTTCTGGTGCTTGCGCTGCAGCGCCGACACAACGCCCGCATCACGACCCAGCTCCTCCGAAACACCGTGCTGCTTCTCGTTGATGCGACCCAGCACGTCCTTGCAGTCGTGGAAGAATTTGTGCAGTTCGCGCGATGCGGCCAGCATCGCCTTGCGCGTTTCGATCAGCTCCAGCAGATCTTGCCAGGACTCGTTCAGCCCGTCCTTCCATTCGGCGATCGTCGCACTGTCCGAGTGGCCCGCATGGATAAGATCGTCCGCGATGCCGTTCGCCTTCGCGACACGCTCGCTGCCGACGGTGGCCGTGTCCTGGGCGAACTCGTTGAACCGTTCCCACAGCAGCGTGATGTGATCGTAGTCCTGGCCGAGCTCGTGCGAACCGGCGACCACCTCGCGATCGGTAATCCACTGTTCGAGATCGTCCACCTCGCGGCTCAACATGAACAGCTGCAGGGCTTCATCCAGCCGGGCACGACGTTCGCCCGCCAGATCCTTCAAACCGGCGTACAGTTTGTCCAGCTGCGACTGCTTCACCGACACCTGGTCGCTGTAGGCGTGCTGTTCGGTCGTCAGCTGACGCGCCGTCTCGCCCAGCTGGCGGATAGTGTCGGCATAGTCTTCCACCGACTGTTCCAGGCTTTCGTGCTTCTTCATCAGATTCTGGGCCGAGGTTTCGTCCTTGCCGCGGTCCTCCACCATCATGTACAGCTCCTGCTCGCTCATCCACGATTCCGCTTCGGCCGCATCGAAGAAGTACTGCTGCACCTTCTCGGACTGGTCCAGCTGCCGGTGGCGGTTTTCGATGGCATCCTTCAGCTCCTGCCATTTCTGTGTCAGCTGGCTGATCAGATCCGCGTACGAGCCCGCATCTTCGTGACCCTCGTCGATCAGCTTCTGCCCGTTGTTGCAGATCGTCATGATGCGAGGCTCGTGGTTGTCGATTTCCGTGTTCAGCGACTGGTGCTTCTTCTTCAGCACGTGCACATTGAACAGCGAGTTGCCGTACTCGGTCGATTCGGCCAGCGGCATCTTCTCGTCGATCCACAGCTTCTCGTCCTCCACGTCGCGCCGGAACTGGAACGCTTCCTTCTTCTTCTCCAGCTGCCGCTGGCGCTCCAGCAGCGGAGCCTTGATCTTTTCGAAGCGCGCATTGACGGCCGTCTTCTTCTCCACGATCGGTTCGACCACGTCGGACGGGGCCGTCTTCGTCAGCACGTCCGTCTGCTTGTCCAGCTCCTCGACCTGGCGCGCCTTCACGGCCATCTGCGTCTGGATGATCTGCTGCTTCTGCATCAGAATGTTCACCGAGGTCAGATCGTTGCCGGTGTCGGTGTTGATGATCTGCTTCTCGAGATCGTCCATCCACGAATCGATGTCGTCGACGCTCTGCTGCACAATCACCTCGCGCTTGGCATCGAACAGAAGTGCACCCTTTTCCTTGGTGCTGGTTTCCAGCTCGTCAAAGTTCTTGGACAGATCCGTCAGCTTCGGCTCAATGATCTCCTTGAACTCGGGCTTCTCCACCATCAGCTCCTGAGCGGCCTTCTTTGCCTCGTGCAGGCGCTCCTTGTTGGCGGCGATCTCAGCCTCAAACGCTTGATGACGCGTCCACTTCGAGTGAACCGTCTTCGCACTGCGATAGGTGTCGTCCTGGGCGGTGATGTACTTCTCCTGCACCCACTCCGTCAGCTCTTCAATGTCCTGCAGGAACTCGTGCAGCTTCACCTGGTTCTTAAGCTTCTCGTGCAGCTCCAGCGCACGGTTGCGGTTGTCGTCGCGGCGGTGCGCAATGCTCTCCGCGCGCTTCGTGATCTTGTCCGCGTCGAAGTGATCCTTGCTCGTCATCTGCCCGGCCACCTGCACGATCGTGTTGAACTTCTCGTCGTTCGCTTCCATCGTGGTGAGGAACGCTTCGTGCCGTTTCAGCTGATTTTCGGCCTGCTCCAGATTGACCGGCGTATCGTCCTTGCTGAGCACATGCTCCTGCTGGCTAAGCAGCACCTCGGCCTGGCGAGCGTCGCGGTTGAACAGCTGCTGGTCCAGACCCTGGGACAGCAGCACCTGACGGTTCTCCCACATCTGGTGCAGTTCCTCCCAGCCATCCTTCAGCGCCTTCAGACGCTCGCGCAAGAACATGTACTGCGGGTCCTCGGTTTGCGTTGGTTCCGACGTGAGCCCCTCGCCGTACTCCATCATCTTCTTGTAATCCTCGGTGTAGTTGTCGATCTCCTCGCGGATGCTCTGATGCTGGTTCAGCAGCTTCTCGGCCTCGGGCAGCGATGTCGGTGTATCCTCGGAAGCGACGTCCGTCTGTGTCTTGGTCAACCACGCCTGGAAGTGGTCGAGATCGCGCAGGAAGCGGTGCAAATCGCCAGCCTCCTCCAGCTTCGAGTCGCGCTCCTTCAGCATCTGTGTGAGCTGCTCCCAGATGGTTTGAATCTGGGCCACACGCTCGCGGATCAGGGCGGCCTCCTCCGGATGCTCGCCCTCGATGGCGTCGGCCTCGTTCTCGAGCGCCGTCAGCTTCGCCTGGATGGCGGCCAGATCGCGCTCCATACCGCTCAGACGACGCTGCAGCGTCATCACACCGGTCAGATCCATCTGCAGGCTGTCCGTTTCGGTGAGGATGCGCTTCTTGTCCTCGATCCACGATACCGTCTCGCGACATTCGATGTAGAACGTCTGCACACCGTGCGCCGATTTCAGCTCGTCGCGTTTGCTTTCCGCCTGCTCGCGCAGCTTCGACCACGAGTTGTTGAGGTGGTTCTGCTTCTCCTGAATTTCCTGCGAGTTTGGATGCTCCACGTGCAGCAGTTGGCGAGCGAGCTGGTTCACGACGGCGACGCGCGATGCGTTGGCGTTCATCTCCTTGTCGAATCCGTCGTAGCGATGCTTCATGATCTCCACATCCTCGATGTCCTTGCCCGGGACCATCGTCTGCAGCATGCGCTCCTTCTCGCCGATCCACTGTTCCACGCCGTCGCTTTCGGAAATCAGTTTGTACAGGCTGAGAGCATCCAGCAGGCGCTGCTTGCGCAGTTTGGCCAGCTCCATCAGCTCCTTGTAGCGTGCATCGATTGCGGCAAGACGTTCGCGAACCTTCTCCTGCTCCGGAGGGTTCAGCGTCAAACGGTCGGCCTGTGCATGCAGCTGCTCGATCGTTTCGGCGTAGTTCTTCAGCTCGTCCGCCACATCCTTGTGCTTCTTCAGCAAGCTCTGCACATTTGCCTCGTCGCGACCCGCATCCTCGGACGACACTAGGCGCAGCGCGTCCAACATCCAGTTATCGATGTCATCCGCGTCGGCAAACAGCTGGAAGTAGTCGACGGCATCCTCTAACCGCTTGCGCCGGTTGTCTGTCAGCTGGCGCAGGTTGCTCCACATGGCCATGATCTCCTTCAGCCGCTCGTCGATACGATCGGCACCGAAGTGTCCGCGGCGTACCAGCTCATCGCCCACCTCGCTCACCGCCATCAGCTGCGGCTCGTGCGATTGGATCTCCGACTCCAGCGCCTTGTGCTTGGACAGCAGCAAATTGACCGTCGTCAAATCGTGCCCAATCTCATCCGCCGACACGATCTGCTCCTTCTCCTTGATCCAGTTCTCCTCGTCGGCCATATCCCAGTAGAACTGCCACAGCTTGCGGTTCTCCTCCAGCCGCGAGCGACGCTCCACCGCAAGCTTGCACAGCTCGGCGTACGCATCCTCCAGACGCTGCACGCGATCGACAATGATCGCCGGATCGCACGGTTTGTAGTTGTCCTCCTCGTCGACCAGGAACTTCTGCGAGTTTTGCACCACCTGCTTCACCCGATCGCCCAGCACATTGATGTCCGCCTCGACGAGCGAATGCTTTTGCAGCAGATCTTCTACGCCCATCAGATGCTTGCCGTAGTCGTCCGTCAGCAGGCGCTGCTTGATCTCCTCCATCGAGTCGAGAATGTAGATCATCTCCTGGAAGTTTTGCTGCAGCTGAATCGAGAACTCGAGGCGCATGCGTCTCGCGCGCAGCAGCTCGATCAGGTAGTTCCACAGGCGCAGCACATTATCCTTGCGGGCAGCGATGCGCTCGATATCGTGATACTTTTCCGCCTCCAGCTCGTTGCACACCGCGACGACCGCCTGCACACGCTCCTCGTACGCAAAGATGTCCGTCTCGATGGCTTCGTGCTTCTTGGCGGCCGCTTCGACAGCGGCCAGATCGAACCCAAAGTTATCCGTGCTGACCAGACGCTGGTTCTCCGACAGCCAGGTTTCACGCATCGTAGCTTTGCGGTTGAAACGGGCCGCAAGCTGCTCCAGCTTCTCCTGCCGGATCAGCTCCTCGCGCAGCGCCAGCTCCCGCTCGTGCTCGGCCTTCTCCAGCCGCTCCCAGGCCTTGTTGATGTCGGAAATCATCTTACCCTCCTTGGGCGTGTACGGCTTTTGATTGTTTGCTCTCATCTTGGACTGGAGCGTGAAGAGCAGCACCTCCAGATTACCCTTCTCGACGAACTTCGGTGGCTTTTCGACCGTGCGGTAGTTGGAGAACTGGGCCAGCTGCTGCTGCACGCCCACCAGCGAGTTGACGAAATGGCGATCGCCCAGCTGCACGATCGTCACCTCGATCCACTTCAGCAGCTCGCTCGTCAACGACTCGTACTCGTTGATCATGCGATCGTTGTCCATCGCAATGCCGACCACCTTGCCGATACGCTTGCCCTGCACCGTCTCCTGCTTCAGCTTGCTGAAGTAGTGATAGTACGTCACGACGTACGTAATGATCGACTTCTCGTCCGGATGGTCGACGAAGATGTCCTCCGCGTCGAGCAGCTTCGTCAGGCCAAGCTTCTCCTCGGCGACGTTGAACGCATTGTTCAGGTTCTGGATCGGGTTTGTCTTCGACAGCTTGTCGAACTGTATCAAGTCCGGCCGGTGCTTGTGTATGATCGCGTTGAACGCCAGCCCGTCGCGCCACGAGGTGGTAAAGTTGCGCACGTTCACATTATGGTAGCCGGCCGTTTTCATTTGACACCACAGCAGCAAAGCATCCTTGGCGGATTTGGTCTCTTTGTTGTCCGTTTCCTCTATAGTGATATCTTGAATCTGCGAAAGCAAAAAAAGGCGTTTAGTGAGGAGAATCGTTTTAATCCCCCCAAACCCCCCTGCCACCCTATCTTACCTGGAAGCGCAGAATGATTGTCCAGATCAAACCCAGGTTCAGGCTAGCGTTACCATCGACAATATCGTGCGAACCGATATTTTCCAAATGGACACGCTGTTCGCGCAGAAACTGCAGCGCTTTGTCCACATTCTCCAGACAGTGGATGCGCATTTTACCCTTCGTTGGCCGGGGCAACCGCTCGCCAGACAGTACCTCGAGCAGCTTGATCAAATTCTTGCCATCGCGCATATCGACGTACAGGTCTTTGATCGGACTGTTCACCCGCACCAGGTGCGAATTGACCCATTTTGTGAATGTCTTTTTTTGAACACTTTCACGTTCCTCTGGCGAAAGGGAAAACCAAAGCAAACGATTTTATCATTATTAGTGTGATGCGTACATTTTTTTCCCCCCCGAGCTTTTCTCCCGCCTCACCTGCTAACGCTTTGATGCGTGATCGTTCGAATAAACGCGAACTGGAGTTTCCTCCGTCGTATTCGATATCTTCGATAAATTCATTTCCCGGACCCTGGCTAGGGTCCCATCGTACTACGGAAATGTCAGTCGTCATGATTGGGAAGCAATGGAAAAGGAAATAGTCACTATTTTCTTCCTTCCTTCCTCACGTCGAAAGAGATGCGCGATTTAAATGTAGCTTATATTTTTTATCCTCACTAGTGCACGTTCAGTATAACAGTTTTTATATCTGTTGAAGAGAGCAATAGACAGAGAAAAAAAAAGGTGATTCATGGATGTAGTTTAACTTGTGAATATTATTTGTATAAAATATAACCATTCGAAACAGGCTTCCGCGTGAAGTGATCAACTAAAGCAACTACGATGCTAATACAATATGACCACTTCGCGAGAACCCCTATTTATTCAATGAATGAATCCCCCCTCGCACAGGAACGATTCCACCACAGTTCCACCACTCGACTCTGCTGATAGCTCAATTATACCCGACGTAGACACCTAATTGATCTACGGTTTGAAGTTGTCGGCGGGCGTGGATTCCGATGTGATTCGCCCTTGCAACAACACTCATCAGCGGAATAATCACTCGAACAGTACAGTACAACAAACAAGAGTCCATTAAACAAACACAAACACACACACACACACACACTATGTCCAATTTTTATGCTTCTGTTGCATACACCCACAGGCAGCATCATCAGCGGTGATGATCTCAACTTCACTCGATCACCAATCAGTGATCTTGCATGGTCCACGCTTTGGAAAAAAGGCCACACGTCAGAGTTAGAGCTTGCTCTCTAGCCGAACCTATCATCTGACTACGGTTGCATCACAGGCAATTGAGCAGACTGCTGCTGCAGTAGAAGCAGCTCCTATCAGGCCAGCGATGTGAAGACACAAACACGCACTCCAACCGTTTTAGGGTGTATGTTAGAGAATCTGCGGCCCGTACGTAAAAGCGAGCGCACACAGCGAACTCTATTTTGGGCGTTGTCCAAGCGACGTGATATGAGCGGTGCCGATCACCGGACCCAATCGACAAACACGATTCGATTCGTTTCGGCAGGGGGACTGGGGTTTGCCTTCGGTGGCATGTTTCTCGAAAATACAAACTGATGTGACACACCAAACAAAAAAGCATAACACGTAGAGCACACCCCACGATGGAGATAACGAAACACGCAAGATAAGAAAGGCTGCTGCTTCATTCAGTTCGGTTTAAGCATCAGTTAAACTTTGCTTGGGAATATTTGAAAGCGTTAGTTGAGTGCTGCAGACAGTCTTCAGTGGTAATTCGGGAGTAAGAAGTCTTCACACGGCAGGACCGGGGTTCAAATCCCATCTGGACCGTTCCCCCAGATAGTGATGACTGACTATCCAATTATGCGGTTTTAATGACTTAACACCTAAGAGAGGTCGTTAGGCCAATAGAGAAGAAGAGATTCTTTACTTTACCACGAAGACAAGGAATACTCCATTTGCAACGGGGTTTTGTCATATCAGACTCACTTGAAGCAGCTTGAGGAGCATGTCTTATTGATAGCGATAAAACAATCGACTCTATCAGAACAGAAGACTTCGAAGTCCTCAACGAAATAAATCCATTCATTTAGCTACAGATGATGTCAAGCACTGAGGGTTAAATGTTAAATGTAATTTATCATTAATTTTCTCTTCTCCAACTTCGAACTTCGACTTCGAATGGGAGACTCCATAGTAACGCACCAGGTCATAAAGTTAAAGTAAAGTGCAGTACAACACAATATTGTTCAGCTGTGTTGGAGATACATTTAAAGTCCATTATTTTAAGAAGCACTTCATTGTATAAAAAAGCCATTTTTTTACTCTTCAAGCCTAAAATGCTGCTCTATGCCGTCATCGCTATCAAACGCCCAGCAGTAGTGACACACTGTTGCACAATCAGCTCAAACAGCATCATGACCGCCATCGTTCATTCGCTGTCCGGGCGCACGAAAACCCAGCACGCATTGGCGGGGACCCAACCAGCACACCAAAGTCAATTATGTACGGTTGTCAAGTGGAGGGCCTAGTGGCCTAGCGCGCGGTCACGATCACAATGTGATAACAAACGAAGCAATCCAACCGTTCCCCGCTGTGGTCGGTCGGCCTCTCCGAAAGTGATTACCAAACAACATCGACGCGAGGGAAGCACACGCGCGGAGGACACACAAACGGGGGAAAGAATCAACACACAATAACACATCCACAATAACCGGCATGATGTCACCCCATACGCTCTGGTCCTCTGTGATATGCTTCCAGTTGCTTGGTGGGGACACCTCGGCCGGTTCTGTTCTGTAGGCAGGAAGATATATAACAGCTCCTCCAACAAACCAGGTTGACATGGAACGTAATCAACATTCTCTTCGTCCAAAAAAAGGGAAACCTAAAATGGACTTAAATTCATTATTTCATCAACCACAATTATAACTAGTGCTTAACTAGTTTAAATCGGCTAACCGTTAAGTAGAACCGAGACTGAAGACTCTAAATGTGACCATGAGATTTGTGTATTTCATCGCTGCTGCTGCTGCTGCTGATGTTGCCGATGGGGTGTGTAGTTTGTTGGAGCATCATCGAATGGCCTTGCCTTGCCAGCAGTACGGCACACGGGAAAGGTTAAAGTGTGCGCGCTGCTGCTGCTGGTTGGGTAGCACATGCCCCTAACAGCATTCGACTGGGATGACAAAATGTTTAGCACATAGGTGTGGAATCCGGCACAGGTTCATCTTTCTTATCGAAGTTTCCAATACATTGAGGTCCCTATATGTGGACTTGCAATTTATTAACGTCAATTTGAACTAGTTTTATGCCACTTTTCTTGCATATGATTTTGTTTATCTTATCCTTTAAGTGTAGTGATGATATCGTATTCCCACCAGGAAAGATCACGAGTTGCAAACACCAAACCCTCACCTGATCCATCCACAGAGACACTGATAAACGCTAATTCCCCTCCAGCGAGTATTAGCCGGTTCAAAAACATTGGCAAAGTAATAGCGTAAACCGGCAGAGATTCGAGAGCCTAACACGGACAACTTTGGTTCCATATTAGGCAAAACCGCCTTGCCATGCAGCTTGTTCTACTGCCCCGGATTAAGGCAAAACGTGTTTGCCGGCTCCGATCAACATCGACATCGAGGGAGGTGAGCATCATTTTTTACTTTAAAAGACAGCCAACGGTTGCGCAGCGTCGTCGTGAGTCAGTGAGCCACTTGAAGCTCTACTTTGGATAAAATGTGCAACGAAACGATGGTGCATCAATCTCTCACACGTTTTAAAAATACCTAGGGGTTTCTAGGAACGATGAGCTCACCGGAGGAAAACCGACGAGATGGATTATTTCGCAAACAAGTGTCTCATGCAATTGCTATTGCTGAATAATTTAAAAGAACGCACTTTAACTTTCTTCGTACTCCGATTACAATTTTTGGGACTTCTCCTGCATTGAGTTCCCTTCTCGTGATGTGAGTTTTCATGGCCGTGGATTCAAGCACGCAGAGTCGAGTGTAGACCAAGCTCGGTCGGGCTCGACCCATCGACGACATCGCCAATGCAGCAGCAACGGCAAGCAAACAGCGAAACAGCTAGCCGGCACACTTGAGCGAGAAGAAGCCATGGGGTGGTGTTATTTTTAGGCGGTGACTAAATCAAGCGTTGAGAATTGGTTAGTCCACACACCGCTACTGACTGGTGTTTGTTGCGCTCTCGAAGCACACGCTCGTTCCCCACTGCGACGACACGAGACGCAAAAGTTTTGGATTTAAATCCCATCCCATGCTTCTTACCCTACTGCCGCCGGGTGGGAAAAACGTGAACGGTCGCGGACACACCCCGGTAGCTTCGGGTGGTGGTGGTGATGGTGATGGAAAATGCAGTAAATTTATCGGAAAACGGATTGAAGAAAAGCGCAATCCGAGCACTAGTGCATTGCGGGGTTTGTGCATATTTAGCAGCAACCTGGCTACCTACTGGTGCTGGATGACTTCATCTCACCTCTTTGCTTATAAACCCTTTGGTGGAAAAGCCTTTTAGGAAGCATATATAGTTATTTTTGTTGATTAAGATTTTAAAATTTTGTTTGAGCTTCATCCGTTATTAGGACATGGCATAGCTAGTATCGCACACATCGTCAAAATGTTAATCATATCGTGATGTGTAGAATTTTGATAGTTTTATGATCGGACGAACAGCTGAGAATTTGTTGTGGATTAAGTAGGAAGACTCTTGTCTGCTAGTTCCAGGAGCTATGTCAGCCCACAACACTTGTGTTTCTTTAAGCAAGTAAATTGTTGGGCAAGTTGAAGAGTTCGAAACAAGACGGCACAAGCTGGGCGAGTCAAAATCTTCCATATATTGACTTGCCAGGAAGTCAGAAAGGTTCCAGATAAGAATTTTCCTCACTGGAATGTTGGAGACATCAATTATCTAAGGCAGGCGTACTTTCGATGCTCATCGGTGGAGCAAGTCAACCAGGTGACTTTGGATATTCAGAAGGAATGTTTCTTACAGGCCTGTTGTAGTTTTGAGGCCTTACTTTGAGTGTTTACCGAACTTAAACCTCAGGTAAAGCATTTTACAAGTCTTATCCCATTAGCCGATTCGTTTCGACTGGCAAAAAAGATAACTTTACCGATGTCACAATAATGATAAAGATTACCCCAACTAAGTTCTTCATATTTACATTGACCAAATTAAACAAGTTCTACCCATGTAAGGGTTAATAAATATGCGCGCTACACTACACAGTGCAGCTAAAAAGCCCTGTTGTAAGCGATGCGGCACCTCTGCAGCCTACATATTTTTGGTCACAATTTTGCCGTAATTCAACGCCACCACGAAAGTATCGTTGCGGAACGGTTCTAGGTTCTGCATCGAAGACCCCCGGGTAATGGGTGCTCATATTTCACAATTCCTCCAACCCCAACAAACTAACCCGTCACTTCCTTCGGGACAGCTGTGGGCAAGATGCACACGCTTAGACAGGCAGCAAGTGTCAAGCTGTCGCCGCCGCGTGGGTGCATGCAGCGGAGGATCGGATGAATATGCAAACGATCATACACACACACAGGGCACACAAATGGTCAAACGGAAGCTAAACTAGACAGACGCACGGGATTACATTGTGTCAGTAGCGGCGGTGACGTTGTACGGCAGGAAATGACCGATCCAACACCCAACGAAGCATCTTCGGTCATTTTGTAGTGGGAATTGCTTAGCTAAGCCGCGCGCGCGCGAATAAATATTCTAATGAGGTTCCACGACCTAAAGAGAGATAGAGAGAGAGAGGGTTAAACATAATTTTGGATTGACTTTGCTTTACTAGGAAACCTCACAACTTCCTACCCAGCTCAACGGAAGGGTGTGGCCCAAACGGCCAGGCCAGTCTCAGGGCCACAGGCGTGTGCCGTTCAGCACTAGGTCATAATAATTAGTGATACAAAAACTCGGTCC
Organism: Anopheles stephensi; assembly: GCF_013141755.1. Lineage (NCBI taxonomy): Eukaryota > Metazoa > Arthropoda > Insecta > Diptera > Culicidae > Anopheles > Anopheles stephensi. The sequence continues at coordinate 17,148,368 of NC_050202.1, read as the reverse complement.
ACACTGCCCACTGCACGTTACTGAGGGTATGGAAAACAATATTACGCCCCGGCAGACGATCAGGGCAGTTCTATGGGCCAGCACTAATTACCACACATTTGTTGACCGCGGTACGGTATGGTGTCATCGGAAGCGCTAAGTAAACAAATCGGCAGCATCATATTTAAACAACCTTCGTTTTCGCGTTTGAGAAAGCACACAGTAGTGGGTTGGTTGTACGGCGCTTGGCGTAAATATACGTCCATATGTACTTCACAACGGTGTGATCCCGGGATGAAACAATTGCACCAGCAAACAACCGGGGTGGTCACTTAAGGCAGGAATGTTTTTACAACTTCGCCCCTTTTTTTTGTTATTCCAACAGGGGGAACCGTGTGTTTGAAGAATTACTATCTGCCAAGCCGCAGCCTGGGTGAGAGTCTTCGAAAAACTGTCAAGCCACGTGCAGGGGAATATATTTCAAATATAAACACATTAACCAAATTGAGAGCCCGAAAATACTTATCCGATCGATTATAGCATGCCTGAAGGAGGACTTTTTTTTTGTCTTCAAAAGCCTCACTACCTCACTGAAACCTTACCAATTCAGACGATTATCTTCCCTCACCAGGGTGAGTTTACCGAGGCGTATCACACAAGGTAGGGACAGATTAGATTTCGTGTCGGTCAACAAAAATGTCTGCCAAAGCGGGGCAGAGCTAACTTTCTTAGCACAGAAATCACATCCTCGCCCTGATGGTGGCACGAAAACCCGGACCACGAAAGCCATGAAATCGATGGTACCATTTTCCTACACACCTATCCTGACCTCTCTCGGTTGATTAGTTACGCAAACTGGCGACGAGCAAGGGGGGAAGAACCGTGGAATTATGCGAAACTTGATTAGAAACAACCCGCTGTAAAATAGGGTCGTCAACACGTCGGACCAAACGGAACAAACTATTAATGATTATAGTTGGATGGCTATAAAATCGCAGTGGATGTTTGTCCTTAAATTAAATCTCACATCGTGATTAAATTGGTAAGGCCATTAAATTTTCCTTCTGATTCATTATGCTGATGATAAAATTAGAAAAAAATAATTTTACAGCCATTTTCTGTACTAATTAGCCCGTTGGAAAAAAATCCAATTCAAAATCTATGTCCCTAACGCTTAAGACATACTAAAATCGCAAATGCAACACTGTAAGCTTCCAATGATTGTATTAACTAATTTTATAGCTGTTTCCACATCGCTTGCAAGTTGCAAAAAGGAAATTGAACTCCAAACATTCCTTCCCAGCTTGTTAGAGCATGGCAAACAAAAGATAACATGGCAATAGCAAAGTGCCGTTCCTTCGGTCGATAGATTACAACACGAGCGGGAGACTCCAATTGCCACAATGCACTTCAGACAGAACAGTTGCACAGACACGTAGGACCATTTTAGGTGCTCACGCATACCTCAGGGTGACAGTAGTGCAACTCCCCACTTTATCATATATTGGTGGCTACACAGTCTACAGCTAGTGACATCATGCATGGATCGAATGGACGCGTCGCGCCATATATACTGCGCCAGCTCGTTCCAATAAGTTTCTTATCATACTTGCCACTTAAAGGAGGTTTTCGAAACGAAAAAAGCTCGCGCTACTAGTAAGGGAAAACTAGTTAAAAAAAATTAAATTTTAATCAAATTCTATTGTTATGCTTATCAAATTACTCGTTTTACTTATAACATAGTAAAAAAGAGTTTAAATCAATTTCAATAGAATTGCATACATACATACATATGCAATTTTATTATTGAAAAAAATGATGTCAACCACAGCATTATTGATGTAACTACCGTAAGCTTAGAAAAATTCTGGAAAATGTTCAGACCAGCAGCGAACTGTTCTATGTTCTACTGCGCATGTGAAGGAAATGGCGCCAGTGTGTGGTGACATCATTACTTGAATCTCTGTAATCCTGTGTCTCTCACTCACAAACACACACACACACACAGACACGTGTCTAAAACACTTCCAGGATATCCGTTTATGCTTCCTGGCCATTCCAGCCGCGAAGAACAATGAACTCGGTGCCAGCAGGTTACATCAAATACATATTTTATATTACTTCATAGGCAAGCAATTCGAAGAATTAAAGATGAGCTGCGTAGCACGAAGACATTTAATAGGTCAACTGATGATGATGCCCTCTCTTTGGGAGTTTGATTGCACCATAAGGTCCCACACAGTGGACAGGGAGAAAAAGGGGTGCGCTACTATGAATAAGATTACATTCACCAACGAATAAAAAAAGGACTTACTTATGTTTTGTAATTCAGATTACATCATCTAAACAGCGTTATTATTGCTTTTATATAAAACAGAATACACGTTATCACACACCAAGAAAAAATCGCCCCTAAATCAACCGAATTCCGATGGAATTGCGATGTTCCCAGAGTGGCAGCACCGGAACAGAACACCGAGAGATGGGTGTTTTATTTTTATTTCCACTGTCGAAAAAACGGGCAAAAAACGACATCGAAGACATGGACACATCAACATCATCATCGACAACACCTTCCAAATACTACACTACAGCTTTCCCAGCCGACAAACACACACACACTTGGGATGGATGGATGGATGGTTTATATTTGGTATCATCCAGAGAACCTACGTTTTTGTTGGTTTTTTGTTAGCTCAACTTGCCTTCAACTTTCGCCTGCCAATCTTGTCTTGGATCTGCTGATGGTTTCGTACACTTCACCAAGTGGTGTGTCTAGAGAGGGTCAAGTGGATCTGCCGCAGCCCCGAGGGAGGTAGATCGTTGGTTACGAAAATAAGGAGCTACAGATATCGATTTTCTTTCTTCCAAAGCGATAAAGAAACAAGTAGTTTGGGAGATCTTGTATGGGGTTTGAAGTTAAAAACCTCATCCAGAACGTAATCGGATAAGGATTTCTGATAATCTACGTTCCTGTTGTGTCTTGTCCTTGATAAGTCAAATTATAAGGAGTCCAATATGTTTCATATGGATCACATCCATCAGTGGAACGGTTGGACAAACATTTTGAAATTATTTTGTTTCATTCAAACAACTAATGCGCTTATTTATTCCTTCTCACAATGGTACCATACACCCAGAAGAGAGGACAAGCAAATAGAGCTATTAAAAATCTGACCATACTGCTGTGGCCCCCATCATCCATACACGGCGTCAAATACAACACACACACACACACCCAACGCTCAACCCCATTACGTCCCGCTTTTCTCACTTCCTGTCACAGTTTGACACCTTGACCACCACCTTCACCACCTAACATTTTGCGCCCATCGCCACCCCATTTTCCTGCACATCCTCTACTCGACCACAAAACTTATGCTTTATGCCGTACATCAACGCACACACAAATGCATTCCCCCCATCATCATGAAGGCATCAGACACGCACGTGAGGAAGAATCGTGAGGAAGGGTCTCTGTACAAATTCTCTATGTGCCGATAGTGTTTAGACGCACGAAAGTTCATTTGCCCTTTGGGTGCCCTTTTTCAACGGGTTTATGTGTGTTTTTTTTAAATAAAACATCAACACCATCATCTGCAACATGCGTTCGATATGGCTGCAGAGGAGCTGCTAACACGGCACGGGGTTCTTTTTTCAGTGTCTTGCTTCATTCGGAATAGACCCATCTACCGATTCAACTCAAAAACTCCCTCCCTTTTACTAGCCATATTGATTCTTTTGAAGGGAACTGCAGAATGGCAGAATATGCTGCTATTGCTTTGAAGGATTTTTTTAAAATAATAATGCAATTTTTATTGCTGATTGGTGAGTTGTAGGATAAGGTATTTTAAAATATATAAATCGCAGGACTACAAAATATATAGTCATAGAAGCTTTAAAGGACAGACTCCATATAAACGATATTCAATTGATGTTAAGAGAGTATAAGACCAACCGAGCTCACCCGGGATAAGGTGCCCTTTCACGGTTTGCAGAAGGAAATGTCTCCAAACCATCGTGATTTGTACTAATATTTATAATTTAGCTTTAAGCAATACGTCCAGGCCTTTCTTTATGAAAAAAGAGAGTATAAGAGTATTCTAGAGTGAATATGAATATGAATTATATTAGCTCCACAGTAGAATAAATGAAGACTTTGTTTGGATAGAAATGGTGGTGCAAAACCCCCGTCACACACACGAAGCATAAATGATGGAAGGGTATGAGTGACTATGGCGTGTCGGTATTTTCCTCATCGCCCTCCCTCTGACCATAACCAATCCTCCCTTTGAGTGCTGTTTTTGCATGACCAGAACTGTAAGTAGAGGGTCTGACTCCACGGGTTTGCTATCCCGCAGCATAATCCAACACATACCGAACAGCTAGCTATTGTTCTGCCCTCTGCATTATTCCTTCTTTTCCACTCGTTGAATTCATCACTTCTATATGACCCCCTCCAGCTTCTTTTTAATAGTAAAACAATGATTGTGGACGTGACTGTAATGCTTAACACAATTAAAATACGGGAATAATACCCGATAGGAAAAAAGGGATTTTCCAAACAAAAGTGCATTACATCATTAAGCTCCAATTTCCAAATGTAATAGCTTCTACTACCCAGGTTTACATACTGATGTTACTGATTTTATCCGTTCGTGGTGCATAAAAGTTGAAATTACGATTGGCCATGGCAAAAGCGAAGGAAAAAAAACAAACAAACACCAATGCGCACTCTTCACAAGAGATGTTGTTGAGCAAACTTCACAAGCTATATGCTCGACCTTGCTAAAAACCTTCTTGGAGGTTGGATTGGCTTCCAGCCAGGATTCCATTCGAACACGGAAGCTAGTTTTTTAGAGCGTAACAAATCACATTAGCATTACCAAGCAGTTGAAATGGGAGTTGCTTGACGATCAGCAATTTTCGTGACAGAAAGGAAGTACTGATAGGGTCCCTTCTACAGGCGCAGGAACACCTCCTGTATAAAGTATGTCAACATTTGGGAACGAGCCAATAAAACGAAGACATAAGTTATGGCAGGCAGGCACAATTTGGCTTCGGATTTGAGGGCTAATTTGAAAACCGTTCCGGCCACTACTGTAAGAGAATGTTTTATATGCCTGAATTTCGGAAAACTTGGCTGGAAATATGTTGCCAATTGCCTGATTTTCAAATTCTTCTTTGGCACTCAAACCTAGAAAGGTCCTGGCTTCCTTGACCCGCGTTCACCCTTATCGGGATAGCCATCAGTCCTGCGAGCGGGGAGACGATCCGGATGGGATTCGATAACGGTGTCTCTTCGTATTTCATTGGAAGCTCTCGTCTAATTATTGCAAGATACTATACAGGGAAAAATTGGATTTATTACTAACTTCACTTGAAATTCGAACGATAACCATACCGTGTTGACAAATTTTGATTTCTGAGTTAGCAACAACACCGCGATGTGGGTACCAAGATAAATGTCACGACATATCAGAGTTCCTTCCGACCCGAGGAGGGTTGAGGACAAGGAAAATAAAACCTTCAAACCATTATTTTCCCTTGCTTTGATCATATGGCTCCCCGGTGGGTGGCGCACGATACAGCAACTGGGAACACAAAGGGCGTTTTGCGTGCTTACGTGCCGTTATCTGTGTTTTTTTGTTACATCGAATATAAAACCTACACAAACACGTACATACGCACACAAACATTGCCGTGACTGAAAACGCGACCTTTAGCGGCAACCAAATGCACCAAACAACAACCAAACAGACCAAAAACCACAGCTCACCACCTGACCCACCGAGCTCCCTTGGGTTGGGTTGAACGAAATGAAGCAAATTTTTAAATGAAGTAGGCCGAGGCTAGAGGTAGCCAGTAAAATGGCATTTTCGCCAGTAGCCAACATCACATCAGCATCGATTTTAGAGCGATTTGTAATGCTGGCTTCTCGCGTACGATGGGGAACTATCTAGACTGCGCTTCCTGTTGCATCTCCCAGAACCCGGGAGATGTCTCTCGCTCTGTTCTGACTCAGTTTTCCTACCTTGAAGAAAAGCACTGCACGGCTGAAGGATCAGTTTGGCAAGCTGAGAAGCTAAAGGGATTACAGTTCTTCCATCACCAAGAGACATCCCTATGAGAATATGTCGATGATCTAAAAACATTCCACCCTTCACTCCCTTTTCCTCTTCCGGGGGCCATTTCCCCCCACGTGATCCGCCATCAGAAAGAACGATCCGGACAGCGCAAGGAAATGAGGTGTGGAGAGCAAGAAAATGAAAATAATAACAACAAGCGGAAACAACTTCTGACCAAGAACAGCAGCTTCGAATGCGGTGGTGACGGCAGCTCGCGATTGCGCAATCTACCGGCAAAAACGCACACACAACCACACACACACACGGAACGGTACGGAACGAAACGCATCGCACTCTCTCACTCTCGCGTGAACGGAACAGGGAGAGAGCGCGAGAGCGATCCACGCCTTTCATTTCACTCTCGCACACACCCGTCCACTGCAGAAGCGGGAGAAAGACACGACACCAACAAAACATGGCGCACCCGCGGACTACGAAGAAAGAGGACACGCACGCACCGTTTCAGGAGAAATGTAGGACGAAGTGCGGGTTGGGTGCAAGTTGTGTGTGTGTATGTGTTCAACCGGAGCACAGGAAAATGTACGTGTGTGTGTGTGCGCTACACACTGTACCGAGAGCAGTCTGCTTTCTTCCTTTACATCGCACATTTATTACACCGCGGTTGTTCTATATTGCGCCTCTTCGTTTACTTCTTTCTTCTGCACCGTTTTCTCATTTCACCCCATTTTCTTGCGGAGTTTGCTTTTCGGTGTGAGGGCACCACATTCACATTCACTTGTTCGTCACCATTTTCCACCGTCGTCTGTCTGTTCACTGTCTAACATTTACTGCTTCCTGTTTAATCTAACCCTGTTTTCATTACCCTTCCTAGGTCCGACAACACTACTTCCGATTTCACTGCACTTTTATGTTTGTGTTTTTCCCCTTTTTTATATAGAATTTATATTGAAAAGATAAAACTTCATTTACACTGAAAATAAGACACAATCATACGCCACAGTACATTACGGTGTTTTTCATCTGCTTTTTTGCTCCAGTACTACCCAAAACTCAGCAAGCCATGAAAATACTTCACACTACACACAGAACACAACACAACAGAACGATTTTAGACGAAACAACGAAAACTGTGCTCTGGGAGTAGCTCTACACTCTTTGCTGCCGGATTCACGATTGCGCTAGTATGCGTATACCCAGTGCGCGCTACGCATAATACAAATGCACCATCCAATTGGTGAGCCCATTGCCGTCGCTAATGGCGACTCGATGCACTCTTTCTCACTTTCTCTCGTGGGGTTTCGCCTTCTCGCTCACCAAAATTTGCCCACTTGGCTTTGAGGTCAAATTCATAAAAACACAATCCTCCAGTGTTATGTACGCGACGACGCGGGTCAATCCGCTTTCCACTCGTGTTCCGGAATGGACAGGCACATACACACAGAGAGACAGACAGTGTGAACGAGGGAAGAGAAAGATGGAGCAATTGCTTTCTCCCTTCTTCCTACTTATTCCTTCCCTTTCCACCTTCAACGGATGGTTAAACGAACCGGTAAGTTACATTGAAATGTTCATTTCAATTTGTTTATGTTATTTGCATTTCATTCGCTATGCAGATGGAACAAATTGCAGTAGAAACACCATTCTGTGTGCCCTCTCACCAACAGACGGCAAGGAGGGAGCGAGAGAGAGAGGATGAGAGGGAGGGATGATGGGGATAAAGATGAGCGATGATGTCATCAAGTAAAATAGAACTATCCCATCATCATCCCCCGATTGGTTACAATCGCTCGCACTCACTCACTCTAGATTCCGTTCTCTTTCTGCCACTTTTCAACAAAGATCGCTCACTTTTCTGTAGAGCAAAAGGAGCGCAACATTTTCGCATCGCAAATGGAACGGGGAAGTGAAGAAGATGGCGTTGGAGTGGCAACACACACACACACGCGTTTGATAGACGACCGAATTTCTCCAACTGTTTTTCGTTTTCGAACCACACCAAACCCTACACAACAATTCCGTTCTCTCGCCCTTGATTCCCGACTTTCCACCATCTTCACGGCTCCAAAACCCGTGTAACGGTACAGCGTGTGAACCTAAAACCAAACACAGTGAAGACCGTCTTCATTTTCCACATACACACACACAAACACATACACCGCTACAAGACGTCCTAAAAAGCTAGTATGGGCGTTGCCGCAGACGTCAACACGGCACCCGTCATCGTCATACCTATTGTTTTCTTCAATTTTATTTTATCAACACTTTGCACTGTGTTTGGATGACTACTACTGCCAGTTTGTTTGATGGCACCACTGTGTGTCAGGTTAATTTTTTCCCTACCGATTAGTTTTCCGTTTTTCATCCAGGCGCATCACGTTCACATTCACACGCACCACTCCGCACACACCAAACTCCACGCAGTGAATTAAACGCAAGCGCAACGCAACACCCCAATCTTTTGGCGTTGACGCTCGATTTTGGCCAAGGAAAAATCTCCCCAGAGAAGTAGATATACACCGCACACACACACACCAATTTTCCTTGTTCCTGTGTTTTTCTTGCCCGTTTTAGCTCTTTTCCCCGTGTTGTTCTCGCTCGCGATAGTCACACGCACGCACACATTCGCACAGCACACCCTACCGGAAAAACTCACTTAATGCAGTAGTATAGAGCTACCCCATTCCCGTTTTGATGCATACCGTCTCTTTCTACAGCAGTGAAGAGCGAAAAGGATAGCAACGCTACTTGCTCGCTCACTCTCACATTGTACGCGTTTGATTCGTTCTCGCTCGCATTCGCCATCTCACTTGTTCCGATATGCACGCTCTTTCTCTCGCTCACGCGCTACAGGCGACAGGGCGAGTGTGAAAATGGTGTGTAACTCCCTGAAGAAAATCTTCCCCAAGCATAGGGAGAAAAATCGATATTTTCGATGGAACTGATGCCTAGCACAACCTGGAGGCTCGCTTCGGATTCACTTTAAATTGGATCGAATCATTATAATGGCACACGTACAAAGCAACAAACACACACGTACACTTCCGACACACTCACACACGCAGGTACACCTTTCTTACATGAAGCTGGCCGGGAGCCAAGCGTCGGTCAATTTTCCTTCATACGATCAAGCCCCACACACCAGCGAAAAGCAGAAGAAAAAGCTTAAATTCGGGGCCACTGTCTGGCGCCCTATGCACACAAACACACGCACACATGCACACACAATACTTTACAGAACACAGATGAAATTGACCGTTTTTCCTAAATATGGCAAAGCGGGAGCATAATGGTTTTAATTTCCCTCTTCCTGTGGGAATACTGCTCCGCTTATGCTTCACAACCGTTTAGCAACGGGACACCAACAATTGAGCGACCTCTCACACACACGGGATACCACCAGTTTCTTTTGATTTTCTTCTTTGCTGAGCTGAAAAGCCATTCACTACACTTTTCCACTTACTATTGCCAAAAACCGGCCCCGGGGTATTTTCCAAAAACCGTTCTTACCTTTTCTTCGCAGCGACGCGACGAGCAACCTCTTCCGAACGGCTTCACTCTCTGAAATCCACACCGAAATGAAATGTTTGACAAGCCCGATTTTCATGCCAACCAAACTGTACGCATAGCGTCAGGTTGCGCAATGTGTGGACAGTTTGGCAGGTTGCGGAAAACTGGCCCAGCGAAATGGACGTTGGGTTTTTGCGTGGACGAAAAACAATTATTTTATAACGATGCTTTCGAGGTACTGTGGATTTTATTATCATATTGCTTATTTAACCTTGTATTAACAAAGTTTTTAAGGCATTTGAGGCAAAGATCCTCCGAAGATAAATACTAACCTTCTTCTCAAGCTCATGTTAAGGCATCAAGCGGACGCCTATTTTTCATCGAAATTCGAAAATTTAGCATCGGAAATGATACCTCACCCTCATTTGCCACCAATACTTTGGAAAAAGTGCCTAAATACTAAAAAAAAACAAAGGGTAATTTCGGATGCCATCGACAGAACTAAGAAAAGACAGCCGTTCCACCGACAGACGTCAACTCCAGCCCAGGTTGGCAGTTCCGTTTGACAGAATGTGACAACGCAACGGATTTCAAAACAATGTTATCGCCAACACAGCAACTTTGGAACGAAACGCAACTAATTTTATCTGAATCGTCGTGTTTTTGAACGATCCGCACGAAAACGGAACCATCCGAACGAACGATTTGTTGCCATTTGCCTGTTGCCGTTTCCGTTTGTTATTATTAGCTAGTTTTACCGTTTTGTTTTGTTTAAGTTTGTTGCGCCCGTTGTTATTTAGTTGCCTAGAATCGGGCTGGTGGTGAAGGATGTTGGACCTGTTCACGATCTTCACCAAGGGTGGCATCGTGCTGTGGTGTTTCCGTAGCACGAACCAGCTCTTTACCCCGTCAGTAAACGCACTGATCAAGAGCGTCATATTACAGGTAAGCGTCTGCTAGCGGGCGCACATCGCCTTCCCTGCATATGATATGTTAACCTTTGCACCCTTTTTGTTTGCCAGGAACGTTCCGGTGTGTACGACCACGATGGACTGTCGCTCCAGTACAAGCTGGACAACGAGTTCGAGCTGGTGTTTGTTGTTGCATTCCAGAAGATTCTTCAGCTGTCGTACATCGACAAGTTTCTTAGCGATGTGCATCTGGAGTTTCGCGATAGGTACAAGAACGATCTGCGGGTCGACAATCGCAACTACGGCGATTTCGACTTCAGCGACGACTTTCGGCGCATCCTCGAGCGGGCGGAGAAGTGGGGCCGGCAGCAGGCAACGATGCCGAAGCAGATGCGCACCTACGAAGATTCGGCCAAATCGAAGAAAACCGTTGCCTCCATGATCGAGCGAAAGGGGGAGGAAAAACCGCCCGCCGGAGGTAGCAAGAAGTCGGTCAAGATAAGTGAGAAGAAGAAATCGGATGGTACGGACGGGGTTGATGCTTCCTCGCCGAAGGCTAGCTCCAACGGACCGGAGCTGGGAGACGATCTGATAATGGAGAGCCGTAAGAAGTTTGCGGAGAAGATGATGGGCAAGGGTGGTAGCGGCAAGGCTAGCAAGCTGGAGAAGCAAAAGTCACCGAAATCCCCGCAGCAGCAAAAGTCGGGCAAACAGATGCGCGTGTGGGATTTGGGCGGCAACACGAAGGATCTGCCGAATCTGGACCGGTCGAAGGATCGTCCGGAGGACGTGAAGAGTGACTTTACACCGAACGATCAGATCATTGGCAGTATGCGGGGTGGCATCCAGGATCTGGACGTAGAGTCGGACAGTGAGGACTACTCGGAGGAGGACGAGGAAGACGATGACGACGAGGCGTACGAGGACCAGCGGGCCAAGAAGCAGCAATCGAACCGGGGCGGTATGTTTTCCATGTTCAAGGGGCTGGTCGGTTCGAAGAACCTGTCGCTGGACGATATGCAGCCAGCGTTGGATAAGCTGCGGGACCATCTGATCGGCAAAAATGTGGCCTCGGACATTGCCCAGAAGCTGTGCGATTCGGTTGCCGGCAAGCTGGAGGGTAAGGTGATCGGTACGTTCGACACGATAGCGGCCACGGTGAAGAACACGCTGAACGAGGCGCTCGTGCAGATCCTTTCGCCGAAACGGCGGGTCGACATCTTGCGCGACTGTCTCGAGGCGAAACGCGCCGGGCGACCGTTCGTGATGAGCTTCTGCGGTGTGAACGGGGTGGGCAAATCGACCAATCTGGCCAAAATTTGCTTCTGGCTGATCGAGAACAATCTGAGCGTGCTGATTGCGGCCTGCGACACGTTCCGTGCCGGTGCAGTGGAACAGTTGCGGACGCATATGCGCCACCTGAACGCGCTGCATCCGCCGGAGAAGCACGGTGGCCGCAACATGGTACAGCTGTACGAGAAGGGCTACGGAAAGGATGCGGCCGGCATTGCGATGGAAGCGATTCGATACGCCAACGATAGCAAAATCGATGTCGTGCTGATCGACACCGCGGGCCGGATGCAGGACAATGAACCGTTGATGCGGGCCCTGGCGAAGCTGATCAAAGTGAACGAACCGGATCTGGTACTGTTCGTCGGCGAAGCGCTGGTTGGCAATGAGGCGGTGGATCAGCTGGTGAAGTTTAACCAGGCCCTGGCGGACTACTCCTCGAGCGATCGTCCACACATCATCGACGGGATCGTGCTGACCAAGTTTGACACGATCGACGATAAGGTCGGGGCGGCCATCTCCATGACGTACATCACCGGGCAACCGATCGTGTTTGTCGGAACGGGCCAAACGTACACCGATCTGAAGGCATTGAACGCAAAAGCCGTGGTACACGCGCTGATGAAGTAAACCGTCGTCGGCGTCTTCGTCATCTACTTAAGCCCCGCTCACCAGCACAACGTCTGTCCACCCTTGTCCGGGTTTGTTCCATTCATTTCTTCGCAACTAGTCACACTCATTTCACGCAACACAACATACATCGGAAGTGGCCGAAATCACAAGCCTCCCTATTCCAAACGCGCGGAACGTTACCAGTAAATTCCAATTCACCCAACAAAACCACCGCAACCGCATTTTGTCCATAAGCGTAGCACGGTTACAGGCAGCCGAAACTAGCAAATAGAGAGGAGGGAGGAAAAATGGGATCATGGCTGTTGGTGGCCACCAGCTGGTACCACCACCACAACATCGGAAGGTTATGGGTACACAACATTCAGATATCAACCGTACAGATCTTTTAAGAAAGTGAGAGAAAAAATATACATTAGGTCCCGAAATTAATACAATGGCGTTTTATTTGTGTGGCCGAGGCACTGGGCTTCACACGGCAGGAGCGGAGATCAAATCCCATCCAGACCTGGCTCCCCGAGACCTTTCGAGGTTGTAGTGCCAAGGAAGACCAAGGTGCCTATTGTTTCTGCGAGGCAGTGGGTTGGGAGTGAAGGCTCGGTAGTTATCCCCATTAAACTTGGAACGTATCGGACCTATTGGTATTGATTTACGAAGCTCGCAATAAATATTCAGTAATGTGAGCCTATCCAGATGTTTTTTTCAGACCAGATAGTCCCACGCAATATTAGAGTCTTATGACTTGGGAAGAAGTGGGATGAATCGATCTCTCCTATTCTGACCGTGCCGTCCGTCGGTGACTTTTTTATGACATGGCTGGCATGACTCCAGGGCCGATGAGTCGGAGAGCTTCTCAGTGGGCACCAGTAATTCGTCAGTTTTGGACAGAGCCCATGCCTCAGAGAAGTATGTCAGTCAGCTGGGACTGTAAGTTATCTATACTATCTCATCTTCGTCCATTGTGGTAGATGTTTTGTGTGGAGAAGTTTTCCCAGATGGCCCACAAGACAGGATAGGACGATTTTGAAGGTAAGATCACGTTGAGAACATGATGTTCTATGGCTCTAGTTGATGGCAAGCACCTTGAGGGTGGTAGAGGAGTTCCTTCCGCATTCTTGGATGGGTATCGCAAGACAAAGTATTTACAACATGTAAAAAGGAGGAGAGGTTGACTAATAAAGGCCAAGATATCCTAAAGCCTTGTGGACTTCATCGTTCCGTGCCTCTGGATCGCAGGCGTTAGATCTAGACGCTGACAGAAATCAATTTTAAACTTCAAACAAGCTGGGCTGGGATTTCCTAACAACGACTCTACCCCTTCAACACGTTTTATCTTGAAATCGTAAGCCAGAAATAAACGCTACATTAAAACTTACCCAACACCAACTCCGCCTGTTGAACAGCAAAGCACGATTAAGCCATGAACTGTGTTGGACGATTTGTACCGCTTCCGTTTTATTACCTCAAATCGATAGCTTCATAAGCGTATAACGACTAACTTCAGTGGACTTCACCTTCCATTTCACCTCCTCGCTGCCCTCCATACCGGTTCCATAACTGCTATGGGGGAAAGTGGGGGAACAGAGTTAATTTATTTACCTAGCGTATCTTCCCAGAATAGGTTGGTTTCTTGGGGTTTGTTGCTGGAGTAAGCGCGATTCAAACACTGCGCCAGTAGAGTAATCCTTTGGCCGGGTTTTTTGTTTGCCTTTTAAAATCTTGCCATGTTAATTACTTTCGTAGCTAATAATATGGTAATTATTGAAGCAACTGTTTTGCTATCATGTTTTAGACTGTCCTTTTTTTTTTTGGTTTGCTACGAACAACTTGCACCTCTATTCAAGCTTCACATACAATTTCATAGTGGATATTGTATTTTTAATAGTGTGTTTGCGTTTCAATATAAAACCCTCAAAAGACGGCAGCTCAGAATTCAAAAATGCTTACACTTTGACAGCAAGAAACTCGTGAAATACAACAACAAAAATGCCCATATTGTGTGCAGATAGTAATAGAATTTCTGAAAATTAGAGTTCCATAAACAGTTGACAGACAGCCAAAAATGATGCTCTAAGGAAACTCATCTCTTAGCGCACCGGTGCGTACTGTGAATACCATGTTTCGATTATTGCTGAGGATAATGTTTCGTTGTTGTTGTTGCTGTTGAATGTTTTAACTACAAATGTTGCGTTTACTATCCCTGCCGCCGCCATCGACATGTACAGTGTTTACACAGCCGATATCATTCATCGTAAAGCGCCTGAATGTTTGCACCAAATTGCATAATCCCACCGTTAACCTTTAATTTGGCATCCTGAATCTCAAAATGACCTAACGAAGAGCTAGTTTGCTAAGTAGAGAGAAATGAGGAGAAGTAAGAGAGAAACAAAAAAAAATAAAAACGATAAATGAGATAAAAATGGGAAAGAAGTGAGAGATAATCGAGAGAGAAATGAGAGGAAAATTGAGAGATAATCGAGAGAAACATTAAAAACAATCAAGAGAGAAATGGGAGAGAAATCAAGGAAAAAATCATGAGAGAATCGAGAAGGAAAAACGAGAAAATCGAGAGAGAAATGAGAGAGAACCGAGAGTTAAATGAGAGAAAATCGAATGAGAAAAGAAAGACAAATGACGGAGAATCGAGAGAGAAACGAGAGTAAATTTTCTCACATTTTTCTCTCGATTTTCTGTCATTTCTCACTCGATTCTCTCTCAAGCTTTTTCTCATTTCTCTCTCATTTCTCTTATGATTCTCTCTCCATTTGCTCTCGATTTTCTCTCATGGATTTCTGGTCATTCGCTCTGAATTCTATTTCAATTTTCACTCGATTCTATCTCGATTTTCTCCCCCATTTCTCTCTCATTTTCTATCGTTTTCAAATTCTCTCTCATTTCTCTCTCGTTTCTCTCACGATTTTCTTTAATTTCTCTTTAGTTAATGCTACTCTCTGTGGCAATAATAACCGCACAAACAACTAATTTTGTTAAACGGATTCAATCTTCGTTATGCCATTTTGGGGTTCAGGATGCCAAATTTAAGGTTTACGGTGGCAATGTGAAATATGGTAAGCGCTTTACCATGACTAATTGGTTATGCAAACCCTGTACCGTGTTGAAAAAATTGTTTGCTTCACTACCAGGAACATGAAATTAGAAGAAAAAAAGAACTGTAAAAACAAACTGAGATAAATTATACGAAATATCTAGAACGATAATATAAACAAAACTACAGAGAAGGAGAGAAAAAGAGTTCGTGAATTAAAAATAAATAAATTTAAAAAAAAACGATAAAAGGTAGAGAAACACATGTACAAAAGATTAAAACTGAACAGACAACAGTAATGGAACAACACGCTAAGTGTCCACCTATATATTCAAGAAACAAGTAGTAACAGCTCTTCACATTCGGTTTCGTTATTTTCCTTCAGGGCTGATATCATTAGTTGTTGGTGGATAGTTACGCAATTGGTTATCGTTTCTGTACAGGACTATTTTGGTTGGTTTACTTATGAGAATCTGTTATAGTTACTACCCACCCCGCCGCGCACACTTAACAACACTTCCCTCACTTCACGAAGCTCACAATTCAACGTGCTGGAGCACACCTTCCCTTTTACACAATACCCGGACTTACCCTCCACAGTCGCTTGAGTTTCAACGTTAATTTCGTAATTCACCCTTCACCATCCGGTTCACCCGTGTTTAAACTGCTCCTAATGCTCTCCTGCCATCATCTCACGCACTGTTGTGGTATACAAAATGCTGCTGGAGAGAGTCGTGTGCACTCTGCTCTATCTCCCTCACTCGCTTTCTCTCTCTCACTCTCTCTCTCTCTCTCTCGATAGGAAAGGATGGCAATACATCCAGTTATTCGAACAACATCGCTAAGAATCCTGTATTTAGTGGGTTTTACTTTGCTGTTTAGAAGATACAATAGTTACCTGCGCATTTCTTTCGCACGCATCCCCCCGTTCCGTTCTCACTATCACCGACGTTAGGTCATTAGGAAAAGCATATGCAGAGTTTGCTTGGAGTAACATCGGGAGGGGAAACATACAATTTCCTCTTCCCTGCCGCGGAACACCAACGGCAACGGGAATTTTCCGGCTTTTCCCTGCCCGGAGTTCCACAGCCCGGATGGGAACGAGAACGCCCATGACGGGAGAAAGCGTTTGACGGCGTTTTCTTTTCTGTTTACCACCAACTTTTGTTTCAATCCGAACTGTGGCGATTTTAGAAAATGGTTGGACACTTCGACCAGTCCTGTTTGGCTTTCGCATCCCAGTAGGTGCCCTTGTACACGTGCACCAGATTATCGGTGCCCTCTTCCTTTTCCTTGCCGAACCAGATCGGTTCGTACGGTGGATAGGGTCGTCCTTCGGCGGCGGCCGTTTCCGCTTCCGCTTCGCGCTGCCGGCGGCGTGCACGCTGACATTCCTCTAACCTGCAAAGGACAGTGAGAAAGCGTTTTAGTAAACGTCGTCGGACCATTGCGCTCGTCAGCATCCCCAACCCTTACCGTAACTTCTCCTGATTGCTTTCGTTCCATTTGCCATCCTCCATGAGCCGCTGGTCGGGCCGGAGTCGCGAATCCGTCGGCGCCACGTTCGGTTCCGGCTCGTTCAGTTGGCAGGCGAGTAGGGTGAAGTTGTAGTACTTGTCACTGTCCGGCGGGGGCATGCGGCGCGTCCAGGCCGTCTTGTAGTTGCCCGTCTTGTACACGGGATTCTCCATCGAGCCGCTGGTCGAGGTGACGGGCGCTATCTCGATCTTGCTGTCCCACGTACCGTTGATTACCCACTTCACCTGGTTGCCGCTGTCCATCACGACGCCCTTCACCCGGCGCTGGGTATCGCGCGTAAAGTATGAGTACGGAAGATACTTCAGGTGGCACTTGACTCCCTTGGCGCTTCCCTCGCCAAAGATTTCCATATCGCCATGGTTGTCGACCCACAGCTTGCCGACGATGATGTTGTGCACCGTCGTCGTCACCTTGCGCCAGGTGTACTTGTTGCCGGTGGCCGGAAACTCGACGTGCGTGTAGCCGAGCGGCACGATCTGGATGTACTTGCCGCGGAACTTCGATGTCATCGTAAACTCTTGCCAGCAGCGCCAGCCCCGCCCTTCGCAGTACTGAGCGGCCATCGGTGGATGGTGGGATACCTGCAGGCAGTGAACAGTAAGTCGCCGTTATAGCCTAAATTAATCTACCATAAGGTTTGTGTCATTGTACCTGCTCATTAATACACCTCCAACCGAGGTCTTCGGTGCGATCACATTCGTAGGTTTCGCCCAGCAGCGGATTGAACGGTTTGCCCGTACGATTGCTAGTGGTGGAGTAGCTGGACACGGTAAATGCTGTCACGTACGCAAGCTGCTCGCAGGTATCCTTCGCCTGTGCCGCCTTGTCCAGAATTTCCGAATATTCGAAATCTTCCGTCAATCTGCAAAACGGTATCAAATCGGTATCAGTCAGCAAACGTGTTTCGTTTTGTTTTTTCCCGCTGCGAGCGGCCCATTTACCTTTGCAGCATCGATAGGGGTTCGTTGAAGTTGACCGGCATAGGAATCTTGGACAGATCCTTACCGATACAGTTCTTGATGATCGACCACAGATTGAGCGGATAGTTGGGCTTATCGGTCACACGTGTCCGCCGTTTGCGAACCACTTTGGATTGATTCGACAGTAATGTTGGTGTTAGCGCTTGGCTACTATTTACAGATATCCGGTCCGTCACATCCATATTGTCTAGATTCTCGGCGACTACTAATACCTGCACAAAACACACACACACACACACACAGATATTAAAAAACCGGTGGGTTAGTAATCTTTTCGAAATGAACCTCAGGGGAAGGAGGGTTTGTTTAGGGCTTAGCCAGCCACTTACTTGCTGCGTTTCACTATTTCCTTCTTCCCCTTCCGATGAGCTTCCGGTGGCGTCGTTCGAGTTTCGCCGGTGGTTGTGATGCGTCGTGACCGGTATATTCAGTATAAATGAGCTATCTTCCTGCAGTGTCACGGAACCACCTTCCTCTTGCGCATCGTAGAACTCGTTATCTTCGTCATCCGAGGCGGATGTGGTTGCGTCTGCGAAAAAAAAAAACGATTGGAATGTGAATCAAAGTATTAAAACACTACAAGCTTTAAGCGATCGCCATATTTGTAGCAGTTGCAACCTTAATTTCTTTGCAGTGCTACCGTAGTAGCAAGAAAAAATTAGATTTTTCATCAGTTCTTCATCAATTGCGCGTCTTTGTGTCCTCTTGGATTGAGAAAAATCGCAATTGAATTTATTCATTCTTTGAAGATTAAATTTTGATTTTATCCTCACGTTTGATCACATATCCGCTCGATCATGACCATGCTTCACTATGAAGCAAAGTAACACAGAAACGGAACTGATCTTCGCCTGGCAACGAAACGACTTTGACACAAGTGCGTATGGGGTGGAGTTAGTAATTCACGTCATTGGTATTTTTAAGCAACAGCATGCGCCATGGCATAAAAGCTGCTGGTTTGCAATATCCAGCGAGCTATAAACAAGCACCATTCTCTTGTGTATATACTATTTTTCTTGTCTAAGCAATATGAATTCTAAACAAAATCGCTCAACACTAAATAACAAAACAAGTAAAGCTAAATGATAATTATGTAATCTCGCGTAGCATTAGTTTCGTGCTGGAACAGTTCCACCCTTAAATACGGCCAATTGTGTCAGCCATTAGTGAAAATATTTTCCACCCCACCTAAACTACTGTCGACACGTAACTGCAGTGGCCAAGTTTCACGTTCTACTCTGACCCAGCTATCATCAAAATCGCATCGCATGGTAATCCACACATCCGCGGTACACGGTGGACCTTAATCCACCTAAAAAAAGTGGAATGCCGAAGCGAAACCATTTTCCTGCTGCTAGTTTCCGTGTCCAGTTCGCTAGTGCTCCATCTACCATCCAACGAACGAGGGCCCCAGACTTGCCGGAGCCGACGTGGATTTTAGGTTTCGTTAGTCGGTCAGTTCAGCGCGTTAATAATTAAGTTAGCAAGCGTACTCCAAAACAAAAGCGACAGAGGTTTGTTTTTTGTTTTACCGTCATCTGTAAGTTGCTCTAACAGCTCGTACACTAAATATGCAATTATGAACGCAATTTAATTGAATCGTATTTGCCATTGAATTAATAATTAATTAGGTCCGATTTTTTTTCTTCCTGTATCCGTATCCGTCCAGGCATGTATTAAATGGCAGCTGATTTTTATTCCTAGCGTTCCTAATGCACGCAGAATGGCTTTTAATCGTTCGCGGTGAATTTGTTGCAATATATTTATATATCCTGCACGTTGCAATATGGGACCTAAATAATGGCGCCCCGTACCACCGTACCGCAGAGAGACTAGACCCCGGTCTCGGTCCTACGGGCAAGTGCTTTCAATTTGCCATCCGTTTCAAGGTTCGTCGTCGTCATGGTGATTACCTTTTCGCACGAATAGGCAGAAAGGCAAAGGGTGAGCGGTACAAATGTAATTGTGCCACGGTGCAAACCTTCATAAATGTGGCGTTTTAAATGAATGCAATTCCCAAATTGCCACCGTACTTAATATGCTAAAAAAACACTGTGATAACCTTTACAAAATTATATTAGTCGTTGTTGTTTTTCTTTTTGGCGGAACATCATCCGTAAACAAACGTGAAGCTTCACCGGAAACCCGGTTTTATGGATTATCGGACCACCGCCGTAGTGGTAGTAGTAAATAGGGAAGCCGGAACACCACAGTCGAATGCTGCTCTATATATAGTAAGCGCAAGGGGATTCTTTTTGAAAATGTGCTTCGTCTTCTATCGGTGTGTCGTCACACTTGGCATGGCAAAATTCTGCCAGATCACCAAGCAGTGTCTAAACGTTGCACAGCTGCTGCAAACGAACCCCACCATAGTCTGTATTTCTCAGCCTGTGCTCACAGTTGGCCATGGACTTGCGTGAAGCGTGAACTTACTGTCATAAACTCGCGTATTTTTTCGTTCTTCACGCACACACACACACACGCTTGCTATGGCACTGTGAACGTAGCGAAAAACCTTCGCCTAAGTACGGCACAAGGTTACTTGGCGCATACTACTACCATAAGGCAGCATCGTTTACCCGTCCGCCGTAGACGTGGGAATGATGTCACACAACATTTTAACGCGGCCTGTTTCCGCTTTTTTTGCTTTTGCTCCCATGCCCCGATTATCAATCAGAACGTTCCTCCGGTGGAACGATCTATTCTTCTCAGGAAACAGGTGATTAATTCGCCGCGTCATATCACAATCAGCTGATTTGCTCATGAAAGTCCCATCACAACAAGCCAGACAAAACGGACTGATAACACCAACACGGTGTGTGTGTGTGTGAAGGGGAGAAAAGAAGAATAAGAACAGGGTCAACAGCAACATACCCATTCAAACGATGCCGCCCGATTGTGCCATCACCACTTCCATGCGAAAGGATGATACGCATGTATGTGTGCAAATCTCGTCGTCGTCCGTATGGATGTATTGTACACGTCACGAAACATACGATAATAGGCTTTGGGGAGGATGTACCGAAATATGCTTCTTTTTTGTTGTTGTTGTTGCTTCACTCTTACTAGGCCTGTGTGGCATTGACACTTGCCGCGAGCTAACAACGACGAGAGTTCACGATTCACACCACTACCAACGCGCACAGCCAGAGGAATCACACGATTAGAGCTTGCAACAAGAGGCGAATCACCACCGCAGCAGCAACCACTGGCCGATAATTTTCAACTCGATAAGGCAGGCAGCAGACAGGCGAGCAACAGATTCACTTATTCCGCTCACGCACACCGACCTACCGTCCACCCGCGGCACTTTAAAATCGAAAGTATATAATGTACGCGGGCCGGACGACACACTGAAAGCACCGACAACAACCAAATGACACACTTCGACACGGCACGGTGTTAGGGACTGCACAACAAAAAAAGGGCTTATCAATTATCCCGCACCCTGCGTCCCGATTACGCTCCGCTGCCGGGGTTGTTGGAACCAGCGGAACACGAGCGTACGATACCGAACTGTCAGCCGCCCCGTATGGTTGCGAATTGAGGCAAACACACAATAAAAACGGCCTGTCTGCAGTTTCGGGCGCTGTTGCAACACCACTACACGCACACAAGGGCGCGCACGTTCGCGAACGCTTTTACGTCTGGCAGTGACAGTGGTGAGCGCGACAGTAGGTGCAGCTTGGAGCAAAAATGTGAAGCGGGAGGATTTTTTTTTATGTAAATCCATTGCTCTTTTAGTCGTATTACAGTAGACAATTTTAATAATAATTAGGTCTTGATATACAAGGTATAAAAAAAAACTTCACACTTAGTCACGATTAATATTGGGCTCTACAAAGGCTTCGCAATTTTGACCTTTTGCAACAATGGTCGATACCGCCCACAGCCTTGCTCCGTCGTATGCCGATCCAATAGGCATAGGCTTATTAGACTCCGGAAGGAATGTGTGGAGGGTTATCAAAGCTATTATTCTCTTTCAAGTTGAGCCTCCCAAGAAAACTCTGTCCATGTGGATGGCCTTAGAGATTATGCGTGCTGGGTCGTCCGGTGCCATTCTCATGGCATGGATCATGACAGCTCATCGCGCGTCTCTCGCGTACTGCTCGGACAGACTATTCAGCTACGAATATAATGTAGTCAAAGGAATCTTTCTAATGGTAGGAAAGGGACCTTCCGGCGTTGTAGTGCCAAGTAATAAGAAGAAGAAATATAAATGCGAGCGGTTCTCTGGCTGAGTCGGAGTACCGGGAGGACTGATTAACGAATCCCATCTCCTCGAACACTGGACAAACTATATAACCAAAGCTTAAATCAAGTCATCGAAAACTATTAATGATAGGCCAAAGACCTCTCGAAGTTGTTGAGCTAAAAAACGAAAACATATACTGAGTAGTGTTCTAGCCTGATAGTTTCGTGTTGAGCTCGTACACGGGATATTTGCTTTGCAAGTTACAGTGTGTCAACACATACGTTTGATGCCACGTGTTCCGTGCTACCGTTTCAAGTGATGTCAGCATGGTAATCGCTATCGTTGCCTACGTTGCTACTAGTTGTGCCAGCACTTTACGACAAAAGGAAAGCACAATGATGTGTATTGAATGCATTATTTCTGTTTTCTGGCGCAACAATTGTAACAATGAGTTGTAAACGTACGGAATTCCGAAAGAATTCCTATGCGAAAAATATTTAAATACGATTTCAATAACAATTAGAAGGCAATATGCATAAATCAAAAGCAAAAAAAACCCATTTTGCATGAAAACTTCCAAATCATTCGCAATCTTCTTGTTGATTACATTCCAATGCACATAAAAATAAAAATCTCCCAATGAGGTGTTGAAGCATCATCATCCCTTATCAACGACACATCCAATCCACCATTCAATGTAAATGGCATATCACAAAACCTTTCCGTAATGCGTGACCGTTAGATCCTGCTAAAGGCGAGCACGATTTTAATCGTATACCCGTAGTATCGTTCAGGACTGCCAGCTAGCACGAAATTAGCCAGGTGCGTGAGTACGGGCCATAAAAATCGGATCGTTGCCATGCGCTTTACCGACCCTTCGCAACTACCTTGGTGGACTTTTGTCCGATTGTTTTTTTTTCCCCCGTTCTGTGTTGCAATAATTTTCGTTACTTAATTTCAACGCCCAAATGGACAGTTCAGCTACTTCCGCAAAACGTCGCACGACAGTTTGCTTGATTAATCACCAATTGTACCAACCGTCACCATGTGTGCGATGGCATGTGCTTTATCGGGCTAATCCAGTTTCGGTGCAGTGACCAAGCTGGTGAAGAGAGCAGCACAACAATGGCTTAAACCCGTTGTGCAGAGCAAGTGCAAGTGTACTTGGCGGGTTGCGGCATCTAGTGGCGTGATTTGATCGCTAAGCGCTGAAAAGGGCGCACAAACGATGATGGTGGCCTTCAATCGATGGGACACCCTTTGCACGTCGTCGAAACACGCATGTAACCCTCCTTATATGGTAAGCAGAGCAAACACTGGACGGCAGCCCATGTGTGCACGACACATTTTATGTCACAAATTGGTCGTTGTAGTTTACTGCCCAGCAATAAGTTTCATTTAGCACGTACGTTACGCCGCCGACCATTTTCATACAAAATGAAAATGTATTTGTTTTAATATTCGCAGCAACAACAGTTAAGAGCTTCCGAACGGAATAAATTTCTATTTCGTGTAGTGCTGTCTGACGTCAGGCTCGGTCGGTTGATTCTCCACTCACATTAACAATCTGACAGACAAACGTATCGGCACGGCCACGGCAGATCCACAGCAAACGAATCTGGTGAAGCACAGCACACAAGGGGAGTGGGATTGTGAATTCCCTTCCAATCGATGATGCTGCGTCAAACTCAACCCGTTCGAAGGGGAATCGAATCCATGCTTGCGCCGCCTTGGCAAACATGCTGCGCCACCGGTTGGTTAATTGATGGTAATTCAATTTGCCATCCCAAAATTGGGAAGGTCAACAGAGCCCAGTGGCCAGCGTCATTCGTACACAGCCGTACGAACATTTCGAAGGCACCATTTCTCACCTACAATCATATGCCTCCCTTTTTTTTTCTTCATATGCCTGCACGTTCAACAAGCGTCCGGAGATATGGGTGGACAAAGTCAAACAGACGGTTCAGAAAGAGAGAATAAATAAAATTGCACTGGAAGCTTTCCATAAGCTGGATCGTGTGAAATGGCGTCTCAGTGCTTGCCAACAGTGCAATTAGAGCATTTGGCATAGGGATTTTCCCGGTTGCCGGCTACCGGCAGCTATACTCACTGGGTCTGTGACGTGTGGCCGCCTGTTCCAGGTGTGAATGTTGTCGCGCTAACTGTTCGACCATCTCCTCGAGGTGTAGCTTTTGGTCACGTTCGTGCTGCAACATCTTGGACCATTTGTGGCCCTGTGTCTGTGCTGTTTGTAAGTAATCGGAACAGGCCTGTAAGAGAGCAGAAAGAGATTATTAGTATAATGTGCAATGCTAATTAATGTCGTTTAGGAACTGCAATTAAAAAGACCGCAAAATAGCATCAAAATTGCATCCTTCAATAATAAAGTATGTTGCGAACTGATTAGTCTCCCTCCCATCCTGCATGACAAAGACATTTTCCTGACAATCTATCCAGCAGGAGTCTACTTAGGGTAGGCTGTTCGAGTTTTTTTTTTTTTTTGCTCAGTCATCACATCCGCGATAAGGTCGGGTTACACTCATTCACGTGCCTGAGAGCGAACACAAACGGACGGCTGTAACCGATATCGTGTGATAGGGCAAGACGGTTTGTCTTTGTTATCTATGCATTTCTTTATTTAGACGCAGCGCGTAATGGAGACATTCTTATGACACATTGCTCGTCGGTGTAAGAAAGGGAGCGTAAAATTGCAAACACAACTTGTACTGTGTTCGGTGGAAAAATCAAATGTTGTCATCGGAGAAATCGCTAATGACAGCTGAAACAAACGCTTTTCTGTGGCTGTTCTATCAATTCAAATAATTGTTTCGACTAGATTACTATATTATTAATCATAGTACAGAAAATATAACAACCTAAATTCAATTTCTTCCCTAACATCTAAAATGTTTAGGAAATTTTCGGTCTGAATTCCTTATGCCCGTTGCAGACAGAAAACAGTTTCAATCGAACAAAGTGTAATATTAATTTGTAAGTAGTATATATAGACGCCTGACCGTATTTCTATATGCTTTAGTAGTATCGTTATACAATAATAATTTTATTGATAGTCAGCCAGAGAAAAGCGCTGTCCGATGATTGCCTCCCTATGCTTTCAAGCTTCTTCTTCTTCTTCCTTGGCACTACAACCTTGAAAGGTTTCTGTGACTTGATTTTACCCGCAGCAAAGTAGTCAGCTCTGCGTACGGAGAGGCGGTGTGGATGGGATTTGAACCCCGTTCCTGCCGTGTCGGTCTTCGTCACTGTCGCCTCGGCCACCGGACCGCCCTACGTGCCCTATGCTTTCAAACAGGCTCATAAATATTTAACCATCTGAACTCCAAAATTAAAAATAATCTAAAATGCATATCGATCGAACCACTCCAATTATCAATTCTTTCTCGTAAACTCATTTATCTTCGGCTCAAAAAAGGATTTCCACTTCTCGGATCTGATATCCCCCCCCCCCCCCCCCCCACCAAGAAATACTCACATTGATCATCGCGTTGGACGATATTCTGAACAGTGTCGCACGCTCACTGACAATTTTCGTCTTGTTCGCCAGATCGTCGCCCGTTTCCAGCTCGGAGAGGGCCCGCTGCAGGGCGGCCCCATGCTTGGTGATCAGGTCGTAGCAGGTTTTCAAATTTTCTAACCTAACCGTCAGCTCCCGCACGACCAGGTTCAGCTCCTCGCTCGGTATCGTGTTGGCCGTGTTATCCTCCTCCTCCTCATCGCTTTCCATTGCACGGCTGCAAAAGTGGGGCATGCGGGCGGGGAGAGTACGAAACGAAGATTAATTTCTTGTGGCCCAAAGTATGGTTCGGAAGGGGTTCAGAATACATTACATTGCTTTCGCTTTGGCCAGCTCCAGCGCCGTCACCCAGGACTGCCGTTCGACCTCGTTCGCGGCCTTGATGTGGAATGTCTGCGTGCCGCCGTTCGAGATGACGAAGGTGCAGGAGTCGACCGTGTGGATGAGCGCACCGTGCAGCGATATCGTGCCGCGACATGTGTGCGCCATTTCGGCCTGATTTCTGAGTCGGACGAAATCGCAGCAGCAGCAGCAGCAGCAGAGGAACAAATCCCAAAAAAAAAGTACAAGAAACGGAAGTGCCAGTCAGTCGAGTGAGCAACATTTGCCGGAATTCGCATTCGGGAAGTAGTAGTAGTAGTAGTAGTAGTGTGTGGCAGAAACATCGGATATAATACAAGCACAGAGAGAGAAGAAAAAAACGGAAACGAGAATATAATAAAAAGAAACCGGTATGAAGGAATCGATAGAGGGCGCGCGCAATTTTTTGGTCATGTAAGGAAGAACAGGAAGAAGACAGTGGTAGAAGAAAGACAAGCAATAAGGAATTATAGGGTAGGATATCGGGGTGGAGACCGGATGCCCGCGCTTGCTTTTCCCACATAACACATTTGCAACCACTTTTCCCGATGTCTGCAGAAAAGGATTTGCTTCTCTTCAACTTCCCAGAGAGGTTCAACCGAAAGGACATGAGAAGCAGAATCCTTTTCGTTTCGTTTCGTTTTTTTTGTGGTTGCGTTATCGAGAAATCAAGCATCCCGCCCCCCCGGAACGCGAGGATATTGAGAAAATGAAGGAGGATTATAATTTGATGAAGTTAAAACAAAACCATTCACGTAAAAGATAACACAGATAACACAACAAGCAATGAACAGAACGGAAGGGATCAAACGCGAGGGCAAAAAAATAGGATATGATCAATGGGAGAAGAGCTTTCTTTGTGGTATGATTTGTGTGAAAAGTGTAACCGTGGAAGCGTGTGGTACTTGCGGAAAAGGACATTCTAGATGTATGCAGTAACAAACCATTATCTCTACAGCAATACTGTGTGCAAACCGCCACCAACGTGTGTATTATTAACATATCTACGAACGTCTTCAAAAAGGCTAAATATTGCTCTGTACAGTAACTCTTCAACCTTCTAGCCTTTCCCTTTTGGTCTACTATAAATGGATGTTAATGTCTAGACATGGTAATGACCGCTGTAACCGATAGCACCGCCGAAAGTGGATGTGAAGGAGCTGATGTGTTTTATTAACAGAACGAGAAGCTAGCCGTGAAGCCGATCGGAAGCATAATTTATGTGTGTTTCGCTTCTATCAGTAACTGCTAGAGTGTAAGAAAACCGTCACCATTAACAATAACCAAACAAAGAAAACTACCGCGCACTCAAACCAGAGGACGACCCAGTCGGAGGATCGGGAGGCCCTGTCAGGACCTTGCTTAATGCCATTCTACCATTCTCCCGGCCCTTGTTCGGGGCTTTCGCTCTACACCGCGACTATTATGATACAAAACATAGACACACACACGCACACACACACGCTACGGGCGACTGGCTGGTTGGTTGGTTGGGTGTTTTAGTTTTAATTACTTTTTCAGCTTTTTGCTATGCTTCTTCATCAGCGCATTATTGCTGCTATTGCTATACGAGTCTGGCAGGGAGGAGGGTACCAATCTAGTTGGAGAACGTGGGGCTCTTAAGCATTGCATCATGGTTCCTTTGCTCCTGCGGGGTAAATTAGGGGGAGGGGGGAAGGAAAGGTCAGTGTCTTGCGCTGCATAATTGTATGAAGAAAAAAAAACTAAAAACAATGAAACAGTGGGATGATGATGGATGGGATGGAGGATGGAGGATGATAAGGACACGTGTTTTTTTTTTGTTTGTTTTATTAATCTCAGGGATTGGATTATTGTATCTAAAGAAAAAACAGAAAGAAAGTGGAAGAAACAAAACAAAACAAAAAATTGGGGTAGTAAAAACGAAACAAAACAATGCTTGTTAAACCTTTTGCTCGTACTGGCAGATTTAGGTAAGTTAAATAATTTTTTAAACAAAAACCGCATTTTCAAACTCTCAAACGCAACAACACACGCACGGGAGTATTGCAATAACTGGAAAATAAAGTAGAGAAAATAAGGAACAAAAAAGAAGCTAAAATTTGGAGTAATGGCAAGTACAACCCCATATGGATAGAAAATGGCTCCACATGCGTTTAGTTCTTCCCTGTTAGGAATATGCGTCACCATGCAGTCCCTTGTCGTTACAAAAAAAAATATACTAAAATCCTATTTAAGCAGAGGCTAAGTGCCATTTGCATGCAAGATTACGTTTAAAATGACGCCAAACCGTCGTTTTATGACTAAAAAACATTTTTGGTAAAAAAAGGATATTCTGAAGCACTAACGATAGCTATTCCTGCTTCTTATTCTGCAAACGTAGAAAGGTAAGAGAATATAAATTATATTGTACTTTTTTTTGTTGTTGATTCTATTTTTTTCTTCCCTAAAATAATACATCATTACAGGGTTTCTCAGGCCAGTTCAACAGCGTAACACTTTATGTCAACGCCATAAAACGCTAATCCGACATCGTATGTGCAATTCAGCCCTTTCATTCAGCAATACGGCCAGGCCGTTCTTGATGAACAAAAAGATAACCCTTTTTATTTTCGGAAAATAGACTTTCAACTTCGTAAAATTCAAACTCGATATTGGAATCTACCTAGTTGACGTAGCGGACAAGTAGCTTGTTCATACTAATTGGTTCGATGTTAAACTGTTTAATATTTAAAATTGCAACCGTTAATTAGATGATTTTTTATAATTTGCTTTCTATTTCATTTTCTAAAAAAACTTTTTAAGATAGTTCTGTAAACTCCTTGTTTATGTTGAAATTTTTTAATACTTTTCCATTACATAAAGTTCATTCATCTTTGGGACGAAAGGTCTCTGTCTGCTATTTCTGGCTTTTTACCGGATTTTACAAGTATCTAGATAGTTAGTGCTGCCTACGGAGAGGTGGTCTGGATGGGATTTGATCATCGGGTACGGTAATTGTAGAGCGAACCAAGTAGTATCAACAGCTATGTGCTATAACATTTTGTTAGGCATTTTCCGCTGTCGAGTTGGGATTTTACGGAGTTGAAAGATTGTTTTTCCATGTTGAAAAGGAGTTTCATGATCTAGTTCGCGAAAGCATTTCACGCTGTTGAGAGATTGTGTCACAACGGTGGAATTGGCCTGAGAAACCCTGTATCTTTATCTAGTTACATTTTTAAATTTTAATTTATTTATTTATTTTTAAGTCATACTATTAATTACACAATTCGCATTTAGAGTTTCTTTATCGGATTATTTAAAGCATGCTCCTGCTATTATTATTACACACGATTTTTTTTAAATAAACATGCAAATCAATATTTAACCAACAACTTATGTGTGCTATTTTAGTATGTTTAATGGTTACGAAAAATATGGACACACAACGAATTTTTAGTAACATTAATTACACATGGAAAATGAGATCGTTATTAAATGGTGAGTAGTTACTGAACATGCTTT
The DNA here is from genome assembly GCF_013141755.1 of Anopheles stephensi. Classification (NCBI taxonomy): domain Eukaryota; kingdom Metazoa; phylum Arthropoda; class Insecta; order Diptera; family Culicidae; genus Anopheles; species Anopheles stephensi. Next base: position 17,118,824 of record NC_050202.1, on the reverse strand, counting down.
TGGATTACTTGGTTTCGAGTAAAAAAAAAAAAACTTCAAATTCAAATGTTTTGAAAGCGTTGGTGTGCGATGATGCATTTCAGTTAAAGTTTATCGGCGTTTGAGAAACATCCCACCGTTCCTCCTGGTGTTCTACTGGTGAGCGGTAGTAATTTCAACCAAAAAAAAGCAATGGATCAAATAATTACTGACAGCTTTGAAAGTGTAAACTGACAGATGGAGCCAACGAGATTTGAAAAAAAAAAAACAAGCACAAGAAACAGAGCAATCATAGGAAACGTACGTATCAAAGGAGTGATTGAAACGCATACTAGAGAGAGCGCGGGAGAGAGAGACAGAGAGCATATCCCTTGTTTTTGAGCGGTGCAAAAGATGAATTTAAGATACGACAAGATTTAAAAGAAAATATAAAAAAAGATGTAAAAGTATAATTTAGCAGAAAAAAATACATAAGGAAACATCAATAATGCAAGAAAGAGAGATAATGAGAAGAGAGAGAAAAAAAACAGTAATCAAAACTTTTACTAACAACAATTAGAGTAGAAGATCAAAAGCAAAGAAAGAAATAAAGTAGGAACAACATTTTAGAAAAAAAAACATGAAAAACAAATGTGTTCATTGGGAAGGAAATGAATTTAAGCCTAAATACGTTGACACGGGTGCCAAAAACGTTTTTTTATTTGTTTTGTTTGCAGATTCCACGTGGTGGTGATGGTGTTTGGTTTGGTCGGTTGGTTCTCTTCTGGATTGTTTTGTTTGGTTTTTTTTTGTTGTGGGTTTTGGCCTCCCACCACCCACCACCCCTGTGGGAGGGGTGAAACGCGCGCTTTACTCACTCGGGTCGGGGGCCCTTCCTGCGGCGTCTTATAGATAATTTGCCCGCGGCACTCCTGCCCCCAGCATACGGTCCGGCTCCATGTTCAGCCCTGTTTTGATAGCAACAAACACCCCAGAGTCAAAATCAGATTGTTGGTTGTTGGATGTGGTCCTTTCAGTTTTAAATATTTTGGTTTGATTTTTTATATTTTTATCTGTGTGTATTATATATGAGAAACGAACGAAACTGAATGCTGCCTTTTATCGCAATTTCATCACCGGAAAAATCGGAAAAATAAAATTTCTCGCTTGATTATTATTATAAGTCTTACATCAGCTAGCCACAGCAAGCAAATTCAAGCAATCAATGTACTTTTTTTGTTTGTTTGTTATTATTATAATGTTAGTGAGTTAATAAAACCCGATAGAAGAGCGAAACGAAATGTATAAACAATGTTTCAATCATGTAAAAGTAAACGCAAAACAAACAACATGCTGTGTGTAGGAGAGAGAGAAAGAGTTAGTAAATTACAACGAATGCACCAAACGATAAATGTGATGAAAAGCGATGAATGATTCGATATATGGTACAAAGAAAGCAAAACCGAAAATATTAGTAAGCAGGCAGAGCAAAGGGCAATGATAATTACAATTGCTTTCAAAGTCACCGTTGAAGATGAACAGGGTTTCCAAACGACACAAAGTTGTACAGGGGTTTCGAACCCTAATTTACACCCGCTCGCTGTGAATCATGCAAATTCACAGCAGTGCAAAAAAAAGCAGCTACCTAGTGTATGATTTGTGTGCGTGTGTATGTGCTGGGCGGAGCTGTACACGATAATTGGGAATGTAAATTCAGCATTTTGCTTCTCAGTACACCTCAGTAGCGCAACCTCAACAGGTTGGAAAAGAACTGAATAGAAATAAACTAAAAACTTATACAAGGTAAGTTGAAACACGTTAGGATTATTTTATAAAAATAACAATAACGGCAAATGCAGTATGAAATGAGCTTGATGAATCCTGCATAAGAAAAAGGAAATCTTAAAGCGAACTAATATTTGTCTCTTTTTGGTGTCAACGTCTTATTAAAGGAGGTGGGCTAAAAACTTCTACTTTCTTGGCCTAACGACCCCTTAGGTCATATGCCTGCCATTTCCGGTCTTCTAGACTTATTGATACCGCACAGTTGGATAGCCAGCTTTCACTATGGGGGAACGGCCCAGATGAGATTTGAAGACCGGCGCCGCTGTTGCATCCATAACTGACATCTCTGGTTTGGGAAAGTTGTGATTTGATACTGATCCTGCCTCGTAAAAGGCCGGTACACGCTGTCAGTATAACTTCGAACTAACAACGTTATTTATATATTCCTATAGAACAGTTCCTGAGCAAAGTCATTTGAAACTCAAACAAACTTTCAATATCGTCTTGTTTCTGAAGAAAAACAAAAACCGCCAATGGGGGACAATTCGGTGAGGGACCTTAGAATGCTATGAAAAACAACAGGAACTGCTGAGGTAAACCATCAAAGCTTGTTCGCTTAGTGGCAGAACAGTTGTGAAACTTGGACTCGTCTGACAGAGCATGGACTATGTTGTCCACAGCTGATACGGAACCGTTCATGAGACAATCACTCCAGTCCTGTAACACAATCCACACGAATGCGTTACTGACCTCAGTAACGACCAATAGACATTTTGGGCCGACCTCAATTGGAGGACATTATTCAATCATTCTGTATCCGAGACGGAGAGTGGTAACTGATCGTCAAGGCCCAAACTAAAAGGCTGAAAAACTGAGAACACCTATTTTACGAACAACCAATGGCTAAGGTCTCTGCTAGCAGTCTAAAGGTTGGTCTGCTTTTTTGAATTCAAGAATCTTGCAAAATCAAACGTTTTGGGCTATCTATCTATCTGGTGCAATTATCAAAGCCATTCAAAAATTTAAGTTAGTTTTATGAAATTGTTACTACCATCTCTATTCACTTAAGTTCAACTCATTAAACGCACCAACATCAAAAGCAAATTTGCCAAACGGAGAAAAACAAAAGACTTGAGAAGATTTGATTAATTTTCAAACAATCCACCCGTGTTGCGGCAGTAACAATTCCAGCACAATGTACTCGAAACGCACCGCGTCCGATGATTTCAAACAGTGATAACGTTCCGACGAAGGTCTAGTGCGATGAGATAGGAGGAATCGTTCGGGTTTTAGGTTGAGGTGTAGTGTACTGTGCCTGGCCTTTTGCCCGTACCGAGAGGGATTGAAATGGGATCATCTATTCGCTCCGTTGTCCGATAAGACCGGGGAACCTGTGGTCATTAAACCTACCCCCAGTTTAATGGGAAAACAATCGTAATTTTCTAGTGGAAAAACGGGGTTCTTTTAGCAGCTGCAGTAGCAGCGGTAAGGTTTCGTCTCCGTACAGGGGCTTTGATTCGTATTTTTGCACCGTCGCCATTATTATGCAAGTGTAGGAAGGCCAACAGTGACGTAACGACGGCGCATTTCTTCCAGAATGCAGCCATCGCCAAATGTTCGATTCGTTGGATTGCCCGTTCATTCCTTTTTAAAACAATGTCCTTCTAATGGAATGCAGAGAGCTGGTGGTGGTGGTGGTGGTTCTGTGTGGAAGTTCCGATGGGGTGGTTTGTTTAACGCCACACTCTTTCAACGGCCGAAAATAGCTTATTAGTACGAATATCAAAATTTCGAAATGTCTCTTTTTGTCACTCGCGTGTCTCGGACAGGTTTGGCCCCGTGTAACACCGTTCCTTTTTTTATTTCCCCTTCTCTTGTGGGTAGCGGTTGTAGGGGATGATGATGCACTGGGGGCACTGGCAACAGATAAACAACCCTCTTCTTCTTCGCTAACCCGCAAAAAAACACCTTCCACACCTATACGAACGCGAGCGGCCGTATCGCGCCGCACAAACAAACAATCGCAGCAACGCCTCTCACCAATACCAGAGAGACAGCAGCAGAGCTTTGTGCCCTTTCTATCGGGGATTCAAGACGTACTACCAAAAATGCCTAAAGGCGTTCGTGTTGCATCATAGCAGCTGGCGCAGCACCTGAAGCGAGTTTTTCTTCTGCTGGGTTAAAACTTAATGCTCCTTGTGCGCCTTCCCCCAACTGAACGGTGGTTCAGGTGCATTCCCATAAGGGTTGTGCTTTTCCAGATGCACTTGGTGTCGGTGTGTGTTTATGCTCGTTGGTAAATACTTCTTGGTTGCTGCGATTACACCAAATTTTGCGATATAAATAGGTCGCTACAAAGGAAAGCAGAGTGATGAGATGAGCGAGATGTGCGAGATGAGGATGGCCGATCGAGAAAAAAAAGCAGCTCCGTATGCTAGATGGGACAAAGGCGCTAGGTGACTAGCTAGCGCACGGGATGGTGGTATGGGGTGTATTTGTGAGGTGTAAAATAAATTAAAACGAAAGATTTTAAACTTCTCCTTCAATTGTCACGCGAGACGAGAAGCATGAGGAAGTGGTCACAGCCACCGCCTTGGTTGGTTGCTACGGAGGCTTTGTAAATTTGCGATTCTGGCGACTCTTAAATATCACGGCGAGGCGATTCATTTTACACCTGTGCATGTGCCATATTATAACGCTTACTTGCAAACCAATCTAAAAGGAAAAAATAATAATTTTGTTAATTAATACCGAACCAGGATTTTCATAATAACGATACCGAAGAGTCGCCAGCTAGCTGTGCGCAGACGGAGGACAGTACTCTCTTTCACCGATCGTAACGAAATTATACCAAAAACACAACTAATGTACAATATCAAATAACCCAAGAGGGTGGGAAAAATAGGCATTTAAAGGAGGCAGGTTGGTGGTTAGGTGAAACAAAAAAAAATTAAGGACAAAACTAAACCGCGGAGAACGTAAGTAGAAGCACGGTAGATAGTTGAACTCAATCGGTTATAATTGTGGACCGGACAGAGGTGTGTAGCAAACAGTGTGTGGCAAACGTACTTTGACGCACTATCATGGAAATGAGCATAATCGCTTATGATGCAACACGACCCTCCTACCTGTAATAGGACAACACTCCTTTCGACAGCACGAACCACCGTTTCTGGTACCCCTTCAGGTAGTTGGTCCACTTCAGCAGCCAACCCTTCATGTCGGGTTCCGCCTGCGAGGCTGCCGCCACCGTGCTGGACCCGTTCGGATTGCCAACGGTGTTGTTGCTGCTGCTGGTGGTGGTGTTGTTGGTGTTGTTGCTGCTGCTGCTGCTGGTGCTGTTGTTCGCTGCAACACTGCCTGCTACGACACTGACCGCTGCTGCAGCAACCACACTACCCGGTGCTACAGCTCCAGCACTGACCAGGGTCGGAGTCGTGCCTCCGGCAGGTTTAGCCGTTCCAGGCATTGGTATTTCGGACATTTCTTTCGATGAAACTCCCCTATTCGCTGCGGATTAGATTGCACTGCGCGTCTGCTGATGCCCGTTGCAGAGGTACCGACACAAGCTGATGATGATGACGACGACTGCGTTGGAGGCCACTTCAAACGGAACCAACCGAATGACACTGACTGCTCCGGTGATGTGACCACGCGACGACAACGACGGCGACAGCCACTCTGCGCGAAGGACGTTTTCTTGCTAGTCTTCACAGCTCACGGGAGTAGGCTTTGTTTTTGTTGCCAAATCACAAACACACACATACACACACATACAGAGCGATACAGGCAAAACCCAGTCGTACACGCACGGACGATACACAAACACACACGCGCGCACACAAGGTTGATGTACCAATTTTATTGATTACGGAAACACACGGCGTACAACACTATAATCGGGCACAAAACTTCACCAACACGGAGACGATTTACGCACTGGCGACTGGCCGGACGGAGCACGGATGCATCGAATCTAATCGAATATTCCATCCGCAGGCGGAGACACACATAGCCACAACCACCCGTGTGGCCCGTGAAATTGGGTGAGGAACAGCAATTTCCCAGACCTACTACGGCCACCCGTACCTTAGTGCCCACGATTGTGATTAACCCCCTTTTGTTTTTGCTACCCTTAAATACGGTTCTTTGGTGGATGATGGGGGGATAAAAATGTGAACACGATTCACCACTGGCTCGCACTGTTCTTTTTTTCACGAAAAACACACACGTCCAGCCACGTCCACCAATTTTTGCAAATTTAAGCAAAGTGAATGTAGATGAGATGGTGCGTGCGTGTAGCTTCGAGTTGCCAACAGATGGCTGGGTGGAAGATGCACCAGTGTGACAGTAGCTGTCCGCGAGAATCCATTTATATTGCGTTTGTTGCTCGTTTTAGCTGTAGTAATGGTTAGATTGTTTTGTTGATTTGCTTTAAGCTTGGCAGTGTATAGAAATCTAGACTATATCGGCTTTAAAACGACTATAACTCGTAAATAAACGCGGCAGACAACTGTCAAAGTCGCACTGAAGATGGCGGCTGTGCTTCTAAAATGTCTGTACCTTTTCTTTCTCCACTGACTTCTGATCTGTCAATTAACAAATGTCATTCGTTGGTTTGTTTTTAATTTGAACTGGATGTTTGATAACAAATGTGTGAAAAAGTTAGTGAAAAAGAACAATTATGCTTGGGATTTCCGCTTAAAAGGTAAGTGCAAAGCATGTTTTATATGGGAGTGGTGCTATTCTTTTACTTATCTTATTTTTAATCGAGTATATGCTGCTGATATTCTAGCAGTAGCAACATGTAAACAAAGTTGCTTCGGCGAGCTCTCTGGGCTTTACCACTGATTTATTTGATTGGGAATTACATTGGAAAATGTTACTTGTTTACGTCACAAAAACGAAACTGCACAATCATTGAAAACGAATCATGGAAAGATTCGTAAGGCCAATCACATGAACAAAAGAAGTTATCTACTTCTAAACTGAATTCCCTACCAGAAGCACGCTGTGTAGAGTGCCGGAAGTATTCGGGCAGGTTTGTAGTCAATCACACGCTTGTAATGTACTCTGACTTCGAAGCTCCATTATGTTAAGCAGAAATCATTGGAAAAACGCCCTTTTCAAACGAAGTTTATCAGCTTTTCTTACGAGCGTGAGTAAATTTCCTCACTATTGCAGTAAGTGAGATGAAACTGCAAGAATGAAACTCACTGCGTGAGAAGGCTGGAATGCACTCAAACGGATTATTCGTTTGCGAGCACGGATAATCGGAATCTTTAATTTATTCAAAAAGAAACTGTTTTTTACAACCGTACAAACGAAAGAATGTTTTATTATAAAATATTCAAATGTTATTGAATGATATTCTTTGAAGCAATAATGTGATATCGATATGGGTTTAAAGCCTTTTTAAACCGAGTACTGAAATCCATGCTAAATTATATTAACAAAATGTACCCTTTGCGATAATAAATAGTAATTTAGTTGTAGTGATACTGTACCTTGAATGCATCAATTGGTGCATCTGCTATAGCAAAAATTAATCCATTTGTTAGCGTGCAATCGAATTAGGCCGCTTCGTTGCTTTCGACACTGCCGGTCCCAACTTCCGTTTCAATGGAGACGCCTGGTGGCTTATAGTGAAAAACTCACGTTACCTTTGCGTTATGACGCAAATGATGCCATTGTCCTTGGCCCATGCAAAAAATTATACACAAAAGATGCTTCTAAGCAAAGTTCATTCATCTATCGTGCATTGGAAACAAATGTTCATTCATTAGGCAAAACACAATAAGAACGACACACCGTGTGCTTGCTAAACGTTTATTTGCTACTCTCGTTTTTCATTACTTTATCGATACGCCTCGCTGCAAATAGGCTTACTATTTTGTTTAAGATTAAGTTAAACACTTCCCACTCGGGGGCTCTACAATAAATTCTTTTGACCGGGTTGTTTTTTTCTCTCCTTCTCTCGAACGGAACCGCACACGCTCATTTGCGTCACAGTGCGCCACGGTGATGCGGCGGTTACGATAAATGGCTTAATTCACAGTTCATTCAGGTTGGTTTTAGGAAACGTTCAGGATGATGGAACGGCGGGATTGGGAGTATAAAACAGAGCGAATAGTACTCACACACTTTGCTGGCCAATATCAGCAATCGGTACTTGGCCCTCATTCGTAGTAGAATCATTCGCTTATGCTGCTAGGAATTGTGCGCTGGTTGATAAATGTACGTATCGTGTATCGCCTCATTACGCATTAATAAAATCATAACTCTTCTCCGTTTGCTTTGTGTGCCAGTGGCTTAGCTTAAATCTCTTCTCCTTAACCGTACGCGTACGAGGGGAGCGATGATAACAGAAAGGAATAAAAAATACAAAAACAAATTTAAAACAACTGGATGAACATAAAATGATGGTTGTACAAACGATGGTGAAGAAAAATAATAAACAAAACCAGCTTCCATGAGTTGTGTGGGGCTCGTTGTTGATTTCACCAGCGCAGTAAGCACACTCTCGCACACGCACGTTGCTTGCCCAATCGGTGGTTGCTGTGCGCCGTTTGACGCTACCACGCTACCGACCCACTAGGACAGTGCGGTTCGAGTAGTGTTCGGTAGGAACAGGCACATCAGACCGCCACCCGCCAGCAGGACGGCCACGATGAACGTCGGTGCGGGACAGTAGAGATCGAGCAGCGTGGCAATAACCACGTTACCGATAATACCTCCCAAACGAGCGGCCACCATCGATATCGCAACGCCGGTTGCACTGTAAAAGGATAACACGAGTTCAAAAAATGTCCAATCAACAACCGAGAAGTCGCAGGCTTACCGTAAATTCGTTGGAAACACTTCCGTGATCAGACAGTCGAGCGAAGCGTTACCCATCGAGATAACGCCACTGAAGACGGCCGATACGGCGAGGTTCTGATGTTGGTTGGTGACGAAGTACATCGACGCCGAACAGGCCCCGGCAGCCATGGTACTGAAGACGAGGAAGAACTTGCGCCCCAACCGGTCCATTCCCAGCACGGCCACAACGTTGGCGGGCAGGGCCGCCGCCACCGTGATCAGCGACTCCATGAACACCGTGCTCGGTATGGTGGCCGAACAGACGCCAGTTTGTGAGTGGGAACCCATCCCGACGACGTAATCCGTCACCTGACACACGGACGCATCCTCCACGCCCGGATGGGCACGGGTGAATTCGTCGAACCGGTTAAACAGCTCCGGGAACCACATCATCAACCCATAGTACCCGATGTGGAACGTAAAGTTGATCGTGATGGAGATGATGGTGAACTTGAGGATCGGTGACATAAACACCTGCTTGCTGTTGTCCAGTATGTCGTACAGCATGCGCTTGTACTTGTTCTTGATCGGTTTGGTGACGGCTTCCAGCTCTTCCCGCAGCTTGTCATCGATCAGCAGCTCCTTCACCGGGTACTGGTCTTTCGATTTGCCCGTGTTCGTCACATAGATACCGCGGAAGATGGCGAGCGCTTCATCGATCTTGCCCTGCGACAGCAGGAACTTGGGCGATTCCGGCAGGTACAGCAGCAGGGCGGCCACTATGAACGATGGTATGGAGCAGACGAGCAGGAAGATGCGCCACGAGTTGTACGTGAAGGCGGGTGTCGTGATTCCGATTCCTGTCAGATCAGAAGCTCAATATAAGAACGAGTGTCACACTTGCTACCTGAAGCGGTACCTACCGGTGGGTATGATCAACCAGGCCAGCCCGGCAACGAGCAGATTACCGATGGTCCAGAACGCAGCCATAAAGCTAAGCATGGAGCCACGCTTCGACTTGGGCTGGAACTCGGCAAAGTACGGCCAAATGACGGGACCGCTACCACCTAACCTGTACGCGAAATAAAGCACGTTAGCATGCCTAGCCTCCGCTGAATGTATGCACCCCCGCGTGTTACTTACGCCACACCGTTCAGGAACCGGAACACCATAAACACCTCGTACGTCTGGGAGAAGGAGGACGCGACGATGCAGAACGCGTTCATGATCGAGATCACGATCAGCACCTTCTTGCGGCCGAGCGAGTCGGCCACGCTGCCCCACACGTACGCACCGAACATCATGCCGATGAAGATGATCGAGTTGAGCCAGCCCTTGCTCTGCGTGTTCAGGTCGAGATCGCACTGGGCCGAGGGCAGGATGAACGACATCGAGATGACGTCCATCTCCTCGCTGGTGCTTACCAGGCCACATATTGCTAGCAGGATGTAGTGGAATCTGCCATAACCAGTAAGCTCTATCGCCTGCTCGAAGTCAGCCTTGATCGAGTAGGCGCCCCGTTCGGGGTCCGCACCGCCGGCGCCGCCACCCTTCGCCTCGAGCTGCTTGCTGACGATCGCCCGTTCGCCGGCACCGTTCAGTGGTCCGTGCGGCAGGCTGAGCTGCTGATTGGCCAGCGATTTCTCATGCAGGGAGACCGCTACGACTCCCGCCAACGGATGATCCTTGCTGTCACCGTTCGCTACTCTGTCGTCCTTTACATCGGTATCTGCCGGTCGAAGAAAGGGGGGAAGGAATTACTAGCTGACCTTGGGACGGCTCTACGTACGGACTACCTACACTTTGACAGGTTCTGATCAGTGTCACCTTCTACCATCCTATGTAGGCGAGGTGTGTTTTTGTTTGGTTGCGCTTGCACAGGAAAACAAAGATAACCGGAACGTAGGAAATAAGGGGGGGGGGGGAGTTTTTTACGATAAAAGTATTAGGTTGAGTTGTTTGTTGATGATAACTGGAATGAAAGTAAAGGAGAATAGTATACTATTAGTTACTTTACCTCCGAATTCTTTTTTTTTTTAATAATTTGCTGTGATAATAAGCATACGCATTCACTATAGGTTCTCCATTTTTATTGAAAAAAGGAAAAATTTTGATAATCGGTGACCATAAACTTAGGCCTGAAATTTTCATGAAAAGTATGACCATCATGAAACATTACTAATCGAAGTTACTCTTTTGGATTATTCTTATTACCGCTAGGACCGGGGTTCAAATCTCATTTGAACGCAGAACTGAATATCCAGCTTCAGGTAAAACCAAGTCACGGAGAGCCAGCAATGACCGGCCAAGACTTCTCGAGGTTGTAGAAGCCAAATATAAATTTTATTTTAACAGTTGAAATAGCCTTGCATAGGAGAAGATTTCAATGCCAAGGTTACGTTTTCCCGATAATTTATTACCAGTTTATGCACATTGCAGCTCCTCGTTAGCGGATATATCGATCGATTTAATCGATACGAATTATCAATTCAATTGTGCTGGTAAGCTCGAACTAACGCTTGCCAATTCCCCCGCCATCGTTAACCAATTTACACCGATAATCGTCTCCATTTGCACTCACAAATCATTCGCCCTAGAACCTCAGCATGTTTCATCATAAACAATCACTAGTCTGCGAATGGAAAAAAGGGCCTATCCAGGAACTTGCCGCGTGCTTCATTATGTGATCCACTAATGGTGGCTAATGATGATAGGGAACCGCAAACCCGCTCGTAAACTAGATTAATGAAATTCTGTCCTGTGCTGGTAATCGTTGTCCACCCGCTTGACGAAACGGGATGATTGAAGTAATTGAGCGTTACTTCCAGCTTGCTCGAGTTAAAGCGGCAGCAACAGCACTTCGACCACATTACAACCGGAAAGTTGCATTGCTGCTGCGTATTTACGCGGCTTAGGATTGATATCTTTAATATTAAACAGCTAAATAGCTGCTAACGCGGCTGCCTTCAAATGCGTCACCGCGGGCGCAAGACAATCAGCCGAAAGGGAAGGGCAATTTGCAATTAGTTGTTGGTGTAATTGCTGGTAGAAAATGAATCGGTGTCCCGAAATTAACACCTGCCCAGCTGGGTGATGTGTGCCATCTCGGCTACCAGACATCACCACCACCGGATCGGATACACTAATTGGGTGATTCAACATCGATCAATAATCGGTGCTGGGTCCCTTTCGCAAGAGGTGATAAGAGGGAGCACTAGTGTAATGTCTCGCACTATGCTTAGTAACTCTTGACGGGAACAGATTATATTTGTCCAAAAGGTCTGATACATCTGATCCGCCAAGTTCACATCATTTGGCCGACTGTCGCTGTCTCTCTATGCTAATAGCAACGTGCGCTCTGGTGCATTTTACGTCAATCTCTTCCCCGCATTGCATTTCGTGCCTGTCGGCAAACCTGAAGCGTGAGAAGTCATTGCTTAAGCATTCGGAACTGCATACGAATGTGGAATGGATGGAACAGACGGCCGACGTCTGAACCAGTCGTGTTCCGGCTTACCTGCGAAAGGTGTTTGCACCGCTGTTGTGGGAAATTGTGGGCATTGAATATGCACATTATTACTCTATTCTACGACCTATTATTTTACGCTTCGGCACTGTCTGTACTGCAATCATTCACTAACGGGTAGTAATGTAAATTCATTAATCTGGTTCGTGATCGTTTGAATGAAAAAAGGGTACAAGACTTCTCTTGTGTGTGTATGTTGAGCACGATATGGAATTTGTTCTACTTACAGCGTGTAGCGAAAGCTGACATTTCTCTTATCTCAGTGTTTTATGACTTTTTAAGTGAAAACAATTTTTTTTTTGCGTTTAAATTTATATTTGATTTTTTTTTTTTGGTTTAATTTCATATCAAGTCATGTGAAAAGCAATACAGCCAAAGCTATCCATTACGAAAAAAATGTGTCATGTGATACATTGGACACAAAGCAATTCCTCATACCCCAAGTCCTCATAGAGGATGTCTTCTTTGGCCTAACTACCGCTTAGTTCATGCCCGCCATTTCTGGCTTACTAGACTTAATGATACCACGTAGTTGGATAGTCACTACGGGGGAACGGTTCTGGATGGGATTTGAACCTCGATCCTGCCGTGTGAAGACCGGCACCGCTATCACGTCGGCCACCATAACACTTCAAACAAAGTCGGTAAGCTATCTCGACCTTGGATGGAAAACTCTCAGGGCCCTTTGCTACCACCAAGGGCCTGCGCCAGGGAGATGGGCTTGCCTGTCTCGTTTTCAACCTGGCGCTAGAGAGAGCCATCCGCGACTCGGAGGTGGAAACTTCGGAGACTATCTTCTATAAGTCAATCTAGATACACTGATGACATAGACATCATTGGTTTGAGGCTCTCCTATGAAGCAGAAGCTTATCAAAGGATCGAACGTGCGGCACATAACCTCGGGTTGGAGATTAACGAGGCGAAAACCAAAATGATGGTGGCACCACCAGCGGCCCTGCTAACATATACTGATTTACGCAGGGGTGATGTAGAGATAGTTGACCGCACCTTCGAAGTCGTCCTAAACTTCTCTTATCTAGGGTCAAAAGTCAGCACGGACAACAACATTGATGTTGAGTTACGCGAGTTAACAACACAGCATTTTCTAGTGTTGTCAACCGCCACCGGCCCGATTGCACCCGATCAGCAAACAGCGTCGATCAGCATACCGTGTTGATCGTCTGACCTAGTTACCGATTGCAAAACATGCAATAGCCGAATCAGCAATAATCATCAAGAATCGTCAATACCTTTCCCTTCCCCATCCAATTCCCAATAACCAACTTATATGTAAATCAAACTTAATAAACTCATTCCGATTTTGACCGCAGAACAAGCAAGTCTCGATTTCCTTCGTCTGTGTCCGAACCCTATAGTTTTAACTCGCGCAAGGGTGCTGGCTGCCAACCGGCCATACTACAGCCTGAGGAAACTTCTGTCGCGACGGGCGAAGCTGGGACTGGTCAGCTGGCCAGGCTCCGGTGGGCTGGTCACGTCATGACAATGCCACCGGACGACCCAGCCCGTAAAGTCCTTTTAGGCCGTCCACACGGACAGAGGAGGCGTGGTAGGCCCAAATTGAGAAGGAGTGATGGCGTTGATGCGTCCACCAGTACGGCCGGGATAGCCGGGATTGGCAGACGACGGCGCTAAACAATCCTCGATACCAGGCCAAGACCGCAAAGCGGTTGTAGTGCCTGATAAGTAAGTAAGTAAGTATCTCGACCTTAAATGATCTCTACTGATGTTCTAAAGCTTCCCGTAAAGATCGTTTGATTAAGTTCAATTAAAATCCAGCTGTACTTCAAAGTTGATGCCGTGTGCACTTCTAGCAGATGTTCCTGTACCATGATTCTTACAGCAATACAAACAACCGAACAAAGACCCATCGAAATCGATTTACTTCCAGTACGAGCTATAATTACGCGCCATAAAACGTGTACCGGTTAACCCGTCTGCCGATCGTACAGCGAAACAGCGAAAAATCTCGTCAAAACTGGCCTCAACCTCACGTCGTGGTGGTGGTGAGTACACGATTGAGCAACCCTGGCTTTTACCTTTCACGACCTTGCCACGAACACACGCGAAACCTACCCGGATATTAGGTTGGTACCTTAATTCTAAACCCCTCGCAGCGCTGTTACATCCACCGTGTAAAGCCTCTTGCGCTGGACGGTCTACCGTCTTCTGATCGCGATCATTCGCTGACCCGGGTGGGCCAGTTATGCGAATGAGCTGCATTCAGCCGCAATTCCGGTTTTGGAAGCATACTCGTACATTCCACCCGTCCGACTCCCACGAGGGGGGTGGTACATACGGCGCGTGATTAGAGTGTGTGGAGGCGGACATTAGCGGCATTGATTAGAAAATTTGTTTTGCTAATTAAATCAACAAATTAGCCCATCGTCGACTACAGTTGCATGACTCCCCCCCTCCCCCCGAAAGTACGGTCAGCCAGCTTGTTCTGCAGCCTCCGAGAACATGACGAAATGGAGGACGAATGACGCATACCGGACAATTGCCGGACATCTTAATTTTTGTCGCACGTTGACTGCTGCGCTTGTTCGGCGAGACCTATTCCTCAATCGAAACTGATTACCGTGGCTTAGCGAGGAACTGCTGTTGTCCAGTAGGAAAGAAAGCAAGGCCATCACACACTGTACACATTGTCCAAGTGGACACGGGACAATGTTTGTTTACTCTTCCGTTGGCATTATTGGGGCTCGTTTGAATTTAATTCCACTTTTCCCCCAAGAAGCATTTCACAACAAGTTGCACACAGACCCCCACACATACACACACACACACACATCCGTACCGTATGGCATTGGATAGAATGTTTAAATCAAAATTAAATTGTTATCGGCTACACTAACTCGGCAATGGTCGCTTTAGTAGTTTTCGAAACCATTTTTGTTGAAATCATCATTAAAATATTATTTTCGACCAATTCTCCAGGTCCCAGGTGAGTGTGTGTGTGTGTGTGTGTCTGTGAGTCAGCCCAACCATTTCGATCACATTATCACACAGCAAACATCACCGATGGTTTGAGTTTCGGACATCACTGAACCTCGGACAGCACTGGAGACGGCATGCTACTTCCTAAGTACACAAAACCAAGATTCAACATCGATTATCTGCACCAGAGGGGTGGCAAAAGATGCGCCAACACACACACCCACTGCCCGCGCTATCTGATTCCGCGAGCCGATCATCTAACCCCGACAACACTCGCACACGGCTGCTGTCAGAGTCATTTAAATGTGCTTAGCACCTTCGGCGAAATTCGGCTCGGCTAGGAACAATATTCCGTGCGGTGCAATAATTGCGGTGTGGATCGAACAATTGCCAATCACACTTGCGGCGTTCAAACAGCCACCACCATGGCCAAGGGCGTGGGAGATCTTTCGATCGAGGTTGGGCTGGCCGGGCTTCGCTCACCATGCATTCTATGCTAGTGTAAAAGTGTAAAGCCCTGCCGGTGGACAGACAGCCACACACCGGGCCGATGATGTAAGGCGGTTGGTTAGCAATTTAAACTCGCTTAGTGCGTTACTTCCCAAAGCAATCGTGTTGTATCAATGACGAGCGTCGAGAATGGAAAGGCGGATCTGCCATCTTTTTTTTCTTTTAGAGTTCCGACACCCGGATAGAAATTATTAGTAGTAGTCGCACACGTCGATCGAATTTTGGCTGCAATCGATGCTCATCTATAACGGCGATTCTATTCGACGTACCTGCTGTATGTCACAAACAACTGTTGGCCCGTTGGCGCGAATCGAACAAACGGACCGTTTTGTAGATTGTTCGGTTGTGGACAGCTGCTTCACACTGTACTGATGATAGGCGCAGCAGCTCGAGAAACATTAACACCGTTTGGCTGGGGCGTAGAACGAAAGTAAGGGAGGATGCAGCAAGTAACAAAAAAAAAATCGCCACTTGTGAGCAGAGCTGGTTGGTGCACTTGGTTTGCCTTTTTTTTTACTAAGACAGACTGTGGCTAGAACGGGTAGCAATGTGAGTGAGGAGCACACACTATTTTTTTATGTTGTACGATCGTTCAACCACAGAGGACTCACAGCTTAACTCCGTCACACAGGAAAATTTAAAATCTTTGGCTTTTAATTACATTTGTTCTGGAGCACTTTTAGGTCCGGTTGGGTTGTTTGTTGTAGGTACGCGCATAGGATGGTACCGATCGACAGGACGCAACGTAACACCGCATGTACACTCGAGCGATCTTCATGCACAGGACACAGTAGCTGGTAACGCTCTCTACACGACGCCACACAACCGACACTGACACGCTCACGAGTGGTTGATCCTTTCTTTGTAGCACCGTCCAGGCACCGTCCTAGGCGAGTGGTATCTAGCGAGTGAATGACAACTCGCCACGGCCCGGGAACTACTAGCAACAACAGCTCAATCTAACACACACACACACACACACACACACACACACACAGCGCCGTAAAAGAAAAATCGGTCCGAACCTGGTGGGATGTGCGCAACGATCGGCAGAAGCTTTGTGACTGAACGTGGCTCGTTCGAACGGATGAATCAATACGCGGGCTCCGCAAGTATTGACGGATGCCGGGGCACAACGCCACACAAACAGTATGAGAAGCTGTACCGCATCGCAGCCTCCGATTGTCTTGGTCGTGTCTTGCTCGCTTATCAGCGCACAGGCTGGCAGATATATCGGAACGCGCCGCAACGTACGCACATTCGGGTGAAATGATCCGAAGGTTATCCGACGCAAATACGACGAAAGAAGAGTACCGGGAGGGTAATTGTGCCGTTGTTGTGCCCACTGTGCCATTGATAAATGATCGTGATCGTGTCACTAATTTCCACGCTCACAGGAGGTGTTAATTCAATTAAAAGTATAAATCAAATGCCATCATTAGGCTGGGACAGGTTGCGGGCGAGGAAGGGCCATTTGATTTGGTGGGCGGTGAGAAAGTGTTGGTAGTTGTGACGTCGTGTTACCATCCGTTTTGGGTTCATTTGGAAGCGAATTTGTCATCGGGTGTAATGTTTCGTCGTACACAAAGGGGACTGCGATAGTACACACTAATACTGTAAGGGGTTTCGCTTTGAATGGTTCGATTAAATGACGTTACTAAGAACCTTTCTATTAACTTTATCCATGTATTTAATGAGATGTGTCTACAAGCATGATAGATACCTCTTTCTGATTTAATGACATTCTCAAGGGTGCACTCCTTCACTGAGGTGTACTATAAACTGCCGACTCTAAACCTTCAAGATTATTTGTTTAAAGCTACGGAAGCTGAATATAGTGCCACAAAGTGCCATGAAGCGGTCTGCCTAAACTCCAAGAAATGGCTAGAGATAAAGCAGAATAGGGAAATATCGAATAGCCAATCAGTTCTTGATAATTCTGCAGTTCAAGATGAGGTTCGACCTTCGAATCCTCTTCAGTACGTAGTATTACTTGGCCATTGCAAAATTCGAAGGCCTCTATCTCAATCTCGCTCTCTTCTTGGCCTGACGACCTCTTAAGGTCGTGCCTGAGTAGCCAGACTTAATGATACCACGTAGTTGTATAGTCAGTCTTTACCACGAGGGAACGGTCCGGATGGGATTTGAACCCCGGTCCTGCTGTGTGAAGACTGGCGCCGTTGTCGCCTCCATCACCGGACCGTCCTCAAAAACCCCAAATCACCCATGGAGAATATGAAGCGAAAAATAATAATAGTAACGCTTGGTAACGCTCGGTAACGCTTTTCGTTTAGTCGGTTCATTATTCGTCGACTTTTTCGGTCGACTGGAATGTAGGTGTTACTTTAACTCCAACTATTTTGTTTTCATTGTTTATTACTTCTTCTCAAGCACACTCGTTTGCTAGTCATCTACCTGGAAGGCCTAGCAACACCAGATGCTAGTGTGACGAGACCAAGATCATATCCTATCTGCATCATTCATTGGTGCTCTGGCCTTGACTATCCAGCGATGGCCTATTAAGGCTTTGGAAGGATTGCAACCTGCTGTCCTCGCAAAGAATAGAGTGTTCGACCTATTTAACACACCTCCAGCCGTTAGAATAAAAGCTCGTGAGCGAAAACCCCAATCTCTCACCGATGTGCGAAGAAGCGATCCTCTAAATATGCAAATTATTATAGCCTTAACCTTCATAGTACGGGCTGTGTCTGTGTTTTATTCCCCGCCCGGAACAAACGAACCAATGTCCGGCTATATCTCGCTTTCTAAGAACTCTTCTTCCACCCTCTCCCAAAAAGGTCACGTACTGGCGGTGTCTATTGAACTGACTGGGGGGCGTGTAGTTCCGAGTTTTCGCCCACTAGCTTCGCGTGACTACCGTGGCCAGTCGACGTGAGATGTACGCACATTCCCCGACGATGTACCGCTTTTAGCTCGCCATTCTGTATTGCGATCGGAGCAGCGATCGTACAGGCGTTCCTGTACTGGCAGCATCGGCAATGCCATGTTCTACACGTCTGGCATTGTCGAGACGTAGGCTAGACGTGCCTTCACAGCTTCTGACTGCTGCCCGCAAGCTAAGAACAATTTACGCACATTCACCTAATCCGTCTCCAAAGCGGATAAAGATTCCCTTTCGAATCGCCGTAGGGAAACAAGCGGTGAACACACTTCCTGATCGAGCTTCTCGTATGACGTGCTGACCGTTACGACAAAATGGGAGTTGATTTAAAGCGTAATGGCCGGTGGCGTTCCCAGTCTCTGGTTAGCAAATTAGCGCTCACTTTCTAATCGTATCGGAATCTCCCTGAAGCGCGTAGATCGCACACACTCGAGGGAGATCCACTCCAGATGACTAACCTGGCCTGGTCAGGGCTGTGTAAATGTTTTGCTTTTTTCCGTGTGTGTGTGTGAGTGCTTCGATTCTTGATCACGACTTAAGGGACATTGGCAATTGTGTCCCACAGACACACACAGATCCACTGAAGGAAAATTAACGGTTTCACAGTTTGATGATACTTTAGCAATAATTGGCTGGCTAATTCTACCCGATCGTGACACACCGAATGTACGAATCGATTATCATCGGGCTGGATGGGAGTGAGTGAGCGTCCCACAGCACGTGAATCATCTGTGGGGCTGGCCAGCTGGAATTGGGTAACTGCAACTCAAACTTAAGGTCCATTTGCACAGCCTGTTGCCTGCACTATTCCAGGTGTGCTATTAACCCTAGCTGTCGCACGTTTGTATAAGCAAATAAAATTATAAGCACGCGCACCGAGCAAAGTTGCAGCAACTGCAGCATTTGCCCCTATCGTCCCTTACCTGGTTTTGAGGGCTTTCACCACTGGTCGTCCACTGGTTATGGCAGAATTCCACTACACCTTGCAGCACCGACACAATCCTTGCGCAACTTGGAAAACGCTTCTTGCTCCAGCCGGGTACGGTAACTCGTACGGGGTTTGCAAGCAAACCTCGAAAGGTAGGATTGCTACCGGCGTACGCCTTTTATAGCGCCTGTTCTTCCCTGCTCTGCCGGTGACGCGGTGTGAAAGATTAGGCCAGAAGATAGAGAAAAAAGAAGAACCCCTGTTTCCCGATATCATACTGCAAACAGCATCACGCGAAACGCGGTAGCTTACGGTGCCATCACAACGTGATCATTCCCTTGGTGAGAGCTTCCGTCCGTGGGACTCGTCAACAAGAGGCATCCCACCAAATTATTCACCAGACAGATAATGCGGACGGCAATGGGCGACGATAACCCGTTGCAAGAGTGTACTTGTTTGAGGAGTTATATTTATGGTGCCCGCGCGTTGGTGTCCTACCGGGGTTCCGAAAATGGATCGCACCGAGCCACAGACAACAGCGCACGGGGTAGTGTTGGTACCACAGGTACCGGATTGCCGAGAGCCGTCTTCAGAGAGGAACCTAACGACGGGGGCTGTGGTGTGGAACGGCATTTATCGCGCGAGGATAAGCTTCTGCAAATTGCCTGTCACGAGAGGGCGATTGTGTGTGTATGCTTGGGCAAGATGTGAGATATGAGCGATGTACGCAAACCCGGGTCCCTTCTTCTCCCGAAGCTCCCATGCACGGCCGCTGCCACGGCGGCAGCTGTTTAAACAGTACGGCACTCTCGCACACGCAGAGCAATGTGTTTTTTTTTTCGTTTTTGGCAGGCCCACGATCATTCCCGTCTCGGGAAAACCTTGATCAACTGTGTGCATTAGCGCGGGTTCGATGAGGAGGCAGAATTATACACGGTTTTAGAATATGTTGGGAAAGTTTTTTTTGGAAACTGCACCACAACTGAAGCCTCCAAACAGATTGAATCTGATTGGAGAAGTGAAATAAAACCGTTTGACCTCCAACTCGAACCAGTTCGGTCCAGTTTTCCAACACCACCTTTTGGGTTTTATGTTGTGGTGTTGTTGCCACAGTTATAGCGCAATCTCTTCTTGCTTCCACTCACATAATCACTTGTTGTTAAGTGACTCATGACCGTACCTGCTGGTCGTCACTTCCGTCCTGCTTAATCGCCGAAAGGTGTGCTGTTGGTGTGTGTGTGTGTGTTTGCGCGTCGGCGACACAGCTATTCGGACATTTTCATGGCCGACTGTACGCACCGGTACGAACTGGTATGATCTGCCTGGCAGGCTGAACCGTTGTGATGATGGTACGATCGGTAGCTTTTAAGTAACATTAAGCAATCGAAATATAAAGTCAAGTAGGGAATTATTATAGTTTCTAAGAGGAAGAGTTCGAGATGTTCAAAGGAACCATGATGGACAGTGCGGCCATATTGGTTTACTGTTCACGGCGCTTAGGAACAACGTCAGTTCCTCTTACTTTTAGTCGTACTTATTATTGGAAAGGGGGCCTCGTCGGTAAGAGCACTCCATTAGTCTTACTGCATAAGCAGCGGCGAGGCCTCATAAAAAGGGCCTCGGATTCATATCTTTAGCTGGAAGGAGCCCCAACTTTCAATCCGCCTAGGATCTCCAAGACACTTAATCAGGCTACTGGCAACGATCCCTGATCTTTGTTTATCTGAACAAAACTTCAGAATCAGAGTGTTCAGCATATTGTACTGACTCACTTCACTCTGAAGAAGTTCAAGTTACTTTCATGAAGACTTCTTGGTAGTCTCTAGGTAAACTCTCGGTAGTCTAGGAAGTTAGAGATCTTCAAATGACCCAGAGCTTATTCTTTCTGTTATTGTGGATAAACTACAGAACAATGTGCTAGAAAATGTGATTTATGTGTGATGCAAGACTAGGAGTGGTCCGGTGGTAAAGGCAACAACGGTGACGGTCTTCATACGGCTGAACCGGGGTTCAAGTCCCATCCGGACCGTTCCCCCGTAGTGACTATCCAACTACGTATCATTGAGTCTAGGAAGCCAGAAATGCTAGGCATGACCTCAAGAGGTCGTTAGGCCAAGAAGAGAGGGAAAGAGAGAGAGAGAGAGAGAGAGAGAGAGAGAGTAAGACTTCATCACTTTTTTAAATGCGAAGATTGTAGCTCCATCGCAATTAGCTACTGTTTCTCAGAAGGATATGCGTGTTCCAGAAAAAATGGAATTCTTATCTTTTTGATAAGAGAGGCCACAAAATCAACAGCCTGTTAAGTCGAGACTTAACATGTAAGACCAACTAACCAGTACATATCCACTAAATCATATCCAAAACAACGGGTCTTTATAATAGATGACCAAGTATTCAAATCGACATGGAAAATATCCAAATGAGATAAACTATTCTCGTCAATCGACCTTTGAACCTTATATTGGCCACCATTACAGTACTTAAGCGTACGCAACACCTGCAAAAGATCTGGGATCTTCATCTGTTGTTCATACACTTTCACTCCAAGGATTTAAAGTTAGTTAATTGAACGACTTCTTAGATCATTCCTTCCCTTTTTTGACTTACGGAGACTTAGTGGATACTTATAGAAAAAGGATTTATAGAAAAAATATATCTATTACTTTAAGTAGCTTCGATTTGTCCCTTCAGACGATTTTTCATACTTCAAACTCCACCAGGTGCTATGGCGATCACTCGACCACAAGCGGCGTTTAAGCCACCGTATGGCCCCACCGGATGACTGCTAGCAACAAGCGCGGCCCATAGTTTAACCGCGTGCGCATGAGCAAAGCCAAAGTACGGACGGGACGCGGGCCGCGGGACTATCCAGAGGAAGGATAATCAAATTATTCGCCATCTAAATTTGTCATCCCATCTAATTCAATTTGGCTCAATTGGACGTCACTTTGCCGGACCTATGGTTTTACGCCATGCCACACAGGAGTGCGCGTGTGTCACCGCGTGTAAGTGAGGACGGCGAGAGAGGAGAGAGAAACACAGTGAGAAAGTGAGACAAAACCACACACAGATTATCATCCAAAATCGGGAGTGATTTGGTCTCTGCTGCGTTTTAAGCTTACAACAATCTACGCGCTTTTACGCGTTGCGTTGCAGAATCGTGGAACCAAAACACGCGGTGTGATTCATGGCCCACGGATCACGTTTCCACGTGATCCACGCCGTACCGGTGGGCCCGCGACTTTGAGTGACAGTTGTTGATTTTTTACCTCGTTGCGCTTTCATCGCGCTATCGTCACCTGGTGACGGCTCTGTGTGTGTGTGTATGTTGAGCTTCAGAATTATCCAGACTTTAATAATAAAAAAACGAACTGCACCCAGCTAAAATGGAGTAATGGTCTGCGCAACAAAAGAAGGAATTCTCGCCATTTTTTTTTTTACAATAGCCAACTACCTCATAAACTGGTGCACCCGGGTTTGTGCATCAAGCATGCCGGTGCCCTTGGTGGAATGTGGGCTATCAATGGGCCAATATACATATGCACAACAGTGTAGCATCCCGGACGAGGTAGCTTTAGCACCTTTGTCTCTCGATAAGCAAACACGTGCGACGCGTCGCGACTAGCACCCACCTGTATATCGACTGGCATACGCGCGCTTATGCCGTTTGGCTGTGTGCGCATGAAAACAAATGCGCGTTGTTTTCTTCTTCTGCTTCTTCTTCAAACAACACATAACACCGGTGGTCACTTTTGTGCCAAATGCGCATGCATGTTAGCACCATGTTTATGATCACCTGTTTAGTGTAAACACAACATGGCTGACGAGGAAGCTGACCGACCGATCAATATGGCGCCTTGATGTGACGAAAAGCTGATCACGTGTGGGGGAGACCCTAGGACCGGTTTCCGGTAGCGATATCGTCCTCCATTTCGTGATGACTCAGGACGGACCTAACGCAAAACAAATCCCCAAAAGAGACACACACACATACACACGACACGATCGCCCAATAGTCCGAGGCGACGACGCAACCTTTTGCGATATTTGTCCTCACAATTATCAGTACCGTGGACTACTACCTACTACGCCGGCAAGCGCCGAAAAGCTGCCTACGGTGGTGCTAATGTGTCAACACCATTTGGCGCGTGCCCGTTGTCGCAGTCTTTCCTCCTCCAGCTGGTGCTGCCATTAGCGCGGTAAGGTTGACCCAAAAAATGGCAAGCTTTTTTGATACTGCTGGCGACGGGGCCACCCATCACACAAAGCTGACCAGGATAATCGTAATGCACTTAGCAAGTTAAACAATGTGGCAAATTTGTTTGGCTGAGTTTACTACGCACTGTGTGTGGTAACAGAGCGATTTGTTGGACTTTGGCGGTACTCGTTGCACGGACAACACATTACCTTGAGCACCTGGAACGGAAAGTTCGATCGTACTGTGCTTATCGCTCGAGCGATCCTGACGTGGCCGCGTTGCTACACCTATCCGCCTCTTCCACTGTTTCCGAAGGACGAGACAATCCACCAGTAGCCATCGGCTTATTCACATCACCCTCTAGCAGCGCTAATACTACCGTCCACTACTGCACCGATTCCCGCTCACAACTGTTCCAACTGGATGAAGACACAGCACGGGGACACGATGGGCGACATCAAACAACTGACTGCCAGCTGCTGCTCGGAAGTATCAGTGAATGCTTGCGCAGTACCGTGTACCGCGCGTCGTGTACTTGCGGCTGACGCCCGGCAGGTCGCACGATTCTATCAAACCAACCCTCCCCCCGGAAACTTCCACCATCTTTTGCCACCGCTTTTCCCTTTCACCCGAGCTGCATATACAATACGTCCAACGGCAGTGGAGCTAAGGGTGGCACATCCATCCAGCAAGCAAGCAAGCAATGCGAGTAATCCAATAACAATGCCCAATCGGAGCGCACCGCCGCCTCTGCTCCAACCTGTGCGGAAAACCTCAAGGTTCAGGGGGGCCCCTGAAACCCTTAGCCACCCGTTTAGCGCGCTTGCCAACGACGGTGGTGATGATGTGTGGCGAAACAGACAGCGAACCCTTTTTTGTATTATGCTGCTGGGAATCGGAGCGATTATGTCTCTTTCGTGTATGCACTGTGTAACAGGGTCGCAATCACACACACACACACCTCCCGTGTTTTGTGAATTTTCGAAAAAGGGAATTAATTTCTCTAAAGTCTTTTCTTTCTGGTTGTGGAGCTAATCTAGCATGGGACGGTGAGGAGGAGTCGCTACAATGATGAACTCTATCAGCTGGAGGATGATTGATAGGATGATGCCACTATTGCGTGGTAGGCTCACATTGAGATGAAGTGATGAAGTTGAGGAGTCCGTTAGTGAGGACGGTTTATTGGTTTGACAGACGATGGCGATAGACTGGGAGAGATATAGAGAACTTCTGTAACAGATCATAGAGGTTCACTAGGCCAAGGAAGGAGGAGATCATTCTCTTAAAATCTTCACGAGTCTTTGTGGACCACTTCCAGATTCTAAAAGAAAAGAAGCGCTGTTGGGATTCACTTTGTGGCTATTAGTGTAGTCTCATGTCGCACCAACTGATCGCTTTTCAGCCTTATGATACTCACCCAGTTCTTACTATAGCTGGTACAATTTCTGATGAGTAGCAAATAGATGCATTACTGTGACGTCGGAGTTCCAGATTAGTGATACATAGCGCCCTGCATCTCGTCGCAATGGTGTCAAAATACTCTTTTGATCTGCTGATTCTTAGGCTCTAAGGGCAGATCTTTTTTTAATCTCTTCTCAAATGTCCGGTCCCATATTGTCTCAGATTATCCTCGATAATCCTCAGATTATTCTCCAGACGTCACGCAGTTGGATAGTCACAGCCCTCACTATGGAGAGACGGTCCGCGGATGGGATTTGAAGCCCGTTCCTGCCGTGTCACGACCGGGGCTTCTATCACCTCTACCATCGTTCTCCCATCTTATTAGGCCTTATGAAAGTCGTACTGCTACCCTTGCTAAAATTAGCTACACTTAGACATGACTTTGTGTGATTTGCGCGAATTAGCGGAACTGTGACGTTGGATTTGAAGAAGTTAACAAAGGCGAAAGTTTTTTTCTTCTACGACGGACAGGGTAAGAGTGATTTTATTTCTAAAGTATTACGGTTTGGTTGAAGGATAGGGATGGAAAGTAAATAAGAAGGATATATTAAAAGAACATTCGGACCATAAAGTATCAGGTACATAAAGGGATCATTATGATCTTCGTCCATTGCGATCGGTCTGCTCTCCGGGTAGGACAGGATATGGTTGGCAGCATCGCTCGAACGGAGTTTGCTTTAGGATCGCGTACAGACACGCGAACTCGCGAAAGCCATCATTGTCCTGACCGATTTCTTTAGTACATGCACACTGAACAGTAATGGGTCATAGTGGAGCCCACGAGCGGAATAGCGGTTGAGACCCCTCAAATTATAATATTAAAGGGAAACAACAGGATTTCCCTCACCGAGGAGGCCCCCCTAAACGATAAGGCCCCGAGCGGCCGCTCCTGTCGCTCCTAGGCTGATCCGCCACTGACAACCAGTAGTGGATGTGTATAAGTGTGCAGTCTTAACGACACCTTATTAGATTCCACAAGAGAGGTCTGAAGACCTAGCCATGTGGGACATCAAGCTTTTATTGTTAAACGTGTTCTGCACATCAAGGATGATAAAGGCTTAGAGATTCTGGCCAAATCAATGCGCTAATAAAATGTTCGGCAGAGCAAATCATATACAGAGTGTAGGGTCTGATCACCGAACGAATCAGTTGCCAGGTAACGGTCTATGGTCGTTGAGCCCTGGACAATAAGTCTTCTCGGTACCTATCGTAGTTGGTCGATGAATCCTCAAGCTTAGGACCAGAGCAAGCCATTTTCGAAGCAGCGCGTTCGCTATCTTGTTGACATCCTTCGTCGTTGAACAGGTACGATCACTCTTTTCTGAGTTGTATACAACGGGTTTGAAGAAGGAAAGCTTTGTGAGAATCGATCACTTCAATCTGACGCTTCTACAACACTGGGGAACTCCATCCAGGATCAGTTAGCACGATCCGAAGGGTTTATCACCAACATGGTAGCGTCAGATGCGAAAGCAATTGCCAGCATTATCTTATCCCATTTAACAATATCGTCGACCTTTCCTTAAACTATGGACATCCGATCCAGTTATCCACTCCCAATTGGCCAACCAAACTCCATCCATGGACACCGGTTCTCATACAAAACTACTATAAAGGAAGCGCACTGCAATTGTGTTGTTATTAGTTTTTTATTGTTTCGCTTTGTTTTGTTTTGTTTTGTTTTTTATCTTTATCGCAATATATTTGATCACTTTTTGCGGTTTTATTAATGTAAATTCACGAGTTTTCTCTTCTTCCCAATGCGCGAGTGTGCTTTTGCCTTCTCTCCACCAGCACTCTCTCTCTCTCTCTCCCTCTCTCTCTCTCTCTTTCTATATATGTATATTTTCTCTCTCTCTCTCTCTCTTTCATCACTCTTTCTCTTAAACTCCTGCTAATGTTTACGTTTTCTTCTCGTTTTTAGTATTTTTCTCTTCTGTTTTTTTTTTTGTTTTTGCTAATCCGTCGCTTAGTTCGCTTGGTTCCACTAACACAAAGTGTTAATCGTTAATCCGACGCTCTCTCTCTATACACATACCACACCACCTAGTAGTACAAACGCGCGCCCACGCTTTCGTCCTCTTTTCTGTTGCTTGTGTGTTGTCGGCTTTGCTATGCTGCTAGCTTCTGGCTCTTGTGTGTGTTTTATACTATGCACGCACTCGTAACGGTCTCTTCGGCCCCATCCAATATAGTCAACAAAGTTCATATATATATACTGCTTGTTCTATGAGTTCGTTCCGGCCGACAGAGGTTTAGCATTGAAGAACCTGCTTGCACCACTTTTACGGTTCTGTTAATATATCATCTTGTTTGAAATATATTTTTACACATCTGTGCGGGTTAACCTCCTTGGGACAACAGTGAGGTCACTATGTACAGTTTGGTATAAACCAGCACTCCACCGCTCATGTCCGCACACACACAATCAAAAAGGGTTTGCCGATCTACCGATGATTCAGCACTAGAATTCTTCTAAATGTTTAACAAACCTAAGGAGACACTTTCCTGCGTCCATTGCCGAATAACAAAATTATGAAACAAAAAGCAGTTTAACATAGGCAAACGTACGAATAAGTAGATTAATCGACAGCTATGCTGTATAGCAAACTAAGAGCCTTCCAAGCCCACTAACTCATTCAAACGATTAGTAGCAAAGCGTAAGACTCTGACTAATGATCGCTCGCACGATCGATTGGTTCTTCTGGCAGGCATGGACTCGCATCAAAGGATCGAGCAAAAAAAAAGGCAAAAGAAAAACAACCAAAAACAAAAACCCTTTATGCCAAATTACCGATTTATACCGTCCGAATCCTTTGTTTTATTATTATCACACTTCAAAGCTTTCCCACACTACTGCAAAGTAAGTTCGAATAGGTTCTCGGTGTGTTTCTGTTTGCGATCGGGAAAACAGATGGATGGCAAGATGGATGTTATGAAGAGAGGGGTTGCGGGATTCACCAGTGGCGGTTTCTTCACTTAATGGTTAACTTTTCTACCTTATGCCGATGATAAACTAAAGAAAGCAAAACAAACAAAAAACAACGCACACACACACAAAGAAAAGGCAAGCAAAATTGTCGAGAAGAATTCGTCGCTTCGTTTTTTGGTTTACAACCACTACAGCACACAACAAGCACAAGTACAGACGCCCGAACAAATACTAAAAAGGAAATAACTCCAGCAAAACCGGGACAAAACACACACGTTACAACGCGCTAGGGAAAGGCCAGCAGTAGTGAGCGCGCCAGCCAGTGTCTCTCGTTGTATCCTTGCGCCGCCCTGCGTGCGCGTGCGTGGCAAAAGTTTAACAAAACCTGCAACAAAACTCATGCTGGCGGTGTGTGAGTTTTTGGTTTAGTATTTCATATTTGTTCCACGATGTATTGTTCTTGGTAAAACGAAAACACTCCAGACTGCGCACGATACATTTGCACAACTAGCTAGCCTAGGGCGGCGCTTACCGAGGGTCCCTATCATAGTTACGTGTCCGCGCGTGTGTTGGTGTGCAGTACACGACTAAACAACAGTGGATATAGTGGGGGGTTTGTTGTTGCCTTTTATGCACTTCAACCTCTCTCTCTCTCTCAATGCCTCAATCGAGCTAACTAAAACACCTAGCAGGGCCAGTAGCAGCAGCAGCAGCAGCAGTGGTCGTCGTCGTCAATCTGGCGGATGCAATTTCTGCAAACTGTCGTCAGCACGCGCTTTCTCGCATCTTTCTACTACGACCGGGCGGTAGATAACAAAACCTACTTTGGCTATACAAATCTTCATCGGCTATAATTTAAACACAGCGTTCCTCACAGCAAGCACCGCGGATTTGTTGTTTACGAGCGAAGAAGGCTTGTTCGGGGTTTTTTTTTGTTTTTGTTTGTAGCTTCTTTCTCCGGGAGCGTGAAGGGGGGGCAGTTAAAGTTGGTCGCAGTTGCTTTCCCAAATTTATGGGGACAATTGGCCGCGGGGTGGCCTAAAAGCGTGCGGCCATTACGATCGTATCGTGCTGTGGTACATCACCAAACACAACCTACCCAAACCACGATATCTAAGCTGTCCTCGCGCGCGCATTCGAACGCTTCATCAGATCAGAAACTCGCCAACTCTCGCTCTCTCTCTCTCTGTCTCTCCCATTGCACACAACAACAGCATCAGTTGATGGTGTACTCCCACCAATCCTTCTCATAGCCTTCGTGTACGTGGTCCAGCAACGCTTTCCGACGCTTCTCGCAGTATCTGGAAAGGAGGGGCGCATAAAGAGAGCGGTTTTAATCACACACACACAATCCATTTCGCGCCTAGTGAGCTAAAACGTTCCACCTTACCTATACTTGTCCTGTACTTTCTGTTTTATGTCCGCCAAATTTTCCGACGTAATATCACGCTCCAAGTACTCGGATAACGTTTCCGTGGCCGTTTCCAAATCTTTCTGATTCTCCTCGAAGATCTGCGACTGGTTGTTCTTTTTCAGATAGTAGGCAAACACGTAAGTGCACATCAGTGTCTGGCGGCATTGGCAGAGAATGTCTACGGCTTTCTTCAGGAATTGGACCTGCAAACAATTGGTGAGCAAAAGGAAGTTCGCATGATCAGTAAAATCGGGTTGCGTTGGCGCGCCATGGTCCTATTACCTCAATCCAGGACATGTTATGCTGCTGCATTTCTTCCATCTTTTCCTTTACCGCCGCATACAGCTTGTGTTCAAATTTAAGCGACTGCATGTGGTTGATGTAGCGATTGTAGTAATGTAGATATCTGTAAATAGGAGGGGGAAAGCAGAATAATGTGAAATTCTAGTCGAAAGTCCTTGATCTGAAATGTATATCTAAGGGGACTTAATTGCTTAATTGGACCGTTCCCTAGCTATGCGTATGAAGGAACGGTCCGTCGTCTGAACAATGTCGTCTGAATATATACCAACAATAATTCTGACCCTTGGGGTTATCGAGGCGACAAACGGCGCCGGTATTCATAAGGCAGGACCGGGATTCAAATCCCATCCGGACCGTTCCCCCCGTTCAAGTCTACTACGCCAATATTGGCAGGCATATTTCTACTTATTCCTACCAGTCCCGACACCGACAATAAACCGTTTACAAACCTTGCCAACGTTGAACGCAACCTCTCCTGAGCGTCACGCGCCGCACGCGCCTCATCCTCATCGTATCGGTTGCAGTTGTACCAGGACGAACCGTGCGGTTCCCAAGATCCGAGACATACCCAGCAGAAGTCATGTTTACAGTTTTGATTTTTGCATACCTGTGTTAAATGTTGAAATCGTTCGTGAAAGTGCATCCTCCCATCGTTCATCGACCACCCCCTGTTAAACTCACCATATGGTTACAGCCACCGTCCTTCTCTATTGTTACATTACACTTCGGACACTCCTTCGTGTTGGCGGCGATCCAGTTGGAAGTTTCCGAATCATCATCACACTTTTTGATCCATTTCTTCAGCAACTTGCACTGTACCGGATCGTGCCAATTTTCGCCACACTCGAAGCAGAACACGTGGTTGCACTTGCAGACAACCGGTCGCGGATCGACGTACTGCACCCTGATCGCGTACGTACAGTCGGCCGATGGACACCACCGTAACAACCGATTACACTATGCGGAGAGAGAGAGAGAGAAAAAACCCAGGTCATAGACATTAAAAACAATCGATTTAGTAAACAATTTTGCGGTGTGCGATTAAGAGTAGTGTGCTGTGTGTGTGTGTGTGTGTGTTGATGTGCCTCGACGGGCTGGGAGTCACTTACCTCGACAAAACTATTGGTGATAAGGTGCTGGTATTTGAGTCTGACTCGCGAATCCTGCACCAATCGCATTACCGTTACATCATCGACCAGAATATCACATCCATGTGCCGCGCACGCTATCGACTGGCCGAGCCCCTCCTCGACGATCTTTGTGGTCAGGTACTCTTGCCAGCATTGCGTACAGAAACGGTGCCCACATTCCAAACCGGTCATCATCTGCCGTGGAGGAGATTGGGAAAATTTTACACAAAATTTATTTTAAAATCCGTTGGCGTGTGATTTCGCTTGTGTTAAATAAAGTTTAAAACATGGTAGCGGTGGAACAAACATCTGTAGCATGGATGACCTATATGGAAAAAAAGTGGTCTACGCGAGAGCTTTTTGTATCGTATTTGATGATTTTCAAACCTCGTGCGGTCTCGGCCTACCATTTCTCGCTTTCTGTTACTCTATTTTACCACGTACGGGGACGCGGTTTGGATTGGGATTTTAATCCCAGAGCTGTCATGTGAAGACTGGCGGGCCATCAGACCGAGGATCCGGATGGGATTTGAACCCCGGTCCTGCCGTGTGAGGACAGGCGCTGCTGTCGCCTTGGCCACCGGACCGCAACGCAGTCATTCTTACTGTTATCAAAAGCAACTGAAAAGCAGTGCTGAATGGCCTTTATTTGAAATCAATCGAAGATGACTCGTGGCCGTCCTATAATTCCAATGCAATCCATCTCTTTGGTGAAGCTCCTCTTAAAGATTTAGCTAATTAGGGTGCCGGGGGATCAAGGATAATTCCTTTGCTCGCTAAAGAAGTAATCATTGATGTCACATCTATACTGAAAAGAGTAATTTTGTAGTCTTCTTCCTTATGAAACCCGCTGCGGAGTACGAGGACATATGAAAGACCAAATCTGTTGAAAAGTGTCTGAATTAATAGAGCGAACTTAGTAAAGGCTCGCGAACTAAGCGCTTGCATAGGAGCAGCTTGGCCCGGACTCTGTAAACAAAAATTAAACCAGTATCAATTATAAAACTGATTTTAAAAATTGCTTGGCAAAAAAGCTTCATGACAACTTCAATAATCTCCTTATTGTTCTTTGGCTACAACAAACTCTTAAGATCCTGCTTGCCTTTTCTTGCTTCCTAGACCTGATTTGACCCGTAGCTCGGTAGTCAGTCCTGCGCACGGGTATTGAATTAGCTGCAGTAGTTGAACGACCCTCCCCTTACGACACTATTGCATCATTCCCTTCACATCTTGCGTTCAAGCCATTTAAAAAATAGACAGCACAATCAAGCTCAACCAAATACCTTATCAAATGAAACAATTTGTTACAACAAAAAAAGCTTCAAGTTTCATTGCTTTGCCGAGTGCAACTTTAATGGCCTTGAAAGCCACTCGAAACAGCAGTGTCATGTGCTTGTGCGACACACACACCAGAAATGATCGAAGCATCGTCGCATCAACCGACCAGACTTTTGGCTACATTCGGCACTGTTTTTGTTTTGATAGAGCACCAGCAGCACCGCGGCGACATCACGTATCCGGAAAAACCGTTGGCAAAATAATGAACGTTTTAATTTTAACCCGCCCCGTGCACCGATCACAGAAGCAGAAGACTGTGTACACCTATTACAACGGTGGTGTGTTTGGTTGAAAATAACCAACAGAGCGAACGACGCAACAACAACGGCCATACCATACACATGCATCCCTCTAAAAGGAGAAAAAGATTCACTTTCAAAGGCCAATGTCAATGTGTGATCTCTGGCAAACGGGGGTGACACGAATGTTCGGAGCATCATGTGTGGTAAGGTGGGATGATCAAGCTACGACGAAACAAAGAAACAAACAAGCAAACAAAAAACACACGCCGCTTACACTGGGAGGGAACGTTGAGTAGCATATTTCACAATCCTCCGTTCTGGACTTTTTGATCTGCAATGGAGAAAGACGAGAGAGGAGTAAGATTAAGAATGTGACTAATGGACAGGTGTGTACACAAGAGCTGGTTTGGCACATACCTTTGGCTTGAGTGCTAAACTCGGCTTACGGAACGGGTTGATAACGTGCGCATCCTTAAATAGCTTATCTTGATCACCGTCGTAGAACCGCTCCATTAGCTTTTCCTTGTCCCATTTGAAATGGTTCAACAGAATTCGGGTGATGGTGGCAGGGATCTGTAGGGGCAGGCAAAAGACAAGACAAGTATGTTAAGCTCTTAGCATTAAAAAAGAGAAAAGCAGTTCTATGAAACATAAAAGAAAGACTTCCAGTTTTGAACTTTTCCACCAGATGATGGATCACAACAAACAATACAAGTTTGACAGTTCGGGTATACCCTCGTTTACAAACACCTTGACCGTGTCAGTCAGACGGACGGAGCTCACGCACACACCGCCCAAACCATGCACAACACGCACACACGACGCACTGTCGAGCAATCCAGAGCCAGCCAGCCAGCCAGCCAGCCACTACCAAGAAGAAGAAAAAGTGATACGCAAATACGGCTGGTGGGGCGTAAAACCAACGGGGCTAGCCTCCCAGACCTGGCGCAGCGTTGTGGTGGTGCAGAAAAATCGTAACGCAATTAATATCGGGTAACAACGGCGGAAAATGAACGTCACTCACATGCCCGTGATGAATCAAGTAGGCAGAAAAATTGCTCAACCCCGCGTCGGACGGATAGCAGCTCTCGTTGGGGATGGCCGAAAAAATGCAAATGATTTTCCACGGGCATTGGGGGAGGGGTGGACGAAGATGTAAATGTGTGCAAAGGCGTATAGCACAATGACCTAGATACACCTTCAGAAACAACAATTGACAGTTCTCCGTGAAGCCAAAACAAAGAGCACCACACCACACAACAGTGTGCGGTGTGAAAAGCAAGGAAAAAGGGAACAAATATGTCACCGAGCAGCAGCAGCGCCACCAACAGCCCAAGTTTGCAAAGGACAGAAGCGCGCGCTTCGGTAGAATGTAGAACAATGTTTTCCCTCCTCCGACCCTCGTGTCTCGCACAATGACCTCGAATTTTCCATTGCTTTTCCTCCAGAAGCCACAACGCAACGCAGCTTCCCGACGTTCTTCCGACCTCTTCTGTGCCAATCCCCAGCACTCCGAGGAAGGAAAGCTGCAAAAATTTGCTTCCCGCTTGGGGAGCACTTCAACTCACCTCCACGACCGTGTTCACGTCCTTGATGCAGTCGACCATATGCTGAACGATTTCGTCGGTCGTCAGCACATCGTACGGGTACTCGTCCGTTTCCTGGCCACGGTCGCGCGGATTGTTGATGTCCACGTCCATCGCAAAGTCGTCATCGCCGCTGGACACATTGCCCGAGTCGTGCTCCTCGAAGCTTTCGTCATCGGAATCCATTCTCACTTCCGGGGCAACAACAACGACAACAGCAACGTCGACGACAGCGAAAGACCTTCACGCACGAACTACACACAACGCGGGCTTTAGTGCTGCTGCCGTTGCCCACTCAGGTTGATGATCTGTTTACGTAGCCGCTCGCGTACGAACTTGGCCCCACACACTCTACTCGCTCGCCCCCCCCGAAAGGACGGTGGTCGAAGAGAAGCAGGAGACGGGACAACGCAAGATTCCCTCCTTCCTAGCGCGACACACTTGATTGACACACTTCGAAACTCGCGGAAGTGGAGCTACACTGGCAACGGATTCCTCGCTATTGCTGGCGGCAGATATTTGCTCGATTCACTCGTATTCGATTTGGGGTTGTGATGATGAGATGTGGTTCCGAATCGTGGGGAACCGTCGTGAAGGGGAGAAAAAAAACTTCTTCTTCTACACGAAACCACCCCCCGCACACAGTCGCACACACCACCACACACACACACACACGCTTTTTCACTTGAATTTTCCAATATACGCTTCGGGTTCGGATCGTGTGTGCCTGCTGCTGTCTGGTCACGGCCAGCCCACACTACTGCACCACAGCTGCGAGAGAGTGTGGAATCACTTGTGATTTTTTCTCCCCCCAAAACCTCGTGTGCCGTACTCCTCTAC
Organism: Anopheles stephensi; assembly: GCF_013141755.1. Classification (NCBI taxonomy): domain Eukaryota; kingdom Metazoa; phylum Arthropoda; class Insecta; order Diptera; family Culicidae; genus Anopheles; species Anopheles stephensi. The sequence goes on along the minus strand of NC_050202.1, from coordinate 17,084,012 downwards.
CGCCTGCCCATCCAGCAACGGTAAGCACACACGGCCAAAGCAAAAACGCAAATAAAGCAACAAACGTAACAGCACACACGTTTGTAACCTTACGGGCACTACCAGCGCGCACCAAGGCGCAGCACCACACGACGACGACGACGACGACGATGGGGTAGATGATTTGGAGCGATCGAAGCACGCGAAGTAGGTAGCAGCAGCAGCAGCAAAATCGAACAGATTCACGCAGGTTCGAACGATCCGTGTATCACCACACTGCAAAGTCGAAAAAACGCAACGACGAAAACGACAAATAAAACAGAAACCCAGAAACGTTCCCGTGCTACACCACTACACACAACCCGCACGGGCACGCACGTAGGGTAGCTAGTCACAGCAGCTTACTCACACACACTCTCGGGCACAGTACGGCCAGCAGCAGCCGTGTTTCATCACACACTACCACACACTCAAACACAATTGGTTGTTGGGTACCGTTTTGTTTTTGCTATTCCGTGCCTCTGCTAGCTGCTGCTGCTGCCACTGCACCGTAACGACCACGAACACAGTGTCACTGGGGAATTTGTGAATATCACGCACGGCACCAAGATTTCACACCCGAAAAAATAGCCTCTTGCTGCGAATGCAATTTTGTTTCGCACTCTCTCTCTCTCTTGTTCTAGTTCTGGTGAAGAAAATCTGTGGAAAGAGTTCAAGCACTGAAGTAGCACGGTGTAAACGGTACCGCACCCGAAGTGGATCGCCAAAGTTCGGGTTTGTGAGTTTCGAACGCGAAAATCGAACATCGGGTTTTCGAAAACGGTAACTTTTTGAATGCAATCAGCTGGTAAGCGTTGCCACATATGGTTACTTTGTATTTGAAGCGGGCCTTTTGTTAGTGCTGTTTATTGTAAATAGATCTTATTCGTAGAGATGGCTTATAACTTTCTAGTGACGAATAAGGAGAGTTGTAACGGTTTTCGGAAACGAATGTTGAATCGGAATTCGAACAGCGAATGAAGGCGATTTTCTACGTCCACGTGAGTTCAACGTGGCGGTTTAATTGCAACATTTGTAATTTTATATAAATTACCCTTTTTTTCGTACATTGAATATTTATGCTTGGTTTTTACGTCATTGAATGCTAATCTCTAACATTATAAAACGATAATGCAACACGATTGAAAACAATCCGGTGGTTTGGTAGTAAGAGCTAGTCCAAGGAACCACCGTACGCAGCAGTAGTTATCCACATATCCGAATAAATGATCGGTTTTGGTCTTTTAAAATAGTCAACTACAAAATTAATATTAACCCTGCATTCTACACTTACTAAGGCATGCCTGGTTTGTCTCTGTTAGGTATTTCCACGGTATGCCTTGTAAATCGAGATTCCAAAGATTCCTAACTAACTCCGCCGGCATGAGCATACGCTAAAGGTAATCCTCATCTTTAAAACCTAATATAGGACCAGCAACTGGTGGCCGCATGTCCTTAGTCTGGTGCTCGAGAGGATAGCGGTGCCGGTCTTCACAAGGTAGGATCGGGTATCGTAGCCCATCCGGATCCTAGGATCCAAGTCATGGAAGGCAGTAATGGTAGACCAAGATCTTGTAAAGTCAAAGAAGAAGAAAAAGTTGTTGAATGTGTAGACACTATGTCCCAAAATAATTTAATAATCAACATTATGTGGCAAAACTGCAACAGGCATTATGTGGCATAACTGCAATAGGCAACCTGCATTTCCAATGGTAATGGACTGATATCAAATCATTTTAAGATCGTCACCCCGTATGCAGGACTGTTTATCCAGATACCGGAACACTAATTCAAAGATGCCAGTAACAGACCTCTCGAGGGTTTTAAGCCAGCTGGAAGAAAGAGTAGTATAATTGTTCGCAATTAAGCCAAAACTGAGGCTAAATAACATTTTTGTTGTTTTAAGATACTTGTTTTTCGTATCACTATTTGTATGAGGCCTTTCTGTGTCAGAACCGTCGAAGGAAAGTCGCTGGTTTGTGTCTTGAATATGCAGCGCCTGAAAGTATGCAATTCAAAAAGATAGTTCCCCTTTGAAGTTTTGCGCATCAGAGCCTAGTTTTAGTTGAACTTTACCCTGATTTTTTTCTATTAATTTGCCATTAAATGCCCATTTCAAAAGTAGGTGTTTTAACTACTTCCTCATTGGCTCCTTGGCCGTCTTTCTGTGACTTGATTCTGCCCGTAGCAAAGTAGTCAGCCCTGCGTACGGCGAGGCGGTCTGGAAGGGATTTCTAGTTACTGGTAAGATAATCTAAAGTATAGTACTCCATAAAATATATCGCATATAATTATGAAGCCAAATTACGTTAATCATCAGAGCAAAGCTTCGCAATGTACAGTACTCGACAGAAATCGAGACCTTTCGAAGAAATCTATTGTGCCATTCAGATCAGCATTGGAAAACGATTAAAATTATTAATAATTTCCGGGCGTTCTCCAACAACGCTACTGCAAAATATTAAAGTCAAACGGCTTGCTTCTTTTTCCTGTAACAAGGCAATTTAACTCGAAAAAAAATCCACGCTTCGTTCGATAAAAACGCATCCCAAATGCATCATTGGGCTGACAGAAAACAAAAGAATTTACGCATATTGCACCAATAACTAAAAAAGAAAAATAAAAAACAAAAGCAAACCAAACAACAACACAAGCTCCGGCTACCGGCGACCAACAACGTGTCTTGTGATGTGCGCGCGTATCACATAAACGCGCCTGCAATCGGGCAGAGGAATCTCGCGCAAACACGGAAGCAGCGTGCAAGGGGCAATGAGTGGGGCGGGCAGGGTGGTTGGCAGGGCACGCAAGACGACAGGAAATGGCATTCGGGCGAGTGGGGAGGTGAGGATAACCTTCTCCGCACACAATATATACATGGAATCCGGTTTTTGTGCTTATTCATCGACATGATGCCGCGTGATTGTGGAACGGCCACCAATTTTTGTGCCCTAGTGCGAGACTATTCTCGTTTGCCAGAGGAACGTAAACTCATCATGGTCGTTGCGTTCGTTCGTTTTTGTTGTTGTTGCTGTTATGCTGCAGCTTCTATCTTCCGTCACTCCGTTTTTTTGGGATTCCTTTTCGTTGCATGGGGGTATTTTTAAATATTGTTAACACAACATTCTTTCCGGCTATTTATTATGGAATTTGAAAACGGAATAGTTTCTATAAGGTGAATAACAAGTAGTTTACCATATAAATATTTGAGCAAAAACCGTGTTATCACCGATTGATAAGCCACACTTTGGTAACTCATAATGCGTCACGTTCTTAAGGTGTGTGTTTGTTTGTCTATTTGAGTGTTGTTGAAACCTGATGAATTTTTTACGCTGTAACAAGTGACGATGAGTAATCGGGGAAAACTTATTTGTCATCCATTATGTGCATTAAAACCGTGGAAGAGATGCATTTGCGTTGGTTCGATTAAAAAAAAAGTGACGTCATGTAGCCTGACACGTGTGACGAGCACGTAGCAGGTGTACTTAAACAATGGATTAAAGCATTATGGTTTTCATGTTGGAAATTCGTATGAGTTTGGTGAGCTTAAGCCTCTACTACTTCTTCCTTGGCACTGCAACCTCGAAAGGTCTCGGCCTGCCATTTCTGTGGCTTTTTGTGACTTGATTTTACCCGTAGCAAAGTAGTCAGCCCTGCGTCCGGGGAGGCGGTGTGGATGGGATTTGAAACCCGGTCCTGCCGTGTGAAGACCGGCGCCGTTATCGCCTCTGCCACCGGACCGCCTCTCAAGAAGGTTGAGGCTCTACACCGTCAAGAAATCTTGATCTTGCTTTCTTGGCTTAATTCTACTCATAGCTGGATAGCCAGTCATACGTCCGGGGAGACAGGTCTGGACAGGATTGAATAGCCAATCCTGGCGTGTGAAGATCGTCTCGGCCACCGAACTCTCGCTAAGTTTAAGTATAGTAATACAAAAACATATTTGAGTGTTTTCTACATGAAGCTTTACTAGATCAGCGGCTGTATAGAGCAATGTTTTTCTCCCTAGTATATATTTAATTTTTTTCCGCAGGACGGCCTAGCCGTATTGGTTAAATTTAATAAAGATTCCATTACAAAATGAAAACCCGAGCCCTCACCTCCTGTCGCCTGATCAATATTTCCATAAGTTAGTATATCGGCATTTATTACCGGAAGGTGGTAAGGTAAGGAGGTCCCTGCCACATAATTCCGCCGTCGTCGTAGCACGAAATTTGTAGACCAAAACAAAACACACGAATGGTTTAATTTTATCCTGGTTGTGTGTTGCGCCAGTTTTACGGACGTTCATGATGATGATGATACCGTCGATGGTCGAGACCCAGCATTGTATAGGTGTGGTACGCTCACAAAAAAAATCTTCTGTATTGAGTGTGTGTGTGTGTGTGTGTGTGTGTGTGTGTGCGTTATGTACACTTTTTGTACTAAAAAAATAAAAGGATCTCCCAAAACAGCCAACGCGTCCCCCTGCCAAGGCTGTTCTGTGGCGAAGGATCTGCGTGCGAGCGAGAGGGCAAACTTGATATCCTTTTCGGAACGACACCGCGCGAGACGAGCAAAACAACACCGGTGGGCAAGTAAAATTCAATACAGCACAATTTAGACCAAAGCTGGGATTTTTTGCGTCCTGGCGGGAAAAAGCATGTGGGATGCATGAAAAATCGGCGGGGTGAGGAACCGGGCCGGGGCAGCTAGATGGTGTGTGTGTGTGTGTCGCTGGTTTACTGATAAAAGCGGGACGTTGTGTACCTTTCGATTTTAAGATCAAACGATACGGAGCGGGAAGCGAGATGGTGTTGGCGGGTGATACAGCAAAAAAACAGGAAGAAGAAGGGCAATAATGAACGGAACCCACCAGGAAGCCGGGTGGGTAGGTGTGGACGGATGTGGGTGATGGTAATATTTTTGAAACATAGAACCTGGCCCCGTATCTCCCGGGACGCAGGGAGGTTGCGCCAAGGAGGGAGAGACGAAGGAGGGTGACGCGGTTTAACACGCGATTTATAGCACGGAGAAAGGTGTGTCGGTGTGTGTGTGTGAGTGTAACGGTGTATGGGTGTTTAAATATGTGTTGAAAACATTGGCCGAACACGGCATGCGGCTGCAAGCGAGTGCGAGATAGAGCATCGCGTTAGAAAGAGACAGAGAGCCTGTAGAAACATAGCAACTTAAGTGTGTAGGGCCGCCATGTCTGTCGAAAAACACAACCAAACCAGGAGGCTGGAAATAAAACACCACACCACTACCAATCACCACTATTAGCAACGTTTCGAGCATAATCAACACACACACATATACAAAAACCCTTCAAACATTAGCAAACAAACAACAGCGCAACCACAGCCATCTGGGATGGAGGTAAGGGCAGAGTGTGTGTGTGTGTGTGGTGCTTTTTGCAAGCTTCGAACCTACGTATCGTTGCGTTTGGGTCCCGGGATCTGGTATACGGCTTTTTTGTCACCTCCAACCCAAAACAGGGGGATGGTGGTGGGGCAGAGAAGGGGACGAGGGCGAACCTTTGGCGCGTCCGGTGCTACCAAATGACCGCCAAACCAAAATGAAAGCCTAAAACCCGAACCCAACGCTCGAAGCAACGACGGACGGGTATGCTCGACAGCGGCCGACATCCAAACACGGCATATCCAACCACCTCTCCCCAAACCTCCCACCACCCCTTACCTCCCCCAAATTCCTTCCTACCATGCCATCTGTGCTGCTGTGGTGTTGTGTATTCGCCGAGACCATACCGAAGCGCTGAGCGAAAAGGGCCCTCGGTTCGGTGCGAGACTACCTCGAATCGTGCTTCCGAGCAGCGCTAGCTCACCAGCACACATTGCTATTTACCAATCCCACCCACCCCACCCACCGACTCACACCACCGGCGACATCCGGAACCGTGTACACGCTGTTCGTCGAAACCCCTGCTGCGCCCTGCTGCTGTCAGTCATCGCGATCATCCAGGACCTAAGCTTCGGGCTGGGCTGGGCAGGCAGCTGGGAGTGGGAGTTTATATATGAAGGCGAAGCGGGCAGGGACCTATCCGGGAGTTTCTGCGAAAGCTTCAGCGGCCATGGTGGATGATGCAGGCAAGGTTGTACGGAGCAGCGGTTTAACCCTTCGATGCAACCGGAAGACTCAGCTTAACCTCAGCGGGTCAATCAACGATTTTTTTTAGTTTTTTTTTTATTCATAAAGAACGGCCTGGTCGTATTGCTGATTTTTTTTTAGTTATTTAAGATTAATTTTGTAAACAGTGTTTAGTTGGGAAATAGAATAATTTACCTTAATTTTAAGAGTAAAAGGAATTGATTTTAAGTCTTAAATTAAGTCTTTAAATAAGGACACAAAGGGCGGCCCGGTGGTAGATGCGACAGCGGTGGCGGTCTTTACACGGCAGGACCAGGTTTCAAATCTCCTCTGGGCCGTTCTTCCATAGTGAGAACTGCCTATCCAACTATTCGGTAACAATAAGTGTAGTAAGCCAGAAATGGTAGGCTTGACCTAAGATGTCGCTCGGCCAAGAAAGAAGAAGAATATGAGGATAATTCGCCAGGAAATCAGGGCACAATAAGGACTTAACTTAGCTGTAGTCATAAAAAAACGACGTGGCTTTTCTATGCACAATTAAACTTAGGGCTAAAACTTAGTCACATGTTTGGACGCCAATACAAATAAAACAACAGCAGATAAGTAGTCTGATGTCTTGGCCATTCCTGTCTGCACTATTTCAAATCTTTCTGAGCTTTCAGCGATCAGTTGCTACTTCATTGTGGATTCAGAAATGATTGCTTGAAGTCCTCAGATAGAAGTTCGGCCAAAACATGTATTGGTCGCTTCTTAGATCAGGTCTCGAAAGGTGTCCATCGATCGACTGCTCATTTTGAGTGCTCGTCACATGCACGACACCCTCTGAGACGTGGCAAGCGAGTCTGGTACAGTAATATCCATCTTGTCTAGAATGTTTCTCACCGTTTGGGCAGATATTCTGGCCCACAATGCGTGTCCCAAAATGATTGGTATCCTCGCAAGATTCTTCAAACATTCGGTTGGTAACAATATTTGTCACCGCAGTGCTTTATTGCACATACTACCTGCTGAAGAAGACTATCTAAGTTGACTACCTAAGGTATTTAAAATAGTACTACGACAACGTACCTGTCATAGGCAAGTATGACTTGAAAATAGCCGATTGTACATCTCGAACCTACCCCTTACAATTCTTGATTTTCTTGTTACCTTACTTGACTGACATGTCATGCTATGACTCCAGCAGTAAAAGACAGGTAAACGTGGTCTTGTACCTGCAGATCACAGTAGTTCATTTGTAACTGCCTTGATGATCTTCAATATTAAGTAAAATTGTTTTGAGTTTAGTTATATCCTATCCTTTTCCCTCGAAGTTTACTGTTCCTAGTCCAAGTTCTGGACCGTTCTCCCGTAGTGAGGACTGACTATCCTACTACGTGGTATCCATTAAGTCTAGTAAGCCAAAAATAACAAGCATGACCCTAGAGATCGTGAAGCCAAAGAAGAAGGGGTTGGGAACTTCTAATTTCTTGTGGACTCTCATATCATAAGCGATGATCTAAACGTTTTGCTTTTGATTCTCGTCCAATGAGTGTCCAAAGAAACGGACACAGTTTTCCTGTCAATACCTTGTACTTCCGCCATCTTGGAAGTTTCCATGCCATCGAATGATGGAGACATGGATAGGGATATTTCTATTGTTATTATGCACATTTACATATTTCCTAGGGGCGAACGGGTGGTGAGCCGACAACGGCGCCGGTCTTCATACGGCAGGACCGGGGTTTAAATCCCATCCACATCGTTCCCCCGTAGTGAGGACTGACTATCCAACTACGTGGTATCATTAAGTCTAGTAAATCTGAAATGGCAGGCATGACCTGAGAAGTCGTTAGCCCAAAGAAGAAGAAGAAGAAAATATTTCCTAAGCAACATAGTTCTTAAGCAAGTACAGCTTTAAGTCTCAAGTATAGTTCTACAATCAAACCCTTGATATAATTTTTTATTCTTCTCTTCTTTTTCCTTTTTTTTTATTCTGTTTTTCTCTGCGTTTGCATCTGCTTCTCTGAAAACTACATCCTCAGAATATCGTGAGCTGCCGTTTTTGGTCAACTTAAAGTTGACCGCAGAGCCATTGACAGTCAGTCCAACGAACGAGGAAACGATCCGGATAGGAGGATTTGCTCATCAGAGGCTATCAATATCTCTCTGTTAAAATTAGCTTAGTACGAACTTCACACCTACACCTAGGATTTTGTACTACTCAATTTTCCAACCTTTCGCTTCTCGGGTTCGGTTACGAAAATGTTGCAAATTCAATACACTCAAACACCAGAATACGATCGGGATGGTTGATTGCAGGCAACAACAGCATCAGCAAAATGGTGCCCATAAAAACCTCATCACCAATGTACCACTGCCAGAAGAACACAACCACATACCGGGCCGGGTAACTACCGATGGGAAACCAGGTGAAGGGCACACTGTCGGGCATCGTGTCGTTCAAGCAAACCGTGGGTACCCCTCTAGATTGCGTACCTAGCAGCGCGGGAGGAGCAGCAGTGTAACCGCGTGGGGGGGGTGGGGTGTCACAAAACTGGCTTTATGAAGGTAGAAAAAAAAATCGGCCATAAGACAACCCAGCAGGAAGGGGGTGGTTGGTAGGGTAGGCGGTACGCTGTGAAATGTGGGATTAGAAGGGGGCGGGAGGGAGGAGGAGAGTTTGAGAAGGAGGTGGTGGGTAAAATCGATGGAAAAATAGAAAGGAAACAACACAGTGCCCTCTCGTTGCTAGGGGTGTACGTTGGTATGGTGGTGGTGGTGGTGGTGGTATTTGTGATCGCAGCAGTCCCAAACTATCCCACGAAAAGTGTCGGGGTGAGATGGGGTGTGAGAAGAGCGGGAAACTCTGGAAGGGGGAAAATTTCCAAGAAACTAGGTTTGATCACATAGTTCTGTCTCTCTGGTGCATTTCACCACCAGCTGACGGCGCATTGGCACACACACACACACACACACACACACACACACACACACACACACACACGCTGTGCGCCAACGCATACGATTGCATAAAGCCAAAAATTGCTGATTGTGTTTCAGTGTGGTTAGAAAAAAAAAAATTAAAGCGGTAAAAAAGGTAATGCACACACACAGATTTAGAATTCAAATACAGTTGCACAATGGATATACAGGTGTTGCTCAGGTCATATAGCAATTGTATCTCCATGTTTAACACGATTGCTTAGATTGTGTGTGTGTGTGCTGTATCAAACTCGCGTATTGTTTTAAGCATGGCAACACTTGCTATATGAGTAACGACGCTGTAAAATTGATCTTTGTTATACGACGAGGAAAATACGGAATGATGCAAAGTGTACGGACGCGGGGCGGACCGGCGGAAGGAAGAGAGGACGGCGGTTACCAGCGAACAACACGAAACAAGGAAAACATCTGCGATGAAGAGATGATAAAGGCAAGGGAAGAAAAGGGCACGAGTAGCACGCGGGATGGTGTGCGCAGGATGCGGAGAACGGAACACGAAAGAACAACGACGTTGATACAGCCAGAGGAGGAGCATAGGGTAGCGCGGAGGGGAAGGAAGGAAGAAGCAAGCGGCGGAGTGAAATGACAGCAGCAGTGAACCCCACACACGCACGTACAAATTCACCGCCGTGAACGACGACGACATCGGGCGCAACAACGAACGAAAAATCTAAACCCTCCGGGTGGCCGAAACCTGAAATAGTCTCCCACGTTCGCCGAGGCACCGAGAAATTCGCTCAACCGGGGGCATTCTTCCATTCCACACACAGCCAACCACTTAGCGCGCGTAGAGCACGCAACCCAAAACCCGACCGAAACCATGCAGCAGACACACGCGCTCACACGAACGCAGCTGTCTCGCTCGCTCTCTCGTATCTCTCTGCTCGCGCTCTCACCGCTCAGCAGCAGCAGCAGCAGCATTGGTAGCCTTAGTTGCGTTGGTTACTACACTAGCCTGCGCATTTATTTGCTCCTATCCAAGTTGCCCAAGCTTAGCAAGCGTGAGATAGAGAAGGATGCAGCAGTTTGTGCGAAGCTATTTGGCTAGCGCAGACGACTCTCTTCTGCACCCTTGCACACACACGCGCACACCCACATGCACGGTACGCGGTGTGTGATGAGCGCTGTGAATGAAAGGCAGGATGAACGAGCTGTTGAGTGTGTGGGGTGGTTGGGAAGGTGGAGATGGTGGGGGAGGGGGGGACGCTTGAAGGGCGGCGGCAACGACAATGGAGGAGCGTGAAAGGGGGGATGGAAGGAAAAGCGAGGGCTGCTGCGATGAAAGATGAACGACTCGCTACGAATGTAGCGCTAGACTACGGCAGACACACACGCGCACACATGTACGATGGAGCAGCAGCTCTTGATGACGAAATTTCGTTGTTTTAAAGGCATCAGCACCGAATCTCTGCGTGCAGGGAGCGATAGGGCCGCACGTTAGAAACAAAGCTCCTCAATCCCCCCCCCCCCCACCTCCTCCCCCTTCATAATTCATTTCCACGGCCAACGCAACCCGCTGCCCCTCGCCCCCTCCCTATCCCATCTTTGTGATCGTAGCAATCAATGCCATCAGCAAAAACTGCTCCTCCCCCCTTCCATTGGCCCACACCAACATTGCGGTACGGAGCAACGAAATGCGAAAACCTTCCCGCCGGGAGTTTGCGAATCTCGGCCTTTCCCATGTGTATGGGCGCGTACCCGCGTGTGTGTGTGTCGGGGGAGGAGTGATGCGAACGTTACGCGTCCGCCGATTGGCAAGCGGGGGCCTGTGACCATGGAGGACCTAAACGTCCGCACGCAGGGCAAAAACACGATAACCCAAATTGTGAACTACTACCAGATCTCTGGCTGCTATAACACTAACCAAAACCCCAGCTTGAGGGAACGCAGCTCATACAACATCCTCCCCAAGGGCAAAGGGGGGAGTGTACATGAGGTACAGAGAGGTAGAAGTGAGGAAAACCATAAACGAATGGTTAGTTTTTGTGTGTTTTCTTTAAAAAAAAAGTGTATTTCGTTCAGGAAACGAAACAATGAAAATAGGGTGCGCGCGAAGAACGATAGGAAAGGGTTCCGCGAGGGCCGAACTGTATTGCGCGGAACCCTGTGACCCTGGAACCTAGTCCCCCTTTTCCTGTGGCGAGGGCTTTAATAGAAATTCAATCCACCTATTGCGTTTTGTGTACAACAGCAAATGTGCAGGATTTTGATGGCTAACAACTATTGGAGAACAACAAATACGGGCAGTCAAGTAGATCTATCTAGGAATCTAGTAGAGATATCTAGTCAAGTAGATCTGTTTAGTGTTTAAAGTAATTAAAGTTTTCAAATCCAAAAATTTTTATATCTCTTTTTTATTGGGCACTTCAACCCCGAAAGGTCTCGGACTGTCATTGCTGACCTTCTGTGACTTTATTTTACACGTAAGCTGGATAGTCAGCGTACGGGGAGACGGTCTGGATGGGATTTGAACACCGGTTCTGCCGTGTGACGACCGACGCCGCAGTCGTCTCGACCACCAGATCGTCCCACTAAGAATAATATAATAGCCTCAAATCGGTAATTTACGTCTTTACACGCTAATTTATATGTTTTTTATACGTTGTGTTACTATAAACTGAGATAGCTTTGACAGACGGCTCGGTATTACTGGCGAGAACGGTGCCGGTCTTGATACGGTAGGACCGACGTTCAAATCCCTGCCGAGCCGTTCCCCCGTAGTGAGAACTGACCATCCAACTACGTGGTAACATTAAGTCTAATAGGCCAGAATTGGCAGGCTTGTCCTAAGAGGTCATTAGGTCAAAGAAGCTTTGACAAGTAGACCGCTGTCAACAGTGGCCACATACTTAACGATATGACGCATGGCACTATGTGTCTCAGCTGTGACATAGTAACCATCATGTCAGACTGCCATAGGACATTTAAAAGCAATTACAGGACCTCGGCATGTTCATTACCCTACGGCACCGGGTATGCAAATGAGATTGCTAATGATACCTGGCTACAATAAGTCAAAACGGTAGCGGAAAATGCGCTACTTTTTCGAATTTAAACTCTTGCCCTTGTCTCCTGATTCTGGCTACCTGATGGCTTTCTTACCTAATCCTAATGATCTATTTTATCTTCTCTCTTTTGAATGTATTCGTACATTCTGATACCCTTTGCAAACGCACTGGTATTGGTTTGTCATATCATAGTCCTGAGGAACTAATGTTGTAGTAGTCTTGTTGCTAACTACCCACTTTACACCATCATGGGAAATTGCAAACAGTACCAAGGACATTGATGCGTCATCGTATTGTGTATCTTCGACCCCACCAACACCAGAAGATCACATGACGTCAACTCATGTTGGGTGTCTACGCGTATCTTCGTGGCCTAGAAAAAATCGGCCAGTAAATATATTTGACTACCCTACAAAGCCCGCATCTCACAAGTATTCCATAATCCATAATAGTCTCGTTCTTACCCAGCTTTACTGAAGCCCGTCTGGGGTTCATACTTTAATCGCCATCGATCGGAACGGGCAAAATTATGGGTACGAAGATATTTAAGGCATTTGGTAAATAGCACCCTTGGTATAAACTTTATACTATACAAGCAGGTACACCTACCTACGGCGAGAGAGAGAGAGAGAGAGATAGAAGGAGAGAAAGAGCGAGAGAGAGATAGAGATCAAAGATAAAGCAACGGTAGCAGAACAGCAATGCGAGCCAGAGAAAGATTCAGGGGCAGTAGTGGTGTTGGTGAGGGAAGTTGTTGGAAATGTTGCGGAGAGGGAAAATAAGAAACAAAGGCAGATATAGAAAGAAAACCCCCTTACCAACGTAAATAAAACCGAACGCGAAACTGTATACTCGTTCGGTCGATAGTCTCGTTCGCAGGCGCCTGTAAATGTTTTCAAAGATGGCTACAAAATTAATGCTGAGCGTTTTTTTTTTGTTTGTGGTGTTTGTTTAATCAGTTCCCCGGAGCGTGGATGCATGTATTAATTTTCCACTAGTAGAGAAAGATATTATTCGACCAGAATGATTACACTAACCAGGGCGGCATGTTGCATCGATACCGAGAAGATCACATAGCAACCATTATTAGCCGCTAGACAACTGGGTGTAATTGTAATTGCGTTATCAAGCGCTTCAGCGGAAATGCTATAGGGGTCTCTCACACTCTCACACATTATTGATGTTCATGTTCATTTTTTTTTCGCCGTCGTCTGTAAAACAACAGACGGAGAAAGTACACAACGCCAAGGGATGCGTACACTATCTCGAATGAGATCAGTAAGCAGTGTGCGCTCGCCTCGCCTGCTGAACAGCGGGATGCATTCGCACGAAGAAAGGAGCCTGCTCTTTGCATAAATTATTCAACAAAAGGGGAAGTTTTGCTACGCGAAAGAAATTCGACTTCTGCGAGGCTATAGAGGCTTAACAGCGATACCGTCAGCCCAGCAGCAGTAGTCTCCCTCGCGTACAGAGGCTACGGCTCTGCGTTGGCCATACGCAGCAGTGGTGGTAGTGCAGGGCGTACCCAGAGAGTCATCAAATTTGTTTGTTTGTCCGACCTTCTCTCTGGATTCGTTGGCTCGGTTTGCGCTTAGCCTTGCCTATCGCAGCACACATATGGGTGATGTTTTTTTCTTTTTCTTACTGGTAGTTGTGTGTCCGATGTTTTTAGAAAACGGGTAGCAGTATGTGTACAGTACTACTGCCGCCTGCACACACAATCAACTAGCAGCCATCCGCGTGTGTGTGTGTGCGTGATCGTTTTGATCGGGACAATCCCAACGATTTTGCCTAGCAGCTGGAAATTTCCTTCGATTGCGTGTAGCGATAGTTGGTTACGCTGATGCAAGTCATGGTTTCGAAAGGCAACACAATGGTGGCTGAGAAAAATATCTTGAAGCAATCGGGAAATTCTTATTCTAGCTTACAATTGTAGCCGATAACGCACGCAATGGTTCAAATGTCCGCTCGTTTGAGCAGACACCATGCTTTGACCCGACCCCGGTGATGGATTCTTGGAAATGTTTGACTTCGCATATCTGAATGAAGCATCCGTTAGGGGTGCATTTCGAATTTGTTGTTACACATTGTTTGCTGATGATGACCTTCCTTGTATGTATAGTTCGAAAGAAAAAAAAACATCAGTTTGGTAGTTGATTGTATGCAACGGTTTGGGAAAAGCAATATGCACAATGCCCAAAATGCATATCCCCTCCCTTACTTATCCCCCTTGCTCCGATCACACAACAAAAGCCTCCACAGCATTGCACAGTGAGCGATTTCGAACCACTTGGCGGGATAAAACTATTTTTTTTACGATGGGAACTAAATTGTGTCACGTCCATGTGTCATAATTATACAAATAGCAATAAAATCGAGCCTTTTTATTAGGTTTTTAATTCGTTCTGGAAGACGAACAATTTGATTTTTCTCTCATTATAATAAATATTTTTCGTTCACATTTGATCACGATTAGGTGGATTTTTTTTGTCTTCGAGGCATCCATTTTGAAGTGCAAACATGTTATAAACATGTACCTTTAAAAGGCCCTTGAAGTCTCTTGAGGTTCTTGGGGTCTTTTAAAAATAAATGGAGTCCAATATGAAGTTTTTGGCACGGTTGTTGAACAATTAATAGATTTTTAAGAATTTTATAACTAAACCCTATTCTCTCTTTTCTATTCTTCTTCCTTTTTAGCACTACAACCTATGCCTGCCATTTCTGATTTGTAGCTGGATACTCAGTCCTTCATGAATATATAAGAAAAAGATTCTTCTCAATTTTCTAATAAACATCAAAATCGAAAGGAACACCAGAAGTTACAAAGGACGAATGTTGGAAAAAATAACTTGATTTTGTGTTGTTTCGACATTTGCACTTAATTATTTTTAAATTTAAAAATGTATTTTGTTGTTGTTGTAAAAGCATTCATTTTTCTGCAGTTTACTAGTTGCGAAAGGAAATAATTTATTTTGTTTAAGGTAAATTTGGATGAATTTGTTTTGCGTGATTCATCCCGCCAAATGCCCAATGTGCATTGGCGGTTTCCAATCGAACGAACGCGAAAATAATTTTGTACGCACGTACGGGGAAAGAGCGTGAAGGAGAGTAACAGGGGGGAGGTGGCGGAATGTATCGAAATGGGGGAAAAAGAAGAAGAAGCAGAAAAAATAAGAAGAAGCACGCGAACGCAGCACATACGCAAATGCACGCAGCAGCAGTGTTAATGTGAGGGGAAAGAGGAGGTGGAAGACAGGGGAGGGCGCCGGGTGGTGGTTCAGACGAATCGTAAAAGGTTCAAGGAAAGAAAGGAGCTTCAACGGAAGAGAGAGAGGGCACAAATGGCGTACGGACGAGTGAGAAAGAAAGAACGAGAGAGAGAGAGTGAGAAGATAAAGAAAGCGAACGGGGAAAGAGACTTCATGCACGGACCAAAGGCGCCAAAGTATGTTTTCGTTTATATTAGTTGATTTTTGTTGTTGTTGTTGTTTTGCACGCTATTATTTCTTCTCGCATATACACCGTTGGCCTTCTTGCCCGTGGGTACTGATCGGTCCCGGAGCGGAAGAACGAGCGGAAGAAACGGTGATGGTGGTGGCGAGGCTAACAACACAACGAGGACGTTCGAGGAGTAAAGAAGGGGAAGAGGGGAGGAACGATGGGGTGATGGTGGAAAGAAGAAGCGAAATGAGGGCGTACTACTCTGGCTCTCTGTGGCGTGTATATACGTATGTATATATTGTATGTATTGTGTGTGGGTTTTTTTATCTCTCGTTCCAATCTTCACCTCCGTCGCTTTTCACCCTACTCCCGTCCTCCTCCTCTACCGCCCTCCGCCAAAACCCTTAACAACTCTTGCTTTTTCGTACATACACACAAGCTGCAACAAACGCCACTAGATTGCACAACCAAACACCATGGTTACGACCACAACGACGGTGACGACGGCGACGACGACGGTGGATGACGAACCCCGAGACAACCGAGACAAGCGATGGCGAAGGCGCCTGCTACGGTTTTGCGAGACTATCCGCCAGCGACTGCCTTCACGGTCTTTTCGCCGAACGCCGAGCGAAGTGTGCCGTGCGGTGTGTGTGCCGTCTCTCTCGCGCCCACGTGCTTCGGTGCGGTATGTTTGTGTGTGCGCGCGGATCTCCCTCTCCCTGTCGTGCTCTCGTGTTTTTCATTCGCCAGCAGCAGCAGCAGCAGGCAGCGTTGGGATTTCGATCCGGGGTTTTTCGGTGTTTTACGTTCATCCGTCTCCACACAAAATAACGACGTGTGGATGAGAGAAGTACGGCGAAGCCCGCACGCAGCTTGGTGTACCGTATATAGGAGCCAAAACCAGCCGTATCCCAGTGTCACCGAACGGAAACAACGAAGGTGCAGAAGTTAGTTATGCTTTGAAAAGGAATAATACACACTTTTCGTACGGTTTTTCTCTCTCGGAAAAGTTGTGCTTTGAGGTGCGTGAGTGTGTGCTTCCCTATTGTGTCGGGAGCCGTGCATTTTTCTCTCGTTGACGGACAACAAAAAACGGCGTGAAGTGTTTTGTTGCAGCGGTGGAAAGTTTTGCACCACTTGCACCAGCAAGTGAGCTTTGTGTGTGTCGTGCGCGCGTATGAGCGAGTGTGTGCGCTCGCGCGCCCGTCTATTTATGTGTGTGTGTGCGTCCGCAAAAAAGGGCAAGATTTGGCAGAGATCGTGAGATTCCAGCATTCCCGTGCAGCAGCAGCAGCAGCAGCAGCAGCAGCAGTGCGTGTGTGTGTGCGTAAATAAGCTTTACCCGCCTGCGTGTGGTGGTGTGTGTGTGTGCTGAAATACAAGTCCGGGCACGTTAGTACGAGCTGTGGGGTGGAAGGGTAAAGAAAAACGCCAACAAGAAGAAAACAACCTTGGCTGGTGAAGTAGTGTGCGTGCGCTCGTACGTGTGTGTGTGAGTGAGTGAGTTTGAAGCAATAATATTTTAGGTGGAGTGTTGGCAGGAAGCACACAGCACAACCTTCAGTACACCATCATCTGTTGTGTCTCGAGCACACGTATATACACACACACGGCGCTAGTATGTGCTGCTATCTAGAGGAGCCTATGAAAATTGTGTGTGAAAAGATTTGAACAGCCCGAAGGAAGAAGTGTGTCTCTGTGTGTTTGTGTGTGAAAATTCGCCACTTTTCCTACAAAAAGTTAACAGAATAACAGTGGAATATTGGAGGTGTAGTTAATTGGCGTCTTCCAGTTTGGAGTTAGTGTAGTGCAACAGCACATCATCTACATCCGGTTCCGACCCGGGTGGTTGACGGCAAGTGGCAGTGGCTGATCCCCCTAAGTGCATTGAAGAGAGTTTGTGTCTTCTTCCGGTTCAGAGTTCCTCGGTGTTGAAGTTCGAAAGCAAAAGTGTGCGTGTGTGCTCCGATAATAGGTGGTACAAGTGATATTATGATTACATAAAAGATTATCAGTTCTGGCGCAATAGGAAAAAGAACTGGCAACCAAACGGTACCACAACAACAACTACAACAAGAAAAAGTTCGTTGCTCGCTGCTACTGAACACCAATCTCCCCCGAAACGGAGAGAACCCCGGTGTGGCGCAAAGCGTAGTCGCCGAGCAGTGTCGAGCCCGCGCACGTGGACGCATCAAGCAATGTCATCCACGGCACCGGTAACGGTGAAACAGGAGAGGCATGATGAAGCCGAAATCAAGGAGATGGCGGCTAAGATAGTGGAGGCGCACAAGCAACAGTCGGCCAAGGCGGCAGCGGCCGCAGTCCAGCAGCAACAGGTACAGCCGACCCGGCCAGCGACCGTAACGGCCACAGTAACGGCCAACGGTGTTACACAGGGCCAGACAAACATACTGAACTATTTGACGCGCAAACCGACCACCGTGCCGGCGGCGAACGCAACCAACGTTATGGCGGCGGCCGGTGCGGCGGCGGCCACCGTTGCGCTGCCCCTGGGCAGTGGGCAGAGTGTGGCATCCAATGGCAGCGGCAAGGCGTACGATGGTGGCGGATCGGACGTGAACGGCAGTGGGGAAAAGAAGGCAAACGACGAGGAAAGCCAGAAGGGACACTTCGGGTGGGAGGTGTTCCCGAGCAAGGTGCACATACCGTTCATACTGCGCCAGCAGGAACGGTACTGTGCGGTGCGTATGGTGGAGATGAAGCTGCTGAACAAGTATCTCAACTACCTGCACCAGGACATCTACACGTGCACGTGCGTCCGGTCGTACTACATCACGGACGCGGAGTGCAAGCTGCTGAACGAGATTAACCAGAAGCACAGCGATATGCAGTTCGGGCGGGAGTTGTTCACGCTGAAGGATCTGGTCGTGCGGGTCACGGACGCGTACAAGTTCTACCAGTTCCTGGAGGTGTGCTACAAGAAGCTGCTGATGGGGTGCAGCACGCCGAACGACAAGTGTGGCTTCATCCGCATCAACAAGGAGTCGGTGGTGCCGTACACGGTGCGCGACTACCAGAAGATGGTGCCGCTGTTCTACTTCGAGGGCGAAACGGACAACCTGAAGCTGAAGGCGGACAACCTGTCCGGGTGGGATCTGTCGTACCTGAAGTTCTGCTGCAAGGTGCAGGGCATACGGAATGAGCTGTTCGCGAGCGATTCGGTCGCGGTCATCAGCCTGACCGACATCAAGGGATACTTTCCGCCCGGGACCGAGTTTGAGGATTACTGGCCGAGCAAGGTCGTCGATTCGCAGCTTCTGTCCGGCCCGAAGACCAACACCATCCACTGGACGCGGCAACCGGCACAGCCACCACCCAAAGCACCGGCCATGATGAACAACAGTGCGCCGACACGGAAGGCGGCCAGTAATGTCTACCAGACGCTACAAACCCAACAGAACATTGCCAAAACAAGCAACCAAATGAACAGTATTACAGCCGCTGTACAGGTTCGTTCCTCTAGCGTAAGGCGTCGTGTACACTTTTGGGGTGGCAAATTCTCCTAACCTCTTTGCTGTTTGTTCTTTCCTTCCACTGCACCTTTCAGGCCCTCACCAACAACTGGAACATGGTGCCATCGACCCATACCAACCTGCTCTCCCCCCAGCAGGAGCAACTGCTACGACTTAGTCAAGCCCAACAGGTATGAAAGCGTGTCCCCGCCCTAGAACGCGACGCTAGAGGAGACGGCAGTAGTATATCGCTAGCCAAGAACAGAAGAACAGATCCACTTTTTTGGTTAAACAATTACAGTTTCTTTCCGTATTTCAGGCGGCCCAGGCCCAGGCCCAGATACGCAACATCCAAAACATGCACTCGATGCAGCAGTACAACTCGTTCCTGAGCAGCATGTCGCGTTCGTCACAAAACCAGCAGGTACCACCACCACTGGTACGATCGGCACAGGTCCAAGCTCATCTGTAAGTACCATAGTATAGTCACCAGTAGAACGTGGGGCGAGCAATAATGCCCTACGGTGGTGAGCGAAAGGATATGTGCCGTGCGCCGTATCCTTTCCCTCCATTCGTGGGATCTCGCACTCCTCCGGGAATGTCCTGTTTGCGGTTTTGGTCTATCGAACAGTGAACATCACCTTCCCCGAGGAGTCTACCCGATCATCTGAGAGGTTGTTTTCTTCCGACACACATGCGCACGCACACTTACACACACTGTGGCAAATGCCGGCAGGGGGGTCTCCTGCTCGTCCTGGTCGGAGTGAGGCCGAGCGAGTGTTTGGGAGATCGCCTAACCAAACAGAACCCCGTTTCTGTACCCGTAGTTCAGTTATAGCCGTTTGATTGAGTAGCGTTTGGTTCATTAGAGTTCTGTTGTGCTGTTTAGTTTGTTTCCATTATATGCTATTCGTTACCATTTCATGCACCTACCCTTCACCCGAGATGTGGGGTTTTGTTGGATTTTTTTGTGTTATTTTTTATGAGAAATCGTTTCTTGAGAAGTAGTTTGAGTTTTAAGTTTCTAAAAACCAGTGCGGTAGGGCCCCTTAAAGCCTTATCCTTTGCCGCCGTGGACGCTGGTAGGACATAAACTGTCGACATGAGCGATTTTGACATTTGTGATTCAGAGTTCTGTTTAGTGATCTGTATCGCCATCTGTTCAAACTTTAGCCCTAAAACTTACAAACTTCTTACAAACGTTAGTATCTTTCTCGTTTCCTTTTACATTCTTAGTGTAGACACATATCATAGGGCTTGATTATTCGCATTTGTTTTTTGAAAAGCTATAATTTTGCTTGATTTATTGTCGTTTTTTAGGTTGTTTTTGGAACGAGTTTTGCTTGTTTAGTAACTTATCCTTGCACAAAAGCAAAAACAAACGAAAAAAAAAGAACCACCGATTTGTGTTGTTGCCTGCTTTTGGTAGAGTTATCAGGTTTCGTGGAACCCAAATTAATGTTATGACACCAAAACCAAAAGCTAAAAGCGTTGTTTAATACATAAACTGTTTCTTAGTTTTCACCCCCCCCTCATTCAGAGTAGCACTTTCCCTCCGTTGCAGAAAGAACAGAGTCAGTGGCGCTTGTGTGTGTGTATGGTGGTGTGTGCTTTCCCTTCTCCGCGCGATGGACATGGTCAATGTTGCTGGGTTGCTTCACACGTTACGTTACTCGCATCCGGAGGAATCTCGAAACTTAATCATATCGTCTCCCTAACCTGAACCCCCCCCCCCCCCTACTCCCCCACCCCCTTTTTCGCGTCACCTTACCGCTTTCTTTTGCCTCATTCGACCTGGTTTAGATAGGCCAACACACGTGCAAGTTACAAGGCAGTTTGTTTAGCTTTTTTTCCCCGTTCTGAAATACTGTGTTTTTCAGAAAATAGTGCCAATGGTATGGTGTCCAGGAGTGGCCGAGTTTTGGAGAAACATGCAGTTTTTTGAATGTAGAGTAAAGATTTTTGGAACGACGCGATATGCCCTTAAAAATGGCTATTGTGTGTGGAGCAATGGAGCTCTTGCGATTATGTGTTTCAAAGGAAGGAACTTCCAGTTGACTAACTTTAACGATATAGCGAATGTGCATGGGAAACAAGCTTTAAAAACAGCTACAGCTCTCTGATAGAAATTTGCCAAAAAAAAACGAGCCAAGCGAACAGATGGGATCACAACAGTGTGTGTTGTTTAGTGAGCGTTTCATGTACTTGTCAACTACTTTTATGAGTCAAAGAAACTGCATAAAAAATCCCGCAAAATACTCCGTTGTGTAATGATGTGCCTTCCTACAGGTCGAGTGGTGGCAGTGGCGCATCCTCAGTCCTTCGTTCGAGCACGAACGCCGCCAGTGGCAATGGCAATACCTTACCGAACCTAAACCCCGCTCTGTCCATATTCGCAACCACCAGTAGCCCGAACGGCACTGTCAACCTGTCCCGCTTGAATCAGCAGCAGATAAGCGAGCTTACGATGGCCAGTGTGGCCGGCATGGCTAATGGCACGGGTGGCGGCAGCAGCCGCACAGCGGGCAAGGCTAGCACGAACCGTAGTGCAGCTAGTGCTGCTGCGGCAATCGTGTCCATTACTGCTGCCATGGCATCCGGCAGGCAGCAGAGCAACAGTAACGCCAACAGCAGCAATCTGGATGGATTTTCCTTGGGACGAAACGTAACCATCACGCCGGCAGGCAAACGTGGTGCTAGCAGCAGCAGCGCGTTGGAAGAGTTGGTCGGGTATAGCGGTGTGGGCGCGAACGGTAGACAGCAGTCCGTAGCCGCCTACCCGAAGAATCCGATCTCGATCACGGCCGTACCGGTGGGTTCGCCGACGCGTGCCTCACCGAAGGGCGGCCAGGCAAGGCAACCGCCACCGGCCCTAATACCGGTCGGCGGTGGGACCGAGCTGATGGACAGTTTCGCCACCAATGGCGTTGATCTGTTGGCACATTTGCGGCTCAGTAAGGATATCGAGATCATAAACGAGCGCTTGCTGGAGGTGGGTCGTGGTGGTGACGGCGACCGCGGAAGCGGCAGTAACAGTGGCAAACATTTACCATCGTATCGGGAAAGCACCACCAGCGGCACTGGCACAGTAGTAGGTCCTCCGAGTGTGATAGTACATGATAGAAGTAGACCGGCTAGTAGTGGTAGTGGTAGGGGGGTTGAGTATACCAGAAATCAGAGCGTAATCACTACCGCTGGCAGCCGCCGGCATCAGCGGGACAGTGAGTTTGCCATTGGCACCGGTGCTAGTGACGGAAGAACGGCCTACCTGAACGCACTGCTCGCAGCAGGATTGTCGGATGTAATGGATCTATCTTCTACCCAAAGGTCTAACATGGGAGCATCGTTGCCCCCGCACCTGGTACAGCAGGCGGCTGCAGCGGCCGTCGCCCAGCAGCAGCAGCAGCAGCAACAGCAATCACAACAGTCCGGCCGGCGTACGAACGCTTCCGCCTCGTCGGGCCTGTCCGGAGGACGGGGCGGAGTTTCGATCAGCTCGTCCGGTGGGGCAGGTGGCAGCGGCGGTAATGGCACGAGCGGAGGGGCCAACAGCTACCGGAACTCGAGTGTGGCCGCGATACAGCAGCAACTACAGCAGCAGGCCCAGCAGCAGCAGCAGCAGCAGCAGCAGGCCCAGCAACAGCAGGTGCAGCATCAGCAACACGCGGCAGCAACTGCTGTCGCGGCGGCGGCCATCAACAGTCTGGCCGGCGAGACACGGCATGGCAACATGATCGTGATCCCGGAGATGAATCTGGGCGTTACGCAGTACAAACCGTACGAGGTGGTGAAGAAGCCGGTCGAGAACAAGATCATCTACTGCGTGAACAAAACGCCCTACCGGAACACGGAGTATCTGATGACGATATTCGATCTGAAGGATGTGTTCTTCCCGTACATCAGTCTGGACGTGTGCCGGCGGGTGCTGAACGCTTTGGACATAAATCTCTTCGTTGGCAATAGGTAAGTCGCAATCGGAAGGAAGGATGGTTGGTGATCAATCAGGCTATATTGGGATGTATCTGAGGTTCCTCCAACGAAGTCTATTGAATTCTACTGCCTGCTCCTCAAGGGCTCTTTAGCAGTAAGCTCATTAAAGTATTCTCAAAAGCTAATTCATGCTTAATCTAAATTGTCTTGGCGAGCAGCTGTTACAATTGGGAACGAACAAACAATTTACAAACCTTTGTGTGTGGCATCACTGATCAACGTTTTCGTTTTGTTGCGCATTCCCTTTCCAGCTTACAGTACCAGGTGCTGCAGGAGGCAGGACGTACGAACGTGGACAAAATGCCCATGATTCAGGTGACGGACGTGATGACGTACATGCCGCAGCTGCAGTACATGATCCGCAGTAGCAACCTGAACCAGGAAACGCAGGCAAACAAGCGGGCCCGCATCAGCTAGGAATTGGGGTGGGGGGTACAGCAGCAGTGCCCTCAGAGCACGATCGTACCGGATATAATATCATCATCTACGTCGAGTCGTGTTGGCGCTGGCACTGGTGGCATTGGCGATTCGTTTACCGGTGGCGTTGGTGGCATTACGGCGCCCGGCACTGGCTGGAGCAACCTTACACCGTCGCCATCCTGCTCATCGTTTTCGTTGGTGAGCAGCAGCAGTAGCAACGGTAGCAGCAGCAGCAGCAG
This sequence comes from Anopheles stephensi, assembly GCF_013141755.1. Lineage (NCBI taxonomy): Eukaryota > Metazoa > Arthropoda > Insecta > Diptera > Culicidae > Anopheles > Anopheles stephensi. The sequence goes on along the minus strand of NC_050202.1, from coordinate 17,060,351 downwards.
CAGTGGAGCAACAGCCGGGCTTCGGGGAAAATCATCCCTCTCGTCGTCATCATCATCATCCGGTACATCGTCTGCAGCAGCCGCAGCCGCTGCAGCTGCTGCTGCCCTAGCAATAGCCGGCATGTCTTCTACCGCCGCATCGTCATCCTCGGTAGTTGCTCCTGTCGGTGCGGCGGCGGCGACAATGTTTTCCGGTGGAGCTTTCACTACACCCGCACTTGGTGGTGGCGGCATGGGAACTGGCATTACCTCCAGCACTAGTTCCGCGTCTGCAGCTGCTACCGGTTCCAGTGGTAGTATGTATGACAAGAAAACCATGTCCTCCTGCCGGTATCAGCAGGATAAGATAGCTGCTACACCACAGATAAGCTCCTCGTCGATCGCCGACTACTACTCCGACGCCGCGTCCGGTGGAACGGCGGCTGCTGCGGCTGCAGTTGCTGCGGCCGCTGCAGCTGCTGCCGCCGCTGCCGGTCGCATGCTGGGCCACGGATCGTCTCTAGTACCCCCCTCCGTTTACTCGTCATTCCAAGAGTCGGCACTGGTGGCCGCTGCCGCCGCGGCACAACATCAGCACCACGCGCAGACCCAACCGGCCCAGCATCTGCCAGCGCAACCGGTAGCAATTAACAACAGCCTGTTTTCACCGCACTTTGCAACGGGCTCACCGTACCATCATCCACCGATGCAAGTTGGTGCTGGTGGTGCGAGTGGTGGCGTTGGTGCCAGCAGCAGCAGTGCGTACGAAACGAGCTCGGCCGCGCGTTCATGCGCCCTACCTTCGCCTACCATTTATCCACCAACTCCACCCCCGTCTGCGCCATGGATCCATCCCTGGTACGGTGGGGACACGTTTTAGTCAACGCTCTAGTTCCTTGTGTTGCTTGCGTACGCAACATCAAATGATTTCGTCGTCGCTGACAGAGCGCGCATCACAGTGAAAGTAAGGCAACAGCGGCGCCTCTACCCCCACTACACACACACACACACACAGGAGAAAAAGGTGTGTGTGTGTGTGCGTATATGGTTAACGAATCGAGGAAATGTAGTGTGGATGTGAGAGAAACAAAACAGTGGTTGTATTTTCAAACATGTCTCCTGTATGTAAGTGCTTTTCGCTATCGAAGGAAAAGCTTTCGAGCCACAGCTAGAACGAATCTCTCTCAGTTGGGGAATGGGGAAGTTAGGGCGGGCAGACGTGAAACAAAAGTTACTATCGCTCTTCGGCGACCTTATCCTTAGAACTTAAATTATTCTTAATAGATACTGTGGTGCCCCTGTTGTGGTGGTGATGGTGGTCACCCGGAGCACGCAACCACCACTGTGAACATCGTTGGTCGATTATTTGGCACCTCATGTCCGACCGACACAAAGTACTCTAGGGGAGAGCATAAGGGAACGCATACCTAGGCATCATGAGATATCCTTAGCAATGAATTAATTAGGTGTTTTAAGAAACAAAAACTCACATCAAACTGTAAGGGATACGAGAACCTTTTAAAACATGTCTCGCAACAAAAACTTTCGCTAATCCCCGCCACGAACGAACTATATTTAGCAGCAGCAGGCGCATATGAAATATGACTGAAGAACGCGCAGAGGATGCTGCGGGGACTGCACCACAAGTTGACGTGAGAAATGCAGCTCGGTCCGCAGCAGGAGAGGACAAGCGAACAAAAGAGAAGGACTTTTCCGACAGGACATACCAGAGAGAGCGAGAGAGAGAGATGGATGTGAATAACTAGAAACTTCGAAGCAAAACATTAGACTGATTGAGCGACTATGACAAGCGCAAAGAAGCAAAAACCCGAGATTCCAGTATGAAAGTGAGTAGTTCTCGCGTCACCCAAGAAAAAGAAGAAGAAAAGTACTTTGACCCTGTTCGAATGCTTGGGAGGAAGTGGCGAACTGGAAGCGAATTGTTGGAAGAGAGATCGGTTAGAGCCCCATCCGCTCCTCCAAAATCTGTGTTAACCACCGACTGTAGAGAATATTGCAAACAGAAAACGAAACAAACAAACAAAAAACTACAATGTATTTCGTTTATTTCCAACAATACAAGAAGGAAAGAAGAAACCGGCTCGCTATGAGGAGTCTGGAAAGTTAGTAAGGTTTTTCTTGGTTTTTTTTTCTCTCTCTTAAGGATACACGAGATGAGGATAGGTTAGGCGTTACCTTTTATCATTACGATTATTTATTTTTCCATAAAAAAAAACCGGAACAACAAGAAAAAGGTGTGACAAATTAGGCGGCGTTGCGCCAATTCGATAGAGAGAGAGAGCGATTACGAACAAATTGTAGGTAAGTGTGAAAGGGAATATGTATAAGTAGCAGTTTTGTATAGAAGCGCGAATCATTTGCGGGAAACTGTTTTTCCATTTTTTGTTCTCGTTATTGTTGTGTAAAACCAGCGCTATTCTATGCATAGCGCGCGCCCAGATGATAATGGTGGCATTATTATTGTTTACGTTTTTTTTCTTTCTTTATTTTTTGGTTTAATTTTCTCTCTCACTGTCACATCATATTCACCATAACACAGAGCATAATAGGGTTAAGAAACTAGCCGGGAAAGTGAACGCAAAGTGAACGCGCCGTGTACAGGAAAGGAGTCCTTAGTATGGGGGGGGAAGAGCAATTGAAGCAAGGGAAGCGACACTACTGGGCCACAGTAAGTCGTCGCCAGTAAAAAATCGGTCAGAAAATACGGTTGAACTAGTTAGTGTTTGAAAATCCGCAAGCAAGTTTTGGGTGGGGTTGAATGCAGTTTTTGGAGAATTATTACACAAAACTGATGAATAAGCAAATAACAATAAAGTAAAAGCTTGAGCAGGAGGGCGAAGCGAAGAACGGGGCAGACAGCAACCTCCTATGCTGCCACAGCAACAGGCAGCAGTCCCTGGCAAATTAATCACCGACCGTTTGAATGATTTATAAACCAAGAAAGAAATCGTATTTTGTTTTATATTTCAAATATAATATTGACAGATTCGCGCCAGATGGCGCTACTATCTGCGCAGATTCAGTACGACAAAAAAAAAAAAAAGAATCGAAGCATCCGTAGCTTCTGGTTGCTCTGGTCCGTTGGTTGCTAATGTAGTTTTTGTTAATCGAGGTACACATCGGATATTTTTGGTATAAAAGGCGCTCCACGAAGTCAATTATTTCAGTTCCGTGTCGATAGTTTAACCTGAAGGTTGCTAAAGTGAAAGTGTTATTCGTGTTTAGTGTTCAGAGATGCAAATTCTATCTTCCAAATAGTGATAGAGAGTATTACGGACATTTTGGCTTCTTCTTGGAAGATGAAGCTGAATTTGGTTTAGATTGGTTTGGAAAGAGATATTATCTGAAATCATGTCACGGGTTTGTTGCGATCCGAACCGTCCTGGAATTAGGTGCAGCCGGGCGTCATGTTTAAAATACTTTATGGATGGGTCCCCTGTTACTAGGGCTGACTATTCGACTGCGTGGTAAAATCGAATCAAGGAAGCCGCGAAATAGAAGGCTGAGATTTCTCCTGCTTGTAACTGCCCAAAATACAGGTAACTAAGGTAAGTAAAATTTTGGGCAATTTTAATTTAATTATGACATCTTCAAATTTTGAATGTTTCTCAACGTATTATTTGTATTTTTCAATTCTCAATTAATTTTTGTTGTTGAAAAATTTAATCGAATTTCTATTACAATTTGATGCTTTTTTTTATCATCGCGAGATTTTTATGTATTTCTTTATTTAAACTTTTTTTCAATTGTAACGATATTCCCATAATCCAATCTCCTCTAATATACATGTATGCCGCGCTACGAGCATTGTTTTTCCGTTGTTTTGGTATCAGCTGCGCATTCTTTGGCTGGTGTTCTGCCTACTACCGGCGGGCACACGTCTCGCGTCGACCGTTTCCAGGAAGTGTTGGCATTTTTCCGTTGTGTCGGTTACACACGTGGTTGTTTTCCTCTCGGAAACTGTGGGCGCTCTCTCGCGCTCATGATCTCTCTTTTCCGTTTCTCACCGAATGTCACTCCCACATGGGTAACGCGCCGAAGGAGTCTGAGAATTTGTTGGAGACCACCCATCATCCTGAGTCATGGTTTCCCGACGGGGGTTCGGGGGTTCTCTTCGCTAGCTAAATAGTGATCTGGAAAATCTGGCCGAGAGCAGCAGTGCCCCGTGTTCTTGCGGAGGTGAAATGAAAATGAAACGTGTGTGCGTGAGTGTCCCTCGTGCTGTACATATTCGGAACGGTTTATCACATGCGACTGCTGACGGTGTGTTTGTGTACTTTAGCTAATCCATTGACAAAAGAAACAGATAATCGGCAACAAGAAGGTACAATCACCCCCAGGGAGAGAGAGAGAGGATCATACACAATCAATCAACACAGATCGGTTTAGTATCAAGCAGCGTATCGAACGGTGAACAGCAAGCTGCCTGCGTTAGGATGGCCACCGTATACTACCACCCGTGAAGAGATATATCTCGCTCTTTCTCACGCACCTTTGCTCACGCTCACGTCTGGCATCTCTCGCAGAGACGCAGTGGAAAGAAAATGGATTTGATTATTGTCAAAAATTTTCCCTCGACGTGACGTTTCCAGTTTGGGGCGCTATGCCCCTGTGAGCCAGCATCGTGTCTTCCGTGACGCGTAGTGTGTTTGCACTGTCGATGTGGTGTATCCGTTAGTGTACTGTACGGGAGTCCGTAACATCAGTGTTGCATATATTGTGTGTTTGTGTGTGTCGAACGACAGTGAAAGGAGTAAACGGCATCAGCGAAGGAAGCATATGGGGGCTTTTTTCGTTTGGATACAATTTGTCCAAACATTAAGCGAGCGGATCAGTCCAGCGGGAGCGCAAAGGAAAGCACCGACGTGGTTGGTGGTCGGTGCGAGCGAGATGGTCAGTGTAAAATCTCACAATCAAACGGAAATTAGCTGGAGAATGATGCGTGAGATATGAAGCCGTGGGGATAAAAAAATGGTGACAATATTGTGTATGTGTGCATATGTTAAACGTGAAACAAATCTAAGCAATCGGTGAATGATTGCTCCATTTGCTGCTTCCGTAATTGTGTGGGATAAAAAGAGAGGGAGAGAGTGCGAGAGAGCGAAAGCGAGTGTGTGTGAAATGAGATGTGTCAAATTAGTGTTGGATACTCCTCGCGGAAGCTGTTTCTTCTTGTGTGAAGAATTCGTGAAAGGACCAAGCCGTTTTTAACCAAACATTTTATCACCACGTACCACGAACAAGTAGAATATTTCACTGTGTGTGTGTGTGCGTGAATGTTGAAGGAAACATTCGAGCAAACCGCAGGTTGCTTTGTTTTCGCTGACGGTAAAGAAAAAATTTCGCTGAGGTGTTTTTTTTGTTGTTCTTATTCGGTCGGTTGAAGAAGGATAACACTCACGAATCTCGGTGATAAGTCGTGCGGGAAATTGAAGCACAATGGTGGCGCCTTGATGGCAGAACGGCACTGTTTTGCGTTCGGGCCTGCACGCGGATGGTGGTCCCATCCTGACAACACCACGACCATGTCCTAGTGATGGCGGAATGCGCGTGGCCTATTGAAAGAAAGTGGGTGAATGACATGAGTGAGTGATGCTGAATGAACATTTGTGTCCCAAAGCGATTACTCCAGAATCTCCGCTAATCCTTGGGAGATTGTTTTGCTGTGTGTCTGTGTGTGAGAAGTTGCTAAATAATAGGTGTAAATGCAAGAAGAATGAGCTGAATCATTGAGATGTTGCTACCGGAAGGAAAAATGTGTTCCAAAGTGTGTTGCATCTTATCGAGTGAAAGCCATCTGAAATCTACTAACACACGCCTACTGTGATGATTTGCCACGTATAGTGTGCTTGTGTGTGTGCTCCGGTTAGCTTCTCATCCTAAAGGAGGAACCTCTCGTGGAGGCCGAAATATGGAGCGCGTTTGGCGTAAAGTAAATCAAGGCCTAACGTTACGATCATCATCATCGAAGGCCGGTGGTGTGAGCGTCGGTGGTCCACCCGTGCCAAATTCTTCGTCGGCCACAGCAGGCACATTGACCGGGTCGGGCGCCACGGCTGCTGCTGCTGCTGCTGCTGGCCCATCGTCCGGTGTTCCTCACTCGACCGATACGACAAGTTCGGCCGGTTTCGGTGAATCACAGGTGGTGGCGGTACAGCGGCGCCGTTCGGTGGTGCCTCAGGCAAGCACGGCCTCGTCGGAAAAGCGGCGACGTCGGCGTAGGCGCAGCCGACCCAGCCGGGAAGGGTAAGAGCAGTAGTGAGACGGTTGTGTTGAATTTTTCATCAAGGGAGGGTTTTCTTTCCCCACTACCAAGAGACCGGCCACGTAAACTGGGATGATGAATCAACAGTTCCTTCAAATATTTGTGTGTTTGTTTTTTTGTTTGTAAGGTTGAATGTATGTCAAATGGTTTTTTGAATATTTAAATGAATTTTTATGTAAATTTGCTCATTTATCAAATTCATGATTCATTAGAATATTAAAAAAGTTACTGGGCTATGATCATGAAAATATGATAATTTAGGGACTCTAGATTCTAACTATTATCTTTGAAGCAATGGCTTATCACAAATGTTGCGACAATACCCTTAGACACTATGAACATTTGGCCATTTTTTTTATCCTTTCCCAAGAATGTCTATGACTGTTCATGGGCGCGACGAAAACGCCTTGCTTTTCTGGCGAATGCTTCTGCGTCATCAAACAAATCTCAGCTCGTGACTAATGTATGCATTAAAAATACAGACAGGATATTTGTAAATTTTCATTCGATGACCCTGTGTCCTAGAGATCCACCATCTTCTTTTGAATCATGTCTTTTTATTAGCAGAAAAAATACATCGCTATTATTAAATAAATTGAAGTATTTATGGGCAAACTAGTCAAGGTATAGCAAATGAAGATTGTTCTGGGTTTTACACAGCAAAAAAGTTGGCAATAGTGAGGCACATCCTGACAATCGGTTAGAACTGTTTCGAGTTTAACAACAACTTGCTATAATACTGCTTTAGAAAAAGAATTAGCAAGGACGCTTCTAATGCAGCTTAAATGTTCCAAGAAATTAAGGTTTTATTGTCTGGTGATGTTATTGACACGAAACTTGTATTCAAGAGGTGAAGAACATAGTTAAATGGTGGAAAATATCCTGTAGAAGTTCGATATTGTTACACTAAGCTCACCATTAATGCCTGAGACAAAGTTGTCCATGTCCATTGTTCACTTAGAGCGCTTATTAAAGAGATTTCCCTATGATCTCAACACAGCTATCAACAGGAAGAATTTCTATCGGAGAACCTTTCACAATAATTCTGTAGACCAAGACAAAGCAGTAACCTATCGCCAAGGCACAACAAAGAACAGACTATCTGTGGACATTTAATTTAACATATATCTGGCAAAAGTCTAAGTTAACGCTTGATAGTTAACGATGTCCGGGAAAGAGTGGTAATATATTTGAAGAATGCTTCTTGAATGTAGAATCGGAGCAAAACTCCATTGAGTTTTTTTTTATTTATCTAGGACGGCCTGGCCGTATTGCTATCCATTGCATTATCTCTAGAAGTTTGACAAATTTGCCAACCAAATTAGGTTGTCTTTTAAAGTATAAGTCCGGTCATTAGAATCATCAGAATCATAGAATCAAAATTGTTGCTCAATATAGAGATTATTTGAGCGGCTTGGTAGAATTGATGGGGTGTCGGTCTGTGATACGTAAGGACCAGTGGCGGATCAAGGTCTTGGGACGCCCCGAGCGGGAAGACAGTAGCGGACACCCTTCATTGTGATTCATATGTGAGTAAGGAGTAAAATCCTGTTAGATTTCCCTCGTCCCTAACCGAAGAGGCCTCGAGAGGTCGCTCCTTCCGGTCCTAGGTGTATCCGCTACTGCTCAGGACATCTTCAACAGGTCCTGACCATGGTCACCAGACACATATTCCATGGCTTACAAAGAAGTACAGCTGAATTGGAAATTTGATTTTATTGGACTATCAAGAAAGCAAAAAGGATTTCAAGAAAAAAAAATATTGAAATTAACAAACAATTAATTATAATTTTAGCAGAGCGAAACATAAGAGAACCTTGAGCATCGTTTAGATTCAGTAAGCTCTCGCAATGAACTCACCGTCCACTCTGTGGTTGGCAATAGCTTTCGGATAACTTTCTTTATATCGCCATTACCCGCCCACCTGTTAATTTGAATCTCACTTCATCTAATCTCGTGGCCCTAATGAGCTCCACGAAGACTGAATATCTAATAAAATGATAATAATATTTTCGCCTAAAGTGCCAGTGTCAGTGTCTGAAATGTAAATCTGGAGATACTTTGATATCGAATAATCTTACGATACTGAGGGGAAATTCGTCACAACTGGTCTAGAAATCGACCAGCATGATTATTATTCCTCATTTTTCCTCATTTTTCTGCTAATTTCTCTTTAAAAAAAATTGGGAAGAAATGAAGCCAAAAGGAAAAAACAGATAGTTGGCATTCTCGTTAAAATATTGCCTACAGCTACCTGAGTTCAACGTATAAGCGATCGTCTTTCAACCATAGACATTGATTATCCTTATTATGCGTCGCTAGAATTACCGCACAGCCCTGGCAGGTTTGGAAACAGCCTGGTTCTTAGTAATAATTATTATCATTACAGGACATCAAGCGATTTGAGGTCATCCTCCAGGGAGAGCCTGATTGCTTAGTACTGTCATAGGACAGTTATTAAATCTCAGAGCATCCATTCCTTGATTTTCAGAACTGGTTATTAAGAGACGAGTCGTATCAACTACCAAGGAAGTGAAAACTGCCAAGCAAAGCGCTCCTGAAGATGAAGTCTATCTCACGAATATCTCTTTTACGTCTCTTTGAAGATTTTTTTGGTTTCAGATCATGTTAAACCATGTCTATCAATCTTATATTTATCAAAATTCGATGTTAAATAACAAAACATTTTCTGGCTATATATTTGGCTATCGACTATGTTCAAGTCGTGCACCGATACAGACAAAAATCGAGATGAAACGAACTCTTCAAGAACTCATCCAAACTATTCTTGAAGATGACAACACATAGTTTTTCAGATGGCGAAGTTCCGTGTGTGTGTGTTCAACAATGTTTAAAATCTCTTCCGAAAAATTCTTTACGCCTTCCAGTGCATCGCAAAGCGGACATGGATCGGGTGGTCACCACAAAGGCCATTCCTCGAACGGACGGCGAGGAAACAACCAATCCGTCACCATCGCGCAACAGTCCAACGAACAATCGCTTCGACAACGAGCCGTGGCCCGGTTGAAGATGTTCAACTTCAACCTCAACTGGGACCTTCACATGACGCAGTGCAAACCGTGCGGGTAAGTTTCCCCGCTTTTCCTCGTTTGTTTTCCCAGCAAAAAAGAAAAACAGTTCCCAGATGCTAGAAAAGGAAAGCTGGGGAAGTATTTTTTGTTTGCCTCTTCTCTAAAGTCCTTACGTGTGTCTAGTTTTCGCCCCCGGGGCTGCAATTTCCGTAATGGGCTGACCTATTTTTTTCCAACCTGACGCCTTCATGTTTTCATGAGCAAGCTTTATTTTCACCCTGGTTTTCTTTTCTCTCCTTTTTGCTGGATTTCTGGGTCCTCGCAACTTCGTCTCGCCGCTACTGTGTCTAAGGCCTAAGAGCAGTGGGAACATTATCACTCGCAGGCTGTGCCGTAATCGGCGTGGCGAGGACAACGAACTCTATCGCTCGAACAGCTTCAAGTTCGAGCGGTTCGAACGGAAGGATCCGATGGATACGGGTGCACGGACAATGCTGAGAAAACAGGTATGTGTTGATCCACTGTTTAAATGGTTTTATTTTGTTTTCTTTAAACCTTCATAGAAAATCATAATTGATTGTACACTTCTGTAATTCCTCTACATGTTCAATATCCATATCGATTGTTATACTTATAGTGATATTGAAATCCGGTGTTTAAATAGATTTTTTTAAGGAAAATACTTAATTTGGAAATTTGCAGCATTTTATTTATTTTTTAAATGCTATATTTGATATGAAAATTTGATAATCCTAATCTTAAACATTTTTACCGATCAAATAAGGTTTGGGATTCAAGTTCACCCTAATTAAAGGGCAACGAAAGTCTATGGATCAATATTAGTCTAGTCAATTGTAACAAGCAAGTAAAACTATTGGTTCATTGCTATTACATATGGCAGAAAAGCAGAATTATGGTCTATTTTGCATTTGATGCAATTAAATGTTATTGTCATACTGGTACAAATATTTTAAATTATTTTGATTCTGATCATGCCATTAATAACGCTACACAATAATAGCGTTAAGAATAGCGCTAAATTAATTTGCCACATTTTTCATTTTACATTGCTGTATTTTATTGTTCACTCTGATTACAAGCAAAATTATTGCATTGAATGTTTTTTTTTTTAAGTTTCAATTTTGCATTTATTTTTAAACAATTTATTATACGTTTAAAAATCCTATTTTCCGATTCGTTACCCTTAGCAAGGTGCGAATATTTTAGCAAACACTCTGTTATACTGTGGGAACGTGTATCTGAGCTATGTGTAGTGCGCGTTGCATACAATCAGGGTTGCGAAAAATGCGATTTCTTAGCGCCATCTATGTGTCAAATTTGAGACTGGTATACTTGTGCCTAGCTGCTCCTTTGAGGAGCGTATTTCTAAACTCTTCTTTAACGTTCAATTATTTTATTTAAATAAATTGTCATTTGCCAGATTATTTTTTTGTTAGCTTTATTGCTGCATAAAGAAAAAACATATGCCTTTCGGTACAGTGGGACCAATCTTAATAAGAAATCCTCTGTTATACTGGGAAGATATGGCAAAAAAAACCACTGTCTTTGCTGATTTATTACAAAGTAAGATAGCTTGCGCTGCTATGCTTCATCTTGAATTAAAACTTGATCATAAGTAGGTCACAGTTCATATTGTATCATATTCAATTTCGTTCCTAAGCTATTGTCTGGATTCATAAGATTGCATTGCAACTGACGTGAGATTAAATTAGGAAAGACTGAGCTCATCACTCTCCAGAATGCTTTGTCCTAGGCAAATCCCGGAGGACTTTTACATTCCAGGGCGTACTGAAGTGGTAGGCCTTTTTCTTGACTAACTTACCACATTTGAAGATGGATATTTGAAGGCTTGAACAATATTTTAATATAGCAAAGTGCTGCTGCTGTCGTGGTCTATTTCCCGATAAGTGACAACACCTCCTCCTTAACGTTCTCTCCACCAAAACAAGTTCCAACAATGACTCGTCTAAAGCAACAGCTTTCAGTTCTTGTGGCGCTTTTTTCCCTTCTGCCCTATGCTATTTATATCGTTTCTGGTAGCGTTCGGGTGCTCTTGGCAACACTTCCGGATGACGTGCTATGATGTGGCTGAAGTACAAGCAGGGAAAGCTTTTCATTTACCAAAATAAACTTCGACACAATCGCTTATCGCTGGAGAAAATGTTCTTAGTCTTTGCTTCGTTCGGTTGCTTCCATCGCAAGCATCATGTAGAAGGGAAAGCAACTATTTCTTGCTATTGCCGTATCTTAACACCACCGTACCACTTTCTTCGCCTTGCTGTTTACTTTCCTCGCTAAAACATTGAAGAAAACTCATTTTCTTTTTTTTTGCGGAAAGGTATTTGCTTCGGTTCCCTTTAGTGTGTGTTTGTCTTGAACGATTCGCTCAAAGTTCGCCGTTTCTTCGCAGGAAAGAAAACACACCGTTAACGTGCAACAAAAGAATATTAGTGAATGCATTATTAATATCGTTGGCGCGCTTTCGCGCTCACAGTACGCGAAATAGTGATTGCGTGGGCCGTACGACTCTTGTGCCCACTTCCGGTTTCCGGTACAAAAACGTGTTTGATCTCGTTCGGGGTAGTGTCCTTCTTTCGAGGGGCGGCAGCCTTTTTTTCTGGTCCTCCAGGTGGGTTTGGTGTCTGGAGTATCTCTTGAGAATTTACATTATTTATAGAACAATAAGCTACAGACTCGAACTCGAAGACCGATGAAGTGGTGGACGAAGCACGGAGGCTATCGAAAGGAACAGCTCTAGGATGCTATTTGCAGTTCGTGTGCAGTTGTGAAAGGTGTTTGTTGAAGTGTGACTATCTTTTCGCTGGTCGAAGTGTTGCTTTTTTTAGCGATGAGAGAAAATCTATTGAAAGGTAAAGCCTTGTTATACCAAGGAGCATTCGTGAAGTGAGAAAGGAGTGCAATTGTTTTGTCCTACGTGAAGTGCATAGTGCTGATGTCTACTTTTTTTTCTTCTATTCCCTTAGCATGTTTGAAGAATTGGCTGACACTGAAACTGTCATGCAAAGTTTTTAATTGCTCAGTTATTTCGACTCTTCCGAGGTTTCATGCTGCATGTTTTATAAACAATTTACCACGAACAGAAACGTCAAAAGGTATCATAACTCATCCGTTACTGCATCCATGTTTTTTGCAAATTCGACGTGATGCAATAGACGAATGAAGAACATTTAGTTAAACTGACATGGCAAAGAGAACAAAACCCAAGCCGTCCAAAACAGATTCTCCGTTGATCTCGGTGGCCCAGTGATCACAAAAGTTAAAAAGTGGAGGAACCACACACACACACACAGCTGTGACGGGTAATAGCCATAGGAAGACCATTTAATATTCAAAACCAAACAACCGTTTCCCGAATCGTCGCGGTCCTTTCCGAGCCATGTGGCAGTCGCCAGGATCGGGGAGATTCGACAGCAAAACATCAAATATTCGCCTGCATAATAATTTTATTTATTTTATTTATACTCTCCATTTCTCTGTCCCTTCAGACTGGAGGACTGTGGGGTTTTATGGTGGGGGCCCCCTTTGGGTGGTTTTTCCCATTTTTGCTTTGGGTGATCTTCTACCAACTCCGGCGTTACCATCCTCACGCAGAACTTAGCTTCCGGAGGTTTTGGTGCGAGGGATGAAATATGGAAATGTTTCATGTGTCACTTCCATTCGCCTCGCACTGCTCTCTACGTTCTCTGGGAGAGGTGTGGAGATCTCGGTAAAGACGCATTCGACAGCGGACGACCATTTGCCCGATTCGGTTTCGGTACGGGGGATGGCCTCTGGACATTGGCAGAGAAATTATGTTAGAAAACGCTCCAACATGTGCATAACGTCATGTGGTTTGTGGCTTTTTTTTGTTGTTGCTGTTGTTGGGTGTGAGAAGGAGATCACCAACGGCAGGGCATGGAGTCTGGAAAAATCACCGGCTTTTCAAAACACCGGTCGAAGATGAGGTGTGAAACAGTGCAACCGCTGGTATGAAAAGGATGTTTGGAGCGTGTTAAGGGATTGAAGGTTGAATATTAGATGATTTCTATTTTTGAATGAGATGTTTAGATGGGTGTAATCTGTTGGAAAGACGGCAAGTTCTCGTGTCACTTAAATTGTTGCATCGTTTAAAGGTTGTTTAAACGCTTTTCTTTGCATTCGAATATTTATGGTTTTGGTCTTGGTCTACTGCAGAAGTCCTCAATATCCTGGGCTTTCTGGGGGTAGCCAGCGCTATCACATAACCGAAAAAGACATTACGAGCTGGGTAGTCCGGTGCCATTCTCATGACATGACCAGCCCACCGAAGCTTGGCGAGTATAATTCTGTGCTCAATAGTGAGATCATCGCACATTTGGTAGAGCTTATCATTGTGGCAGTCCTCAATTTTCCTACCATACATCCTCAAACGTGGCTAAGAGGAGTTTGTCAGTTTTGGATAGAATCCATATACCAGAGACGTAGGTGAATAGTGGAACTATTGATGGTCTATAGCTTCGTACGGCGCGACAGGTGGCTGAGCTGATTGTTATCTTTAGCTACTTGATAACAACTTTGCCTCTTCCTGTAAAGATCTTCTACTTTCCTTAAGATAAATCTTTCTCTTCGTGGCCTAACGACCTGTTATGCCTGCCATTTCTGGATTACTAGACTTAATGATACCGCGTAGTTGGATAGTCACAGTGCTCACTACGAGGGAACCGTCCGGATGCGATTTGAACCCCGGTCTCTACCTTAAGATATCTTGATGCTTATGTCGCATGAATGATAATCTCATTGATAAAGTCAATACTTCGCCAAATTGCATACTCACTGTAATGAGAAGGATTGCTTGAAGTTAGAGAATTTAAAATTCTGAAATTTGTCTTATTTTCTTTTTATGCTAGCCTTTTTCGGCTATATTAAGAAATTTATGTCAAAAATCAAGAGGACGATCTCTTCTTTCTAGGCATTTCAATTGCTGTACAGCAGCATACGTTGGCTGTCAGATAGCTAAAACGATTCAGCAAGAAATCCTTTAGCTCCGCTTAAAATGCGACTGGTGCAACAGATACCTATTTGTACGCGAAAACGTTTGCTGTCTGAGTGTTGTTTTGTGTGTGTATGTGCGCTCGGTGTTCCTTACCAACTCCGAACGGCAAGTTACGCTCTGGGACAGCTTCTGCCGCAGCTTCAAGTATTGGTCGCGGAACCGAAACCGGCGTGGTATGAGCTGGGCGCTGCAGTAAATAAACTTCAGCGTCCCTTAAGCCGTAAGTCAGCGATTGGGGTTCACCGTCCATGTTTTCACTCCCGGTGGATGATGATGGTGGTTGCCACCACCGTGGTCCGAACGACGTAGCAACAATTTATCCGGCCATGTCCCAGCGGCCCGTCCACCGGAATTGGATTGCATCACGATGCCGTGTTTTGCGAGTTATTTGCGGGAAACAAGTATGATGATCTACCCGTTGACAGTTTGCTGCAGCATCGGTGGTTGAATCGGTGGTGTTGGAGAATGGTAACTTAACTAAAAAAAAACACCAAAGAACAGGATTTCCGAAAGCTTTTCACCGTGTCTCCCTGGTGGTCGGCAGGGTGGGCTGTCTGGTACGCGTCTAAATGGGTTTCGAGTGGTGAGCAAAAAACCACCACGACACACTGCGTACGTGCGTGTCTGGGAATTTTTGCCACTGGAATCGTTTACGTATTTGTGATTAGGATTCAGTTGTCGCTTGCACGTCCAGCTCCCTGAAGGGGAAAGGCGGAACAAAATGAGACGCAAACTGTGCATAGGCAATCAACGCTTTACAGCTGCCAGGGATAAAATGATAATCCACCGGGAATAGAAACAATTTTATGAAGGCTTTTTGGACAACTTTTTAACGTAAAGAAACGAAAAAATGGAGTTTACTTTAATTAATTGTTAAAGAGATTGAAATATAATTTTATAAAACAGCCTGATGCTGTACGTTTAAGATGGCTATTTAATTGGTTGATTGGCTGATTAATTACAGTGGCGTACAACAGAACATGTCCATCTAATTTTTTTAAATATAAAAATTATATTATCATGCTAATTTTCAATAAATCAACAAAGTTTTTTTCACAAAATTTAGTTGAAGATTTTGTGAAAACGATCCAATTATTGGATCAAGTAAAAAATGCAGTAAAAAAATCCGTTGTGATGGAAAAATGGTCAAACCACATTGGACAATTATTATATTATTATAATTATTATACCTTTTTTTTATTTAAAAACTAAAATACGTTTATCATCAAAATTAAAATGCAAAAAATAAATAAAATTTGCTTTGTATAGTTCTCTCTTCTCTTAACATTTTAATACTTAAACACTTGCTAGCTTTTTGACTTTAGTCGTGTTTTTTTTGTAAATTATTTTGCGCAGTGATTTGGTCACTTTTGAACAAAACTAAATTGCTATACAAAATTAACATGTTCATAATGCTTCTACTAAAAATTTGGTATGATTATGATGAGTAGAAACAGTGAAAATCGGATTGGTTCTGGTCTTATTGTGTTGTCCGTCACTGTATTAGTGTCCAAGCTCCTGGAACTATAGCTTCTAAACAGCAGTATTTAATCCAATCGTTGTGTTTCATTAGCGCATCGTATTCGCTATTTTTTTCTGCGTTACTACTTCCGTAGTGCCTTAAATAGAGAAGAATGATTTTTGAATAATTATTTGAATAATTTAAATTATAATTTACATTGAATTACGGCTGTGTAATCCACACAGCCATATGGTATATTACAAAGAGATGATTTGTGCTATGGTTACATCTGAATAAGAAAATAAATAACAATATTTATATTTAAGTTGATAGCGATGAACAAGCGTTATACATGAAATTACACTCAGCTAAATTAATGATTTCGAGAAAACGAGAACTATTGTTTATAATTCTGTGTTTTTAACCAATGCTTACTTTTAGTTAACTTTGGGAAAACTTTTTCATTGCCCTAACAACCCTTCTTATGTAAAGGTATAAGTGATCTGGGGCTATAAATAAGTTCTACCACACAGTCCCTTTTACTTTCTTTAATGTTGATGAAGTTCAAACTAGTCCGGTGCACTTCGTAACAAATCAGTTAGTTCCATTGAGAAGAGGTGTGCGGATTAAACAGCTTGAAGTTTCATCACGGGCTGATTGCTCTACTTTGTAAAAAGCTAAATGGTTCAACTTTGTGCTAAAATTTTTCTATTGATACTCTTTAAGCTAATGTACCGTACTTTAAATTAAATTTATGGCTGTTTTAAATCTATCATTTGAATTTGTATAAATTTCCTGGATTTTTTTTATTTGTAAATTTTTATTTTACGCACAGACGCCGTATTGTCATCGAGTTGTAAATCGTTAGCTGAAGTTTTGAAAATTAAGTTAATGTTTTAAAGCATCTAAATTAATTTATTGTTCATTTTAAATGAAAAATTTGGTGGAAAATTAAGTCAAATTCTTAAGAAAACGTCAAAAAAGTAAAAGAAATATCCATTAGCTACTGCCGAAAGATTGATTATCCCGACTGCAAAAAAAAACTCGGTTCAGCATCAAAGATCAATGATGAATCAATAACAGTTCATCAACCAGTAAAGTTCTCAATAAATTGGCTAGTACAAATGAGATTGTGTGCTTCCTGCTTTGTCAGCTGCCGGTGCCGACGGCATTTTCCGGGTTGTGCACACATTTACATTCAGGGTGATAAACTTACCCAAACTTTGTGAGTTTGCAATGACAAACGACGAAAAGCAATGGAGACGAAAGTGTAAAAATAAAACCCCAAAGACGAAAAAAAAAAAACGTTCAAAGAAGTGAACTGTTGTCTCCGTTGTTATTCGTCTGATGATTGGCTTCAGTTTCGGGGTGGGTCCTAATCAGCGCAATGTCGCAGGCAATAGGATTAAGACTCCGATTTTTATTGAAAATTTACATTTTTATGAGATTTTTTTTCGTTTCTTCCACGACTTTTCGGTTTTGCGTTTGTTACTTCTTACTTACACCCGATGATGTGCGAGAGTGTTTGAGTTGTTGCTACCTTGTCATCAAAATAGGATCATGGTTTTGGTTTTTCGGATACCATTTCTTTCACGGTTCGATGACGAGTTTTGAGGTAAATGTTAATTTTCTCGCTATTTGCTTAAGTATCGCGCGATATTTACTTGGGATGTCATTCGGTCCGCCCTTTAATTGGGGTAAGGAGTTGCAGACAAAAAAACGGCTCAATCAATTTACGAAACGTGCAAATGGTAGTCGAAATTATCGAAAGGGTTTTTGATTGAAATTGAGATAAGGTTTCCACTCAAACGAGAAAGTACAATAAGCGATGTGGGATGGGCATTCAAAATCCGATTGGTCGATTTATTGGTTCAGCAAACAGCAGAAGGGTTATTTGCGGCTGGTGGTTAAGCAAATTCAATTGAAGATTTAGCGTATGTCTAGGCATATGGAAAAAGTGTTCCAGCAAAATGCTCATTTGCTAAGCAAACTGTCTGAGCACGATCGTTAAATAAGAAAATCGTTAAAAAATAACAACTTAAAAAATAACAACTGGTAAAATTATGACAAAACTAAAAGAAATTATGAAGTGGATTGATTGATTTTATGGGATGATTGAGTCACTTAGGGGAAAGATTCAATTGAACATTTATATATCGGAGCCGATTGCAAAGCTCCAAACGCGAGCTGCAAATTTCCCCTAACTGAATGCAAAATTCCATTATATGATTGCACTGTACTACAAGGGGCTTGCAATATTCCACTATTCAGTTGAATATATTACAGAGTGATTTAAAAGTTCCATTATATTTTTTGACATTCTGAATTTTAACCATCACTTCTTCAAAGTACAGCCGATTTTAAAATTCTACTGTAGCATTGCAAATGTCTTATTACTGTATGCAAAATTCCATTATATGAGTGCAAGGTTTCATATTCCATTATCCTTTTGAAATATTCCTCTTAGTGATTTAACCATTGCATTAAATTGATTAAGTCCTTTGTATCTTTAAACAAAATTAAAATAAATCCTGGACATACTATCCTCTATGGAGAGTTTCTCCAGTAGTCACATAAAATATTTGCTGAAATATTGTTCCAATTTAAAAATTCAATGTTTGTTTTAGAAAAAAAAAAATTCTGTAACATGTTTGAACAATGGATTCAAATTAAAAAAAGAACAAAAACGTTTCTGTTTGCTCCCGTCCAGCGCTTCGGCCCATCTGCGCGTTTTCCATCTAAACCAGACGGATTTATTCATTACTCGTATGGCCCGATAGGTGAGTTATACGATTCATTCCGTTTAATTAGTGCTCCGCGGGTGGCATACGAAAACATACCGAGAGATGTCGATGACCGCGTCTCGCGAGCACAGATCCGACACTTGTCGCAAACTGGCTCATACGATTACGGCTACCGTTGCTTAACCGTATTCTTAACACGAAATGTTTAGCGGCACTGGTCGGTCGGCAACTAGCTCCTGTGCGAACGTGTGTTGTGGAGGATTTTCGCGCCAGGTTTCCCCATGGCGGTGATAGGTTTTGCCCCGTGTTCTGTTGGGATAGAAATTTAGATGTTTGTTTTGATAGAAAAACACACTCTAAGCTGCTATGGGCACACGGTGATGCTGAGCCCGGGATGAATGCCATTTTTGTGTTTCTGCCGTACGTATGCGCTGAACCCTCATTGCATATTCATGTCGAGTGTTGCAGGAAATGCAGAGAAATTGCGAGTGTTTAGGGAAGGTGCGAAACGGAACTGGGAAATGAGCGCTGGCGAGTTGGGGTTTTTGTCAGCGAATGTTTATTACGAATTGGTTTGAATGGTTCGTTTTTCGTGCTTCTGCGTTGTATTATTGCACTTCTAAGCGATATTTTACGGTGTAGTTTGCGTTGGTCGTCGTCGTCGTCGAGGGCATAATAGATCATTTGCGAGTCACCTGGCGCTAGCGAGTCTTTTAGTGTAATTTGAAAAGAAAAGGAGTAAGACGGGTATGGTTAATCAAACCATTTAGGGCCCGGTTGCATTGTCTGCATATTAATTTACACCCTGACGCACTGTACTTTTTTGTTGAGTTGAGTTTCATCTTTTCATTAGAATACTATTTTTTAGTTAGGAGCGGTCCGATGGTGGAGGCGAAAGCGGTGCTTGTCTTCACACGACAGCACAGGAGTTCAAATCCCATCCAGACCTCCTCCCCGTACGCAGGACAAAACTATCCAGCTACGGGTATAATCATGTCAGAGATATTCAGAAATGGCAGGCTGAGAATTTTTGCGGTTGTAGTGCCAAATAAGAAGATCAGTTTTAAGTTAGCTCTGTTATTTTTGATAAGACAATTATTTCGACTACCTCAAAAGTACAGTAATATCTGAAAAAAAAACATAAAAATTTTAGTATTAAGTTTAAAACTTAGTACGGTCCTGGGACAAAAATTAATGACTGATTCAACTTTGAATATCCCATTCATTGGCTGAAATTGTATCATCCTATAATAAATTCAAAGATATAGTACATCCTGGAGAACAGCTCTTGCCAGTCCATGTTCCATGATGTCTGGTGTAGTAGCGAAGAAGATGGTTTTTGCTCTGTCTATTTTAAGGTTCTGTGGTCTTTTTTACAAGCTGTTACTGAGCTATGTGAAGAACGTTGCTATGTACGACTAGATATCGTTCGCAGTCTTCATATGACAAGTCAGACCATGAATCCTGCTTGGACCGTTTCTTCGTACTCAATACTGACTATCTAACTACGGCTAGTATATCAAGTGAAGGAAGATGGAAAAAGCCGAGCGAGGTTCTCTTGAGGTTGTAGACTAAAATAGGAAGCAGCTATGAAACCTGAGCTTGAGCTATCGAGAGCTCCATGTGGATCGTGATATTCCTGTGGAACATTACACTTCGTACTTAGCCCCTACAAAACAAAAACACAGGTTGTGGGCCTCTATCCATAGCTTTCTTTGTTGAAGAGTCCTGCTCTTAGCGTAAAGTGCATATGGTGCAGTGACCAGGATACACCTGGTCCTGGTACCTAGGTTACTTAGTAGGTGTGCGAAATGTTGCGCCCAAACATAATTTACCTTTGTTTTACTTGAATGTAAAGATCCGTTTTTATCTCATGAATAATTTATTTTTATAGCATAGAAATTAAAAAGCTCAAAAAATTTGAACACAAAGTGACTAAACGTTTTACACGATAACAAACGTCAACGACTAGATTTTAATTGTCAAAACTGCATAAATGGTTTAGTATCCATTATAATACATATATGTTTAATAAAATGCCTGCCAAAATTAATAAAAAAGGCAGATAGCAAGATTTGCAACAACTTTTATCATTTTTTTATGTCAGTAAGCAAGATATGACGGTCATATACTTTTTAAAATTAGTTACCAGATATTGCAATAGATGGCGCTTCTTGTAGTGGACTATTAGACTACTAATTTCAATGATTCTCTTGTACTAAATATTAAAACATGCATTATTGTCTAAGACTTTGTTTAGCGAGCGATAAATATTGGTTGAATTGTGTTCTAACGGCAAGAAAGCAAGTTAATGCATAATTTCTACAACTTTTCTTATAAGTGCTAAAAATGCAACGAAATGGTTAAAAAATTAAATGAAATGCGAAATATCATTAACACAAAAATTTAACCATTGAATGTGTAGTGAGAGCATAAGAAATCACAAAGAAAATTGAACTCGGAAAAGAGACAAAGACAAGCTGACAAGGTCGTAACTTTGTGCTAACTGAATTCATTGATGGAGCAAAACGAGGAGTTCAGAAATAACCTCTACAGTCTAGAATCCGAAGCAAGAGTAACATAGAAAAGCTCACACAGACAGACAACCCTGTCCAACATGAGGTGAAAAATGCAATCACAAAGCCAAGACAAAAAGTCTCAAGAGCATAGGTAAGCCGTTGTGACATAAAATTGGATTCAAAAAGTAAGGTTGTGGACCTCGTGCTCTCACTGCTCGTACACCTGTAAGGAAGCATCGCAAAAAACTGGATGAATTGTATTGAAAAAGTTTAGTTTTTTATTCCATTTCACGTTTCCGGAGGAGAATCCTCCAGCAGGGTGATAGTGAATATTCGCTAAACATAGAAGGAGTACGGTAGAAGCAACTCTTGCTGGGCCCTAGCTTTGCTCTCCGCATGTGGAACGATCTCCCGATCAAGCGGAGGATGGGGGGCACAAAAGTTTTCTAGTTTCCAATATGAATAATGCATCTCTTTTGTGGCAAAAAAAAACCACACCGGCGTGCACTAACCGTTTCTAATCTTCGCGTAAAGACAGTTGGCCACAAATCACGGGTAGATGGTCAATTGAAGTGGAAAGTTTAAGCAATTGATTCTTTGCCCGGGAAAAGGTCCTGCAGATGAACAAAAACCAGTCAGGCTGCTGAAGAAACATGTGTTTCCCGGTGGCGTGTGCGTGCTAATGTCCATTTGGGAGTTAGGGTTCCCCCGAAACAAAAAAAAAAAACAATCATTTACCGAACAAACTTAACCTCATTCATACCGAAAATGGTGAAACTTGGTGGGAAGTCTTTTTTTTTTTGGGGGGATGCTTCAAATAGGGAAGCAAACTCTTTCTCGCAATATTCGCTAATGGAAAAGTAAGTCCTGCAACAAGACTACCATAAATCATGCCAGCTTGCTGCGAGGCGGGAGTGTGTGTGTGTGTGTGTGTGTGTGTCAAAGTTCCATTCCCGACGTCTTGGCAGGAACTGTGGTCGTGTGGCCTTTCACCTCTAGCATGGCTCACCCAGGCACGTCACCGGGACACGCCGGTAGTGTCCATAATAAATCCATCAGGCGAGCTTTTCCCAGATCATTACTCTCTTAACCGGTGGCCACTTGTACACGTACGATGTTGAATTATATGCTTTGTCCGAAGACTTGTCAGGCATAAGGATCGTGGCATGGTCCGCACAGGCCGTCCAGCGGTCTAGCGTTGTGGAGAGGTGTACTACTCGCGATACTTTCCACCCCCGTCAGGAACCACTTCAAGGAATGGGTGAGTTTCAGTACCTTTGTTTTGCGCTTTGCCCTTAGCACCACCACTTAGGGTGCTAAGCAATTGAACTTTCATTCCTGTTTCGATCGAAGAGACGAAAAAAAAAACTTTCCCTGGGTAAAGCTCTCTCTCTCTCTCTGTGCCAAGTGTCGGATGCGAAAACGCGGGCGGCGGTAATTGATATGGATGTATCACGCAAATGTGATTACTTTGTTGCTTTCGTGTCCTGCTGAGGTACTTCGGTGCGAACCAGCGTACAGTGCTCCGGTCGGTTGTAAATTAACGCTTCCTTCACGTGGCCGCTTATTGGGTGGCCGATCGAGAACCGGGATCCACACCGGTCCAAGTCCAATTTAAATTGTCAGTAAACGTGTGGCTTTTAGATTGGGTCAGCGTGATAGGACTGCGGGTTGGCTGTAATGGAATTTCGGCTGGCTGATGCATCTGCTTTCCGGGAATGGAATTTGGACGTAAGAAAAATGACTTCTAGGAGTGCTAACTACAAACTGATTCGGTAACAAATCGTTAGTTATCAAATTATCGGGAAAATAGGACTGCACTGAGATTAGATTGGAAGTGGCAGTTTGTTTATTTATAGTTTTCATACTTGATATTATAGAAATGAAGCGTTTTAGTACAAACAAATTGTTGTATTACAGCTAGATTGGTTTAGCTTGACCTGATGAAGCCATTTATTTGCTATTATTCACATCTAATGAGATCTCTGGGTGTAGTGATGGAAAAACGGTGATTTCACTCCGAATTCGCTAGTGTAATGTCGAATTTGAATCCGAGTAAATTCTGGAGTATAACAGAGTGCTTCGGAGTAATTAATTGATAAGGAGTAACTCTGAATTTCCCGACGAACTCCGGTGATGTGGGATAATAATTTGCTCTGGAGTAACTCCAGTGTTCCGGACTACTACAATCGTCCATCAGTTCAACCACAATGATCCGAAGCAATACATTGCTACAAAAACCTCGTAAAAGATTCTTCGCCAAACGGGCCCTCACCCGACTTATCGTAGTTCCAGAGTGACCTAAGATATTATAAAAGATATTTGAGCATGGGAAGTTGGCCAAAATGGAATTATACAATTTTTTGTTTAGCTTAAATTTCGAAATTAAGATATGCAATCGACAGTAATGATAGTGATGGGCTAGTGTTTAGACGATCAACGCCATCACTCCATCTCTGTTTGGGCCTACCACGCCTTCTCTGTCCGTGTGGACGGCCTTAAAAGACTTTACGGGCTGGGTCGTCCGGTGTCATTCTCATGACGTGACCAGCCCACCGGAGCCTGGCGAGTCTAATTCGCCTCCCGATGGTGAGATCATCATACAGCTTCATTCACACATTCGGGACCAAAAATTCTTCTGAGCATCTTCCTCTCGAACTCGGCTAAAAGGGTTTCGTGAGTTTTGGACAGAGTCCATGTCTCAGAGGCGTATGTGAGTACTGCGACTGTAAATGTTGTGTCAAGTCCTGGGACATTTGCGCGTTACTTAACATCAATGTTGTTGTCGGTGCTGACTTTTGACCCCAGCTAGGTGAAGTTTTGGACGACTTTGAAGGTGAAGTCACTTTTCTGTACATCACCCCTGCGTACATCAGTGTTTGTTAGCAAGGCCGCTGGTGGTGCCACCATCATTTTGGTTTTCGCCCCGTTAATCTCCAACCCGAGGTTTAGTATCGCTCGCTCAATCCTTTCGTAAGCTTCTGCTACATAAGAGAGAGAATCTGGATTGACTTATAGAAAATGGTCCCCGAAGTTTCCACCTCCGAGTTACGGATGGCTCTCTAGCCAGATTGAAAACAGAAACAGTCAAGCCCATCCTCCCTGGTGCAGGCCCTTGGTGGTAGCAAAGGCCCCTGAGAGTTTTTTATCTCCACCTTCACCTGGCATATGATGTTTTGCCGTTGTCATTATTACAAGCCTGGAAAGCTTGGCCGGGATTCCAAAAGAGTTCATTGAGTCGTATAGTTTTTACCCTGGCTATGCTGTCATATGCGGCTTATATATGAAGAACAGGTAGGACTGGAGCTACTGCTCCGCCATCTTCTCCAAGATTTGCCGCATGGTGATGATTTGGTCAGTGTTTGATTTTTCGTTTCGAAATCCTCTCCGACTATCTCTTCATTTGATTCTGATCGAATCCAGTTGAGTAATTATTAGAAGACATGGTGAAGTAGTGAGGGCGTTCCGAAGGTCTTTGTGATAGTGACACCGTTCTTCATATGGCAGGATTGGAAATAAAACCTCCTCCAGACCACTTCTCCGTATGCAGGACTGAATATCCGGATACGAATAAAATCGCGTGACGGGAAGCCAGAAATGACAGGCCAAGACCTCTAGACGTTGTATAGCCAAATAAGAAGAAGAAGGAGTACGTAGCAGTATGTTATACCAGAAACAAAGATTTGATACTCACTCTTGCCCTATATTCTGAAGATTTGAATAACACAAACGTTGTTGTAGACTCTGCCTGTGTGCCCCAAATTAACGTATTCCAGTTTTATAAAACTGGACTAACAAACATTAAGAAAAAAAACCGATCATTATGAACTACCTCAGTTGTCTTGATGACAGTTAATATTTTACGAACACAAAGCAGAGACCTGAAGATCGCAACACCAGATAGCAACAATGTCTGACTGATGGCCACATCATAAATCGGCTGCTGAAATGGCGTAGACTTTGATACGATTTCCGTAAACTGACTGACAGCAGCGCACGCCAGACCTTCCAGTATGATTAGGTCGTGCTATCGGTCGTTACGTATCAAGATTTAAATTGCAATATTTAACGCTCGTTTTTGAAGATGATTCACTGTGCTTCAGATTGAAACAGCCACATAGTGATTGACGATTCGGACGATGATATCGGCTTTAGCAGCCACCCATTTCCGAGAGTCAATTAAATTAATTAAGCGCAGTATGAAGTTTTCTATTGCTGCCCACTATCTACCGAGCGCCCCAACTCCAGACCACATCCAAAGTATCATCGCTTTTGTATCAACCCAAGAGACAATTCAATTGCTTTGTTTCTCGCACCTTGCGTTTGATGTATTACGGCGAGCGTGGTGCGGATTTTATCACCCATCATCAGTGTGGCCACCATTATTATCGCGCCACAATCGCGCCGCAAAGAACTAATGACAAACAAGTGAGGGCCAGCGTGTACCCCCCCTCCAACCCGCGCGCGCGCGCTAAATTTTTGAAGGAAAGAGAATGCAAAAACGCACTACTATTGATGCGCGCCATGTCAACCGCGTGCAGTGTGCATTCATGCCTCTCTCAAGAAGAGTCACTCTTGCAGGGTTTGCCTAACCGATCAGTTATGGTTGAGAGTTTGAGTGTAAACAAAATTAGTTGTCTGGCCGGTTATTTTTGTTAGCGTGTAGTATTAACTAGAAAGAATTTAGAGAGAATTGAGAGAAAACTGAGAGAGCATCCAGAGACAAATGATAGAGAATCGAGAGAAAATCTAGAGATAAATGAGAGAAAATTGAAAGAACAGTGAGAGAGAATCGCAATGGACATGAAAAAACTGAGAGATAATATCGACAGAAAATCGAGAGAGAACCAAGAGAGGAATGAGTGAAAATCGAGAGAGATTCAAGAGAAAAATGACTGAAAAGCGAGAGGAAATCGAGAGAAAATCAAGAGAAAAATGAGATATTAATGAAAAACTTGAGAGAGAATTAATTCTCTTGTTTGTTTTGTTTCTCTTTCGATTCTCCGCCTTTGCTCTCTCATTTCTCTTGAGAGAGAATTAATTCTCTTGTTAGTTTTGTTTCTCTTTCGATTATTCGCCTTTGCTCTCTCATTTCTCGTTCAATTTTCTTTCATTTAACTCTCGATTCTAACTCATTTCTCTCACGCTTCTCTTTCATTTATTCCCCGATTATCCCTCATTTCGTTCTCGATTCTCTCATGATTTTTTGTCCTTTCACTCTCTATTAAATTTTTTTCTCGTTTCTCCCTTAAATCTCTCTCGATTCTCTCTCAATTTTTCTTTATTCTCTCTGATTTCTTTTTTCTCTCGATTCTCACTCATTTCTCTCTAGATGCTCGCTCATTTCTCTCATGATTCTCTTTCATTTATCTCTCGAATCTCTCTAGATTTTCTCTCATATCCTGCTCGATTCTCCTATATTTTTTTCTCATTTGTCTCTCGATACAAATTTTCTCTCGATTCTCTCTTATTTCTCTCTCGATTCTCTCTCAATTTTCTCTCTATTCTTTCTCTTTATTCTTTCTGATTTATCTCTTGATTCTTGCTCATTTCTGTCTCTTTTCTCTCTTACCTTTTCCCCATTTTTATCTCATTTCCCGTTTTTTTCTGTTTTTGTTTATCTCCTCATTTCTCTCTAGTTAGCCAAACAACTTGTTTTGTTTGACCGATTCAATCTTTGTTATGCCATTTTGAGATTAAGGAAGCCAGATTACAGGTTTTTAGGTAGAATTTTGAAATTTGGTGCAAACATTCAGGCACTTTACGATGCCTGATATTGGCTGTGTAAACCCTGTACCAGTCCAAATCCGAACAGCTTCGTGCGCTCTGCGAACGCTGGAGATTAGCGAGAGAGAGCGTGCTAGAGTCGTAAATTTTTTTCACAACATAAATTATGATAATTATGGGCCGTGCTTTGATTTATCGCTCCCCCCGGGAGTTTGGGCCGACTGTGATTTGTATTTGTCTTTCATCGGTTGCGGTTGCTCGCCGTCTGGGTGGTATGCGTTTTTAGGAAGTGCATAAAGATGCGCTTCGACAGTTTGCACACTCGTCGGCGGGCTCTGACGTTTGCTGATGGCGGGCTCTGGGTCATCATAACGCACTGAAGCGACACAGTAGCACCGTATGACATCCAACTCTCGTTCCCCGGGTACAACCCGAAGCTCCCTGTCAAAGGTTCAAAAGGGCATTCTTTTGGGAAGCTTATTGCGCCGTTTTTGCATAATGCTTCTGATGCACAGATTTCATGACGGTGTGAGAGCTTGGTAAGGTGAGCGTGTAAAGTAGGCAACACCAGGCCCATCGGCGAGGTAAAGGGCTACTGGATGCCTTCCTCGTTTACACCCCAAGTCAACTACACAAAAGCTCATTACGGTGATGTAGCGTTTGGATTTTGCAAGAAGATTTGTGGTGGTTGTGCTGGTGGATTGTGCCACTTTTCGCGAAAATGATCCACACCATGTGTCAGCGTTTCGGGAGTTTTGTTGGTTCCAGTGCAACCATGCCGACGCGTTCGCCTTTGCGTGTCTCCATGGTGTGGTGTGGTGTGCAGCGCAGAAGTATGACGAATGTCAGGGTCATGGTCTTGACTTCTGGCTGCTTTTTCATGACTCCGATTCACACCGTTAGCTGTGCGCGGGTGAAGGTGAGCACTCCGGAGCTGGAGAGATAGTACCATTTTCCAATATCCAAAGAGGAAAGAATAGAAACTGCTCGTTTGACAACGTTCGATACATTGTGCTACCATTACTGGACAAGGTCGTCCATGTTGTTGGTGTCCTGAATACCTTCAAATTGAGTTTTTCGGAAGCAGTCGTCAAAGTAGGACAGCTTGGGCATAGCCGATGGCGGAACGTGATTGAAGGGTTTCGTCTTAGGTGTATGTGGGTGTGTTAGCACTCTGGTTTATTAGCTGGTGTTTCGTTTTGTGGGCTCAAATAAATACTGAAATCGATAAAAGGTACTGCTCCTCCCAGAGCGCGCGGGGAGGGTGGGTCTAGTAAGTGTAGCCGGTGTTGGGGTTGAAGCCCTGTTGCCGTTTGGCCGGTGGCAGATATTGGTTAGCCGGTGCCGAGGGATAACCTTGGATAGCGTTCGGGGAGCTCGAATGGAACTGGGGCGTTTGCTGCTGGTTGTACTGTGGTTGCTGCGGTTGCTGGTACTGCGGTTGGGGCTGCTGATACTGGGGCTGTGGCTGCTGCTGCTGCTGCTGCTGAGGGTAGTACGAACCCTGCTGGGGTCCTCCCTGCTGCGGAGCACCGTACTGACGGCTTGGCGATTGAGGTTCCTGGTATGCGGGGTTCTGCGGTCTCGCGGCGGCTTCAGCGTGGAGTCGAGCATGCAGGTCGTACGCTCTGTGTGGGTTTGACACGGTGGACAATGTCAAGAAAATTGTTTGCCGAAAAAAGGGTATGGGGAGGAATTGGGAAGGAATGGTACTCACTCTTGCAGTGCTGGTGGCAGTGGTGGTGGAGTTGGCAGATGATCACCGACAGGCTGGAATCCGTTAGCGTCGGCCTTGTACTGAACACTGTAGAGCTGACCGTCGGGAGCGGTGTACGAGTAACCGCCCGAGACAACTTGTTCCGATTTCTCCGGGCCTAGATTGCGAAGGAATCCTTCCTCCTGGTGCTGGATACCATTACCGGTGGCGTAACTATAGACGAGAGAGAGAGAGAGGGCCATAGGGATTGTTTAGATTATTTTAAGGTTACAATATTGTACAGCTTAGAAGGTGCTTCTATGTTTAGGAAATAGGGATGCTCAACATAATTCTTATACACATGAGTTTAAAAGATGACACAAATTTTAAAATGAGTTTAAGAGGGCTAATTGGCAAGCGTTTCTTCTTCTCTTCTTCTTCTTCTGCATCTTTGGCCCAACGACCTTTAAAAGTTATGCCTACCATTTCTAGCTTACTAGACTTTATCATAAACATCCTTTATAGTTGTTTATCCCTAACACCACACGTAGCTGGATTAGTCACAGTCCTCACTACGGGGATCGGTCCGGTTGGAATTTGAAGCCCGGTCCTGCCGTATGAAGACTGGCGCCGTTGTCGCCTATACCAATGGGCCGCCCCAGATTGGCGAGTGTTAATAGCTAACAAAAATAGAGTTAATATCTTGGACCGCCGACGAAGTTCATATGTGGATAACCAAAAACAGTTACTAAGAGATGTATGTTTGTATTGATTCTACACTTCAATTTTTTTGTATTTTCCGAAATGGAATTATATAATCCTTTGGTGGTGTTGTTGTGTGGTTAATACACTACAATTTTCTTGTGGACGTATTAAAGAAACCAACTGTTGTATTGCTAAGGCATCGCTAACGTTAAATCACATCACATAGGTCGCTAACGTTCCAGGATCTAATTAAATTGATCCAAGCTAGAATATCGGCACACACTGTACGTGATTGTATACTCAAACGGTTTCCTTTTTTATCACAAATCACTAACTGCACTTTTAATGTCCATTCTGTGTCACGTTGTTCGAAGTACCGCACCACGCGGTATGAAACACTTAAACCCGATAGGCCACTATACAACACTTTGCGTCATTTTGTAACAACTTAGAGCGAACACACTGCTCGGTGTTGTGGATATCGTAAGCATGCACCGATGAGCTCACAACAAGTGATTAATTACTCATAATCAGTAGATACACACGTGCTGATAGTCTTAACCCTTTAACCTGCGATCGATCATCGCGATAGAGGTGGACTTCACGTAGTACACCCCCCCCCCCCCCCCCGGAGCACGTCCAATACTCACTCGAATCGATAGCTGCCATCGCCGTTGTTGATGTTTTCGTAGCGCAGAATTGGGATGGGGGTGGTTTGTTGGTAGTTGCCCTGGAAGCTTCCGCCCGCCGGTCCACTCGGTTGCAGTGCGTTACTCACGCCACCGAACGAGGGTCCCGAGGGTTGCGGATTGTAGGTGTTGAAGCCCTGGCCCTGTCCTAGTGGAGCTACCGAGGGGTAGCCACCCTGCTGCGATCCCTGAGGACCACCGGCCGTTGGAGGCAGATATTGATTAGCTGGAGCACCAAACTGACCATCGCGGCGCGGGGTGTTGAGCACGTTTCCATCACCGCCACCACCCTGGTAGGAGGCGGCAGGTGCCGGTGCACCGTACAGGTTATCAAGACGAGCGGCACTCGTCAGCCCAAGGAATGCACAGAGCAGGACCTACACACCGGAAGTAGAGCTATTAGTAGGACCCTGGGGGAGAGGTTTTTTTTTTTGTTTGTTGCGCCGACATTACCGTCTTGTGCACCATCGTTATTTAGATTTTGGGGAGCGCGTCAAAGTTGAAGATATCGAAATATTGCACCTGTGCCGGGAGAGAAGCTTCTAGCTTCGAGGAATGGTCGAACTGAACTAATGCTGTAGAAGATGAGTTGCGGTTTTATATAAGCAAGCATCGCGTCGTCGTCGATTCTAACACCCGGATGGTGGTGATGAACATGGCGCTGATGATGATGATGCCGCCGATGACGATGATGCCGGAGCAGTTCGGGCCGTATCGGGCAGTAGGCTGGCTGCTAGTTTCGAGTGTCGTCGTACGCGTCGTCGTGTTGCCCGCCGCCGTGAAGACTCCCCCATCATAATCGAATCGGTTGGTCCAACCACCGCCATAGGGCTCGCACCGCGTACCGCTCGGGTTCGGTCGGCGTTCGGCGAAGGTGAAGAGCCCCCAGCAAGCGTGGAGTGAACGTTCTTACCGGTATCCCCGGTGTGTCCGTTCGTGCGTCTTCTGGTGGTGGTGGTGGTGGTGGTGGTGGTGACTGTACCCTCCACACCGCACTAACAATGGCAGGTTGATTCTCAAGACGTCATTATCGATTGTGTTTTGCGATCGCTGTGTAGTAGGATGATCGCTCGCAGTGATCGTTCCGGTCGAGCGTCGTCCATGGGACTCTAGTCTAGCTGTCGGCTAGAAATTTAGTTCGATCACCAAACCTACCCGATCCCCTTTAGCCACCAGCATTCGCTACGTACCGATTTTTACATGTACGCTCGATGGCAGCGCCCGGTTGCGCGAGTACATTCACTTTTGCCGAAGATGATACCGGTGGGGCTCCGTGTTCAATTTCATGTCACTCTTGGGTCTTGGGGTTTTTTTTTTTGGATACTGCGCCCTTGCGGAATTAGGTTTTTGTTTTCGGCCGACAGACAGTGTTTGCGTTCGTTCATTTCGATTCGATTCGCCTTTCGCGAGATGAGCATCCAGGGGCGAGGAACGAAGGGGAGGGCTGCGGATGGGAGGCTGGTGTGCCGCTTGGGGTGAAATTAAGTGAAAAAATTACCTGATCAAATATAGCAGGTGAATCTGTGTGTCGGGATGGGATTGTCTTGGGCAAGACATTGTCTACAGCAAGGGTACATCGCTTTTTGAGGTTATTGATTCCATTAGTGGATGCGTGAAGGTTTTTGGAAGCAGAGCATCAGTTTTGCAAACGTAATAATTGTATCCAAAAAAAAGGAGATTTACTAATCGATGAGGTTGGAAGGTATCTTTTGGTGGAGGGGATGTCTGGCTTTAATCATTCATCAATGGAGGAGGATGTACTGCCGGTTACGCGAAAGGATATTATGTCCCGGAGGCGTTTTATTGTTTTTTGGGGAAGCCTCATTATGTTGGTATTGGCAGATTGCTCATGAAACACTTTCACTCCGAGGCGAGGTGAATGCCAAGGCCGATTTGACATAATCAGAAGGCATTTGTGGTTCAATGTTGCGTTTTCCTTTGCTGGCTACGGTTGAGACTTGTGGTGAAGGTAACTTTCTGGTAACTTCTGGAACGAGAGATAAATGTCTGGCGAGTGTGGAAGAGATATATTAAGACTTTTTTTTTGATAATTTATTGTAAATATTTAATGATGTCCGATTTTGAAGCATACTCTCTATTGAAATGTCAATACTGTCAATTATGTCAAAATTATGTCAAATTTATTTATTACACATTTGAAGAAAAAAGGAACTGTTTAATTGCCTACAGATAAATCCCTTAAAGTTCATGGACGAAAACGACATAAATTAGGTCGGCTTTCGTGAGGAGCTAGGACTTGGAATAGCTTTTTATGTTCAACATTGATACCCATCCAAAGTTTCGTTCCACTTTCTAATGAGGGTCAGAGTCATACCGGTGTTTATAGTTATTGCCATTTACGGTATGGTTCTACATTGTGCCAACAACTCGCACACCCGAACCTACTCGCTCATATGCTACGGCACGTAGCTGTGCGGTCCTTGTGTGTGCTTGGTCCACGTGCTTGGCACGGTACCACGGGATAATCGCCCTTCATCCGAGGAACACAAGAACTGCATCTTGATGCAGAACAAGCGCTGTCAAGCTGAAGTAGTTGAGCCCCAGGTATTGATGTCGAATCATTTTTTTATTCTTGAACAACAACCTGGCGTTATTACTTTACATTGAAGTTCTTCTTCGAGTGCAAAGTTAATCTTGTCAGGTTTCGATTTTTTTTGCTATCTTTGTTGTCTACTTTACGTCAGCTGCACTAATAATGTACTGCGAATTATGTTTTGGCACGGTTTCTTTGCATAAAGCGAAAGTCTATTTATAAAGTTTAATCTTGTTTCTCGTTTTAATGTTGTGAGTTGTCCCTTTTTTATTTATTTTTTTGTTAATTTTTTTTTAGCTATATGATCAGGTTATTGGAAAAAGATTATGTTAAACCTTTCTGATTAATTTATCGTTTTTAAATAGAAATATTTATGAAACAAACGGTTTAAAATATCCCTTTTTAAAATCTTAAATAAAGGGGTTTTCAGTTGATATGGCAATAGCATCCTTGTTTATTGTACTCTCCTTCGATGTAATGGCAAACAATGCTAGTTGTAATGGAAACGGCTTCAGATGATATGGAAATCAAATACCTGTAATCGTGATTTTCTCAGATGATATTGTAATAGCAGTCGTTGATATTGCGCGCACTTACCCGAGCGCTGAAAGGACGTGTACAATATCAACGGCTACTATGACAATATCATCTGAGGATATTATAAGGAAAGGTATTTGATTTCCCTGTCATACGAAGCTGTCACAGGGTTCGTTGTCACACAACAGCTGTGACAACTGTTGGTTTTATTTATTTGTTTCTTTGATTGCAATTTAATGCTTTCCTTATTTTAAAGCTTTCAACTCTTTTTACCCATTTTATTCTCTTATTCTTATATTTGTTCATTATTTTTTTGTTTCTATATTGTTTTTTGTAGTTGCATTTCATTTTTATTTTTATTGCTTTTTATTATAAATTTTTGCGTACTATTGATTACTATTTTCCAACTACATTCGGAAAATCGCTGCTTAGTATTCAAATAAATGTCATCTGAAATTTCGATCAATTTAAAATTTGTGAAAAGTCAAAATGAAAAAGAGGCCTACCAATATTATCCCACCTAACGAGGTATCAATTGCCAAACTGTTGCTTCTGTTTTGTATCGGCATTCCGCGCGGCGTGCCTAAAGCAAAATCAAAGCCCAACTTAGCATGAATAAATTTTCATTCGCTATGGCTTGCTGCTGCTACAAATAGTCAAACGATGTAACCTTTCGTAACCACCTGGCAACGGTGTGGTATGCACACCGGAGCTGCTGGTGCACCGGGGGCGTCTCGATGATGGTCATAAATTCGTGCAATTCGCTCCCCACAGAGATGGGGAAAGAACGCTTTATCCGGATGTAAGGATTCATTGATATACTCCGCGTGCCCGGATCCGGCTGGAAGGAAACCGTTGTCTTGGTGGTTGTTGCTGGTGCTTTAGTGGCACGGTACCAACAACATATTGCCATCATTTCTGATGTGGCGCTTCTGTTTCGAGCAAAGCAAACTCTGGTGCAGACGTGATGCTTCGCCAAGTATCGAATAGCCGATAAATATTTATAAAAATCGTATCGTCCGAATAAGGGGAATATTTTAAACTTATTTCCAGCCAAGGACCTGTGGAGATAGCGTCCAGCTGTGTGGGTGTTCTGTGGAAGGCAGACACACGAACAAAACCATTCCGAGATGGTTGTTCTGATGAGAATCTACAAACCATTGGCACACCTGCCACAACAGCACACCGGAGAAAATCGCAAATGTGGTGTGAATACTTTGCGCACAGTTTTTCCACACTTTTCTGCTGTGTGTGTCTTTGGAAAGAAGGAGGAAAAAGTGAGCGTGTACGATATAATGCAGGGAAATTTATGGCACAGCGCGCGGGCTTCATCCGACATCGTCTTCGAACGTTGGCGGGCGGGCAATAGCGATGGCGGAGACACACTCACTCACCAACCAATTCTGGTGGATCCGTTTTGTGCTGGAGATCAACAGCCCCAAACCTCTGATGCAGCAGCAGCAGCAGACACCGGTGAACATGTGGCATCGTACAGAAATTGTTTCTTCGGGGTCTGTAGCCCCAGCAAACATCCATTCCGGTGTTTGGTGCGCGTTAACGGGTAGGGCGTCGGGAAATCACTCTGTCGACCGGGAAAATTCTTGATGAAGAAAGTAATAATTTATGTATGAGTTATGAATTCATAAAGCACAGACAAGTGCTAAGCAACGAACAGTGTAATTGTGAAGGTGAGTTTTGGTGAAAGCCTTGGGTAGGATGGGTAGCTCGCTCGAGGTCCACGATCATTTCCGTGCCGGTTGCAATTCGTAGTCGCTAAGGATGAAAACACGGCGGAGCAACACGGTCGGTTGAATTATAACAAAGTTCCGGGTGGAATCGATTTGCCGAGATTTTATCATCTGGAGCTGTCGGAGTGTAGTGACATCAATAGAAGAAAAAATCTATTTCCTGACGCTAGACCACTCAAGTAAAGCAGAACACCCTCATGTTAGAAACTGTATCTCATGTGGTTCTAATCGCAAAAACAAATTGAAAAAACATCTGTACGCCAGTAAGAGGGGGGTAGACTCTTTATTCTGGCCATCAATAATCCGGACCGTGGACAGATGGCGACGATCAGCGCTATAGATTGCGCGTAAGATTAATGTCTCCAGGGTTCTATTTCTGGACCGTCCGAAGTATCGCCACGGTCAACCGGTGTTTGCGGGTTTTTGTCGTTGCGCGGCTATAGGATGCAGTGTGTCGGTAAGTAGTTTAATCATTACCTCCGGGGATCGTAAAGCGTCGTCCAATCCGTCACTGCCAGCTCTGGTGCAGTTCGGGAGAAACGTACGCCGCACAATGTAATGTGATTCTTGCTCTAGTACACCGACGCCAACCGTTTACTGCCGAGATATGATCGGATGATTGAAGTTTATCCGAAAAATAAAATTTTACCCGGTGACATTTGCGACGTTGTGGAACCTCCACCTCCACCGGTTCGGTGGTGCCGCGTGTGGAGCTTTCGAGTGTTAACCTTAGAGGGCACAGCTGACGGTGAACGGTAGAGCATCACAACCGATTCACCTTTCGCAAATGAGAATAATTATAATTTACCGGCCGTCAACGATGCATGCCATCGCCTTCGATCTAGATTTGCGGACGGCATGCCATATGTATGCACCGCGCAATTGATGGGTATGTCAGTAGACGATTAAAACATACCAGACACCACACATTACGGACCACTGCGGGCGATTTCCGATAGTGTTTGACGACGCAGCTCATCAGGCGAAAGGGAACAACATTCGCTTACGCACCGAGGTTTTGCGTGGCGTCAGGTGGCAGGATGGATTATGCGATGTCGCTAACTGAACTGCGGTGCCGGAGCTACAACTATCACAACGGCCTGGGGAAAAAGTGCGTCCGCATAAAGGCAGACCATCTAGATCCGTTTCTGAAGCGGAGC
This sequence comes from Anopheles stephensi, assembly GCF_013141755.1. Classification (NCBI taxonomy): domain Eukaryota; kingdom Metazoa; phylum Arthropoda; class Insecta; order Diptera; family Culicidae; genus Anopheles; species Anopheles stephensi. The sequence continues at coordinate 17,024,460 of NC_050202.1, read as the reverse complement.
AAAATGTCAAGGTCCGCCGAATAAATCGCTATTTGCTTCAGCCTTGAAAGTTTGCGCATCCCCGATATGTAAATGTTTTGCAAAAAAAAACGGTCGGTGCGTACTTGGGTGCGCGCATGGTAAAAGGGGAACCCATTTTTTTAACGTCTTCCTCCATCATCTGCCTCCGATGAGAGGTCTTCTCCCGCGCCTGTGCAACTTGAACGGTGATGCGTTTATCATATGAAAAGCGACACGCGTGGGCCTTCATGACTGATCTGCATCGATCACTCACATCGATCGGTACGAATCCACTAGAGCTCCGGCGCGCTGAAGCATCATCAGCGTCAGAGTGCACTCCGGCGGCTACAGTGTGTCGGCGAATTTGCATACTCCACAGCACACAGCTTGGAACACCCAAGCTAATTCGAAGGCTTTCTTGGAGAGTGTGGCCGAGGGCCTCCTAGCTATTTCCGGACAATTGGGCGAAATGAAACATTTCATCTTCATCCGATGTTTGAGCAGTTGCGTGCCTGACCTTTTACGGTGGATTGAAGTTAATCGTGAGCACTACTCGTAAGAAGGAGACTATTTTCCGGTTGATTGACTGTGTGTGTGTTGGGTTAAGTTTTGTCGGGTCCGCACTCTGGAAGGACTCGATAGACATCCTCTTGATGGGCTGCAACTCATACAATGTGACGGCAAATTACCCTTTGTAATGGGCAAACGATCCATCCACCAAGGGGACTGTTGAGAACGTTTGGCAAATTCTAAACTTTACGCCAAACAAAGCATCCAGTTATGGGGGGTTTGAGTTTTCTGCAAATTTCTACACACCAAAAACCCCTTACTCATGTGATTAACGATGGTTCGCTGGTTGAGGCATATTATGCAAATGCTGCAAAAAGGGTTAGTTTATTGTTGCGAGCGCACAAAACCCCGAAGAACCGAAGGATGCAAAATTGACCGAGAGTTGTGGTACGGTCAGTCGAAATTAAGATTCGAAAAGTTTTTCAATGACACCGCCTATTTTGATGTGACAGGGACAACAACCGAACCCTTTTTTTTTTGCTCGTCGTTTGATGTTTGCGACGAAGGATGGTTTTGCGCCGGGAGTTGCCAATCGTTTTTCTCATCATTTGCATAGGAATGTGTGTTTGATGTGTGTCTTGTGCCGATGATTAAAGGTTGAAACAATTAGCTGCAGCAGAAGGTAGAGCTGGGAGATGTCAACGTTAATGTAGGAGAGCAGAGGTGACTTCCGGATTACGATCGGGGCGCAGCGACACTTAAAAGCAAACATATGAACGGAAGAAAAAATGACTTCAGGAAAAAAGGGTTGTCAGTTAATTTGAATACTTTGACACATCCCCAACTAAGGTCGTGAGGTGTAGTTAATATAGCCCATCATCCACAGGACCATGTTTCGGAACCTCCCGAAACAACGAACTTCAGGTTCACGACATCCAGGGAACGAAGAACGATAATCTTCAGGGCCATTAAAATTTGTAGTGAGCCTCCCGGGTTTTTACTGTCCATAATTTTTTTTGCTAATGGAGTGTTTCCACCATCTTCTGGAAGAGGAATTTGTATACTCTGCAGACAAAAAAAAAATTCGTATATCTCTCCCGGAATCAACGCCCAGCAGAGAGACCGTTTATTGGAGACCGTTACACAAATTCTAGCTCAACATGTACCGTAACGTGTTCCGCACGGTAGCCGATTGTGATGCTTGCTGCTGCTGCCGTCGCCTTGTAAAACATCGCTCTGCAATGGTCGGTTGAGCATAAGCACCTTTCCTCCATTCGGTTGTGGAAGATGCGCGCTTAAAGCCCCCCGTTCTACTCTGGAGGTCGTACGGTGAAGCGTCATAATCTGGTGCCTAATTGAAGGCTCGAACGTCGCCGTTTTGCACGAGGAGGGAAGGAACGCATCACCGGTCGGACGTAAATCATTAGCTCCGGAGGTGCGAGGCACTGCGTGGTTGGGAAGCTCACTAAGCACATGGCAACAAGCATCACCCATTCGGCGTCTTTATGTCTGTGCAATAGCGTCGACAATAATCCTTCAGCTCGTTTCCGGGAGAGAATGTGTTCCAGCGCTTTACGTCCTGGATGTAACGTGCATAGCAAGGGGGAACGAGAGATGATGATCCATATGGTAAAACGGATGCTGCTGCCGGGACTCGTGCGACTGGATTAAGGCTCCATTGGTTTGTTGTACTAAAATAAAATAAAACTGTATGAAACCTCACTCCATTTTGGTGACTTCCCCTTCGGGACATTTTAGGGTTTTTTAGAGACTTGAGACTTGTTGCTACAGTTGATCGCGTTTCGCCATCAGCGTACACTCGAACGCACAGGCAAATTGCATTTGCAGCAGAGGTTGGCACACGAAACAAACGAATTGATTAATCAATGGCGTCGTGCGCGTCACTTCGTGCGCCAAACAAAGAGTTCCCATTGTTGTGCGAAGTCGCGACTGAAGTGAATGGAGAGGCAAATAATATGATGAAAAGAAGAAGTAAAAAAATACGCAAAATAGGATCACCACCGAGGGGTGTACAATCTCAAGTAGATAATCACGGCTGGCCCGTCCACCTGCGATTGAAATGGTTTTAGGTTCGCCAAAAAAAAGGGGTAAAGAAAATGGATGAATACTCGGAGAATGGATACGACGATGATGATGATGCGGTTCATGATGCTTTAGGAAGCCAAAAAGCGTTAAATGGAGGAAATGTGTATAAATGAATGAAGATGATTGAGCAATAATCATTTGTGAAGGTGGTTGACGGGGGGAGGGGTTCGTTTTTTGCTGGCGTTCTCTTCGCTTGCACCCACGATTCTTGCAAAAGTTCTTCATCGCTGCCAAGGGAACTGGGAATGTGAACGAGATAAACCCCCTTTTTAAATTATATCAGGACAAACTGTCGGGACACGGGAACGGGTGAAAGTCAGGAATGGAAATAAAGTGCTAGAGAGCTGGAGATAATCAGTCTCTCAGGTCTGTCAGAAGGCGACCTGTTCCCGCTGTCAAGAACTTCTTGGTCTGTCTGTTCCTCCAGGAGGAGATGTCCAGGATTCTGAGAAGTCTGTGCATGTTTGAATTGACATGCAAGTCACCTTCGCCCTCTCGACGACGTCGTGTATAGGACGTCGAAGTTGCATCGCATCCAAGTTACGGATTTCTCATGCTAATGAAAAGTGGGTGCCAATAAAGTTGCGAATGATTAGTATAATCATTGCCGTCTACGGTGCAACGTGCCTCGCTCGTAAATGAAATTAGTTGACAGCAGAGCGGCGGGGTTTGAAAATCACACAGCTCACAGATCGCAGATAGTGTGTGAATGGTCGGTGCTGTGGCAAGTGTTGGCAGGTTCGGATTACATTCCGGATGTTATTAATAAATCGGTCGCTTACGTTAGCGTGTGCAGGCGTGTGGTGGAGTTAGTGATGTGTTGCTGCTTGGTTCTTCACCCTCCCAGGTCGCTCGTTTCCTGGGAAGATGCCAGAATCGGATTTTCGGGCAAGGGTGCAGAACGAACGAATATGTACGTTGGAGATGAACTTGCGAGAGTAGTAAAATGATCCGGCTAAAGATACGCCGTAAAAGTGAGCAAAGCAAATCGTGAGCTTTGCACATCCGATGCGTTACCATGCGGGCAGTAACGCTCTACACGGGTCGTGAGGTGGCATATCTGAGTACCCCGTGGCTGGAGATCCTGGATCGTGCCAAGTTTTTTGGGGTTATTCCGGTTATTTGTAGCACACACAAACGAACCCGGATCCACACACCACCCGGACGGGAGTGGAGAAAAAGGGCGCTAGGGCGGTAGGAAATTCCAAGGCGAGTTGTGGGAAGAAGGAGATGTTAGATTTTGTTTGGGAAGACGCGCACGGCACGATACGGCTCCATGAATGGTGACGTCTTTTGTGCTGCAAGTCACGAAAAGGAAATGGGTTGATTAGTTGGCTGTTTTTTCGTTTGTTGTTGTTGGTCAAAAATAATTATTTTGCAAGCAAGAAGCTGGTGGACGACCCCATGCTGCTAAAGGAGGGTGTATTGATGATGTGTTGCGTGTCGATATGGGGAAGCGTACAATAAGTGATGAGATACAGTTTGTGTTGTTCTTGTTGTGGGGCGCAAAATTGATGGATATGTGGTTGTGCGTATTTTATGGGGTTGCGGTTCAGCTGAACAGAGGGAGGCGTAAGATCTATTAATAATTTTGGATAATTAAGCTGCTGAATTTTGGACCAATAAGTGACAGGAGTCTCACGACTTAGACATGTACTATTTCCTCATATAATCTTTCCTGCTGGTGACTTCAAAATGCACTCTAAAAATTAAGATTTAAAAATGACCTTCATATGTGGTATTAATATGTGGTAATTTAAATTGCGGTTAATTCGGTTTTTATGTTTATTTTTTTTTATTTACAGGGGTTTTCAGTTGATAAGACAATAGCATCCATGTTTATTGTACGCTCCTTAGATGAATTGGCAAACAAAGCTAGTTAATATGGAAGGGGCTTCAGATGACAGGGGAATCAAGTTGATATTGTACACGTCCTCCCAGCACACAGGAGCGCGCGTGCTATGGATGCTATTGCCTTATCAACTGAAAACCCCTGTATCAAAATTAATTTCGGTTTTAGTTTCAAAGTAAATATAGAAATTTCGAAACGAAATTAAATTTGCGAAATTAAATTTGCGATGCGATAAAGGCGAGATTTTCTTAATATTTTTACCTTTTTTTGAATTATGTAGACCTAATATAAGTATCGGAAATGCTAGTTTCAAAACTGGATTTGGAAGTGATCTTATTGTTTTGAACAACACTGTGGTATTGTGTCAAGAAATAAATAATTTTGTTTTTTTTTTATTTGTTTATATTTCAAGTATTACGGCTTGACGTCGTACTGCGGAGTAAATTTTTTATTAAATAATTTATCGTACAGTTGAATTAGGCTAGAGCCACCAAAAGAGGTAATCGAAATTTATAACGTTTGTTTGGTAACGCTATGTAACGGTTCTTCTCCTCCTGGGCGAAACGACCTCTTAGGTCATGTATGTAGTTTTTGGCTGACTAGACTTATTGATACCACGTGGTTGGATAGTCACTGCTCATTACGGTGGGACGGTCCGGATGGGTTTTGAACCAAGGTTTTGTCATGTGAAGACCGGCGCCACTGTCGACTCAATCACCGGTACAACACGCTATGTAACGCTTCTTTTAATGGTCATTTCTCGCGAATCTAGAAAGTAGTCCAATTTGTGTTCGCAATCTTTCTAATCTTCATCATCATTTCGGTTTGTTTTCGGAGTTTTTGCTTGTTGCTCTATAAAATTTGTGATGAGATAACTTTAAATAGACAGTGTTTCTCAAGTCATAAAATAATAAATTTCATATTTAAAACAATGTGCAGAACGAGATAAATGGTGATGGTTATTTTTAAATCGCCTATTATTTTATACATGGAGTTCTGCAACCTTGGATGGTCTTTGCAAGTCATTTCTCACTTAGCAGCATAATGGTATGGCAATCGCATATGCAATAACTACATCCTTGAATCCACCTCTTTAAATCTTAAAGAGAGATGAAGAGCCGTTTTAATAGGGCTTTCGAGATATGATGAAGCATGCTTTTCAAATCAACCGCAATTAAATGTCACATATGTTTCTAGATTCTGTACTACATATTTATGCTGTGCTCTGGTGCGAACCGATAACTTTAAAAAAAGAGGAAACAATTTACATTTCATTGTTGATCCTAATTGATGAATTATGTTCAACAACGGAGGAAGCGTGTTAATTAAAAACACAGCAAACGCTTTTAATTCATGTTGAGCAAATTACTTCACCCAAGCTTTAGCGGCTCCGATGACATCTTGATTATGACATTGACCAAGCGTATAGAATAACGTGTGCTCGTTTTTTTCCTCCATCGAAATTGATTGTCTTCCTTGTTGTACGGCTTACAAGAAACAACCTTGTTAGTCATACTGTTGATGTGGAGTATCGAACAAAAAGCTTATTTGTACCACGAATCGCCATAGTCCATATTCTACATCTCATGTTTCTGGAGCTGTACACAAACGTTTCGCCGGAACCATTCTCAAACATTGTTGTCTTACATCACTCGAAAGAATAACCATGACATCACAGATTGCGTGAGACGAATATATAATCACCCGATGCATATCTTGGCTGTGGCCCGTTTTTCAAGTGCATCGCAATAAGCTGCAGTTTTATGACAACAACGCTCTCTCAGCAGGTCCATCGCGGTTTGACGGTGCACCGTAAATGCAGCGAATGCATATTGAAGCGCCGCCACATAACGCACATCGTGGAATGTTGTTTCGGAAGGTAGGCTGATGCAGCAGCAGCAGGCAGCCGACGGCCGTGTGCGGGATTTTGAAAGTGGCCATAAAAACTCGGCTAGGTTACATTCTTCACTCAACGAGAGCCACTCAAACACGTCACAAGCGCGACATGGGGCATGCACCGGGCTACAAAAGCGAACTGAGAGTTGAGGGAAAAAATGAAACAATAAAATAATAAAAAACGACACGAGTCGCGTATCTGCATACCAATATTTCTTAATAGCTATCATTATGGCGCGAATAAGCGGCGCACCGTTGAGGAGCCCGGTGACGAGCGTAGAACAACTCCATTTTCGGAGATCGGCTGGTCACATACACAGTTCCGGGACGATTTGTTGCAACGATCTTACTCACAACAGGAAGTCGTGTCTTGCCGATGGCAGGATTCAAATGTAAATCATCCGCAAAAATGCAATCATCCGGGAGTGTGCGAATGCTTACCGGTTATCTCTGGTTACGGTGCGTTTCACGCTATGTTTCACTGCTCCGGAACCAACACCAAGAAGTTGTAAATGAGTTTCTGTGTCTGTGTGCTTTTAATAATTCAGTGCAAGCAAATAAATTTAGTGTAAATATTTGATAAGAGATTGGACGGTGGCTCACCGAGTTTGATGACTGAAGGAGGGGTGGGGAAGAAAGGAAAAGCTGTAATGATTTTCTTTTTTTCCCCCTTGATGTCTTGTTGGAGGTACAAAAAAAGAGGGGGAACTCGAGAAACGGACCGGAAAACTTGAATCTGAAGGGATATGGTGAAAGGTATCGCCTTAAAGTAAGGTGGCGAATCCATTCGGCTGAGATATCTCTCTCGCAACAAAGTAAACGATTTGTCCAGGCTGGTTGTGTACCCTTGGCCTGGTTTGTGTGCTCCACGTGTGTCAGGTAACTTTGTGATGGTGCAAAGCCGGAAAGGCGTAGCAGTCGCTGCCGGTGTCCTTGCTTTGCCGTGTACATACCCCTACACACTTTGAACGACTAGCGCAAGAACCGAGAGGCACCAACTGAGGCACGGATCCAAAAATAGTCTTCCATAGTGTGCCGTTGGGAATACTCGCTCCGGGGGTACGTAGGCTGTGTTTACTTTTGCCGCACGGGTTGTATTGGAGCAACTGTAAACAATTAGCGAGCGTCGAATGTCCTGCAGCAGCACGACGTGATTTACCACCGGATGACGATTTTGCAAAAGTACTTGAAAGTTTTGTAATAACATACTCACAGGATGCGGAGGATTGTGCGCGTTGGATCATTAAAAGTGTCTTGATTTATGTCCGATAACTGGAAGCATGAAGTTCGCTTTATCAAAGTTTTCGGACGAATGAGTTGAAGAGGAGGCTTATGAGGTCGGTCTAGTGAGATTTATGGTCGAGATGTATCTGTTGCATTTCATCCTCTTTTCATACATATTGTGTTACCTTTAAAAGCAATGTATATAGTTGATGCTCGAAGTTGATGACCGTAGTTTCTGACAGTTTGTATGTAGTCAGTTATTGGTGTAGTAAATAGCGGTGGCGGCCCGGTAGCTGAGGTGACAACGGCGCCGGTCTTCATACGTCAGGACCAGATATCGAATCCTGTATGGATCGTCTCCCTATACTAAAGATTAACTATCTGGTTACGTGGTATCAATATGTTTGCTAGTCAATATATAGCCAGCAAGACCTTGGAGGTCGTTAAGTCAAGAAGATAGTTTACGTTTCGGAGTACTGACTTCTTCTTCCATGGCACTATAACCTCGAGAGGTCTCGGGCTGTCAATTTCTGGCATTCTGTGACTTAATTTTACCCGTAGAAAAGTAGTCAGCCTTTCGTACGGGGATGCGATCTAGATGGGAATTGAACCACGGTCCTGCCGTGTGACAAGCGGTGCCGTTATCGCCTCGGCCACCGGATCGCCTCATCAATCTGTATAATAGGGCAGGGTACATAACCGGCATGACCTTGCAGGTTGTTAAGTCAACAAGATGATTTACTTTATTATATTTCGGAGCACTGACTATCCAACTGCTGGTAAAGTCGTAAAAAGCATGCCAAAACCTCACGAGGTTGTAATGGTAAAGAAGAAGGTTTATTTAGTTTAATCTGAAATATAACGTATTGTTCAGTTTGGTTTAGGCTCTGGAAGTAAATTGCTTAGATTCTGGGAAAAGTAGCCACTAGCAATCAGCTCTTCTAAACAACTGCTTGTCAACTTAAGTGTCTACTTTGAGGTTCAGCTTCAATTATCTAAACAAACAAAGACCTGACTGTTAATCTGACTCGCAAGCGTCATCTATGATGTGCTAGGGTCTGCTGACTCAAGAACTATTTTTTGATCTGGAGCTCATCTAGCGCGGTTTCAATCAATCCGAAGTCTGGTCTAAAGAAGTAAGTATTTAAACAGGTGTTTGTTCATTAGGTGCTCTTATCTTGAAGACTACTTCTTTGTTAGGTTTCGAAGAGGATACCGTATTAACTCTGTAGTAGAACTAGGGCTCCAGACAAATACACTCGTTCACCATGTGTTCGTAGCGCTATGGGGGGGGTTTGAGTCTCGGAAAGATGTTCTTAGGAGTGAGGTTGGACGCTAACTATTTTCTTCTTTGCTATTCTCTATACATGTAAACTTATTTGCTATAAATATTGTATTATTGTATTATATACTGTTAATCAATATTTCTCACAATAACTTATGAATTGAAAAATAATCTATAATTATAGCACAAATGCCTAACAGTTTCAGTCCACGTTTTACAACTGTCAGAAAACAATTTGAATCTCCTATTATCTACAATCACAGTCAACAGCACGTTGACGTGTGGGGTGCTATCTCTCGTAAGAGCAGTGTTGCGAGCTCCTTCTCCATTTTCCACCTCAAAATAGCTGTCAGGAAGCATGAACTGACAGCATTGTTTACGTAACCATCCAAGACACTAGAACGAGATCGACTCACTCTCTCTCTCTTTTTCGGGATGCTGAAACTGACAGCATCACCGCGATATGTTTGTCCGATAAGCGAAATCGATAGAAACCGCCGAGTTGATGTCGTACTCCCAACCTGAAGGCTCCGTACCAACGTACGGATGCGGTATTGCATGAATGTGTACGGGCAAATAATACACGCAGTGCGCAGGATCCTGACGGTGCCTTTGGTCGGGTTGTCCAAAACAAGTGCTCCGATTTACGTCACACCAGCTTCAACAGACACTCAGTCCGTCGCTCAGGTTGATTTTTTCCCGAAGTGTGTGTTCTCCAGTATTCTAGTGGCTGAGTTACTCGTGGAAAACGTTAGCTTCCGCTCGTGGTGGTGACTCGGCTTTTGGAAAACTCGGCGGTGTTGATCCGGTGAGTAACCACGGGTACCCACCGTAGTGGAAAAAGAGATAACTTCCACTCCGTATCCTTGTCACGTTGGTGAAAAGCGAACTAGATACTACTACGACCGGGAGTTGACTGGTCGGAACAGGGAGTACGGAGTAGGTAGTTTTTTAAAAACTCCAGCCGCTCCTATGACATCACTTAGTTGCTCGCAACATTTTCACCGCGCTGGTCATGTCCTGGAGGGCGTCCTGCGTACGGGCTTCCAGGGAACGGCTATAAAGAATCTCGCGTACAAATACTTGAACGTTACAGGCGGCGAGTACGGTGAATCTTCTGAAGTGAAGCATCTTTGTGACAGGTGAAGGTGTGTGCTTTTACTGTGAAACATACACACAGGAGTGCGTGAAAAACGTGATACTCTCGCCGCGAAAGGGTGACGCAAAAGCGACATAGAATCCGCCAAAGATACGACCTTGCAGGAGACAACCGTTTTAGAGAGGTGTTTTGAAGGCTGTAGCAGCAGGCTATTGGAGATCCAGTTTTCCGGGAAGTCATTTAATTCTTCCCAAACAGTCGTCTCCCGATAGGGGTTTAACGCGTGTGCTTGTGAAGTGTGTGTTTAGTGTTTGTAAAAAGGAAAACTTGATCACATTCGGCAGCAGCACTGAAGTTGTCGGCCGTAGGCAAAACAAATCCAAGAAAATCTTCCATCTCTCCCGAAAGATTTTCTCCCGAAAGAGAGAGAGAGGAACGAACGAGCATCCCGTGCTGTCAATCCGCCTTACCGTCCCGTCCACCTTCGTCCGTCCCGTCCAGTGTTTCCTTGACTGCACCGTTGGAAATGATCGCTCTGGGCATGAGGTTTTCCCTCCGTGTCGCATGCTGTGCGAGAGAGTGAACAATCGGTATGCGACCAGCTCTGAGCATGCGATTGAACGGCAATAGAAAGCCGTTGTGAACCCACGAGAGCGAGAGAGAGATTTCCAGCAGCTGACGAGCTCTGAAGGGGGAACCCAAGTGCGCCGAGGGTGAGTGTTTGGTGAGGACACGCTAATGTTCTCGGGATATCCTTTCCGAGCGGGCGATGTTGCAAGGATGAATCATCAACGGTCGTACCATCGGTGTCAGCAGTAGGATACGGGCAACCCCAAGGCATCGAAACGTTGCGCGCGAGAAGGCGAAAAAAAAACACGCTGGTGGAAATCTCGTGGAAAGCACGCCACTGTTGGTGAAAGTGTATACAGGGAAGAAAGGGGGAACTTACGCTTCAGTGCGTATCGTTCGCCCGGGCCGAAAATGGTGTGGCGTGTCTAAATCGTACAGGCTAAGAGACACCGGCTCGACACAATATTGTTTCGGCGCGAGGGAATGCTCGTCCCACAAAGTCCGCCCAAACCCAAAACAAAAAAAAAATTGTGCTGGAAAATTTCGTCAGTTTTGGTGTGACGCACGAGTGAAACAGTTTATTGTGGGCCATTAAAATTGACAGTTTTGGCTAGCTCCATCTGTGTCACGTCGCTGTTGGTGGTGTAGAATTAGTGTCATCCACGGTCTGCCAGTAGCTTGGATCGGTAACGATCGGACGTTCGTAGGCGTTTAGACGAAGCAACGGACTGTGGAGTATGGCATGAGAAGGTGAAAATCATAAAAATAACACACAAGGTACGTACCCTACGCGACCTACCGACCTATGAGTCATCACGCGCGCCCTATAGTTGGTGGACGGAGACCCCAAACGTTGGGGGGACTTTCCCCGAAGTGCTGTTTGTTGTTTTTCGTCCTCGCTGTTTTGTTGGAGGGAAAGTTCGCTCCCGTGTGATTGCGTATCAGGGCGTAAGAGTTCTCTCGTCCATTCTCCTAGATAGTTCGAAAGTGGTGCGAGCTCTGCCGGGGACATCGACTTCGCATTACGTTAGAGTGTAGTATAGTGACGTGGACTATGTAGCAGGTTTACCTTGGTTGATTCAGTGCCATAAATTCCTGTACACAGCTCATTATCGTATCTAGATACAATCCTTGAACGGAGGACAACATCTCCCCAACTTAACCAGTGGCATAGGAGAGCGATTCCAAAGCAGGTTTCATCTCGCAACACGGAGAGAGTGTACGCGCGTATCCTTGGAGCGTAATTCTGTGTTCGAGATGACTCTCATTCCCACTGGTGTCCTCTTTCGTAACATCATTTCATGACTTTGGGAAATGTCAACTTTTTGCCCACTTTCCTTACAATTTTCAACCCCGACTCTCGAGCTCGACCTCAAACATTACTTTGGCTAATGATTGACAGTCGGGAGGAAGGATCCGCACGGGAAGGAAGAATCATCGAGCTATCTATGAACTTCTGTACTCTGTGTATCAGGGATCATTATCATTTGCCGAACGCTCACGTACCTTGTGAAACACCGACCGAATCGTGTCGCAAGTTGTGGCACGCGGTAGGGGGGTGGCAAAGATTTTTTGGCCATGATTCTGGGTTAATGTCGGTAGGCCATGCTATCGTCGCCGTCGAGATCTCTTGCCGGTAGACGTTGCCGCCCGCATCTCGGTCGTCGGTGTCTCTTATCGTCGGTGTGGCCTATTTATTGCGTAGCACGTTCAGGCTTTTCACGAGAAAAATCTGACAAGAGTTTGAGAGGGCGAGAGAAACAGCGAGTGAGAGATAGACTTGATAAACACGTCGTCTGGGAGATACACATCCAGTGTGTGGAATACATTAATGTGTGTGTGTTTTGGTGCCGGAAAACTGTCTGGAGGGAACTGTTTTTCACACAGAACATGTTTCCGTGCCTGGCCGAAAGATTACAAATTGGCGGTGTTGGAAGGATTATTGGTGCGAGGGGGGAGGATTTGGCTCATGAGGTTAGGAAAAAAACTTTGATTATAGACATATCATAGGTGTGCAGATTATCTGTGTGATTTTGGGATGGGGTATACATGAAGTGTTATGTTAATAAGTAGATACACTTTTTGACGCAGTTGATACTTGAAGAGAATACTTGGACTTCTTAGAAAAGGAGTACTCTGATTCTTTTGAGTCTTCTGACGTCCGACCCAAACAAGACAGAATTTGGAGATATTCAGATGTCCTCCAATATTCCATTAGTCACAATTTTAATGTTGCCACGCGTTAATCAATTACGTTCAGCAATTCCCCCCCCCCCCCTCCCCCACGATTTGCTCAAGGACAGTTATAATCAGCCTAATGCAACGTGATCGGTTCATAATGATGTAATTTGATGTTGTAAAAGTGAAGACGCGTTTGCGTCAGTGCGTCAGTAAACGAGGGTAATGTGTGCAATTCCTACCAGCAGCGCTTCGAGTTCCAGCGAGGCGTTTCACATGGATCGTTGGGTCGCGAAATGAGATTGCCCATTTGATCTCGGTGACCAGCGAAGTGGATTGATGAACTCGTTTGATGTGGCTGGCGAAGCGTGACTAAAGTGTAAGACGATACGTTGACACACTGTACGGAGTGCGCCGATTTCTGGAGGGAGTGATGTCTCTGCCTAGCTCGCCTGGAAGAAGCCTAATGGTGGCTATGTTTCTCCGGCTGTGTGATGTTCGTTAAGGGTCCGCCGTAGATGAGATGACGCGGTGTGATGCCGCAAATGATGAAGTTGTTTTGTTTCTGTTGGTGAGCATATTCCAGAGAAATTGACTTTAATAGAGTATGGCTAATATTGTGCGAAACAGAAAGAAGATTATGGGCGAGCATTTGTTTGGTCAATTATTGCTCCCAGCACAGCAGAATCCTTCGCTTGAGTAATCCTTCTCTTGTGCTGTGTGTACAACAAATACCCATTAAAATGGAGGAACGTGTTCCGGATGATCCGGATGCTTAAAACATCAAACAGTCAGGCAGTTCTTTGCACAAAGACGAGCAAATGTGTATGCACAGTTTGCCGGTTAAGGGCGAGTTTCGCGAGCGCGAGTATAGCTTAAAGGATGTTGTTGGGTATTAGAAAAAAGAGGGAACCATTATCCTGAATGCACGGATTATGCGAAAGCATGGTTTCGTCAAATCATTAGCCAAAGCACAAGGAAAGTCTCGTACGGCAACGATGGTTCCAGCAACCAACAAAAAAAAGGGAAACATTATCCGGTTTTTCCTATTCCTAAGCAGCATTTCCCGCGCGCGAAGCACAAGATGCTGTCCGTGCGCATATTTTTGCCCCGCATTCCTTTTCCCATTGCTCTCGAGGGGTTAATTAATTATGTCGAAGACAGAGCAGCGCGATACCGGGTATGCGCCGGTATTACCCCAAAACCTGCCAAACTTGACAGCGCCTGGCGTGCTTGGCAACGCGTGTTCGCGAGGCTAATGTGGAAAATTAGAATTGCCGATGGTTGTAACATCGGGCAGAGAGAAGCGTTCGGAACCAATGAAAATGTGGCTTGTGGATGCTATTTTTTGTTGCTTTGTTTGGGTATCGCTTTGGAGAAAAGCCTAACGATCGTTCTTAGCATAATTACGCGAACGAATACATGTGATGGTTGGTGGGGTGGGGATGGGGATGGGGTAGGAGGGAGTTTTCTTGTGAGGAATGGTTTTGTTGTAACAGGCAGAAACACAACACAAGTAGACAGGTGTTTCCGGGCCGATGTTTTGGGGGTGCGTAAGCGAAGGCACAAATGCGTGGAAGGTTGGATGTTGTTGGTAAAATGTAAATGTAAATTAGTGGGTACATCCTTACGATGTTTCTAATTTTTATTGGTGTTTGGAGATTAGCTTGCAAGTTGAGAAAGAAAATTACTTCTTAAAAGACAGTTTCCTTGGCTAAGACTATGGAAAATATTATAACGAGCTAAAGCCAATATGTTGTCCTTCAATACACTTGGCAGAACAGTGGTGGTCATTGATATAAGACTGCCATGGGAATCAATATTTTTATGTATATTTTTGTTTTAACAAAATCTAATTGAAAACAAGGGTTTTTTTACTGATCTTCTCATAGTATAGTAGTTTCAGTTTCTTTACTGTTTATGACAGAACAAAATCAAAATTTTTGATGAACCGTTTGCATGAAAATTAGTTAGCTCAGTACATTTAATACTGTTGTGCACTGTGCATTTACAACCATTTTTTGTGTATTTAGTAAACAACGATGTGAAACTAGTATATAACAGTTTTGTCTCACAAGATTATTCTTGTAAAAGAATATTATGGGTTTAGTTGATTTGACAATATACACTTTGATCTGGTTAAAACAATTTCATAGTGAATTTTTAAGTTTTTTCCAGGTTTATGCCCATTTTTCTATATGTCTGTTGCATATTTCTGTAGCATATGTTTGCATATTGGAAATTAAAATGTTTTGGCTAAAGAGATGATTTATAACTGTTTTTGACAGAATAAGGACGAAAAATATGCTTAAAAAATGCATCGAAAAACTCTGACAGTAGCCAGACACATGTGTTTTGGTTCACCATTTGTTTTACGAGTTATTATACAGCAAAGGAGTAAGACCAAACTCATTTTTTATAATTTTAATATTAGAAATAAATTTAGATTTAGTATCGTTTGCTAGTATACAAAGTGGGGCGGTCCAGTGGCCGAGGCGACAGCGGCGCTGGCCTTCACACGGCAGGACCGGGGTTAAAATCCCATCAGTGATCGCCTCCTTGTACGAAAGGCTGACTACTTTGCTACTTTAATAATATTAAAAGCTATCAAAACTTTGCTAGTTTTAGTTTTGCTATGCTAAATAGCTTTGCTATTTTTAATGAACAAATTCATTTCATTTGCCGATTGCAAAAATACTCATCGAAAATAAAGAAATAATGCCAGGTTTTTTTATTTACATTTTCTTGCCTTTATGTTTGGTCTCATTCTAATGACAACCACTGTACACTTACGTGTTCTTAATCCACCGCAAACACTCTTGAAGTCAAAAAGAAAAAGAAAAAAACCCACATGCACTTTCCTCACATGAACATCAAAGAATGAAAAGGTTTACGTAAGGATTTTTCGCTTTCCTTGAATGTATTTCATATTGACACCTTTGTAATCCTGTTGAAACGGGCCTTTAAAAAGCAGGTATAATGGCGCGCCGGTCCATCGTTTAGAACGAAGGAAAACGAACAAAAAAACACAGATTTTGCAGACTCTAGACAGATAACCAGTTTACTATGTCCGTAGTGCTTGCTGTTAAAAAGGTCGTCTCTATGTTTAGGGTTTTATTTTCCTGCCCCGATACGGACTGGACTGGCCTGCCCCGAAGCTAGGATCGAGCGAGCGAACAAACTACCCACAGTGTCTGTCTATAAATCTCTATTAGGATCATTAAATTGACGGAAATTCAATTTCTTCGTCTCGGTGCGGGTATGTCTAGCTCATAGTGCGAGGGGTAGTGTTGAACCGTCCGATCACTTCAGGCCAAGTGCCCTGGGACAGAAAAGTGTTTGTGAAGAAAATTATTTCCTTGTTCGTGTGGTTGTTACGAAGACCATCCGGGCGAAAAACTACTCCACACTTACTTAGTAGCAGGCCCAAAAACTCGTAGAACTTAGGTAGAAGAATTAAGAAGCGAAAGGGCAGCAAAGAGTGAAGAACAAATTTGTAAATATCATATTTAATTAACATCGGGATAGACAGCCGACTCCGCCGGTGGTTGATACGTTATGAATTCATTAAATTATCCTCGAGACGCGAGAACAATGGCGTTGGGCTACTATTTGGTGGTGGGGTATAAGCGTTCGTTCTCCATCCATGGCTTGACGATGGACTTTGGAAATGTCACGCAAGGGTCACGCGGCAAGTGAAAGTTTCTATCGTTAAATTTAACAAGCAAGGGACCTTTCGCACGGACGCTACCCTTTGGGGAGCGCGCCATTCTAGAGTTGGAAGAAGAGGCGTCGGAAAAATGGATGTATGAGGATACTGTTTTTTCGCTGTTCACATATATGGCCAAGTCCTCCTACATCCAACCGGGGAGAAGAGGTGTCTTTGTTGTTTAATTTGAATGAATGAAATAGTGAACGAGAGGGTTAGTATGAATGGGATGAGAATGAAACTGCCCTCCAAAACACCACTGGTGGGTAGCCATGCCCTCTCGCCAACAGGTACAGGTGTCAATTTGTTGGATTGAAGTTAGTCGATTGGAGTTCCGGGTGTGCGGGACATCGGGTTGGGGGACGTGTTCTATTTTTAATTGAAATTGATACTCCAACCAGCTCTCGATGGGTCTCGATGAGTTTTCACTTGAATTGGTACTTGGTTCGAGACGTCCGAGCATGGGTGGACGACCCAAAAAAAAAAAGACCACTAGAAACTCCTATTCCGGGCGGATAAATTACACAGAGGAGATACACACACACACACCCCCCCTAGTGTCTCGTTTTGTGTCCTTGTGTTGATCAGGATGTGTAAGTGGTTCGCTTGAGTAGCTAGTAATTTGGAAAAGTCTGACCGTTTGGCAAAACCGAGACCGGGTTTTTTGGTTGACAGGGTAGCGTTTTACGAACGAATGAGTCACCCTTGTCGTCACCAGTGTCGGTACCGGACCGGAATGTCAGTAAGTAAGTGCTCAAAAAAGAAAAGGAAAGGAAAACACATTCGGACACAGTGAAAACGGTGTTGTTCATTTGCATAAAAGTGAAATAAAAGCGTCAACCGTTCTGTTGCTTTACAGGTAATTTGCGTTCCTTTAGCAAAGGTCAACTGGTATTAAGGTGACGGTATCAGCGAACAAGGGCTTCTCGCTGACTTCCGCCGCCCTCTCTTGTAGCACACAAACACACCGACGTGGTCGGGTGAGCTGTGGTTTTCTTCTGTGAGGTGATGGAGCAGAATTTGCATAATATATTGTTACATAATCAAAACAAATGATAAATACTTTATCCTCCTTTATTTAAATGGGAATGTGAGAGTTTACCCAGGGCCATAACCAGGTCAATTTCTGATGAAATGGGGTTTTGAAAAATGTGTTGCTCGTTTGCTGGGTAGAAATGTTAGAAAATGTTCTTCTCCTTTATTTTATATGATGGATGAAATATAGAAATATTTTTTTATTTGTTAAGAAAATAATCTCTGTGAACTGATTTCATTCATATATTTTCTCTCAATGGCTGTGTGAAAGGATCGTTCATGATTCTACCTCTAGCTTCGACATAAAATCTTCACCCAATGCTTTACCCTTTTACGATCACAGTCTTTGCCGGTTTGCAGTGCCCCCGACCGCGGCACTCGAGATGATTGTGGTGGGTTATGGGCGTGAAATAAAATTCATTGATGCACAAATCATGAATAAATTGCATCCCGTTCGGATTGGTGATGTCGGAGCAGGATAGGGGTAAGACTGCGATGGTGAATCACAGCTGCCGGCAGATGCGGTGGCTGTTTCTGATTACTTGTATGGAAAATGATGGCAAACGATGATTGACGTATTGACAACATGGGTGACCCTTTTTTACCGGGCAATGCGCATTGCTACGGCCATTGACCCATTCGAAAGCAAACGGGGGGACCGTAAAGGTGGTGCATTTTGGTGTTTAAATGGAGATGCACCGTAAACGGTTTTAATTGAATGGCTGAAGCATGTTTTCCTGTATCGGCTGTTTGAAGAGTGCAGCGCAGATATAGGAAGATAATTAAATAATAGAAAATAATTTAGCACAGTGGTGATCATTAGAGTAATATCAGGGGAAAAAATATGTATCTTTCATACTTTCTGTTCAATATGGAATATTAATAATTCAAGTAGGGGTTTTGTAATTCGAATAGTTACAATGAGACGATTGTAGTAAAATTGAGAGATTTTTCAAAAGAATTCGAAAAATTATTGTATTAACTTTACTTTTATTATTTAATTATTCTGTTGAATTTATCTCAGGGACATAATTTAAGTCATGTAAACTTTGATTGGTTATAGTGATTGGCCAATGAAAATTTTGTTTTTGTGACATATTTTGCGCAAAAATGATATAATTTTGCACCTTTCATAGTTAGTAATAGCTATTTCTTGCTTATCAGCGTTGTAGCTATATAGTCCTTTGGCCTTTTGCGTGCGATATATATTGAGTGGATATTGAGAACAAAATTGGAACTAAAGATATTTTACAAACCTAGCGAAGCAACCTCAAATTATATGTTGCTTACTTAAAATAACGGACAAATATTTCACAATTCATTTAACAAAAAAATAATAGAATCAGCTCTTCTTCTTCTTCCTACAACCTCGAGAGGTCTCGGCCTGCCATTTCTGGCTTTCTGTGACTTGATTTTACCCGTAGTAAAGTAGTCAGCTCTGCGTACGGGGAGGTGGTCTGGATGGGATTTGAACCCTGGTCTTGCCGTGTGAAGACCGGCGCCTTTATCGCCTCGGCCACCGGATCGCCCCAGAATCAACTCAGTATATAAAAAATAATCAAAAACAGCTATTAGGTTTCACTGTGAAAGCCTGACGTCTTCTCAAATGAGGTTTGACAATCAGGGCTTTTATCAGTAATTAAATGTTATTTTTATTTTTATATGTATACGTAAGTGAATTGAATTTTATTTTAAAACAAATTGATTATACCAATAATTGGATAAAACACATTTATTTGCTCTGTAAAATATATTTCCTCCCGAATAAAAAAAAAAGAAAATTTCGTTAGGAGATTATCCTATCTCTACGACCATCACTGTATCAGCAGAATGATGATGTCTATGCCATAATCAGGTTGATTTCATAAATACCGCATCATTTTGGATATTAAAATCAAAACGATGGTTAACAATAAGTTTATTAATATCCTACTCATTCATCATAACATTATGCTATGTAATATGTGACAACCGTTTATAATATTGGTTTGTGTGTTCATTATCTTTTTTCCTCTCTCTCTCTCTCCCCCACAGGTAAGCACTAAATGGCGATGTACACACAAACAAAACAACAGCAAACCATTGTAGGGGTTATGCAAACCACCATCGTTCAACCGCTAAACCAACCCTGCTCAAGGTTAGTTCGTAAATAATCGATTTCAGGAAGCATTTGATTTTGTGTGCGCCATATTTGGCCATACCTACTGGTGGAATTGATTGATTTGATGCTATGGTTTTCAATTTTCAACAAAAACCCATCATCAGAGCATTCGTCCGTACAACGGTCAGATTAGGCCGGGTGTAAAATTAAACCATGAAGCGCCTCACCGTGGTCCGTGCTCGGTGTCTTCGCCACCACCGCCGTGCCTTGAAATTTGGTGTGCCCCTTAACGAACGTCGGGGTCGTAGACGAAATTGAAGATCCATTTCGCTTGGGGTCAACTATTGATATCATTAGCTTAGAGGCGGCTGGGTCCATCGTGACGCGCATTCGGGAAGACCGTTGGTGACTTTGAGGCGTAATGACGCTTCGGCGAATTGAATCATTAGACGTAAAGAGAGCTGCTGCTGCTGCCGTGGTCTGGGTTGCGTACACAGGAAACAATTCCGTGCAATTTAGCCGCTGGAAAGATCAACCCCGGGCGCGGAATTAATTGGACACAACATTCGTGGCAACACGCGCGCGGAAAGTTCTGGGCAATAATCTGGGGCCCAGGAAACAGAGGGTGCCGTTGTGCAAGGATGCGAACATAAGCATTAGTTTTAATGAACCCCCCGTTGAACGTCTTGCGCGGTCTTGCTCCCTTTAAAGAGAGCCCTTCTGTTTTGTGGCTAATAGTTTAGGCAGAACGAAATCGCAAATATCTTGTGGCGGTTCGTGTCGGCATGATGTCATCGGTGGAATTGTTTCAAAACTTCACTGCAACACTCTGGAGACAGTGGTGACTTGTCGAAGGTCGAAGTTGGGTCCCTTCGCGTTCACTTTTTGTCGTGCGATGATTGTTTTGCATAGGGTACGGAGTTCTGGAGCCCATTCTTTGAGGCCCGGCCACAAAAGATGGCACCGCCGGATCAATCATCTTCGCATTGTGCGAATTGCTCACGCGCTTCGCATTTAAGTGATTTCGGTACTTAGCCGAGGCGCTAGAAGTCTGCCGTACAATTTCACGATGGGCCGACCTTGGCAGAGGCACTCTCCCAGCTGCGATGGGGTTAGGATCAAAAGCCCTTGGCGATAGGAATCGTCTTTAGATTACCGATACAACACCGCTTCGTGTTTCACAGGCACGAGTGCCCTTCATCAATCATGCTTCACGCTTATCTGTGACCGATCGACGAACGATAGCGAGGAATCACCTGGGCCCAGGTTGGTTTTTCGGGTCGTTATATCGCGTTAAAGAGATCTCGATGTGTACATCCGAGAGGGAACAGAAGGTTGATCACGAGGAAATAAAAAGAAACTACCGGAGCGAAATGATGTTTCGTTAACCTTTACAGGTAAGGAAATCGAAGTACACAACAACACCCCCTTCTAAAAGGGAGGCACACGGTACTTGAACGCTCGGTACGCAACGGAGTCGGACGAGTGATGGGAGGAGATGTACTAGCTTAACCTCAGACCAAGCTATTGGACCCACAAGCCGAGGGTACTGCACCCGTGAATGTAGAATTCCGGAGGTCTTCTGCACAACCCAACGTTTCCGTGCACATCATCATTATTTCAGCAATGGTAGATATCAACAAACAATTAGCCACCGTTGGGGGGCAGTGGCGTCTCGCCAATCCCTCTGCAATGCGCATCTCGTTTTTCCCGGTTTGCTTCATCAAATTCAGATGTTGCTCGAGCAAAATTGCTCCTAATGATTGTTCCGACAACTGTCAGCTGACCTTTCTTCTTCTGCTGCTAAACCGTATCTTCCCCACCGAGATGTTTCACCATTCCGTGTGCGAGTTCCTGTGATACGAAATCCATTAACCTAATGATAATGATCGTTTTTCGCTTTCGGCAGGCACACTCCAAGAAGGGATAAGAAAACTTTGAGCGCACTAGATGGGGCAGTGACTGTGAGGATATGAGATAAAGTTGGTGGAACCGAAATCGTCAAGCATTGTTGTTTTGTCCTCTGGAAGATTCTCGCAGTACATATGGAAGCTCACACACAGGCATCAGGTAGAGTTTCGGTATCGTACCACAGTATTCTGAAATGCCCCGTCGGGTATTGGGCAAATTGTTTGGTCGTTGACAAAACTTTTGTGATGAAAGGAAATATTTTTCCAACCAAGCGAAAGACAAACCCCCCCGACATCCCTCTCTCTCTCCTGCAGACGGTGGTGCACACTAAAGTTTGAATAGCTCTTCACGGACCGGGTTTTTGGTCACGGTGACCGCAAGATCTTTGCTTGGTGGAAATTCGGGATTTATGATTTTCCACTGAGCTTCTGTTCGCTTCTGGAGCTTGATGTTTTGGCAAGCAGTAGTTGTGCGCTCTTTTGTCCCGCTCAGCCGGTAGTTTTGCATCCACGTGCAAAACTTCAAAGCAACCATTTGTCATTGTCATTTGTCGTTGAATATAATTGAAATAATCCCTCCGACTTGTGTTTCCCTCGGTCTCCACCATCCCGAGGGAGTTTTCTTGGGGCTTAGTGGCTCACTCAGAGTTAAGTAGCGAAAGCAGCCGAATATGGGAGCACACAGAGGCTGCGGGTTCTCAGGTCCCGCCGGAAACATTCCACAGCACTGGCACTGGTGATGCTTCGAGGCTGCTCAGGAAGGGCGCGGAGATAAAGTTTGTAAAAATAAGCAACCTTAAGAAAAGCCGAAACAAATCAACGATTCCAGAGCGGGACCGCCGTGTTAAAGTCCCGCAGAGTTGGGGGCAAATAATGATAAAGAAGGAACTTTTCGTCTAAAGAATTCACTCAACTCGGTACTCAGAATTCTGGTGCTGATGGCAACGATTGTTACCAGTTGTGCTCGTGGCTGCGTAAGTTTGCGTCTTACTCCAGCTGGTAAAACTCTCCGGCGACTGGTGCCTCGCCGTAAGACGTATTTGTTAATGGGAAAAGAAATAAAACTCATTCCACTTAATATGCGACCGGCGCGTTTGGTCGGCCCTTTTTTTTTGGGAGGTGTTGGACGTCGGTGTACGACGCGCTGCTGTCCTTCCAGAGGGTGGGGTGTGGGCCGAACACACCAGGAATGGGTAGAAAACATGCAAATTAGTTGAAAATTTCTTGGTACCTTCTTTTGTACCGCTTTGAGGCTTTGTGGCAGGAAGAAGCAACAAAAAAAACTGACAAGGAAAACCCTTACCAATTGTTTTTTTCTTGTGTGTGTGTGTGGACAACCAGAGCAAGATGACTTTGTCTCTCGGTACTGCGTCAATCGGTTTTTTTGCGTGGCTGTTTTGCGTTGAAAACTTTAATACCGCAGCAGTAGCATCAGCTCAAGACTCCTACTCCTGCACACGCTCTCGGTGATGACGAGCGGTCCCTCTGGTCCCAGATGATGATGATCTTGATGATGATGAAGGTTGGGTCCTTCATTCGGGTAAGAGACAGCGTGTGTGTGTGTGGTGCTAAAATTCATTATAAATAATAATGTGCACTTCCTGCTGCCGGCGCGTTTCTCAACATCTGGCGACGTGGAGTGTTTTGCGTAAAGTTGCAGATATTTGGGAAAATCCTCACCATTTTATTCAGTTAGTTAAGTAGCTTGAGTGGAGGGAAGGACCTGTCGACAGCAAAAAACAACAGTCAATAAAGAGGGACAAAGTGCGTTGAGATGTAGGAGGAGGTACCACCAGAACAGGTGAATGCACACTTGTACTTGTTGTGTGTGTGTTGTTGTTCGGTTGAAAGTACCTCCGGCCATTAGTGAGATTGCACTTGAAGAAGTTGATGTTGTGGAAAACGGGTGAAAAGTTTAGCGGCTTTGAAAGGTTAAAGTTTGGTGGATTACGACTTCTCTGGGCAAGTGTTGCACTCTTGGTGGAAATTGAAATATCTTAATATTAGGGTGAACAAATAGGGTCTTAGGAAAAAAAATATTCTGAAATCTAGAATTAGTCTAGAACTCGTCTCAACACGTACCAAGTGATGGGTTTTCTCCCCCAAGAGACCTCTCTCGAATAGGACACAACACGTGTAACGATTGTCTCGCTTCCGGGACACCAAGTCCTGTCGTCGTTCTTCAGACTGGCCGAAAGGTACTTTGCTCTGTCAACGTGTATGCACCGCAAGTTTGTTTGCTCTTGCGAGATACGACGGTTTTGAAGGCTTGAGGGAATTGTGCTCCGACCATTCCGAGACCAGATGGAAGATGTCAACCAACCAACTCCTGTAGGGGTGATTTGATGAATGACTAGGCTCTCGCACTGCTTTACTCTGCTAGATGAATCTGCTTGCTTTATCCTCAGCGGGTGCGTCCATTTGCGTGGAAGCGTTACGGTCCAAAAGAGTGTCCTCTTGAACCGAAGAAAAAAAACAGCTCTGCCTTCCACCAACAGCAAATAACAACAAGATAAACCATGGAGCAACAGGACGTGAAGGTGCCACAGCGCCGGACAGAGAGAGAGGTTCAATATTTAATCAGTTCCTCCACAATTGCTACATAAAGAGACGCTGGTTTGACAGTAAACATGCGTTTCTGCTCTGCTCTCCCTTGCGATTAGCGCCCGTCGAGGGAGTTAGACGACCGAAAGTCATCCCTGTTCAGAGAAAAAAAGGGGGAAACTGATTTTTGCTTTCCCTGGCATTTCCTGGTTTTTGGGCAGAGGACACAAGGAGAACCGGAAAGGATCGATAGGATTTTAATTACGAGCCAATACTGAAGGCTAAACTCCACCAACCGTCCACCGGAAAAGAGTGGGCAAAATTTATGTTCGTCTTAGTCAAACAGCGGGAAATGTCCTCCAGGCGGGGGTTTTACTTACGGGAAAGATTGGTATTAAGGTTGGTTGTCTCCATTTGGTTTTTGCTTCTTCCCGGTTTTTCCCGCTCAATCTGGTCGTTGGTTGGAAGTGGATTTTCCCCTGGCGTGATATGTGCACACGATGATGGGATTTCTGATAAGGCATTAAGTCAATAAAAGACAAATAGATTTTGAAGATGGGAATAGCAGTATGCTCTCGCATGGTTGGTTAGCGCAAGGAAGCAATTTGGAGATAGAATAGCGCTGGAGTTAATTCAGGATACGTTTGATGAGAAGGAAAGGGTTGTATCAGAGATTGGAATAACAAGTTATTTTGTCTGGATGAGATGGAAGAAATGACTCATTTCTAATCAACAATTGACTGATTAGTATCACAATTCAATCATTGGATAGAGATTACTTCAAAGGACTTTGATGCCAGTAATTCTTGGTAAGGTATTTATTGGAGGATTAAATATGAGAGATGGTATAGGTTTAAGAGGGTTGATGTTCATTCTACAAAAATCTGAAGAAGTCGCCATCTTTAAAACTGCTTGTTATCCAAAATCTTGATACCCCAAAGCAATAGTCAAGCCTTCTACTACTGAACACAGCTGTGTGTCCACAATCCTTAAACTCGCTTTATCCGACCAATATAAAACAGTAATGGCATAGCTTTCCAATCCGACCATGTACACTGTTCTTCGATGTATAGAGAAAAAATAACACTAAGATCATGGTACATTTCATCTTTATGTAATGTGGCTTTCATAATGTGGTTACGATAATGTAACTACTATCGACAACACAACCGTTAGTGTTTGAAGATGTACGAAAACAAAATGGAAGAAAAGGAAAAAAAACCGGCAGCAAACATCAACTGGAAAACTGGTAGTAAAACCATTCAAGTGCAATTCACTTTAGCGTTCAAGTTGAGCGTGAGAGTTTTATGAGTGTTATAAATTTATGGTTTATTTACAAACTTAGCTTTTGCGTCGGTCTCCGAGGCTGTCCACTCACGGATCACCGGGCCCCCGGTAGTTTCACGGTTTGTTTGTTCGCTTTTCGGGGGGAGGGGGTAGGGCACATTGTGTGTTGTTCGGTTCGCCGTTTTGTGTGCCGACTTGATGTTTCGTTGCGGTAAACCGTGATGGTGAGAATTCTTTTGCCCAGGTCGCCCAGGATGCTCTGGACGCTTGGCGTCGAGGCGATTTTTTGTGCAGTACTTTATTTTAGGGGATTAAAAACACACCACGTTAGATTGGGTTGCTTTAGGTTGATTTTGTAGCGCTCTCGGTAGAAGTTTGGCACTGTTTGGCGAATCAAGCACCAATGAAGCTAATTTAACTCGTTTGTTTGGGTCTGGTGATGGAATGGTTCTGGTTATGCTTATTTTGACAAAGCACAGATCGGCAAGCTGGTTTGCTTTGTTATTCTTACAGGGAAGAAGCAGCCTTGCTTTTGGTATTTTTTTTAGAACGATTTAAAAAAAATGGATTGAAATCATTGTCTGAGCTTTAAGATATTATGGTGAGGACGTTGTAACGAAGTTGCTGTTCGGACTGAATGTCCGAATTTAATATTTAACCTCACGTTTAAGTAGAAGTTATTATTTAGCACAGAAGTAACAACATATCACTTGATTTTTGACGTTTGAACTTTGAAGTTCATGCTTGCAAGTCTTAGCGTTACTTCAATGTTGTCTAGCCATATGTAGTTCACTGGTAAGTTTCGCGTATGGGAAGTTTAGAATTGTAAAATTAACTTTTCCAATTTTCGACTGAGGCATTGATAGACAACTCCATGCTATTTTCTATTGCAGCAAGAGTTGAGTATCGAGTGGCATTGGAGACTGTATTATTCACAAGAAAATGGGACCTGAAGAGTCCCGGGACCTAAAGATGCTACCACACCATACTCTACATTAATTGAATACGGCAGGATACAGCGTACATGCCAACCTCTTGACAAGCATGACCTAATCAGTGAAGAACTCTAGATCTCAGAAGTTATGGAATTTGTAAGACCTCATTGAATATGTTAAATATTTGTGACTTCACATCGCTCGGCAAAGGTCGTGAAAGTAGTGACATCCGGATACAGGATACATTGTACATGTCAACTCTTGACTCTAGATCTCCCCCAAAGAACTCTAGATCTCAGAAGTTATGGATATCATAATACCTCATTGCATAGTTTAAAGATTGTTCCCTGACATCAGTCAGCAAAGCAGTCAGCTACACGGAAGTAGTGACATCATTCGGCAAACCTAGAACATCGCGGATACTATCTAGGACAAGATACTACAGCCTCAGGACCTTTTCTAAGTTCGGATATTTCTGATACTCTTTGATTGAAATCAGCTGTACTTTTCATAAGATTAGGGAGCACTTATAACACTTCATGTATTGAATAAGTTTAACTTCATTTTCTTCATTTTCAAAATTTGTCTCGATTATCCTCCTTATATCCTTAGATTAGCCAAAGCTACAAGGATCAGCAGAAGGGCACTAATTAAAATCAGTGTAAAACTGAAAGTCCTGGAAGCGTATTTCATAAACCTAAATCAAAAGTATCGATGTCCGACGTGAATGTAACCTGATAGATCCTAGTTTTGGGTTATTTATTTTGCTCCCTGCGACTCCTTACCATCAACATGTCCACCACGGTTCAGTGCGTAATATAATTTGGGGATTTATCAAATCATAAAAATTGTAAGATGATTTGATGTGTCCAACAAATTGGGGGATTATTTTGATTTTCCCGTTGAGCAGAGAAAGCGGACAATAAACTAAACGATCTCGGCTACAATGGACGTCCAATCTTTCGGGCCAACCTAACACACACACACACACACACCGTGAATGAAACAAAAGAAAGCGAAAATCATCGTTGGACCGGGAATATTGCATAAGACTATTTTCTATCTCAATTTTTCACGAGGGGTCGAAAAGATTTGTCTACTGGCGAGGTTTTTCCACCTCCGGTGCCGTTCTAATAGACTTCCTTACGCTTCCCCTTCGATTTTATAGAAGCCCTCAGCCTAACTTGGCCGTCTGTAGCTTGTCAGCCTTGTAGGCTTTTTGCTTCTGTATCATTTTGTTGTATGTGTTAGTTGGTTTGTTACGTTTTTTCATCTTTTCCTCGGCACGAGCATACTACAAGTTTGACAAATGTCATTCAATTATGAGGTTTCTTTTTCATCCCTACTTTCTGCGGGACCTGATTCGATTGAAGCGCGCCAGCAAAAGTAGGTGAAGCAGTTTAATAATTCTAAAACGGCATTTGATAAATGAATTTTCTCGAGCAATTGAGCTGTGCGGCAAACCCGGGCATCAAACGCGTGTCTCCCGGTAGATGAGTGATGAGTGTCAGCAGATAAAAGTTTTTTGTCATTTATTTTCCAAAAGAAAGTACCCGGTTGGAGTAGCAGGTACGCGGCAAGAATGTGCCTAGAACTTGATTGTGCATTCTGAAACCGTTCGTCGATTCGCTTATTTCACTAATGGAAAAGATTTTTGCTAGATAAATCTCGGTCAACGGTAAGCTTTGGCCCTGGTGTGCTTGTTGGGACAGCAGCACCATTTTTGAAGTCAGATGTTTTTTCCCGACAGTTGGGCATTGCGCCAACAGAGCGCAGGAACTAGGATGCTGCAGACTTAGGCGGGGGCTCTCTAAAACACACTGCAGCGTTCTTAATTTTATTAGACTTTGCGCTTTCCCTGTTCGTCAATCTTCCGAAAACCTGGCAGCTTCAAATAGGCATGGATTAGCAGCAATTATCGACCGGGCCGGGGTTGAAGGTTACTGCAGGCAGCCTTCGCCCAATTGTAAATATTTGATATTGATGAGCGCTTATGAAGAGGATAATTAACTTTCTGGGCCATTCTTCCCGATTGGTTGCGTAAAGTTGGAACAAAGTTGGAAAACAATTCTTTCTGGCAGGACGTCAAGGGGGAGGTATGCAGGGAGAGGAGGTAGTGAGGAAAAGTTTTTAATGTTATATTCACGGTTGAATTTGTTTGCTGGTGAAGCCCCCCATCCAGCTAACTGGGGAGAAGTTGTAAATAAAAACTTCAGCTTTGGAAACTCCGTCCAATTAATCGAGTGGGGCGTGACACGGTACGTCAACTACTTCAACATTATTGAATGGTATGAAGAAAACCTCCGGAGAGATGGTGGCGATTTTCCAATTCCTCTTCACAGGGTGACGAATGCTCGGAAAACTTGTTTTTTCCCCCTAGTCTTTCCGGGCGAGCGGATTGCTTGAAGGTTTTTCTTCTCACAAGGCGGCGACTCCCGAGAGCGCAAGGGTGCTATTTGATATCCGTTGAACCTCTTGTTCCGTTGCGTTTCGGGTTTCTCCAATAGCGTTTCGATCATTAAAAAATAGCTTGGAATGAAAAATCGTCGAACGACGGGAAGAAGCAAGGACGTTGGAATGTGTGTAAGACTCTTTGTGAAGAGGACATTTGGTCGACACGGAAGCGTAAAATTGCGACGATAGCACTCAGATCCGACCCCCGGCTTTTGGCGTGTGCGGTGAAGATTTTCGAGTGTTGACGTACAGCTTTTCCGGTAGCGTCAACCGACCCGGGGGCCGTCAGTTTTGCTGACATTTCAACTGTCCCTGGATGGGAAAGCCCGTCTGGACGATTGTCAGTGGAGAGTGTCTTGCGTGTCACGCCTTTTCCCGGTCCGTCGTCAGTAGAAAACCCCTCAAAGACATTTCAGTCTGAAGAATCGGGGTTGTTGGGCTGGTCCTGTTTGCGGTGGTACATGTTTTCATTATTCATGCATCACACCCTTCGGTGCAGGAAATTCTTTCCTCGAAACCTTTGGAACCCTGGCCCTTTTATCTATCCAGTGCCAGGACACCATTCGGAATCAGTCAGTCAGTATCAGCATCCCTCGCTTCTTTCCTGCAAGATGGCGAAGATTCGGCTCCTGATATACCCCGGGATCTACCTACCGGTGCTGGGGCCTTTTATTTATGATAACTTATAAATTGCATATAAATATTGAATAAGAGCACTGCGCCCGGCTGAAACGGTTTTTACCGGCGAACGCAACCCGGGACACACCATAAAAGACGCCCATTACACCCGTTTGCGTTACGGGTATATGGACCACGAGTTTGTTTACGAGTTACGGTACGGGAAAATGGAGTTCTCCTTCGTGCAGCCACCTTCGTGGTTTTGCAAAAACTCGTAACAATAATGTAAAAAGCCACCAAACGCGGCATGGCTCGGTTAACCAGAAGGGGAATATCCACCAGGAATCCAACATCACCCGACACGTGTGTATGGGGACTCTAGAAGAAGAGCTACACAGAGAGAGAGAAATAAGAAACGGAGATACATCCCAACGTGATCCCTTCCAGATAAGACGCATAATCGTAAAATTACCTTTAGGCGAAATAAAATAGACACACGCATAGGAGGACGGTGCGAGGATGGTAGGAACCTCCTAACCAAAAAAAATAGGTGGATTGGCGAAATCCATTAGGACGAAATAGAATTCGGAGTCGAAAATTACTACAATAGTACATGTTGCGAAAAAAGTTAGATCTCAACCACAGGTAGATACACACGGGGCTGGGGGGACCTTGGTGTGTCAGAGTGTGTGGATGATTTGATTTCTAAATTCCGGAAAAATACCGAAACCGAACTTTGGCTGATGCCGCCCCTTTCCAGAGTAGGGTCAGATGTAAGTGAATAAAATCATAAAATATGCAACTGAACTTAAATCAAGCAGATATCGTAATGGCTTGATCTTCGGCGAGAGAGATAGATTGGAACGAGAAGCAAGTGAGTAAGCGAGTCTTGTTCGTTCTGTGGACGTGGAACTAATTTGTTCTCTCCAAACGCGTCCAGACTCACAACTTGGGCGCAAAAGTGTCGTGAGGTCACGTAACTAATGGGATCGTAATTTTCCCTAGACAGTTGCCGATGTCTTTTTCTTCGCCCGTCGCATAACTCTTTCCTGTTGATGCGTACCCGGTGCGGGAACCGATTAGAAATCGGGAGAGAATTATTGCTGCCGATCGGAAGTGTCTGACCAAAGTTCATCTTCATCAGGAAAACTGTGAGAAGAAGTTCCCGTCTAACAAAAAAAAGCCTGTCCTGAGGAAGAATTTCTGAAGTAAAGTAGTCGTGAGGTTTAATCGTGTACCAAAGTTTTATCGCACCCGGGTTGGTTCTTTGCAGAGTTGGGCAGGTTTCAAAATTAATTAGTGGCCAGTACCAGTGGTGGGAAAATTAATTGCACCCTATAAATTAGACGATGGACAGCAGCACCGAGGAATGTCTGGGAAAAATTGGAAGTAAGAATTAAGACTACTGTGGGCGTTACTGTCTCACGATCAAACGAAACTGTACTGTTGAAGTTGAAGCTTTTTAAAATGATTTATTTTAATAGAAACCAGCAATGTCCGTTGATTAAGTTTCGCGAGACAGGAACTACTAACGAGCAGGTTTACCTGAACCTCGTCTAGCCCATCAGTGCGATTACGGTTACGAGAGCTCATTTAAGGTTAAGATGCAGCTGACAGCAGCACCATCGTCAGTACTTTAGCACCAATAATCTAGACAAATGAATGCAATTATCTAAATAGAAGATAATCAAATGGACCTCACACTAATGTGCGACACATGCAGGCAATTTCTTACCACACACAGGGACTTGGCGAGTCCTCTGACGAAAGCAGGGATTCGTAACTCCATTCACTGCACGCTCATCTGCCACGTGCCACGCGAGACAACAGCATCAGGCGGCATTGCCAGCGATGAAGAAAAAAAAATGGGGGAAAAGCCTTAGTAGCCCTGGGAAAATGGATTGATACTCAGCAGATAGGGATGGCTGCCGCTTCTTAAACCAAAACGTTGTGAATCTGCTCGGGAAAACTAACCGGTCCGGGGGTTGGTCGTAATGTGCATACTCTCTCACAACATGGCATTGGAATACGGTGTGGATCCAGCAGCTGTCGGAAGCGTGGTAAAAGCACAAAGTGTGTAAGGTTATTGCATCCCTTGTGAAAACGGAAAAAAGACGTTTTACCCCGGATATGAGGATTGCGCTGGTACATTTTGTGGAGGCTGGAGCATAAAACTATTATGCGAAATTGTGCCCGGGATTATGGACGCGTGTGTGCTTCGATGCGATGTTGCTCGCTGAGTGTGATTGGATGGGATGACGATTTTTGCCGCCAAGGAATCGCACGTTGCCCCCCCCCCCACCCCTGTCTATATTAGTAAAAGAGGCACTTGCTTCACGACGAGCGGCGCAGGATCGTTCCAGCGGCTAGACAAATAAAGCTAGCCATAAATAATATTTGAACCCCCGCGCTCCCCCGCCGATTTGATCGTCTAAAGGCACCCGGTTCGGGTGTTGGTGAATGGCGAATAAAAATGCGACAAAATTGATGCGGAAAATGGGCCGGGAAAAATCTCATATTGAAGATTGTGCACTCGAGCGTCTTCTTTAACGCTCGCAACAACCGGTAAAGGATTCGGGGTCGTCCGAAGGATCCGAAAGCGCACTTCCATCTCCATTCAATAACAATAAAAACCTGACATTCGGATAATGCTCAACACTTAACGAATAGCGACCGGGGTCTCGGGAGGGCCATCGTAAATGTTTTCTCCGTCGTTCGCGTGCTCTAACCGTCGTTCTGCCCGGCTTCGTGTTAGTTCCTGAGCTGCCGGGGGAAAGCTCACCGTACTGGTAGAAATGGTTAGTTGCAGGGCATTAGAAACCTTAAAATTTCTGTCCCATTCCGTCGAATGGTTACTAATTGAATTAAACCGCGGCCCGGCGATGGGCGCGTGTACACCACGCTCCGAAGGGCCATCCGAACCGTCCAGCAATGGGTGTAAAGATGTCGCCGACACGACACGATTGGTGGCGCATTGCAGAGGGCAACTGGCCGGGGTCGGCAAGCTTGCCGGAGTCGACTCTGCCGTTCGCGATCTAATTACAATGTGTTTGTGCTAGGCTTAACGCCTAATGCCATTACGTTGAAGGCTTTGTGGGGGGGTCGTCGTCATTCGCGTCATTGATGTCACCAGCACGGTGCAATCCTTTCGAGGCGCAAACAGGGCAGAAAGACACATCGGCTATTATTACCTCACCCGATGTACTTTTCGGCGGCGGCGGCTAATGTCTGTTTAAATATTAATTTTAATCATAATTATTGGCTCATAATGTTGTGCGTTGTCGTCGTCGTATTAACGCCCGCTCAGTGCTGTACGCGCGCGGGGGGTAAAGTGTTTCTGGGACACAGCTGAAAACTTTGACAATGACGTCTCTGTTTATGGCGCTAAATGTTTTAATGAGTTAAGGTAATGGGCAACTTTTCCCCGCGGGAGAAGGTTCCCGTTTCGTGGCTATCCCGAGGGAGCAATATCTGAACCAGGTGCACCGCTCGGTGAAGATGCTAGAAGCGCGCCCACTTAAGAAGAAGAAAAATTTATGGTAAGGTTGTGTTTTTTTTTTCCTGGTGGCCCTTGCCCCTTGCGTGTTGGACAATGTTTTGGAGTTTTTTTAATAGGAAAAGAAACAAAAGTCCATTCTTCTTGGAGGGACGAAAAAAAAAAGTTATTTGATACACGATGAAGCGAAATAAATACACGAACGGGCGTAAAATGATGAACATAAGTAATCATCATCGGTTTAATGAAATGACAAGCGGCAAAAAGTCGTTAGGGTGGCAGATGAAGCAAACTGGATGAATCAATTGGAAATCCAAATGGTATGTTTCATTATTTGACTTCAATCTCGGTACGTCGCAGAGAGCCGGTAGAAATCGTTTAAGAATTGCTTTAAAGAGCATCAGGGATAGGCAAGCTCTTGGAGGATGTTGAATTTTAAAGTTTAAATTGTTTATTTTTAAAGCAAGGATCCTGTTTCTGTTCTAACAATGCAAAACTTAAGAATAAAATGGAATTTTATTTATTATTGTAACATTCAAGATGTCATCTAAAACTAGTATCAATTAAGCGTTCTGTGACAATTGTTCCAAGTAATACTATCGAGTGGAAGCATGCAGAGAATTTGAAGCATACAGAAGGTTTAAGATATATGGGTTGAGTTGTGTTGTCCACAGCAGATAACTTTACTAAAAGTCGCCCTTACACCATTTAGAAACTGGAGTGCCTTAGCATTCTTCTGGAAACAAATTATGCTAGCCCAACGATGTACATGAAATTTAACAAAGAAAAGTTCCGACTTTCAGGCGGAATATCTTCTTCTACTTCCTTGGCACTACAACCTCGAGAGGTCTCGGCCTGCCGTTTTTGGCTTTCTGTGACCCGTAGTAAAGTTGATTTTACCCGTAGTAAAGTAGTCAGCCTTATGTACGGAGAGGAGTTCTGGATCGGATTTGAACCCCGGCCCTGCCGTGTGAAGAACGGCGCCAATGTCGCCTCGGCCACTAGCCGCCCCGTCGCGAAGCGATCACTTATTTAAATTAAAAATTAAGTAAAATAACAGCCAAAATATTGCAGTATTTTTATTTATACAATAAGTGTCGAAATGTGTGAATGTCTTAATTAAAAAAATGATTCCGATTAAAATTTGTTATGGTAACAATTAATTTAATATTTTAAGCATTTCAGCAATAGATTGTATCGTAATAGATTGTATCGTAACAATTGTATCGTAATGTATCGTTAAAATGATTACGATAGCAATAATTGCTTAGCATCAGAAATTTCTCTCAGTGCTTGCCGACCACTGACAGCAGAAACAATTATTTTCGTTTGCGAATGAATGGATAGAGAAATCAAGTAAATAAATTAATCACCAGTAGCTGAATTGTGACACCGCATCAAATGCACGTGAAATAATTGCTATTGAAGAATGAGATTTTCTTCAATTTCTACTCTCAAGCATGTTGTGTTTCTGTTGGAAAACTATCGTATTACCGTCTCTTAGTCTTTTAAAAAATCCCGTTTCTTGAAGAAATTATTCACTTGCACGTTTATATTCCACAGAATACAATACTACAACCTTGAGAGTTCTTGTCCTTCCTTATTTCTTGCTTTCTCGTCTTGATCGTACTCATAGCAAGATAATCAGCCCAACGTCGTCCATATCATGCACTATCTATGTTATAGTAGCTCACCCAAAATATGCTCCCGCGTCACCCCAATATTATCGAAAACAATAGCAGACGAAAATTAGAAGCGGCTTCAAAAAGCATCCCAAAAACCAATGGAACTATATCCAAAAGATATGTTCCTTGGTGGAATAGGGAGGTAGCAGAAGCGATAAGGCTTAGACGAAAATATCTGCGAAAACTCCGGAAATTAGCACCCTCAAATTGTAACGATCACATTCGCCAAGACATATACGAAAAATATAAAGATGCACATAAACTATCCAGAATAGCAATTTTCAAGGCAAAATCCAAGTCCTGGGAAAAACTTATCCTGGAAATCAGCCCATCCACTTCTTCCAAAGAAGTGTGGCGTAGGGTAAGGCTTTTGACAGGACAAAAATCGTGTTCTCACCTTCCAAATCTAATTAATCCTCAAAATCCAATCACTAATCCTTGCGAAATAGCTGAGAGCTTTGCTGAACATTTCCAAAATATATCCTCGAACAAAAGTTACTCTGCCAAATTTTTGAAGTACAAAGTAGCGGCCGAACAAAAAAGTCTCTCCTTTACAACCTCCCAAAATATACACTACAATAAACCATTCACAATACAAGAGCTTCAACATGCGTTAAAAAAGTGCAATGGAAAATCTGCTGGCCCAGATGGTGTGGGATACCCACTGCTCCAACACCTCCCATCTTGTGCATTGGAGTACTTGTTAAAAATTTACAATGATATTTGGCACACAGGTGAAATTCCAGATGGATGGAAACATAGTTACGTCATACCTATACCTAAACCACAAAAATCTCCGTTTGATGTCAATAGCTACCGACCAATATCATTATTAAACTGTATAAGTAAAATCTTAGAAAGGATGGTCAACAGACGACTAAGCCACGAGTTGGAAAACAGAAAACTATTACATATCAATCAACACGCATTCAGAAG
This sequence comes from Anopheles stephensi, assembly GCF_013141755.1. Classification (NCBI taxonomy): domain Eukaryota; kingdom Metazoa; phylum Arthropoda; class Insecta; order Diptera; family Culicidae; genus Anopheles; species Anopheles stephensi. Next base: position 16,989,030 of record NC_050202.1, on the reverse strand, counting down.
TGGTCATGGCACAGAAACTTACTTTGCAAAACTGGACAATATGCTTTCAACAGCAAAAGAAAATAAAAAACACACAGATCTAGCTATAATAGACCTTGCCAAAGCCTATGATTTAACTTGGCGACATGGCATTTTAAAACAATTAAAAAATTGGGGTTTCAAAGGAAATTTGCCAATCTTCATAAAAAACTTTTTACAAAACCGGACATTCTCTATCACAATAGGAAACGCTTTTTCTCAAATAAAAAAGGTGGAAAACGGTGTTCCTCAAGGCGCTATTCTCTCGCCAACTCTTTTTCTTATCAGTATTGAATCCCTTTTATTTTCCATACCTCAAAATGTTACCTGTTTAGTATATGCAGACGACATAACAATAATCTCTATGGACTCTTCACCCAGAGAAGCTAGAATAAAACTGCAAAAGGGTCTATATAAACTACAACAGTGGTGCAAATCGACCGGGTTTCAAGTGGCTCCGGATAAATGCAAAATATTACATATTTGTAATCTCAAACATTCACGCCCAAATAATACATTAAAGATAAATAGTATACAGATACCAAATGTCCGTAAAGCAAAAATTTTAGGGGTCATTTTAGACAGCAAAATGTCCTTTATTGCACATTGTAATTACATCAAAACGATAACGAAATCCCACTCAAATTTGTTTAAAAAGTTAGGCTCGGGCAAAATCAGAGCCTCGAGAGCAATCATGATCAGGTTAATATATAATTGGCTTCTTCCAACAATTCTCTATGGGACAGAAATAATTAGTTCACAATTTGATACGTTCCATACAAAAATAGCTCCCATATATCATACAGCAATCAGATTGGCTACCGGTGCTTTCAAAACCAGCCCTACGGATTCCCTTATATGCGAAAGCGGAGCACTCCCATTCAAATATGTTGCCATAATGCGACTGATTGGATCTGCGTGCCGCTGTATAGAAAAAGAGTTTGAATGTACTTCCTTACTTAATAGAACTAATGCGAGATTTGAAGAGATCACAAACTTAAAACTGCCAAAGGTTTTAAAAATTCCTCGCCTGTCTGGACGCCCTTGGACAGAAAAAACACCAACGATAGACTGGACCTTACATAAACTTACTAGGACAAACACGAATCAAGCATACCAACTCACAATAGAGCATATTAAAAATAATTACTCAACATATCACAAAATTTATACGGATGGTTCGATTAACACTATTCAGGCTGGTTGTGGAATTTACTCTGAAAATACAAACCCAATCACTAATTCTGCAGTAAAATTACCTGACTTTACGTCAATATTCTCCGCTGAAGCCATAGCAATCACCATAGCTGCTGAGGAAGCCATTAATCCACACAAACTAAATGTAATATTTTCTGACAGCGCTAGTGTTTTAGCTGCATTAGAACATGGCCAAATTAAAGACCCGCATATTCAATCAATAGAACTGGCTATCAATAAAAACAACATAACCTTCTGTTGGATACCAAGCCACATCGGAGTTACAGGAAACGAAAAAGCAGATAGACTCGCTAATCAAGGCCGAAAATCACCAGATATAAATACACATCCCTTATCCAAAAGGGATGCAATAAAAAAGTGCAAACACGAGCTTACCAATGCTTGGCAACACACATGGTTACAGGACACATCAAATAAACTAAGATTCATCAAAACATCCACATCACCATGGCCAGATCTCCAGAACAGCAAAGACCAACAGGTCATCTCAAGGCTAAGAATCGGGCACACCCTCTTAACACATAGCTATTTATTCTCAAAAGAATCTCCACCAATCTGCCGATTCTGTGGGAAACAAACCACAGTCCGACATCTTCTAACAGAATGCTACGGGTATATTACTTTTAAAAAATCGTGTAATTTGGATGATAATATCGATGATATTTTGTCTCCTGATGACAAAAAACAGAAAAATCTTTTGCGATTCCTCAGGGAAACGCAACTTTATGACAAAATTTAAATTCATTTGAAACAAAAAAATAATAACAATAATAATAATAATCAAAATATTAGCAATATAAAAAGAAGAGAGGAAGAACTATATAATCCAAGTAGCTAATTTGACTGTATTAAATACAGGCTGGAGCATACATGGTCAGAAGGTAGGAGTTACCAAACAACTCACGAAGGGGCAAATTCGACCAAGAGAGAGATTTGCTTCTCTCCTTTGGTCTGGTGCAACCAAGGTTCAGGGGCTTGAGTTACCTTAAACAACTTTTCACACTATTAATCCTCCCTATCCCCGTTATCCTTTAAATTTCACTTTTTTCCCAATAATAGTACAATAACCAAAAATTCATTTTTAAATCATACAAAACAAAAAACGGGAACAATACTACAGGTAAGAGACGAAAGAGGTCCAAGAGACCCAAAGTCTCTTTAAACTCTACAAACAACAACAATAGCAGACGAAAGGTCATCCATCATAATTCATCACAATCATTTGCTTCAGGCTCCTCTTAGGTAGGTCCTGCACTAAATTTGTTCCGCGTCAAACCAAACAAAGCCTTTATGTGACGAGAGGGGAGGAGGGTATACAAACAAAGTGTGGATGAGATTAATAAGCTGTTGTATCCACAGTGAAGAAAATGCTGGTCCCGTGGTGTTCTAAATACAGTGGTCGGTCCTCGAAGGCATCATGGCTTATCGATTATGGTCTCTTCCAGAACTGGGCGTCCAGGGCGGGAAAGTATTGATCGGATTTGAATTTCCTTTTGCTGAGAGTCACTCGCCTTCCAATCAATCGATCTTTGATTGCGAAAAGGAGCTGGGCAGGATGAAAAGTCAATGGGGCGCGGTGTATTTTCTTTTTCCAACCCGGACCTCTAGGTACATAATCGCTAAGAGATTGTAATTTTCTTGCCATTTTTATTTATTCATCCAAAAATCATCTTTCAATAGCTTGTACTTCATCCGGACGACTGATGGGGATGAAATGTTCTTGGACCCTCCGCGAATAGATAATAAAGATGCGCCATACCGTGTCTGCGTACCGAATCGGGATGAAAGTAAACGTTGAAGCAGCTGGAGCCTAAGCAAAGCAGCTGGAACAAGGATCTGCTATTTGCGATACGATTTACCCTCGATTTATCTTTCGCACTTGCGATGGTGAACACACACACCAGGGGTAAACATATTCGCTCGTCACGCGATTTTTGCCACCCCCGAGGTTAACATTACTTCGTGCGACCAGTATTTCCTGTCATCAACAGATGCCGACCCGCTGCTTTGCTTTGAGACGGTGTGTGTAGGTGGCGCATTAGTGGATGCGTACCATGGGGGGTTTTTGGAAAAATATTTTCCTTAGGCCGAAATTGATTGATGGCTTCCAGGCGAGTTGAACGCATTAACTTTCGCCAAGTGGTGCCATGGGCTGTGCAGTGGCTGGAAGTTGGCTCTCTAGTCATAAGGATAGAAAGTTAATATTTGTACTTCCACTTCCAGCGATCCTTTACGCAACTTGACACACATGGTGACAAATAAAAACTTCCCCCCCCCCCCCCCCCCCCCCCCTCGAAGCCACGTGTGCAATCACAAGCCGGCAATCGTTGTGTTTCCCTTTCATCGTACTGTTGATGTGGAAACACGAACATTCTACGCTCTCCACGGGTAAAACGCGTAATTAATTACGCCGACTATAACACGCGGTGGTATTGGTTTTTCGAGGTGCTTGATTTAAAATGAGCTTTCCCACCTCCATTCATGTTTCGACACGCGATAAACCAAACGAAAACAAGCGTGGTGTTGGGAAGACTCGCCAATACGCCTCCACCCGATTCCGGCTCTTTGGCGTTGGCGCTGGCGGGATGTTATGACCACGTTATCATAAAAATTAACTATAATCCGCTATTTTAATTTAGTGGATTATGTTTTCGGCCCCGTAGTTGGGTGCGACGCAAATTATGGTTACCGCCGAATCCGTTCCGAGCACGCCGCCAACCAGCCAGGGCCGATAATAGGCCGGTGGTATAATAAATTGACTAGTCGGCTTTTGGCTGGTTCGCGGAGGCTTTTGTACCATTTATTTCTATCAAATTGCGGGTAGTATGTGGATATATCCGATGCGATCCATGGGCTCTTAAAAATATTTCATACGCTGTGCCCACCATATTCAATTTCCTCAATTAATTTGTTTGCTTGTTTGAAACGAAGGGTGGCGATGTTACACAGCTGTTTTGACCATCGTGTCTACAGAACGAATGGTGATGATTTACACCTCGCGGCGAGTACCATCCGAATGGAGATGTAGTCTAGCGGGCGCGAGAGAGGCCGGTGAGGTGGTGAAAAATCAGTGAAAAATCCACAGGGTGCCATTGAACAAAAGCAATCACCAATACCTCTGCCGGTTGCCCGTTGGCGTTCCAGCGAATGGTCTCAATGTTTCGTACAGTGTTGGTTAGCATCATACAAGCCTTTGATGCTAACAGAGGGGACATTCTTTCGATGACGCCGGGGGGTTGCATGTTTACGACTTTTTGATAACTGCATATAAATTGCACAGAATTTTAAAGTTTATCAGCATTTTTATTAGTCTCAAATGCGTTATTTTAGTACGATTTACGAATTTTAATAAACAAAAAGATGGTTTTATTGTTCAGGTATTGAGAAGTTGGATAAAAGCATGTTTCAGCCTTGGGACGCATCATGTCGTTATTTAACCTAGAGCTAAACAAGTCACAGATATTTCGAACATTGGGTTGGATGTCGTAAGTTATTATAAAATCTGTCAATTTTTGGCAGTTTTCTGCGGTGCATAAAATTCGGAAGAAAATGAGAGCAAGGGAAAGGTAAAGGGAATGTTATGTACAGTGACAGACATTAGAAAAATCCAACCTCCTTATTTGCTGTTCACGTTCTTGCTTTAACGTTCAATTATTTTTTGGTTTTGGTTTCGTTAACTACCAAAGCATTGTATTAGAATTTTTAAAACAACTGAAATCGCTAGAAAATTGCATTGCAAAAGAAAAAAACCTAGATAGCACGTGTTGTTGATGTTTTATCCTAATGATCCTAAAACTCCCAAGTAGAGACGGGAGCTCCGGGTCGAAATCACAATTCTGATCCGATTCCACGTAATAATGAGTCCGCTCCGATCCGAAAAAGTGATTCCGCGCAGTTCCGGAATCGTTTTGATTCCGGAATATTTTTTGATTCCGAACTCGCTTTATATTCCGAGCTCGTTTTTGAATCCGGATTCATATTTGAATTCATACTGGATTTTGACTACAGACTACAGCTTCCCGTTCCAGTTGCATATCTACCACGAAATTGTATGGAACTTATGGTTTTGTCACACGGCAAGGGGTATTAAATCCCATCCAGACTACACCGCTCCAATCATTTCAGGGCAATTGTTCATTCCGGAGTGTGGAATCGTCATCTGGACTCGAGTCCGGCATTGGAGCGCTCCAACTAGATCCGGCAAATAGTCCTAAGCAAGAGATGCACAAAATAATGACTTGGAAATTCCCAGTTTAGCTTGGAAACTCAATATTTTGCAGTCAAACTTTTTTTTCCTTTTCGCCACAAAATCAATCAGAATCAATAATCAATAATTCTACGATATTATTAAATAATAACCTAGTTTTATAAAGTTCTTAAACTAGGATTCAAAACAACAGAAATACCCAATCGATTCGGTGAATATTAATTGGCCTTATTTTATTGTCACTCACTGTAGATGCGGTATACTATTTGATTGTTAAACAGAAAAGCGTTACTAAGCGTTACAGCAAAGTGGCCAACTATTCGCTTCGGTAAGAGAACCAAAGAAGAACAAAAGAAACTGACAGCAAACTGTCCGAACTACTTTCCAAACTGTTCAAAGTCCACAAGTTGAACATTAGTTTGACATGTTGCGAACCTCTCCAAATATTTAGCAAACTGCTAAGCAGCTTATATGAAGAAAAAAACTCTTTTAAAAATAGAACTCCGACGAAACTAATTTTAATTGTTACAGTTAGACCAAGACAAGAGATTCGTTTTACCCAAGAGGACCAACATTTTTTCCTTTTGTCCGCGAAACAAACTTCACTCACTGCTCACTTCTTTTCCCTTTTCTCGAGTGATTTGTGCTAGCCGTTTGTGGTTGCATCCTTTGTTAACACTTCATGCTGGAAAATTGATAGAAAAGTTAAAGTGTTTTGGCATTGCACAGTTGTGTGCAGCAGCAGCGGATCGTAATCGACCGGACACATCTTTTGCTGCGAAACTTTTCCTATGTTTGCAGTTAACTCGCGCCCGGCTTCCTGTGTTGAACTGCAACATTGCCGGCTATTAAGGGTTCCACATTAAGGGCAGCTTGCAACGGGCCGAAGTTGTGCCAGTAAAAGTTAATTGATACATTAAAATCTTTCCTGTGTTTGTGGTTGTTGATGGCAGGGTTGGCGGCCAGGTCCAATCGATAAGTACGAGCAGATAATCGTAGCTTATTTTCAATCTCATCTCAACAGAAACCATCATCATCGCTAAGGTTCATTCGGTCGGTTCAACGCTAGACAAACATTTGTTTCTATGATTATTGAAACCGAGAACGAACAATCCTGGTTGGTTGGCTTGCTGGTGGGAAAAGTTTCTGTAAGGTGAAACACAGATAAACCTCAAAATTGAATATTTTTTTCGTCCACCCCACGTTTTCCATTCGGGTTTCCTAATGTTTCCCTAGGCTCCGGCCGCCAGGAAAAACGAAGAACACACAAAAAAAAACACGAAACTCCTCAGGACACGTCCAAAAGTTTCTATTTTATGTTTACAGCCCCAGTGTAGTCCCAGCTTTTGAGACGCGTTAAGGGGATTGGAAGATATTCGGAGGAGGCTCCTTCAGCTCTTTCCACTCGATAGGATGAAAAATTATGAAAAATAATTAAACCCGGCCGCTGGGTGGATTTTTTTTCGGGCACATTCTTTTTATCATATCGTTACGTGTGTCCCCAGATGGAAAGACAAAACAACAGACAGCGAGGCACACAAAAAAAAAAAATCTTCCCTTTTTCTGTGGAGTTGTATGGACCAAAGAAGGATAAAAATGAAAAAAAAGAAAATGGGGAAACAAAATCCGCCCTTTCGGAGGTTGAAAGTTGATAATGGGGGGCGAGAGGATGAGCAGCAAATACTACGATGAAAAGTTTCTAATTTTTCCTTTGTGAGTTTTGTGTTTTAATATCGCAAACTTTACGCTTTGTTTAATTTACCGTAGTCGGCAATTATATTCTGTGCAGACGATTTTTTGCATCTTAATTCAAGCTTATGGAAAAATTTATGTTTCCTGCAGTTTTTAGTATGTCCGTGTGGTCCTGTAGAATCCTCGGGAATGGGATGGCCGGGATGAGTGGTTTCGAGTGCAGTGCACCTAAGGAGACGTTTACCACACATCCACACCAACGCAGGGGGCAATAAAGTGTGGAAAATGTTTCCTGTTAATTTTCTGCAAAATGCATAAAGATTCGTAGCATAATCTAACCGGAACGCTCTGGTGAGAGAAGAAGAGAAAGAATGTTGACGTTTCAGTAGATGTACCCTTGCTTCTCGGTGCCGGACTGTCTGCGCACATTCGCATGCTTTCACGCTGCCAAAGGTAAGCTGGTTTCTTACGGGGGGTTTTAAGTGGTTTTTGTGGCTTATGGCAAACGGAGCGAAACGTCGTACGAGTGGCAGCCTCTTGATTTCGACCTTTGGCACATGTGTGAAGGCTGAATCTATAAAGAAAAGGGTTCTCTTCAGCGCTTCTCCGGGAATGATGTTGATGGGGATGGATGTTGCTTTTTTTTGCAAACACTCTCCGCCCGGTGGTGACATAAAATGTCATCCGCGAAGGCCACATTTACTTTCATGTTGGGGATGTTTTTTTTTTCCTCGTGATGGGGGAGAGAAAGGCAATTCGCTATTTTTCATCTGACGTTTGAAGGTGTTGGCGAACAGAAAAAAAAGGCCAGAAGAAACCCTAGCGAAGAAGATGTTTAATGCACACATGAGAGGTATTATGTTTTGTTTTACGTTTACGGCATTAAAGCTGTGATGGATTTGGGTACGAGACAAGAAGATTTAAATGGAGTTGTTTTTGGTATGGAAATTGCAGAAACTTTTGCTTTTTGGTCTTGACAAACGATGTCGGGTATGAACTGGCTTTTTTTTGTACTGTTTATACTGGAGTTACCGATATGTATTAGGCTTGAAGTTTGACATATAACATTCAACTGTAGAATGTGTGAAGTGGAGTAATGTAAGGGTTTTAGTATTTCGCTTTGGGGTTTCTTAATTAAAGTCAAAGTTGATGCTGAGTATCTCAGAAATTTCAATAGCTGTTGAAGATCAAGAAATCAAGAAATGTTGGGGGCGACGCTGGTCTTCACACGACAGTTCCAGAGTTCAAATCACATCCAGATCACCACTCCATACGCAGGGTAGACTACTTTTCTACGGGTAAAGTCAAGTCACAGAAAGGCAGAAATGGCAATCCGATACCTCTTACGGTTGTAGTACCAAGGAAGAAGAGGTCCTTTGAAGACCAGCGCTGCTGGAACGTCTGGGCCACCGGACCGCTTCAATCCCAGAATAATCCATACGGTGGGTCGTCAAAATCGCAGGACTGACTGTCCAGATACTACATGGAAATTAAGTGAAGGAATCCAGTAATGGCAGACCTCTTGGAGAAGTAGACGAATCATCAAAGAAGTGTTTTATAGCTGCAAAGGTATCCTAATTTCAATAGACAAACTTGATGATGTTCCCAAAAAGTTGACAGTTTTAACCCAATCATCTGACAGGTGTCATTTGGCTCGGTTGGCTACGGGGCGTTGATCCTTGTAGTCAGTTGGATCTTTGACTTGATTTTTGAGTTAATTTGGCTACTCAAGTGCATATGGGGATATTTGAAGACCATGTGCTTCCATGCGTGAAGGTCAATTTATCTCAAGATCAAAAAGTTGTTCTACAAAAGGATGGAACTACTCTGAGATGGACATCAAATTAGACCCAACGATGGGTGATGGATAACATGAAGTTTTATCTCAATGGTTTGTGACTATGAACCCCTTTGATTATTCAAATTGGTCAAGTGATTATTCAAATTGGTCACTCTGACGATTTCTATATAACTAGTTTTAGCTTCCGACCCCGTGTTCAAGATGTCATTGAAGTGTTTTAAGCTATTCTTGTTAAAGTGTATAAATCTATTTCCTAAATCGACGTTTGCTACACTTTAACAACAATGTACATTGTGTTTCTTCTCACTCCAATCATTATTTGGTTTTGTTCACTAATTGCTGTCAAAAGTGCGAAAATACATCACTCCCTTCGAACGGTGGATGAATTGTTCCGATTGAACTTCCAGTCCCGCCCCAGTGCCGTGGATCGGTACGCGTTCGGTCCAATTATGCCCTTTTGAGTATCAACATTTTCGTGATTTAATGATTAAAAGGTTCGTCGGGACTTCAAACTCGCAGCCCGGAAAAGTGAAGCATGAGGCATCACTTAGTATCATTAACTTTTTCGAGCGCGCTGTCGCATCCTCCGATTGAAGGTTCCGGACTGTGTCCGGAGCGAGCCGAGAGCCTGTCCTGGAAGAATGTCCTTTTCATCGATTTCCCTTTTTCGGGCTGAAAAGTGTTCCTTCCTTGCGTTACCCGGACAACAAAATGTCCGGTTTGGAATTCCTGACGAAGCGGGGTAAAGTGATATCATCGGGATCGGAAATGCTTTGAAGCAGTCGGGACGCTCTTTTGTAGGCTATTTTCGTGAGCAACGGAAAGCATTGAAGCAAGGGAGCGTGGGGTTTTTGAACAAAATTAGAATTCCTGTTGGATTCTGGGCATGAGCAGGAGTAGGTATCGATCAGCCCAAGAGGAGAGGACAAAGCGAACGGCAAAGATGCTTTGTATGCTAAATACCATCGTGAGGGAGATTTGCATCCAGGAGCCACAAACGGACATGTGAAGTGCATTACAAATCAATAAATCAGCCAATTCGGGTTTGGAATTGAATTCCTGGCTGAAAGTTGGCAAGATGGAGTGAGAGAGGATACACAGGCTTGTAGTAAAATTCTCCAACCTTATCAACCCGGTCTCTGTCCGAACACCAGTTGCTCTTCCCTTCAGGTTTGAGTTGGGCTTTGGGCTTCTAATCACCCCTTATGGAAGCTGTACGGGCGTGGCAGTATATCCGGGTCGGTTGTTTATTTGTTTATTTAACCGCTTTTCATCGTTTTGATAACACTTCACGCGCAACGGCAGCAGAGAGGAACTGAATTGTTCCGGCAACCCATGTTCAAGGCACCAGTCAACCTATGTCAAGTGGAGTTTTCATCGGCAGAACGAGCGCACAATTAGCTTATGGGAAAATATGATTTATGGTTCGGTCTTTCCCTTAAGGGAGTGCGGTCAGTACGCTTGACTTGTGTCCGCAAGTAACGATGGTGTGCTTTGTTAGGCAATATTGAAATAAAATATTGGACCTGGTAGAAGCTATTCTTGTTAGCATATAAAATTCACACAAAAATGGGGTTAGGTACGCTTTACAATTAATCGAATATCTACGTACTGTAGAGGAGATAAGATTATAACTCTCATGTATATATGCAAGTATCTTGACAGCTGTCAGAGTGACAGTGAAAGAACCATGGTAGCAAAATAAACCATTACTAATGGAGATTCCCATAGACAAGGGACTTCAGTCTTTCAGCCTTTGAATTTCAGATAAATTTTACAGTACTAAAAGTTTTTATTTAAACTTTGGCACATTTGGCAAGTTTGACAGTTTTCAAGTTCCCATTCGATTCTATTGCAGACAAAGAAGGGTTGCCATTGGCAGCAATCGATTTTGCTTACGATTCGGTTCAAAGTTCTTCCAAAAAGTACTCTTTGTCTTGCGAGTTCAGATCTAGTTCCGCTGTGCAAATTTTGCAAAATGGAGTCGCTTCAACCATTGATTCGTGATGAAAGGGAAAGAGCAATAAGAGAAAAGAAGGATCAAAGTGAACAAAAAAAAGCAGTTCATTTCTTTCAAAAGATTCCTTAGGAGGTTTGCCGTCAAGGAGGACGGAGATAATTCCGGTTGATAGTAACTCTTTGGAGTGTACGGCAACCATCTGTACCGGTTCCCGTCGTGACATCGTTAATCTTTGTAATTGGGAAGTTGGAAGAAAGTCTGACGAAATGATGGCATTTTTTTGTTATTTCTCTCCCCAATCTCGTTGTTGTTGTTTGTATCAATAGTCGAGTTTGATGGAGTTTGGAGTACGCTGAAGAATGGAAGGATGGAGTGAGATGGGTTTGGATTGTTTCCTACCCGGAGGCAGTACAGCTCCGTCGGTTTTAGTCCTTGTTTGTTAGATACATTTTGAGGATTTTGTGATGTGGATCGAGGGTAGTATTATTTAAAAAATATGAAGAGAACTTTAACTTCATATTCAAAATGGGGAGATAGAAATTGAATGAAACGACGCTTGCTGATGATGGAGTTCAGCCATAAGTAGCTTGTACAGAAGGGCTCCATATTAACCCGACGTGTAAACTAAATCAGCGCAAACCTTATTACTTCGACGGTGTTTAGTATGCCGGAGGGGGAAAGTTGCACGTGAACGATGTGCAATACAGTGACGTTCGTATGAAGGTCTGATGGAAGGATTATGTGTGCTGAGCTGATGATAGCGCCAGCAAGAACATGTATCCACGAGAACGACATAGCTGCCATCATCGTAACCGCCGCGAGGCACTCAATGTTTCAGAAATTCTGCGTAAAGTTTGGAATTTGATTTGAACCGTACCATCCAAGTGTCCAGCGCTGCCAGGGTTCCCTTCTCAAATTTCAACGTCCGTACATTATCTTCTGTAGGGGAGAGAAAGGCAGGCTGAACATTTTGTTGATTGACTGGTGATGTTAATTTTTTGTTTTAAGCTCACTCCACCAGTTCCGTGAAGTTTGGTAAGAGATTGTTAAGTACTCGTGAGTCAGTTCTGCTTCGTTAATCCCGGATCGATCGATGGGGACCCAAAATCTGCTTTAATGGCTTGATTGGTTCCCAACATGCTCTGTTTAAGAAGCATGAAGTAAAACATCATTGTAGCTGATTGCAAACCACTGTTTGAGCAAACTCTTCCACAAGATGGCGGACGCTTGTTAGGAGCAACATGACGTGATTGTTTCAAGACAGTTCCGCTTCATCTCACCACTGACGTAGGCTGCCGAGTGACAGGTCGGCGAAAAATTGACAAGCCGTGAAAATGGATGCGGCTTTCGGTTCCTGTCACTAAAGTTGTCTCCGGTTGGTTTAATGCCTCCAGGCACATGAGCGCGCCCATTACGAGAGGAGTTTGTTGAGCATGTTGGCAAAAATGTCACCATTAGGGACTCCTCCACAGGGGGGGGAGTGCTATTCTGAGGGAGCATTTTTGAGGTCAAACATGGCGCGTTTGGTGGTTTGAGTGTAACGGTGAAAGGGTCTAAAAATAGGTCCCTCCTCAAACTTGTGGTGTGTGGTACCTCCCGGCCGATCCACCGGGAAAGATAAGAGCGCCTGATGATGTGGAACATTTGAAAACCCCACCAGACGGCACCGTAAACGAGTGTTGAACTTTCCGGGGAACAAACTTGTGCTGGCCAAGCACACACCGTAACCCGTCCGAGGTTTGCCCACGCTACAGCGGGGTTTTTACGTCGTCAATTCTACATTCGAGCCTACGTCCGGTTTGAATGAAGCAAAGCAAACAAAAAATGAGGGAAAAAATACTGACGATACAAGGAGGATGTAGGGTGGGTACTATATCTACCCAACATGGCCCCACGAGTGTACGGGAAAATGTTATCCCTAACGAACAAAAACATCCCTGTGACGTTATCATCCGCTTTTTATGACTTGATTATGGCTTTGATGTAGGCTGTGTAACTATGTGGTGGAAAAAGTTGGCCGCTGAATCATCGTCCGGCTTTAGTGTACGTCCGGATGAGTTTGGCTGCAGCTACGAGAGCCTAGTCCAGGGATGCTTGGTGTACGATCTGTAACTGGGTTGTTTACTCAAAGTATAGTGTCGGTTATTTATAATTGATGAGAAGTACGAGTTAAACAAAGATAGAGGAACTGTTATACAACTGTTATACAATGCACACTATAGAGACCAGATATTGAGGACCGTTTAACAGACGTCCAAAATCGGATAATCTTCATTACGTTAAGCATTTGAGTTGGGTAAATTGGGGTTTGAAACAAATAAGGCACTAATTTCACAACACATTTCCCTGGAGCAGTTAAAAATGGCTTACTGAAATTAATAATAATCTCATTTAAATACAACCCCATCGCATTCCGGATGGCGGGTGGCAAAAGAGTTAGCCGTACACGGAACAACACAGTCACCCACCCTACCACCCGGAAGTTTTAGTCTCGTTTATTGTCTGGGAACCTTGGCTGATTACCATTTTTCGTCAATTATACCCATCCCCGAGTCGAGGCTGGTGTCTCTTTGTTCCAGGATGTCATGTGTGCCTGGGTACGTCTGGGGGACACTGCCGGAAGTGCTGGATGGAGTTGTCTACAAATAGGATCTATCTTGCGATAAACTTTTTCGTCTGGACGCACACAACGTATCCGGTTCGCGTGCGCAAGTCTGAAGGGCCAACAGAACAAAAAAAGCAGGCACAAATTCTCACCGAAAGTGATTTTAATGAACATCAGCGCCACTTACATATGGGTGGATTATGTAAATTCGGCTTAGAGAAAGTGCTCTGCCCGTTTGTGCGTCTCCCGAATCCTGTGGTACTTCTCAGAATTAGATGACACTGTTTCTTCACATCCGGTGGAGCAATGTGTACACAGAATGGACTTGCGAAAGGTGTTGCTAAAAGTCAGTCAGCTGGGAGTAAGATAAACACGAGGAATGGTGGATGTCTTTATCATCTTCCCAAATGGCAGCATGTGTTGGGAATGTTCGACGACACAGAGCATGCCGTGTCCCAGACCAGCCTGAAGTTGCGTGCCGGAGAGCCGTTTTCCCGTTTTTTTTTCTTTTGCCCTAACCTCAACGACCTCAAAGCGTAATGAATCTTAGTCTCCAACATTGGCTAACTGGCAGTTTAATAGAGTACCCGGGACATATGCGTGGTGGATGGATTGAGTGTGGTAAATCATCCATCCAGCCGGTTAATTATCTCAATCTGTGCAAAACGGCCCCCTTTTGTGCCTTGTTGTGGAGGTTCCGGTACCGGCGCACTAGTTATGCTTTGCCTGGTACTTACACGTGTCGCAAGGGTGTGGAGTCTCTAAATTTTTTTTGGGAGGGGTTTGTCGAACAGCGTACTGACCCGTGTGTTTGTGTGTACTTCATTGTAATATTCTAACAGAGCCCGGCCACGGTACGCCGGTACTGACCAAATGCTAGTTTGCCAGCGCAAAATCAAGGCCCATAATTGTGTAGTCTGGTGGACGCGTCTGGTCAGTGGTGCGTGAAATAAGATAATAATAGTTGGCCATCCCGTCCGTCCAACACCCACCCTCCACCCATCATCCGCCACCAACATTTATGAGCTCGGAGGTTTTGTACACACTGCCCTGGCCATCCCGCGGCTGGTGAGAACGCAGCCTAATGCAATGTGGAGGCAGGCCCTGTTTCACGTGTTCAATTTTGCATGGTAATGGGAACGCGTGGCCACCATTCGCGTGGCGGTGACGTGGCGAAGGAAATAGTAATCAGAATGTACAGCTGTTTCGAAACGATGTAATAGCGTGAAGTAGTAAGTGGAGCGATGGTGTTTAGTGCACGAAATCTGTTGCTTTCCTTCTGTCTCGGCTCGGGTTTGATGGATTTTTGTTGTTGTTTCTTGTATGTTTAACGATGTTTCCACATCGTTTACGGTCACGCCTCGTTTTGTTTGGCGGGAAAGAGCGCGAAACGATGAAATGCGTATGGGCGAGCATGTACCAACTTATTTGAATAGTGTTAACGGCTGTCACTGACGATTAGTGGTGCTTTGTAAACAATGGTGAAAGTAATAGTGATTGGCTTGATAGCTGTATGTTGTGTTGACATTTGGTGAATTAAATTAAGTACAGAGGTGATCAATGATACATGTCGATACATTGATATAAAAAACTTTGATCAAGTTATTATAAATAATGGAAATCGCTAATAATTACTTCCTCTTCTTCTTCGGTGGCACTAAATCCTCGAAAGGTCTCGGCCTCGAGCATTTTTGGCTTTCTGTGACATGATTTTACTCGTAGCAAGGTAGTCAGCCCTACGCACGGGGAAGGCGGTTTGGAATGGGTTTTGAACCCCCCGTCCTGCCGTGTGAAGACCGGAGCCGTTATCGCTTCTGCCACCGGACTGCCGGAGTGCAGTCGTCTGCTAATCCTATATCGCGGGTTTTCCGGGCGGACTCCTCTACGCCATCACTCCTTCTCAAGTAAGGCCTATCACGCCACCTACGTCTACTTTACAGGCTTGGTCGTCTGGTGCCATTCTCGTGACATTATTTGACCACTTCTGGAGCCAGGTGAGATTAATTCTCTGAACGATGGTGAGATCATCGTACAGTTCGTAGAGCTCGCTCGTCATTGTAGTGGATCCTCTATCGTCCTTCCACACATACGGGGTCAAAACCCCTTTTAAACATCTTCCTCTCGAACACAACTTAGAACGTTTCGTAAGGTTTGGGCAGAGTTCATGCCTCAGAAGTGTCTTCTTCTACTTCTTCTTGGTCTTATGACGTCCTACGTCGTGTCTGTCATTTCTGGCTTGCCAGACTTAATGATACAATGTACTTGAGTAACCAGTTAGCCCTCACACTATGAGGGAACGGCCGCGTTGGGATTAAAACCCCGGTCTGTTGCTGCTACCATCACCCCGAGGTGGTGTCTCGTAGGTGTATTGGGTTTATATATATATATATATTGTGTTAGAAAGTGACTAATACTTTTCCTGTATTTTATATTTGTACAGCTGTTTAAAGTGTCAAAAGCAGTTGGATAAAAAAAATAATGTAAGGGTTGGTCTTATTGTTTTGTCCATCACAGTTAATATAATATTTAAAATAAAATTCTTAAAAATTAAACGTTATACAAAAAAACAATCTTTAGCTTAGCACATGTAACCACAAAATTTATCCGCAATTTTAAAGCAGTCTGATAAAGTTTCTCTTCACTGTGTGATAAATCGATCGTACCTAGAATAGAGCATTAAACATTAACGAGTAAAGTGCAGCTTTGCAGAGCAGGATGATGCATCTCTAATACCCAAAACAAGGGAAACAAGGAAACGCGTAAACTGCATCAGTTGGTAATTTGTATGCAAATATCGTCTCATAATGTTATGCAAATGCCCACAAAAAAAAAACACACTTCTCTTAACGTGGGTCAACTAATCGTTTCACTTTTTTTTTGCTGGGCTTGTTAACTAAATCCTGTCCGTAGCACACACACAAAAAACACCTGCAATTCATTACGAGGTGTAAAGGAAAAAATGGTGGTGACGATGCTATCTCCTTTACGTTCATTTAATCGGACACATACGGGCTCATCGTAAGCGAAAAAACGGCAGACGCTTAAGTGCAGACAATTTCACTGCTTGTTGGAAATTTATAAAATATGTTGTGCAGAATTTATGTAACGACGGACGAGTGCGAGGATGCTTCTCAAATTACACCATACCACACCAGGAAGATGCATGCAAGCCGGGACCAATGTTGGGCGCGGGATTTTCAACTTCAGCTGCCGGGATGGGATTCGGCTGAAAGCATATTAAAATTGGTGCCCAGCTGCTGAGCAGCGAATTTCTCCCATCTGCGACCCCCGCCAAAATTCGTCGGCGGCTGGCAGGTTCATCGCCATTGCCATAGCACCGGTGCATAATGGGTTTTTCGCCGTTACGGAACCAACCACCATGGGCCGAAAACCGGACAATGGGCTATTTCTACGCTTGGAATTCAAACTGACCCGATGGAAAGGATGATGTGGATTGGTGCTAAAAAGCAGGGAAGAGAAGTCTCCAGCTCTGGATTCGAATGCGTGTGCAACCATTTGCGCCGTACAATCACTCTCCACTTTAGCGCGTACGAATGAAATTTAAATTCTTGCCTTCGAGAGCTCTAGTTTATGGTGCACATGATGCCTGAACGCTGAATTCGAAAGCAGCAAGGATAGGATTGAAGTGCTCGGGCGATAAAACTTCCCTGTTTTTAGTACATCATTTAGGTGATGGTGTAATACTCGGGCTCACCAACTAACTCTTCAGGTTACTTCCGCACGATTCTGCGTGATGGGTTGGAAATAAATATCGTCTTAATTCGATTTTTTGAAGAAGTCGAACCGGGGGAAGGGTGGGCGCGTCGTATACCCAGCAGCGCCGGAAACCGGGATTTAATGGGGTTCATCTCGACGCTGACGTGTCTGTCTGCGGGATGATGATGTAGTCATTAATCATTCATTTTTCCGAGCTCTTATCCGCCCATAATCGTATTTATGCACATCACGGATACGGCCCAGGCCTTGGGTGGGCTTTTCCCCGGGACCAACTATTACGCTTGTTGCATAACGTTTCGCGTCCCGTCGTTGCGTATCCCGTAAATCTTGATGGGTAGAACACTTGAAGGCAAAACCCCGGGAATTAGCACTCGCGTGCGGCTGAACCCACCGCGAAACGAACTCCGGTCGGCGGGGCTTGTGGGCGTTGGACGAGTTATTTTAATCTGGTGGGGGGAAAATTTCACCCAAAAACTCGTAAACCTTGTCCACGCGAAGACGAAGCCCGCAAGGGCCGAAAGATTAATGATAATTACGTTCGCGCTCTGTTCGGTTGTGATTTCGGATGATTTTAACTGTGCCGGAATCACAATCACTGGAAACACTGTTTCCACCTGAGAACTCGCCCGGAGGTGTTAAATATTACATTTTTCAGATTTAATGTTTTCTCGGGTGGCTGTTTCGTCCTCCTTCCCGTTTTGGGCACTGATTTGACGTAAAACACGTTTATTTTGCGTACGTTATGGCAATTGGCAACAGCGGCAGGAGAGATGAGAATTGGGCTCCATTGAACATTGAATGTGCTGGTGGCTTCACATGCCGTTTGCTGAAGGCTTCAAAATCATATTCGCCTGTGCCATTAGCGGATGGTGTTAAGCTTGGATGGAGCTGGGGAGTTAAATGGTGCCTGACGGTTGTTAAATTTTATTTTATCGTGACAGTTTATTCTCCATATGGGTGAAATTTTCGGGCATGTCGAGTGAAAGTGAATGGTGCGAATGGATCATCAAGCGAAAGAACGCTTATGGAACATTGCATGGAAGAGATTTTTTTGTTAAATGTCTCTATCAGTAGCTGGAGCGCTTGCACCAACAACTGATGCTTAACATTGTGTCTCATGTAGATACAAGGTTAGGTTCTGTATCTGTAGGTTTGGAGTTTGGATTAACATAATAAAATAATTGAAATAGAAAATTTTGTTAAATATTTTGGGGGCTCCGGCCGAACTTTTGCCAGGTTCGTTCCTTTGATCAGATTCTCCCCTTTCCCATGAACCTACTAGGTTTAAAATTGCGAACCTACTACCGACTGTTCTTTTTTTAAGAACAATAAGTTCTTTTCATTAGGTTCTTTCCTTTTCCTTGGAAAACCTATCAGGTTCAAAATTTTGAATCTCTAAACAATCGTTCTTTTTGAGGAACCCTAGGTTCCTCAACGCTAGGAGCATTTCGGAACGCGCATCACTATTATGTTCTAGTCAAGCAAACCAGAAATAACAGACCTCTGGAGGTTGTAGCGCCAAAAAGAGGAAGTATAATTGAATGATTTTTATTCTACATTACAACATTAACTGTTGAAGTTATATCAATCATTTTTTTAAAGTATTTAAAACTTTTATTTTTTTTAGTGCATATCTTCAAGTTGTTTAAAGTTGTTGTTTAATATTTGTTCGTTCATTTAGTGTTTTTTTTTCGCATTAAATTAGACTGTAATTTAATTCTATTAAGCTGTTTTGATAATTGTCTTTAAAATATTTTATAAAAAAATATTTTGTTTAAAATCCATTCAAATTTTTTTGTCGTATTTTAAGGATTATAAAACTCGTTTTAAATGGTGCTGGTTTGAAAATGTGCTGCTGCATGAAATTTTTTCTCCAAAATTCAATATACAGTTGTTTTGTGAAACACTGTAAACCAACTTCGTAAACGGAATGCATACTTGTACGCCTTCTCTTGAATTGTTTCCTTTACCATGTTTCTCTTTCACTTCTCAAAACATTCAATACAGTAGCTTTGTCCTCCCCCCCATATATCCGGTTGCCTCCGCCGAAAAGTTTTGCATTCCCATAAAAGAAGATCCACCGAGCGAAAGTGAGTTGTAAAATTATATTTTTATTGCAGAATCTGCGTGTGGCGTTCTTTGCAACTTGCTTTCATAACCAGCCAACTTCTGGCTCACGGAAAAAAGAGAGCTTTTGTTTTGGGGGAAAAAATAAAAATCCATTCCCGAGGTTTTGATGGTTGTTCAATCCGTGATCTCGCCCGTTTATGTAGCGATAAGGTTAAAAATCACAGATGTGGGAGATGCGGCGGAGAGAAAGCAAAATATTTTGATACACCCAACAAAAAAAAAACGCAACTGCCTTTGGGAAGAAGACTTTTGTTGTGCTTGATTTATTGTTATAACACGCTTTTTCACACCGTTTCACTTTCGGCACATGAGGCAACAAACCATTGGATAAATAAGGAATGAGTGTATCCCGTTTCGTTTTTTTGAACCTAAGTCCGAGTCCATGAAGCCCTGGACCAGGAATGGAATTCTGTAGACTGTATTGTGTGTTGAGGTTTTGGGTAGGAACATCGAGAACAGGAATGTTCCAGGAACGGCCAATTTGAGCTCTGCGTCCAGCAATAGTAACGATTTCAAGTGCAACAATATCTGTGGTTTAGATCCTCTTGTAGAATATCCTCTCGAAGGTACTCTAGAAGGTATCCAAGTCACCTCCCGCCAGAAACGGTTTGGTTTTGAGGGTTCAGCTGAACCACAGAAACGGCTGTGGAAACAATGTTAATTTTCTTTTCACCCAGCCAAGGAACACCACGCCCCCTCTTCAGACTTTCCGAGGAACACAGCCGAGCACGCAAGCGGAAGGTGGTTTTCGCGAAATGCCTTTCGGATAAGTGCCGGAAATTCCTCAAATTCCAGCGTACCTTCATTTTGATTTTTATGGTTATGTAACATATGCGCAGCAGGAATGTTGTTTTTCTTCAAAACCTCCCGTCGGTGTAGTACTCTTTGAGTCCTACGTAAAAGCGAGTGTATGGATCGCGTTTTGCTAAACTTGCCAATTCCGAAGGAGACATGGTTCCACTTGAAGCATAAAGAAGTCTCTGACGTGAGGGTGAGCATAGTGCTGCTACTGTAGACATACAGGATCCTCGGTTTTGTGTGTGAGGACCTACACATAACTTCGACAAACGCGGTACACCTGCCCAAAGGACAATCCCCGAAATAGATCGAAACTGCGAAAGCGTGAAACTTGGAGAAGCGAAAAAATAACAAGATACACAAACAGATACTGAAAAAGAAGGCTACATCACTTCTTGAGCCGACTTCCCCACCGTCTGACTGGCGTAACAGATTGTTTATCTGCGGTGAAAGGAAAGTTTGCTCATAAAATTGTTTATGTTTCGATGTCTTCACATTTACCTCCTCTCTGGTGCTTGATACTACCTTCTCTCTAATACACCCTCCCCTGGTAACTCCCTACCAAGGTAACCATAACGGCCACATAAAGATGGTAAAAAATGACTCACTAAAGGCTCACTTGAACAAGGGAACATTGGCTGGGTCCAGCTAGCGGCGGGGAAGATGTGCCCGAGAGTTGGCGGAAATAGTTTTGGTCTCCACATTGCCAAAAAGGACACATCCGCACGTACCAGAGGCAACGGTGGGGAACAACAACAACAAAATCTAACACGCAAACAAAACGGTAGTCGCCGGTCCCTAAGGGGTTCCGGTTAAAGGAAACATACCTTTGTGAAAAGGTACCCGTCAGCCGGTACCTCAGGATAGTTAGGAGCCCTGGTAGCTTATGAATTTTACATTTTTTTCCTACCTCGTTCGCCTGTTTTTCGCAACTTCGTGTCCCGATGGAATTCGGCAATTGAGGTTAGAATTTTGCACAGGTTTTTTTTTCTGGCACGGAAGCAAACAATGTTGGGCCGCCACTTGGAGGAGGCGGCGTGCTGGTGGGAAGTCTCATTGTTGCTACTACTGCGTGCGGGTTCCATCCATATTCGCTACACTGACCGACATCCATTTAGGTGAAATATTGATTTTTAATATTGTGTTTCGTTCTTTCTGCTCGTTTCAGGTTAGTATGACGGAGGTACGGGAAGGGCAGCAGCGACATGGGCGTGGATTCTGTCGCGCGGACGTGCTCAAATTTCTAGTGCCGAATGCTCGATGCTTCATTAGCGTTGATTGCGGTCACGGAGGTTGGTCGCCACACTGCTCTCCACGGTAGCAGATGAATCATTAGTTTCAATTTGTCAGCAAAATTGTTCTCCAGTTCCTGCCGGCTTCGTCCAGCGGTCCAATTCAAGCAACCGCACAAAAAAAAACCCGCAAGTCCAAACAAAAAAAAAAAAACCGTCTGGCAGAGTGTGAATTGTTGTTCGAAAATTTAATATTTATGATCGTCCCCTCCCGATGGCACGATGGATAGACTTCGGGAGGACTACACACTCCTGAGGTATCTGCAGGATCCGGGGAGATAAATTGAGATGAGGTCACCATCAACGCCGAACCTGATCCTAATTGATGCTAACTGAACCGCAGCTGTCAAAACATCTCATCATTATGCCCGACCCTGGCCATCTTCCATCAACGCGCGCGAGCAATCACCTCTATTGACATTTACGTATCGCTGGACGGCTCCTATGCATCCTTTTTCTATTCCGCCTCTTTCGGAGGCTGCCCCAATCCATCTTCCGGCACGGGGCAGGATATAAAGTTTCACTTCGTACACATCTTAATTTATCACACCCTGGCTTTTTGCTGGTATCACACCTCACACTCACCAGGAACCCAGGCCTGCTGCTCGGCTCCGAAAACAGTAGCAGCATCACACAAAAGTGTCCTTTTCCATTTCCTTGATTGAGAGGACGAATTATGCGCGATGGGGGAACTAAATGAAACCCGAATCCACATGCTCCGGTGCCTACAGGTCCTGCTTCCCTCGCTGGTGCTGGTTCGGAAGAAGGTGTTTGCTCTTTTTGTGACTGTGAGCCTCTAGAACCTTGTTATGGGTAGAGGAGGTCTTGACGTGGCGACTTTTTGTCGACAGAAAGGATATGCGTATTGTGTGTATGTGTTTTTTTTTTCTTCTTTTTCCCACTCCTCTCCAATTGCTTCGAGCCATTCACCGGCACTGGCTCGGAACGCGGAGTCTATTGTTTTTGGCCGAGGGAAAGGAAAGCTTGAGAGCTTCATGAATATTTGACGAATCGTGCAAAGTGCATACGCCCGCAGACGGGATGGGGGCGAATTTGAGACTGAGCCTTTTTGCCAGGGAAATTCGAACCTTGCCGAGCGCTCATGGGAGCACGGTTCGAGTGGCAGGTGTATGCGAGATGATTTGAAGAGTTGCAGGTGTTGGATGTCATTTATTTCCGCATCCTAAAGTGCAGGTTGTGAAATATGTCTAACTTTCTTCGCATACTTTTTGAACGCCCTGACTCGCTTTATGCGTCGGAAGGCGTTCCAGTATCGATCCAGCCTTTGGGAAGAAGGTGATGAGCAGTGTAAGCAGCATATTGTGCAGTGTCCTCTAACCGCTCCATGAAGCTCGATAGAATATGTAGCTCATATACATAGACTGCGGTTTGGGATTTACGCTATTCTATGAATACGAAATGTTTAGCTGGGTCCACACAACTTCATCAAAGTTCTCTTCTTTTTTTGTTGCTGGAAGAATCTCTTCTTTCTTCCTGTCCTACAAAATCTGTGACTAAAAGAGGATTTTTTATGGGAGCATATTTTTTGCTCCCTCTTCCCCCCGTGCAACCGGAAACTGAGAACCAGTCCCCAGGGCGAACCCAAGAAAAAAATGGATAGCGGGAGCAGCGACCACAGTGGTTTAGGAGGGGATCAGATTATTTCTTGCTTATTACGACTTCCGTACTACAAATCTGCCAAAACTTCGGACCATATCACTGCGTCAACAGATAAGCCGCTCAATAAATCTTATCGAGCGTGTGAGGAGGAGTTCTAGCGAAAGACTTCAAACCTTCAAAGAGCTCCATAGCCCCCATGTCTGAAGCTGCTAGTACCGTCGGTGGTTGTGGTGTGGTACAAATCCTTCTCGGATTATAATCATGTACGAACCGGTCATGGTAGGCTATGGCATAAGGCCACAGGTACCAGCTTCACGATGTGGGAGCATGTGGTCGGATGTGTATACGTTTTGTCAATGACGTTACCGGGTCTTGTTCTCGACTATTAAGGCCGGTCGTCGACGGTTGTGCACCTTGGTTTTTCGGCCTTTGGAGTATGGGCCTCAAAAGGTAATCAAAACTCCGATAGAGTGTCTTCGCAAAAAATCGTCCGGTACGTCATGGTGGGGGGCCTACCCGGAATATCCCATCCGTTTCATCACAATGCCACAGCCACGTCAATCTCATAACGCACATACCGTCGTTATCCATCGTATCAGTATCGTCGGCAGGGGGTCTTCCTTCTTTTTCCATTTCCGTTCCGACAACGACTTGAGCTTTGCACAAGGATCAACGGAAATTGTACCGAGAGATGTAGGTTCTAGGAGCGTAGCAGCAGCAGCAGAAAACGAGAAAAGGCCCACACATTACGCAGGGAATAATGTTAGGAATTTTGTTTGGAGTCGGGAGAACCGACTGTCATAACCAAAAACTCAAACGAACATGCTTGAGATGCTGGCGATGGCAGCTTGTTTGTGTCCTATGGCGTGCCGCATGTCCGAGCGACTGGTAAGCGACTTCAATAAATAGTTACGATTGTAGTTTCGCAAATCAGAAGTAGCAGTTTTTTCGTACCGTTGTTGTCAGTAGGTACCGTACCGGTAGATGAGTTCTTGGACCACAGCCAGTCAAGTAAAGTTGGGGCGGGGTGTGATGCCCAATATGTTTCGTAAGCAACGTCCTTGAAGATAGCTTCCTCGCCATAGCACCATTCTTCTCAGTGTCATCGCCATTTTCTCATCGTCTCACGACGAAAGTTAAATATCTGGAACCCATCCATTTCCCCGGAGCCCGGATAGGGAGAGACAAAACGCGCCTGATGACAAAGAAAATTATGATTATTATTGAATCATTCTCTCGCAGTGTCCCCGTGTCCCGCTGGGCGAAGATTGGATAGTAAATCCTTTTTGCCGGCCAGTGTTTATGTTGATTCGATTGGGTTTTCGGTCCCTCCTTTGGCGATTCTTTGGTGCGTGATGGTCGTGCCGCCTTTTCCCGGCCCTCTTCCTTGAAGCGATGAGAGGGTGCGCCTGAATTTATGTAAATAGAAGGAGGGAAAAGAAAGATTTACCATACTTATTGGTTAGGCCGAGCGATAAAGAAACCCGCCAGTTGGTGGACAACCGTTGGCGCTCGATAATCGAGGTGATAAGAATGGCGTCACGGTGTCTGCTTTGTGGTTAACGTCTTTGCGGAAACTTTTCCGTCCGGGCGACGTTTTTCTGCTTTTGCTTGCTGAGCAACAACTCTGGTGTAGTAGGTTACGAAATCGCTCCACACCGCTTTCGGTGGGTGGATGGGAGTTGTGTAACGCCAGAAAAGAAACCCTGCCTTTATTTGGCAGCTTCATGGATTTGAAGTTCTCCCCGTAGTTCTGGAGATATACATTAAGCATAATTTATCGCCGGTTGGACAGTGGAACGAGGACAGCACTCGAAAAACGGTCCGGTGGTAGCTCACAGAACCTCGGTGTGCTCGGGATGGTATTGGGGAAAAGTTGAGTGATTTCAAAACCGTTTGCCGAAATCGCGTGGACTCTTTTATTTGCTGGTGGGCGGCTAAAGTGAGGCAGCAATTTATGTAATAATAAGTGCAATAACTTCCAGAACCTGTCGCGTCTGAGATTTATATCTGTGGACAGCGTTGGGAAGGAGCAACAGAAGCTGCTTGCTCGCATTGCCGTGACAACAAGGTGTGGGCATGGGCGAAATTATGAGTGGGGGGGAGGGGGGGGGGTGGGCAAACCCCGCCGGTGCCGGTTTGTGACAACAACGATTGTTTGGTGTGCAAGACTAATGGTGCACCATTTTTCAACACATTGATTTTCGGGTGCGTATGTAGAAACGCAATGAATGTCGGAAGGCGCGATGTATACATTTTTTATTCGCTACCTTCCAGTCCACCAGATGTGAACGGCAGCTGTTCGCCGGGAATGAAGGAACCGTTCCGACCGGTTGTCTAGTTTGCCGGCACCGTAAAGCAAGTGGCATTTAAGCAAGAAATTATTTTCCTTTTCTGGCGAGTGTTTGGTGATGATGTGGAAAAGCGGAAGAAAAAACACTCGAAGCCGCCTGGACGAAAGAACATGTGATAAATCGAAGCACAAAAAAGAACCCCGGGATCATGTTTGTCGAAATCACGACTCGTACCGTCGGCAGATTTACCGTCTTTACGTGACGGGGTTTACTGAAACATGCTAAGGACGTGAAAAGTCTGCAGTTTGTCTGCAGCAGCTTTTTCGTGGTGATGTGGAAAAGGAATACGGATTTGGGGAAATTTGATATTTATTTAAGGTGTGCAAACGATGCGCTTCTTCTTGAAGCTCTCTAAAGTAATCGGATGATATTTTATGTCAGATTTTTTTCAATTCCTCTTCTATAATTTCAAACTTTGACTTCAAAATAGTCGGTTTCTACATTATTTATAATATTGGCAACTATGAATCTGTCTTCCAAAATAATTTTCACGATGTTCTTGCAATAGTTTCTAGAAGGATAAAGGGACGTGACCAGTGACGAATCGTGCTTCTTGGAGGCATCCCAATCCTTGGAGGATTCTCTAGACGGAATCACGTTGAATATTGGCGCTGATGATGTCTCAGGTCCTCTACGCCATCACTCCATCTCAGTTTGGGCCTACCATGCCTCCTCTGTGCGTGTGGACGGCCTAATAGGACTTTACGGGCTGGGTCGTCCGGTGTCATTCTCTTGACGTGACCAGCCCTCCGGAGACTGACGAGTCTAATTTGCTGCTCGAGCTCGTGCTCGTCGCTGTAGCGGCTGCTCTATTGTCCTTCCACTCATCTTCTTCTTCTTTCTTGGCACTACAAACTCGGGAGGTTTCGGCCTGCCATTTCTGGCCGTCTGTGACTTAATTTTAACCGCAGTTAAATAGTCAGCCCTACGTACTGGGAGGCGGTCTGGATGGGATTTGAACCCCGGTCCTGCCGTGTGAAGACCAGCGCCGCTGTCGCCTCTGCCACCGGACCGCCTTCTACACATACGGGGCCAAAAATCCTTCTGAGCATGTTTTCTCTCGAACGCGGTCAAGAGGGCTTCGTCAGTTTTGGACAGAGTCCATGGCTCTGAGGCGTATGTGAGTACTGCGACTGTAAATGTTCTGTCAAGTTCCAGCTTCGTCCGTCGCGACAGGTATTTAGAGTAAAGAAGTTTCCTCTCATGAAGTCCCTTCTTATAGGCTCCTTGCAAGATGCCCATCGTACAAGGTGCCTTGTATGAGGTCCTTTGAACGAGGCTCCTTCTTCTAATCTATAGACCCCCCTTAGTTCACACGTAGTCTTCTGGTTCTTCTTGTACAAACTTTCTTATACACTTCTTGTCTACGGGGCCTTATTCGGCTGGGCTATAGGCGGAAGTCTACTGCGCCCAGCATTAGATGTGATGCTGCGGAAACGAACTCTTCTCACCAAAAGATGGCATCGGTTATTCGTTTCTAGAATTGCTAGTTGTTGAATTTCTCGGCATATGCATGACTATGACCTCAGAACTCAGGACTCGCAGACATTTAAGACTAAACCCAAGGTATATGTACGATGAATGGAACCTCTCAGATGCTAGAAATTTGAGACAATATTTACCCCTGAATATCCTGACTTTTTTTATTCCTTTTCAAATGCTCTCATAAATCGATAAAACCCAATCTTATGCCCTAATCACTGATTCGTAGTAATCATTACAATTCAATATAAAAAGGATTTTTATTATCATAGACCTGCAATATCATCAGAACGCGTTTCTTCCGACAGAAGACTATTGAGATGCCTCCATCTTCATACTCACCAATACTGCATGCTACTAGCCACGGCGCCCATCATCCGCTGCAGGAAGGGCGTATTTTTACACCCGCTCAAACAAAGAGCAAATAATCACCGAAAACAACCACCGGAACACTTTGCACGTTCCAGACACCCCGTAGCAACTACACAGTGTCGGGTGCTGCAATGTTCCATTGATAGCGCACACATTCCCACGATAAAATAACCATTTGTTACGGCCCGCCGGGTCTCTCGCTACCTGGTGACAATAAAAGTTAACCCATTCGGATCCCCGGCGGCACGCACCTTGGAAGAAATAAAAGCTCACCGCAGAACCATTACCGTGAACCACGAACGAATTGCTTGTCGATCGGGGAAGGGTTTGCTTAGCAGCCAGTCGGACAGTATCCACGAGAGCGTCCACGCCTGACAACCAGCAACCGGAACCACACAACAGGGCAGTTATCGTCCGGGACAAATATGTTAATGACTGTCAGTGCGTTAAATTGATCGTCTATAAAAGTCTATTTTAATGAATTTTTACTGTACCCCGTGCTGTGGACGTGTGTATGTGATGTAAGGGACAGTTGGGTAGGTACCTGCAGCTTTACGTACCTTAGTAACGAGCGGATAGAGCAGACACATCCTTTCGGACACACTGCAGATGAAATATAACGAAACCATTCGATTGGGGATAACAATCTCGTCCGTAAAATGGGAAGTGAATTAAATTTTATGTTCCACTATTAATCTCGCCACTTTGTATGCGCGTACCGAGGCGAGGGTTTTTGAAGTAGCGGTTTTGAGGTAGTTTTTTTTTCTCTCGGTTTTACTGCTTCATACCCACTAATGGATCAGTAATTGAATCTGTTTGTAGCAACATGTTGTTGCCACTGATTGGGTGTAAAATGCAAATTTTGCGAGTGTAATTAAAGTTGTGCCACGAGTTGTACGATTCCCAAATGGCAATGAAGCAAGCGACCAGCATCTGCGAGTATTCAGGCACCAGTTTCCTGCAGTACTCCTGCTCAGAGATTCTTGTAATGGAAGGAGGGGTGTTACAAATGGTGCGTAATAACGGCACAAACTCCCGGTGCAAATGGAATCAATTTCGGGCCACGCTATATTGTGCACAATCTCGCGGACAAGCAGATCGATGAGTGCCCGTTAGCGTGTGGAGGGGGGGGGGGGGGAGCTGGCTGGCATATGTGGAATACGGATTTCCAAGGAAATGAGCATCCATTTGTTGCTTGCGGTGGTTGGTACATCACTATTGGTTTTCGGGCAGATAGCAGGCCGTGATTGTGTCGTGCCTTTCATCAGGCGTACCTTGCGGCAGTTCCATCCATCTCGCATAGCAGTCTCCAGGAAAATCTAATCAGCGGAGGAATCCTCCCATACTCTCACCATCGTCTGCGAGTACAGGCGAGGATACCTGTATTGTACCTTGAACACACATTGTCTGCAATCCGTCACCAGCTTGGCTCGTTTTCGTGTGTGAATA
Source organism: Anopheles stephensi (assembly GCF_013141755.1). Taxonomy (NCBI): domain Eukaryota; kingdom Metazoa; phylum Arthropoda; class Insecta; order Diptera; family Culicidae; genus Anopheles; species Anopheles stephensi. The sequence continues at coordinate 16,960,294 of NC_050202.1, read as the reverse complement.
TGCTCCATCTGCGTCGTCTATTTGTGGTGTGGTGGAGCAAAGTGATGGCGAAGAATCATTCATCGCTGCTTCATAGGACGAACGAGGAGAAAGAAAGAAAGAAAGCCATGCATATTAGATGTTATAAATATAAAATGTAAATAGTGTTTTCAATAAATAAAACCCCTTTACATTCCTCGCAACAAAGGAAGGAGTGTAGCTGCGGGCCTTCGGATATCGAGAATAGATGTCCGCTCTCGATCGAAGCATTTTCACTAGCATTCAAATGAGATGCCATAAATCTTCGCCGCCCTCAACACGTTCGTAGATGTAATGGGCCCTTCCATTGATCGGTTTGGTGAATGTCGCTGGTGAAAGATCAACCATAGGACGGAAGGAATCCCGTTCGTATGTGAGCTGATAAAACGAGCAATTTCCTGCCAGAGTCAGGAACTGTAGCAATCGTATCTCCAAGAAGAAGAAGCCTCTGTCTTTTCTGGGGATTGTAACTGTTACACACGACACACGAGTGTCGTCCGGTTTGACTTGGCGTGGCCTACAACACTCCCGGCGTACGTACGGGGTTAAAGCTTCCGAGGGTATGTGTCTCTCTACGCCGTATCTCTGGGGACGGTTGTTGGAAAGATCCGCGCAAATGGCAACAGCAACAGCGGGCATAACGCCGCTCAAATGCGACAGCGAGACAAGCCACCGACGCGGGGCCGTCTGAGGATGGAAAAAAAGATATTGGAATCATCTCTCCCGGCACACACACAGCACACAGTACCTTTGATTTATAGCCGGAAATTGATTTGATTTGCTTCTTCCGGTTTCCTTCTTTTCCGTGTTCAAATCCGCTACGCCCGAAGTCTTCCGAGATCCGAGGCAAAGTGTAAGGATTGTTCCGCAAATCTTGTTGCGAATGGCTCATGTGTGTCAAGACGCGGAGAGATTTCGTTTTTTTCTGCGACCACCCTCCAGCTCCAATAACCTCCGCTCTCGATTTAGGCTACCGTAATTTGTCGAATTTATGAACCAACGTTTCTGTAAGCGAAAGGGTGTTCGGGAACAAATTGTGTAGTACTCGTACCTGTTTGAGCTGTCTGTGGCACAACGGTGGTTTCTATTAAATTTTCACCCGTGGTGGCGCCCTTACGAATTGGCATCGAATGTTGCTTCCTTTTTTTTGGGGGGTGGAGTTCCTCCATGTAAGGGTTGTGACTTACCGTAGAAGCTAGGGATGGGTGTCTTCTGGTACCTTGGCGGCGTAAGTGAAATCTATGTCCGCCGCTCGTTCTGGGACGGGCCGTGTAAAGGTGTGAATATTTTTATTTGAGAATTTACTTTTTCTTAACCGTTTACCGTCCCCTCCAAACCGGCCCGGTTAGATGCAATATATCAGTGTTAGAGGTATGAAAATTTAATGGCAGCGCTACTGGGCGTACGGGGAATGATTGTATTGCATTGTATGGTGGAATCTTCATAGATCTTGGCTGCTGGGGTGTTGAGGATAAATCACGCAAAATGCTTCCTGCTTGATGAATTTTATCTGACGAGTGTCTTTTTGTTCTTCTCTTATCTTCAAATTTGTGTTCTTTTTTGGAAAAAAGAATAAATTTTTTGGGATATCTGAGTGGTGGATCCTGTTTGCAGTATACCGTGTCGTACAATATAAAAAGTTCACTTAATTTTGTAAAAATGTGAAAGTGACATTATCTTGTCGATATTTACTGAATCGATATTGTTTTTGTACAACTTAGTTCAGGATCTTGGGAAATCAATAATTTCATGACATCAATCAGTAAATCATTACTGAATAGGTTTTTGCCAATTTGCATCAGATATAGCCAATATACGTTGCTACAAACAAAAGCACAACAGTTATTGAATTTATATATTTTTTTAATGTTTTAGACTTTTCCTCCTTTAATTTTTGTAAATTTTTAAACATTTTAATGGTCCTAGTTTCGTCCAGTTTATGATACATGAAATATTTCAAGGTGGGTTCAGTGAGTAGGGATGAGTGTCGCTCGCGTGGGGGACACTCATAAGAAAGTTTATAAATAGGGCAGAAAACACAATTATAACTCTCTTCGAATTTGGAATCTGAATACGACGCTTGGTAACTATTGCAACACACATCGATCCGAAACTCCGCGAATTCTTCAAGAGTATTTTCTGTTGAGCTTGCGAGTCTACGTAATTGCTGGAATAAGTTTTTTATGTTGTTAAATAATCAAACATTATATTTAGTATTTATTTTAGTATTTAATTTTTAATGCAATTTTTTTGAGTTAACAAAAATTGCGATGGAAAGAGAAACTGTTGCTAGCGTTTTTACCTTATGTTGAAATTCTGTTGGTACCGTTTATAAGAATCGAAAGTATTAGTATGGAAATTGGGTAAACAGAGTGGTCTTACTGTTTTATCCCACGCTGTAGATTAGAAGCATAGACCTTTTCTATTGCAATTTAATTTAAAATGTCTTTTTTGTAACCATCTTTCTTCAGTTTCATGAACTACTATTTGGCATTTTTGTTATTTTTTAAATAGAAACCAACGATACTTTTTTCGTAAATTACACAAGTCGAAATAAATTTTAGGTTTGAATCGCTCTCATAGTTTACAGATCTTATAATCATTAACAGATCGGTCACTAGTGAATTTTTATATTTAAAATTTTTGATAGTATTTTACGGTCAGGCCGTTTCTTACCAATTGTTGATTCATTAGCAATCGTTTTAAATATTTGGTTAATACCTCGTTTAGTATGTGTAAGTTCTTGACTGATAGCCGCAGACGTATTATGCAATTTTTTTAATCAGTTATGAAGCTAGCTTTTATTGTACAAGAAAATATTCTCACATCAATATACACTTGTATAGCCTAATATTGCTATCAAACCCATGCTGTATTGGAATTTGTCAATTATTAAGTAATAAATAAATTTAATATTAATCTTCTTCTACATTAAGGTGAAACTACAACCTCGAAAGGTCTCGGCCTGCCATTTTGGGCTTCTGTGGCTTGATTTTAACCGTAGCAAGGTATTCAAGCTCTGCCGTCGAGGAGGCGGTTCCGATGGGATTTGAACCCCGGTTCTGTCGTGTGAAGACCGGAGTCTTTATTGCTTGGGCCTCGGACAGCCAGAAATTTTATATAATTAGAGCATGTAAATGATTCAATAACAATTATTACAACAACAACAAAATAAGCATTATAAGACTCAAAAGTCAGAAGTCAACATTGTATTATTACAATTATATCCACCAGTGTAACATATACTGTAAAGGCTAAGATCAAAGAGAAACATACATTGAAATCTAGCTCTCTATTAATCTGCTGTTCATATTTGTATTGATGATATGAAATTATTCCACGAAAACTGTAAGAACTTATAATTTCAAATTACACACACTTCATTAAACTTTGCGTTCATTCAAGAGTATGTCGAATAATAACCGAAAAAAGTGTCGCTTCTTGGGCTCTTACGATAATTATCGCATCACCGTTATTTATGGCCGCGTAATAAAATGCAGCCATCATCAAAAGCAACAAATACAGCCGTAATTGAAATTGATACGAAATCATTTGGAATGAATTATTCTTTCAATATGCCACCCCTTTTTAACGATGACCAACATTTCATTTGCAGAGTGTGTATTTTTTGTGGTTGATTTTCACGAGAAGAGTAAAAAAACACACACACAAAGCACGCCTCACTAACCGGGAGGTCCCGAAAACAGTTTCAGCCGGGAAGCGGAAATGAAAACCAAACATTATGATACGGCCTCACATCGATGGCCCGGCCCGGCCCGGCGAACGGTCAACCGTGGCAAGGGTTGGCTGCACGTGGAGTTGGTGGTGTATTGTTTGCAATGATTACGGCTTAATAAATTTCACCTCATTGGGGGATGGGTTCCAATATGTGAACCCCGGGGTTCTAGCTCAGGCGCACCATGACACGACGTCGGCGACGGTTGCTATTACTACCACCGTGAACCTGAACGTGTTCAACGCATCCGTACGTATTTAAGGTTAATGCGACCGTAAATCATGAATATGAATAATATGCCGTGATGGGAGGATGGTGTGTGGACAAAACTTGTGCATTCCATAGTCAGAGTCTGAGCCAGAGTCGGTCCCGGCACTTCCGGTAACGGGGTTCACTGTCCCGAGCGTAGCGTGAAGGGTCTCTCTTTCGACCAGGTTTGATTTTTGCTTTAAACTGCACTATGAGACCGGATGAAAGTGAGGTTAAATTAAATTAAATTTAAATTCATTTTATGCATTGTATTTAATCCTTTTACTACTTCATACTGCAAATAGACAGGAATCTATTTTTATGGCAATAAGAGTACTTTAAGAACGTACTACTAAAGGCATCCTTAAATATCAAATAAATTATTTATTATTTTCTAACCTCATTTTTGACCAAATTATTACTTCGTAATCACCGACGCTCAAGCCGACGAGGGATAGTTAGGCAGGTCCATAAATAAAGGGTTGATTTTGAAGTGGACGTATGTGAGTATTTAAACAAAACGCACCGACGCAAACACTTGTCGATACGTCGTCGATCTGCATACGGCACACCTCGGTCCGTGGTATTAATCGTCGTATCATTACCACCACACTCGACCATACACTCTCGACAAACAGAGCGCGTTTTCCGACCCCCGGTTTCATTAGGGAGTGCAAACCGTATTGCAACAACCCTCGGGGGGTTATACGGTACGGTCGCTCCCGGTACCGAGAATACCGGAGTGTGGTCATAGACCTAAAGCTCATGCAGCAAAATTGAATTTAATGTAAACGCACGGAAATCAAACGAAGGCCGCCCTTTTGCTATCCAAAATCGAGCACCAAGCAACCGCTAGGAACGCTTCCAAAATCTGTACCCAGCAGCCGACAACTCCAGGGATTTCTCAGGTTGGTAGCCGGTCTCTGCAACCAAACCTGTCACCTATCTCTTTCGACGTTGGCTGGTACAATATGAATTATGTAACGAAAACAATAGCGTTTGAAATTTATGCATACTTGCAAGTGGGAGGTCCGAGTATGTATTTTCACCGCCGCACCGAAAAAAGGGTGACAAAGTTAAAAGGCGTTCTAGCGTGGCTGATCATAACGAGCGAGGGGAAGAACGCCTAAGCCGTGGAATTTCCGTTGACAGCGGTTACAATATGGAAATTGTTGTTCAGGGAAGGGGGGGTGGGAGGGAATCTTTTGCGAAAGTTCAAAAGACAATGTAAGGAACACAGGAAGGATTATGGAGCTGTGGAGGACGCAGAGAGCTGGTTCGGGGATGGCAGAAGAACGGGCTATAGAATAGTTGACTACGATGCGATACTCCCATAAGAATGTTGTTTTAAACGAATAGTGTGTTGAACTCAATTTAACCATTTATTTTGCTTTGTTTGGCTCCCGTTTCAGATATCCGTCTGTGATGACTACAGCTTACCGATTGACTTTGTAAAGAAACGACCGTCCAGTTTTGATCCCTGCCTCGTACAGCATATACCAACCAATTGGGCCTCCCCAAGTCCACAATCAGATCACGTAAGTACTTACAACAAACTTTCTTATAACTTTCCAGTTTCATGATATGTGCGCCTGAAGGTAGGCAATTTCAGTTCAAAATGGCTTATTAGCTGATGATTTTTTTTCTCAAGGCAAAGATTCACTGCTCAAGATCTATAACCGTTCAATTTCTCTACCAGCATCCCTGGGGTCATAAAACAAGTTCTTAAACGAAGCGATTGCATACTTTCAGGCGCAGATCATGATACAACCTCTATCTCTTAAAAATCGTTTCATTCATACTGGTCATTGACTGTTCCGTAATGCGCATCATAATTAATCAACTCTTAGTTACCACTGGCGAATGGTGGTGCCGTTTGCCAAGCCCTGCTGGCAGAAAATCAAATCATTTTGGCTTGTTGGCTAGGCAACAACTCTGGACTTCAACCACTTGCGCACCACGGCAGAAGATACCGTTTAATCATAAACACTCCACATTTTACCGTTCGCCGCACTTTGAAGAACGTCTCGGTCTCTGATTGCTTCCTTGCCCTCGAGATCGCGGCAGATGCATCCATAACCGATGCTCCAACGCGGTACGGTCGCAATCGCCCGTGGTGCAAATAATTACTTTTTAAATGGACAAAAAATTGAACTACCATAATTTAATTGAATTAGAATTTAATTAAAACGCAAATAAATTACTTTCGCTGTCAGATACGGGGTGCCGTCGTTATTGTTGCGCCGTTGCGTCGTTTGTTGTGGTCGTTGGGCGAAAATACGGGCCGAACGTACGGGCCAGATACCTTCACCTGAAGGCAATAATCGGTAGGAACTGGGGCATTCGAGTGTTTGTTAGGTGTGTTTCAGGTTGACCAGGATTTTGACCAGCCTTTGGGGGTTTGGCGATGTTCCGGATTCACTTCTTGTAAGAGGCCCAGTGAGTGGTTTTGGGTAGATGGTGAGCTCGTGTGCAATACGCAACGTGGATGAAGGTGATTGTAAATAAATTATGAGACGAGATGGGTCTAGGAGTGTTGGAATGTCGATTGTGTTGGAGCAACAGAGTCCGGCATGGGTTCTTGCATGGAGTGATGAATTATTCACGGCATGTGCTTCGCAAATGAATGTCGAATGTGCGTTAGGAAAGGAAGATATCAGCGAGAGGATGGCCTTCAGTAGAAGTAGGCTTCTTTCAGCAGCCGAACTCTAATAGTAGAACTTTTATTTACAAAATACATTTTACTTACAAAAGCATTGAACGTCTGTTTGTTATGTATGGAAAGTGGCTGACTACCGGTCTTACTACAGTCTGAGCAGATTTATCCACTCAAAACACCTGTCACGACAGACGAAGCATGAAGGACTATTCAGAACCTATGAGACGTGGACTCTATCAAATACTGGGAATACTCTCTTAGTCACGTTCGAGGGGAAGGTGTTCTTCTTCTTCTTCTTCTTCTTTGGCACTACAACCTCGAGAGGTCTCGGCCTGCCATTTCTGGTTTTCTGTGACTAGATTTTAGTCAGCTTTTAGAGTAGTCAGTTTTAGCTTTTAGAGTAGTCAGCTCTGCGTGCGGGGAGGCGGTCTGGATGGGATTTGAACCCCGGTCATGCCGTGTGAAGACCGGCGCCGGTATCGCCTCGGCCACCGGACCGCCTCACCAGACTCCGGAAGGTGCTCAACTCAGCGAATTAGACTCACCAGACTCCGGTTGGCTGGTCATGTCATGAGACTGGCACCGGACAACCTTATCCGTAAAATCTGTTTAAAGCGTCCACAGAATCATTGACAGAGGTGGCTTGGTAGACCCTGATAGATGATGCCTCAATTTTCCACCAAAAGTATCGAGCTATTGAATGTCATTTAACTACAACAAACAGGTTTCGAATAATTTGCACCTCGTCTAAACCTTTTAAGACACACAACAACATAATCGAGTGCGAGTGATTTGAAAGATTTTCAACTTGAACAAGCAATAAGGACGGACCAAGGCACAACTTCAGCCCCAGATTAAACAAGTGGTGTTGTTCTTCGCGACTTTACTTCAATCCACACCCACGGACAAACACCGCTGCGAGAAGAAATTAAAGCCTTAATTGGATGTCAGCTAGATTAAGCCCTGTTCACCTGGTGAACAGTGTACGCTCCGTGACAGCGCGACAAGAGCATGGTCCACCGTTAATCGCTTCCGACAGACTCGTTTCCATCCACACTCACACACACACACACTCCATTGCACCTGATACCGAGGACAGCAAAATGCTCCTCTCGTGCTTCAGCGACAGTAGCTCGAAATTAGCGGTAGGAAAAGTTTTTCCACCGAAACCTCATTAAGGATGGGTGTTGATAATTTTAGCGCCAGTCGTTAATGGAAGGGCGCCAGTGTATGTTGGCGCAAAAAAATTGGCCATCTAAATTCAACTAATAATCGTAAAAATCAATATTCATTGTATTTGTTTGCACGGGCAAGTGATACAATGTGAGGTAGAGGTTGGATTTTTTTCTGTTGGGTTTTGACGGTCGATAACAATGGCCGGGCTTTGTTGATATGGTGATAGGATTAACATGCTTTGTGGTTTTAGAGGGTTTTGTGGCATTTTTTTTTGCTGACTGGTTTTAAAATGAGATTAAGTCATACTACAGGTGAAACCTGGTACAATGTATCTGAACTAACAACGCCTAAAGGTATGCAGTCCGAATTTTGAAAGAATCTTTTTAATAGAGTTTGGAGGCATATTTGACATTTTCGATTTGTGTCCTATTTTCAAACAGTCAAAAATTGCCTGGAGGGCTTTTTTACTTGATTATCGATCCAAGAATCGCTTGTTTTGAACGGTGAACGTTGATGGCGTGATTTAAGCTTCTGATCGTAGGTGATTCGTGTGTCCAAATTCATGTTCCTGTGACAAATAGATACGGAGTGCAGATCTGCCACCTTTTTGTAAATTCTTAGATTTGCTTTTGTCAGCTTGATACAAAAGCCTTTTCTTTTTTGTGGCTCTCCAACTCCTCAACAACTTCAAGAGATATTACCCTGCCATTACTGACTTCCATCGTTTAATTTACCGGTAACTGGATAGATAATTCTGCCTGCGGGACTTCAGCGTCATTAACTTAACATAAAAATGCATAAAAAAATAACCCAAATACTTACAAATAAGATAGTTGAGAAAAAAATTATCTCAAAATTAAGACTACTTCAAGATTACTTTACAAGATTAAGACTACTTCTACTTCAAGAGTATGTAAACTACCTCAAATTTATTGAATCTTAACCATATTCTAACAAAGCTTGGCAAATATTGTCCCTGTAACTCTGCTTAAAATCTGCATTATGTGAAGTTCTATTTAGCTTTCCCCAGGTTTTTGATTTTTGTTTTGCCTCTCAGCACCTGAAAGTATGCAAATATATTTTTTAGAGTATTTTGTTAAGCTCTTCCAACATTTCTTTGCAGCAACAGCCCAGAAACACTCTAAAAAGTTCAAAAATTCTTGTAAAGATCTGTGTATTTTTAGGCTTTGGAGCAAATGGTGGATGAAGACAGAATTGGAAGAGATACACAGGTATTAGAATATTTCCGAAGTCTCAAGTTCAAGGTTCATTTGATCCACATATGAAGGGTTCACTTAAACAAGCTCATAGTTCGTAATCAGTTTCAAATCACCTAACACCAACTTCCGTTCAATTTCCCCCAAAAAAAAGAGTGAACTATTTTCTTATGACGTAAATGTGCGCTTCGTTTAGGGCAATCGATAAATTTGAAAGACAACATATGCAGGTAAACGGCAAGTGTGTCTAAAATGCCCTTATCAAAACCTTGCTCATCGTTTTGCGCACCGCCGGACTCTTCTTTACACTGCAAAATGTTTCCACCGGTCATATTCTTCACCCCATGAGTGTGTGAGCTTCCTTTTTTTTCTGCCTTCATTCTTTCTCCGAGGTTTTTGTCTAAATATAGCGACCAAGTTGCAGTGCGCGAGACCTTGGAGTGTCTTCTCCAGCTCGTGAAACGTGCAGTGCAGTGAAGTTGTTTCTGCCTAGAAACAAACCAACATCGTAAAACCAACGGCAGAGAGCATAACCATGTGCAATCTAGTTCCGTTTTTTTGTTTGTGTCTCTATTGTTCCTCCATCCACCGGTAATATGTGTTCTTTCCAGTAGGCCCGTTAGGAGAGTATGTGTCGGAGTGCTTGCAAAAAGTACAGAAAAATGTAAAAAAAGTACTATGGACCCAGTCTCGGGTACAAGTATTGGATGATATCCGTGTACTAGACCGTCCAAACCCGTTCCATTGGATCGGAAGCCTAGGCAACTACGGCCATACCTTCCTACCGAACGACCATCAACGACAGCGCGGAATCAACCTCCAGTAGCAGTCGCTAATGACGGTGCAGCCAGTCCGAACGCAACCATTCCGAATCCGAAAAATCGAATCGCCCGGAAGCAACAACAAAAGGTATTTCTCCCTTTGCGGAATGCGTCGATTTTTTTTATTGTTATCAAGAAGCCACGTTTGGTCCTCGTGGAGGGTCCTGACAATCCAGCACGACCGGTAAAGAGAGTTTAGCGGAGAAGTTATTTCTCGTTTTTTGCATTGTTATTGGTTTCGTCTGATGTTGGCCGATATCGCCAAACGAATCTCGAACCCCCGGGAGAAGATGGGGCACATTGTTGCTATTCGCTAAATGGGACTGAAGTCGAGTTTCGATTTCCTGCTTTCTATACACACCGGGAAGCACTTCAGCCGTCGTTCAGGACGCGTCGTCCACTGACTCCCTCACCAAACCAAACCAGTCATTTGCTGCTCCTAACCAACTGGAATGGGGGGGGGGGGGTAAGTGAGCAAGGCTTTGGTATTTGGATGGTATTTTGCTAGAGCAAAAATTTATAATCGTTCAATATTGGGTTTTAAATATTTTACACACGGTTGTGCTCGTGCCCGACCAATCCATGACTCGACCAGGAACGGCTCTAGTTAGTTACAATGGATCGGGATTTTCCAATAATGCCACGCTCCGTCTCTCTCTCTCTCTCTGCGAGCCACCAGGCCTTTTTGTCCACAATTTGTCCCCCTAGACCTAGACTCTTATCGAGATGTAGAATTGATGCTTGGTGAGCGGTTTTTTCAAACTCTGGCCCTCGTATTTGCTATGTTGTTGTACTGACGCTGAATATTAAATAGCCTCGATGCCTCGGGAAGGACCGCCTCAACTCACCCGCCGGGAGGGAAAGTCATCCCCGAAAAATAATGTTCGATAAATATTTCATAATGAGAGAGCACGAGATTCCACATTCCCACGTCGCAGGACGTGAGAAGCTAATTTGAATGAGTCTTTTATTGTGAATCTTTTCCCTGCAGACGCGAGGGAGCGAAGCAGGGGAACATCGTAATGGGGAAATTTAATTAAATAAAAGAAAATAATTCCTCCCACATGTGCGCCTCGATGCTCTCGCTCCTGACCAGCGTCAGTTTTAGTGCTAAATAATATACACCACAATGGGGTGGGGGACGTTTGGTGGTATCACACCTCTTTTCGCAGGATTAACTTTATGTGCCAGAGTTTCAATTTAAATTTATGTAAATTGTGTTAGCGACAGTGTTTCGGATTTGTGCTGTACCGGGAGGCTCGAACAAGGTGACTCCAGTTTTTCTCCTCATTTTTGGGTGGTTGAGTGAGCTTAAACCGATCGGCGATAATATCGGCGAAAAGTTTTTGGGTGTGAAAAATATTAGAGCGCGGCGGAGTCGCTCTGTGATAGAGCTCTCTCTCTCTCTCTCTCTCTCTCTCTCTCTCTCTCTGGTATCTAAATATTCATGAGCCTAATCGAATTAACTCACGCGAAGTAACGCGAAGAAATTTATTCAATTTCCCGTGTGCACGCACCGGGGCTCCCTCACCGAAATGATGGTGAGGAGCTCAAAAATTGCAACCTTTTTGCAAGCAACACGATATCACGGAATAGAAATTCTACGTGGCACTGGTCGCCCCATTCCCAAAAATGGGTCCAAAATATTAATCGCACCTCGCCGTGTGTTTGGAGGATTGCATGCTTTCTGTTTACAACCATAAATTAAAATTGTCATAAATTACCCACCAGCGTCTCCATACCCGAGGGATCAAGATGTCACCTTCGCCCAGTACGCTTGGCGTGCTTTCAGGTCGAGTGGAAAGTAGACAGAAAAACACACACACACAAGTTCTGTTTGCTTTCGGGATTTTTTGAGCCAGAAGGTGCATGCAACTCCTTGTCACCGTGGTGGCGGTTCCTGTCACTGTGAGCAGAGGATTTGCACTATTTGACATTACATGGCGCACGGTTCGCGTGGGTTTCGTGTGGTTCGCGTGAATGGAAAGCCCCAACGGGGATTCATCAATTCACACATGTGGGACCACCATGTTCACGGTACGGCTCTCCATAGGCTCTCGGGAGCCTGCGGCTGTTTGGGGTGTGTATCTGTCGTGTGAGCACCCGCCCGCTTTCGCAATGGTTTGAGGTTAGCAGAGGTATCGACAGGATGGGACATGGATTATGGAGCGATACGCCACGACCTAAACGGGTCCCTCGGCGAGGGTTCTACCCCGATGGTATGTGTCCCGCTCGAGGGGTTAGGAGATAATCGATTTTTGAAATGTTTATGGTTGGGTAAACTGGGATTCAATACAGCGCGCTCGTAAGGTGAGCTCGTATCGCGCCTTTGGGATTTGAATGGTGCTTTTTATAGTTGGACTCTGAGTCCTGAGGAGAGATAACATTGGAATTGATTTTTTTTTTTTCTGTTCGTTTGGTGTATTGGCATACAAATCCCCTAACTCCTTTAATTATTGCTAGATATAAAACTTGCTATAAAAACGGTATAAAATACTTGAATTATTCGCCTAATGTCCTGCTTTCCCTTGCTACTCATTTTAGGTTTCATTTCTAGAACCATTAATACTGCAACAACCCTTGTCAGCGGTTCCGACCATCGTCAACAGTAACATACCGGCAAGCGCTACACTCACATCCGGCATTCCAGCTGGTGGTACCATCGGTCGTCCATCGCTTCCCTTAGTACCGTCCGCTTCCGGTCCATCCCTGTGTCAGTCGCAAACGGTGCCGGATGCAGCGGCCACTGCTGCCGCCAACACGGTCGCTATCAAGACGCTCGAAGAGATCTTCGACACACATCGCAGCTACAAAGCCACCGGGAGACACCGTGCAAGGAGTCGTACCCGCCGTCCGGACAGTTGTTCGGAGGTGAAATATATTAATCAAAATTTTAGTTCCGGTAGGTAGCTTTCATACGCAGACGATTGTTCGGAAATGTTTCTTACGATCCTTTGTGAAATTACGTATTCCAGGTTCGTCTGCACCGGTGTCCTCAGAGGAGGAGGACAACGACGAGGAAGAGGACGAGCTAAGTAAGATACCGGAGCTTAACTCTCCGGATAGTATTTCGGACGATTTGGTCCAGCCACTTCCACTGCGCCAGAGTCCAGTTAAAACCACTGGTCCAGATACAGCCAAAAGGAATCCTTCCCCGTACTACTATTCAGATCTGCTGAAGAATAAACAGCGAGAAAAGGAAGGAATCGATCGTGAAGAAGTTACTCAGGAAGAAGGTGGTGGTCAAGAAGAACCTACCCCCAAGCCCACTACATCGTCACAAGCTCCCGGCGACGGTGGAAGTACACGGCAGGGTCGTGAAGTTGGTGTACGCTACAAGAAGAGCAGCAGCCTAGACACACCCGGAGCGGAGAAAGAAGTTTGCCTACCGAAGCGCTACTCCATCACAGAGGAAGGTGTGCGTATCATCCGGTGCGACTCACCGTCCACGACTACCTCGGACGATTCGGACTGCTCCGAATGTTGCAAGCGTCGGGCGTGGCATGCGCAAGCATTAGCCATCACACGTGCAAGCTGTAACGTTGGTCCCCTGGTCGATGCTAGTTCGATGCCACCGCACCGTTTGCTAGGACCAGCGGCAGTCTGTGCCTGTGCGACGCCGGCCTTCGGCGATGATAACGATGAACTCTTCCGTCCGCGCAGTATATTCTACGTGCACCAACCGGGCGCCGAAGACTGTGCCGACTGTGCGCTGAGCGCTGACCCTGCCGCCCTAGTGCCGAACGCAGCCGTACCGGACGAGATGGCGAACGTGCGCACCCGCCAGATCTACGAGACGGCGTTCGATTCGAAGATTACCCGGTCGGACGACGATCTGGACGAGGTGGACCGGATCACGAACCAGAGCGTGCTGCTGCAGCTGACGAAGAGTAACAGCAGCAGTGCGAGCAACATGGTCTCCGGCCAGGGTCGCAGCAAGCGGCTGGAGACGAAGCGCAACAAAGCTGCTTCCAGTAAAACGCCTTCCACTAGTCAGCCGGCACCGGTCGGTGGGCCCGACACTGAAGGGCCGGACGAGATTGCCAAAGCGGACCAACTGTTGGCGCAAGACCTGCAGGAGAAGTTACAGATCGACAAACAAATGGACAATATCGCAAACGCAAACTCAACGTCTTCCTCACAGCTTCCCTTGCGGGGATACACACCATCCCCACCCTCCACCGCACCGCTGCCGATGAAGTTCCCCGGCAAGCACGAACGGTTCTTCATCAACAGCATCAAGAGTGCGCCGAATCTTCCCTCCTCGAACGCGGTTGCACAGCACCCACGGCTCAAGGACCTCCGGCTGGACATACAGAACGTGCGCAACAATGAAGTTCCTTCGGGTAGCTGCGATGGTAGCATGAACGACGGTGCACCGTTCAGCCATGGCAGCAAGGTCGGTGAGCGGCCCCGGTCAACGCTGTGTCTGGAGCCGGAGCGTGTGCTCGAGCTGAAGCGAGGACATCGCACGTCGCACCACCATCACGGCAAACAGTCGGCACATCAGCAGCGGGGGCGCAATTTTTCTTCCACGGAAAGTATGGCCACATCGAGCAGTGGTGGTAGCATGGAGTCACTCAAGTCCAGCACCAGCGAGGGTAACCGAAGCACGTCCAGCTCGGATTCGCGCCACTCGTCATCGCTTAGCTCACACAGCTCCGATTCGGGACCTTCGTTGGCGTTCCCGCTGCGTGTGCCGGTAGCCGTACACAACAAGCTAAACATTTTGAGTCCCATCTCGGATAAATCGTCCCAGGAACCGGGATCCGAGACGTCGGACATTAACAATCGGAACAACAACTCCCAGAAACAGTCGCCGGTGGATGGGACGGGGGTGAATGTAGTGAGCACCACTACCGCTGGAGGTACCTTGACCTCCAAGAAGGAGGGTGAAGAGAGCGTCACAAACGCTGGTGGAAGTGCCGTAGGTACGGAGGCTGTGAAAACGAGCGTCACAAAGAGACGTTCGGCACCGAACAAGGCTTTGTTGTTAATAACGGGTAAGTGGTACGGCGGGCTCTGGTTGGTACAACAGTGTCATAATGCTTATTTTGTATTTCCCTCAGGTCCTGAAATACAAGGCTCGGACAGTGGAATCTCGCTCCACTCACGCGAGGATCTAAAATCTCGAACGAACTTTTTGAACGCCAGCATTCAGCGTGCATCGCTCGGGCAGGACAAGCAAGGTGACCACGGCAAAGGCCAGGCAGGACTTCCGCAAGACCTCAACGATCTTCCTTTTGACATGCCAAAGCTACGACGAAGAAGAGCACACTTGCAGCAGGTAAGTATGAGGAGCGCGCTCGCTTCTACACCTGCTCCAACACACGTCCGCATCCGTCGCAAAGGACACAGATTTTTGATGCATTCGTTTTGTCATCTTTTTCCCCGTACCAGGAACCTTGCACATCTGGCAGTGTCACGTCGGTGGACGTGGGTGATTTACCCTTCGATATGCCGAAACTGAGGCGTCGTTTGCGATTGTCGCAAAATCAGCAACATCAGCAGCAACAGCAGCTGCTGCAGCAACAGCAACAGCAGCAACAGCAGCAGCAGCATCATCACCCATTCCCAGGCACTGCGTCTACGTCGGGCGGTATGTTGCTGCAGACGAGCACCGAATCGAGCGGCCTGTCACAAGCTTCGTCCAGCCTATCGATGCGAGACTCCGATAGCAAGCTGGCACTGGCTGGAGGTAAGTACGGTTCGTACGAATGTCTATCCAAACTCCATTTCGCCCGGTGCTATCCGATTGTGCGGTTAGGTTAGTGATGTTTCAATCATCCCCCTGCTGGACGTACGCACCGTTGTCACTGAGCCAGTACGCATCGTGGTACATTCATTTTAATAATTAATTTCCAGTCGAGGGATATCGAGTAACATCGATTTCATCTTGTAACACTTGGGATTGAGTACGTGTCGTGCGTTGGACACCGTGCATCAACCCAGTGCGAGGGGATGTCGAATCTTTGTAATGACCATTTCATTGCAGTTAGATAAATGGATGATATGTATGTTTACTTGCAACATTCGTCACGTACGCTCTTCCGTTCAGTTTTGGGAGGAGGTTTCCGTTTTTGTACGATGGGCACCCGCCTTTCGTACACCGCCCGGAACGGTAATTGATTTATGGTGCTGAAGGACACACCTGCCACATGTATGATCGATGCGTGCACAGAACGGGGAAGATGCCGGAAAAGAGCTCCATTAGCAGATAAGGGTCATGTAAACGGATTAAAAAGCGGTGGCGGGACTGTTTAATGGGAAGGAAACCCGGGCTAATTTGCATCAGTTTCTCAAGTGATGATTTTGGTGGTATGGTGTCATGGCGTGAATATTACGACGAATGTTTATAGAGAGGTGTACTCCTAAAAGGCATTGTAGTTTTGAGGTTTTATGAACCAAAACACAATATGCCATAATACACAATAGTCTAGTAAACAATTGGACCTTTTTATGTTATTATTTGTTTGAAGTTCTTGGAGCTAGAATCAGGCCTCTGATGCCTAGGATTAGTTAGCCCAAGAAATTTCTATAGTTTCTTCCTCTGTCCATTATAATAAGTTAAATGAAGTTCTGCTTTTCAAGAAAAAATATGTTCAATGTCTTTGTGGAACACTTTTTTTTGCTATTTTCTTCTGATGGTACGAAATCCATTTTTAGATGGCCAGTTACTGGCATCAAAGTTCCAAATCTAGTGTTAGGTCGTATGAAAGTAGCTCATAATGCTGAATGTAATTCCAGTCCCACCGAGCGCTCAGCGGAACTTAGCCGATCGTCAGCACTGGAATGATATCCAAAATATTGTGGATTTTTTGCTGCCTTTTATATCAGAATTGGGGCGATCTAGTGGCCGAGGCAACAACGACGCCCGTCTTCAGTCGACAGGACCGGACAGGTTTCAAATCCCATCCAGACTGCCTTGCTACAGGTAAAAACAAGTCAAAGAATGCCAGAAATTGCAGCTAGAGACCTCTCGAGGTTGTAGTTGAAGTAAGAAGGAAGAAGATTATATAAAGTTTGTAGTCTACAGTCAAAAATTGACTAATTTTTCAGTTGATTTACAACAGAGAAGATTTGAATCAGAAGCAGGAATGATATGTTAGGAGTTTTTCTTTTGATATTCGATTGACTAAAAGAGGTTTAAACCTATCATTTACTGCATCAACACGACTTAGTTATACCTAAAGCGAACTAGTTACTAAAGGGTAACGGTCCGGATGGGATTTGAACCAGGTCACGCCATGGTAACATCTGACGACGCTAGACTACCAAGGCGTTCTACAGTTCCTAACAATGTTGCGAATACAAAGAACCTCTTTCGTTTTTAAGTTGCGTCTACGTTATGGACTACGGATGTTTCTGAATTCCCAGCATGAAGGATGTTCATGCAAAAAGTTGCGAAACCCACCCAAAAAAAAAGACCAATTCATCCAAAGTCATGCAATTCTATACATATTCCCTGCTTCATACTCCATTCCTTTTTTCCATATAATGCGAAATTTATTATACTTTTAATAGACATCTTTTGTTGCAACACTTCCACTGCTATAAAATAGCCAATACTGCTGATCAAGCACACAGTAATAGAATTCCAGTTTCGAATCACGAAATACGACTGCATCATAGCTAGCACCAGCATGAAATGAATTCCGTGAAATGAATGGGCGAGAGGACGAAAGCCCTGACGCTAGCAGTTCTACGAAGGCAACAACTTAATTAAGCTTCACAGCAGGAGCGTCCTTTAGAAATTGAGAGATTTAGTTTTGGCTTTTGCGTCCTAAACAAGTGCAGCGCCACACTGTATACAGCGCTCCTAACAGAATGGCGTACAACAATGGAGCACACTGCTCTATACAGGACGAGCCCCCGGACGTTCTATTTCGATTGGGGCTTGGCCGGAACCGGCCAGGATACAGCGTCTATAAATTATGCATCGAACCGCCTGTATCCGGGTGTTCGATAGGACACCAACCAACCAACCAACCAACTCGCAACATGTCGCCAAAACATGAACGCAGGCTTGTGGGTAAAGGAATTAATTCGAATGTCCTCCCGGACGAGGGCAAAGTTTTGCGAACCACCGTTTTTCTCCCTACACTTTTCTCGCGAAGTTGACAAAGATTTGACAGTTGCTTTGAAAATGACCAATAGCCATCGGTGGTAACGCGTTGGGGGGGCTATTTCCCTTCGGTGAAAGGGAACTCCCGAACGTTTCTCGTCCAGCGTTGCGATAAACAATCGTTTAGCACGTTGTTTGCAGACATGTTTAGCTGACCCTTCGGATGCGAGCTGTTCGAGTGCGAGTCCATGCACTTGTGGGGGGGGGGACTCGTTGGCTGTCCCGTCGGTGGTCCCACCCCGATGGGAACCCATTTAGTATTCAACGTACAGCGACTGCACAAGTTTTGTGGCTTTTACACGCCTCACTCTGGGGCGGCGGCACAAGTTGTAGAGTGAAAAATGTTGTAAACATTATCGCTGTTTTCTATCCTCCTGTCACCAACATCCAACAGCGCAGCACGGAAACGACATTGCACAATGGGCTAGGCCCTGGTATGAAGTTCAAAATTTTAATTTCAGCTTTTCAGCTGGTTGCAGCTAAATTTTTTGACGTGAAGAAGAGTTTAGTATATCAATACTCAGATCCCATTAATTTCTGTATTAAAAATATGATTGCAACTTTTTAAGCAATTGCTGATGGCATTCTGAACATAGTTTTAATAACTCTGATCTTTTGATATAACAAATTATACAATCACATGAACTACTGAGTACAGAAATAGACACTTAGAGAGTTTAACTCACAATTTATTCTTAATGTAATAGGCTTTTTCTTACAATATTTCACTGTTTGGGCGACAATGTTGACCACGACCACCTACGATTAATATCAATTTTAATAAGGAAAAAATTGCTATTCTGGGGAATAGTTTTATTTGCATACTTATCAGGCGCCAAAAACCCCTTCGCGGTCCTGACTTAATGCTGACAAGGCTGTCGGCCATTCCAATGTTCCAATTTTTCTGGTGAACGCGCATCCAACCAGGAGCGGATCATAGATAAGCAAACAACACTACACAGGCTTGGGTTCATATCGACAGATGAGTGACTTCCTATCAACAGGCTAGGCAGGTCTTGGAGCCTCGATTATAAGGAATGCTCCAATTCCAAACATCATAAAGGATATAATGGTACGTCTTTGTCTATGACTCTCCCTGCGCCCTGTCAGCATATTTGATGTGTGAGAGGTCTCCAACTCTCATTCTGTTTGGGGCCTCCAAGAGCCTAGATCCGCCACTGCATCCATCATCGATGAGTCCCACCTTTTACCCTGACAAAAGGATTGTGGAGAACGAATGTATCACTAGGATGTTTCAAATTTACTAGAAAAATGATGATCAAGTCGAAGTCTTCCTATGTCGACATCAGGGCGTTACGTCATCATATGCTCTAGTTTGAAACGGCCATACTATATAGAGCTGGCCACTTGTCACATTTAATTTTTGTCCCTCTCATATTTTTATCTAATTCAAAATATTGCAAAAAATTAGAAACCTTCATCATCATCGCCAGACATATCGAAGATAGCACAGTAGTGTAACACTACACTATCCTAGTGGACAGTCTTAAAAAACCTTGATGAACTGAATCGTCCGGAAGTCAAGGAAAAGATTACTTAAACTTTTATACTAAACTTTACTTCTTTTTATTTGAAACCTTTGACATTATTTCTTAGTAGATTCAAATATTTTTATTACCAAATTTGTCCGTCAATTGTGTCCACTGTCCACAGGAAGTAATTGTCCTACAACGCAAGAGTGTGAGTACCTGACGTGATGTATTTAGGCTCACGCGCTCGCAGTTTTTTTTCTCTTTCGTCCTCCATTATTGCTACTGCTGCACCATCACTGCAGACGTAGATTTTTCGTTTTTGCTACACGGACAGATCCGGTCCCTCCAGCCCTCGTTTAAAACGATGTGTGACCCTTCTCTGTAAGAAGTCGCTCCTGCACGGTGTGTGACACTGCCGGTAAACCGCGGAAGCTACACGACTGACCGCTGCCCATTTGCAACTGGCGCAAGTAATTACCGCTTCACGGAACAAGCAATTGTTAATGTTTAATGTACACGATGGCGGCCACCATTGTTGATTCAGCTCTGGTTCTTTCGCCAAGTTTTGCTTCGCGAGAACAAGGGTGCCACGTGTGTGAGATATTTAAATCATGCTATCGAGCCACGTCGGCCACATGTGTGTGTGTGTGTTGGGGAGAATAAATAATGAATTAATCAGTTAGAAAGTAATTGGTGTGCGGTGTGTGTTGGTTGGAAAATTGTGGAAAACGCGTTCGCGCATTCCAGTCACGTTCCAAGCGTGTTGTGCAGCGTTCCGATTTTTCGTTTTCCTACTCAAACGACAACGAGTTTGGACGGCATTTGAACGTTAGACGGGTGGTTCCAACTGTTACCAGTACCAGGGTGGATGTCAAACAATAACAATCAGCATTAGCACCGATAATAACGATGAACTTGGCCAGCCAGCCAGCCAAGCCAGTGTTTGGTGGTGGATGGCATTGAGACGTCGGCTGATAACGAGCCGGTGAATTGCCAGCTGAAAAGGGCTGACTTGTGGAGGGACCGAACAGCAGCCGCGGCCGGTAGACAATTGCACGGATTATGCTAACCGAAGCATTAACGAGACAATGGGGCTTTCATGGCGATGCGCCGAACCGATGCCAATCTGGCCGTTGATTGTTCGGTAGGACATTTCAACCCGACGGCATTGTATTCTAATTGGAAAGTTTCGGTTTTTCGCTCGCACACAGCGCCCAACTTTAAACAACTTTAAACTCAATCTCGTTAAAGTTCTGTGCACTGATTTTCCGTTAATTGTTTTCAAGTGGTCATCGTTAGTTTGCTAATTCGTACGCTTTCATGTTGTCTTGTTACAGGTTTCTTCAAGCAAAGCTTAACGCTTAACCTTAACGAGTGTGGCAATCGGCCACCGAAAAAGTTTGGCACGCTGGATCTGGGCCTCAATCTGGGCTCGAATCGGCCAAACGTGGACCTCATCGATGCATCCATTCCACTCGATCGGCAAGGGTAAGTAGTGACTTCCTTTTTGATATTCGAATTACAAGTTATGGAGGCTGGTATATGGTTGCCTTTTTCCATCGAAATTTGCATCCGAAACTGACAAGGAAAACTAAGGCTTAAGGCAATAGCCTTTATCACTTCGGTAAAGTCACCTGGCATTGAGAAGACTGCTCTGGAGATTGTTATTGTCAAACACTAAGAATGAGCGGCTGACGACACTTGTGGAGAAATATCTTTTTAACTGCGAGGTTTGCCGAGGATGCTAACATCGATTGAGGGGATGTCTGTGGGACAAACCTCTATCGAAAGACCTAATCAAAATACAGAGTAGCATTTGATAGTCGCAGCCCAGAAATAGTGTTATTTCTTCGGCAGTCTTGGACTAGGATGCTAGTTATTAGCTGAAGTGGTCAGCAGGTGATTTCTTAGAAGCAATCTTTTTGATTGTAGAATTCTAAGAAACGTTCCTGAAGCGATTCATGGTTTAGTTTTAAAACCATATAAAGTTAGTGGTTTGTGTAATAATAATTTCTGGGTTGAAGAATCAATTTGCCATCATATTAACGCTTTATTGCAAAGTAATGAAAACTAACTAATTTTCCGCCAACTTCTATCAGATCTCTTGAAAAATATTGTTCACATTTCCAACGAGCATTATGCATGACTCAAGCTTGTGAATAAATGAGATTGCAGTCATTATTTACAACAGCTCCTCCAACAAATTTTCAAGCAATTCTATGTCTTCGAAAAGTTAGTATGGTGTCCCATAGTTGCTTCTTCAGATAATAAAGTTCTGGTATAAAAAGTAGCATTGGTAAAGATTTTTAAAACCTAATGTGGTATATTCGAAGAGTGTCCAGAATGCTGAAATATCCATGAAACTCCATTTGAGCGCTTGTTGCTTTTTCCATTTGAACCGTCGTTTGGAGCTTGAGGTTCTAGAGGAAGGTTAATTGAGATAACTGGAACGAGTAGAGCTCATTGAAATTGCTGTAAAGCTATTTCCATTTGTAGCGGTCCGGTCCTCACAGAGCAGGATCGCGTATCAAATCCCACCCAATACTGTGTCCCATTACGCAGGAGTAAAGGAGTGCAGCTAGTCAACTAAGGCATACTAAGTCAACAAATCTAGTAAAGACCGGCTAAGACCTCTTGAGGTTGTAGAGCCAAAGAATTATTTCTGGTATTAGTTTACCAGAAATTTGGATAGAATCCATTTTTGTTTTAATTACAAATAATTTTAATTTTGCCTAAAAAATGATAACGATCCAAAGTAGAAGAAATTTAAGTAATTATTTACAAACCAAATTAGAAGCTCCAAGTCCCTAAAAAATTAAAAGATTTAAACACACTTTCTTTTAGCAATTCACGTAGACTAATCCAAGTCGAAAAGATCGTGTACCTTGTCTTTCGCACATGATTACATTGTTGACCATCGTCTCGCTCCCGTTATTAGGGGAGAAAGCCTCATCATTGCACTCATAATGCAAGTTGTTTCTGCGAGAGTGGAAAGCAACATCGGCTCTCTCTATCCTCAAGCTACTTCCTATTTTAGTAGCTCTCTCTATCCTTGTCCTTCAAGTGAAATATGTCTAGGAGATCAAATATAGTTGTGGAGATCAAAAATATGGTGTCGCTCGTAATCAGGGGAACGAATTTAATAGTGTTAGTGTGCTCGATCGTGTAGATCGTATAGAATGCTATAGTTTTCTCTTTTCTCCTGCTTGAAAGCATTTGATACCAGGCGATCATTTGGAATAGGAGGTAGCAACGTGCTTTCGGTTATCCTTCCCCGGAGACAAAATCATTATCCTTTCTCGCTTTGGTAGGTTTACTTGTTACTTAGGTAAAGCGAGATAGCATTACGATTTTGTTACACGGGTTGGATTAGTTGGAGCAGTAGCGTTTTTTGGCCGGCAGTAGCGCCTGGTCTCTCTTCCCGGACGGTTGTAGACTGATGAGCCGGGTTTAAGTACTAAAGTGGGGGAAAGACTTTTTTTCCTTTCCTTTTCAAGTAGTAAAATGGCAACCAGATCAGCTTATGTATTTATTTAATAGTAAGTTATTAAACTATATAAACTCATGGTTATTTTATTCTCTTCTCGCTCTCATTCTCTTAGCTGGTACCATGGTTCCATCAGCCGGATCGATGCCGAAAAAATCCTTCGACCACTGTCGGAGGGAAGCTTCCTGGTGCGTAACAGCGAATCAACCCGCCAGGATTATTCACTCACATTAAAGTACGTATCACGAATCAATCGCTAGCACACTAATCAAACTAACGACACTCATTCCCATATTTATCCCTCATTTTTAGGAGCGCCAAAGGCTTCATGCACATGCGGATACAGCGCGATGCCGACACGGGCCAGTTCATACTCGGCCAGTTTAGCCGCCCGTTTCCCACGATACCGGACATGATCAGGCACTTCTGTTTGAATCGCTTGCCGGTGCGTGGTGCCGAGCACATGTGTCTTCTCGAACCGGTCATTGCGCAAATCCTCTGAGCTAGCCCTATAAGGACTGGGACTGTGTGCGCAGCCGGAAGAAGAGGGGTGGGGGGGGGGGGGAAACAAAACTCAAAGTTTAGCGAGACGATCGGCAGGAACGTTTGTTTAGCGTTAAGAAGCAAGTCAATAGAATGGCCCACAACAAAGTAGGAGTTGGTTAGGGACAGTTGCATAGATTTAGGCGCGCGCCACCCTATGCGATAGAGAACTCGCATAGTGAAACACTCTGGTAGGATGCATTTTGCAAGCCTTTAAGCTCCGTTTTAACGAGACTCACAGGTAAAACAAAAGGGGAGCACAGCTTTTAACTGGCTCCTTGAAATTTTTTCCCCAAACCCCCAAAACAAACCAGTTGCCCATAGACGGTAGCAGCGCCCAGGTGCTGAATGTAGACGCGCGAAAAACCTCAACCCATATAGCCTTCCTTCCGAGGAAGCTAATCCGTGCTGATTTGCTATGATTTAGAAAGTTTTCACAGCAGAAGTTAACACAGTAACAGCAACAGACAGCAACTTGGTAGCAGACTAGCCAGTTTATAAGCTCGCTCTCTCACTACGCATTTTCTTCCGATTCTTAGGTTTCGCATGGTGCGTGCAGGTTCAGTTGCAGTGGCTAAAGGTTTTCTGTTTTCTATCTAATTTTCCCTCGGTGACAATAATTGTTTTGTTTGCGGCAAAGCAACGGAACGAAGAATGAAGGATTGAACGGGGCAACGCAACACTTAAGCGGAGACTCTCTGACAAGTGTGTGCGTACGGTGGATAAGCTATAAAACGATGTAGAGACAGACTGTGTAGAAATGTCGTTTCAAATGTTGTGATACAATGAAGATGTGTAGTGCAGTAATATCGTTTTGTTGACAAAGAAAAAAAAACTCACTGGTTTCCTTCACTTTCACGTTAAGATGATAAGTTTTTTTCTCTCCCTGCGGTACCCATATCAGTTCCATTGGAGTGCGAAAAGGAAATGTGGAATGATGAGGAACGGGCTGACGTGTGGGAAGAGTTATAGAAGAGATGTGTAAGAGAGGCAAAGATTTAATCTAAATAAGCGCAAAAGGAAGCTCGAAATGTGTGGAGGTCGGTTTCGAAGCTACGCCCCGCGGGGGGAACGTAGATCGGGTTGTAACAGACACTTTAAACGCGCGCATATACGTGGGACGGAAAACTGGAATGCCAAAATGATGGAACTCATTTACTTTCTTTTGCGGTGCATTACACATTAGTACGTTGGTTAGTCTGTATCGATTCTGCAATATACGAGTGCAATATACCAAACCATGAAGAGCATAAGAAGGAAGGTGAACCGCGGAGAACGGTCGTTGCGCTGTCGACTAGTTGTGAGGTAGCTGATAGATGAGGTACTTTTGTGTATTAACCTACTCTACTGGTAGCGAGGACTTCTAGCAATCGATGTTGTCAGAGCGTAGCGGAGTGGCAAATCAAGCGTTTTATCAAAGCACACACATCGTTACTAATCCGTTTAGAACTGATTCCCGGACGATGGAAGCACAAAGCATCAGCATTACATATACTTTCGAGAGCAAACAGCCATGTCCCTTTTGAGTAAGGTGCACTTCCGTTTCAACCAACAAAAAAACGACACACACACACACACTCAAACCAACCCATTAGATCTTCTATTAGATGCTGAGCGATTGTAACGAATGTATTCCTACTGTAATAGACATTATCGCGTAAGGTTCCGACAGTCACGTATATAATTTACCCTACCCTCTTAATAATCACATCACTAGGTTCAGTGCTGGCAGTTAAAAAAAAGAACACCCCGATACCCCGACACGGAACAATGTCAGAAACTCTTTCTCGCTCTCTCTGTCTCATTTTCACATATTAACAATCACGTAGTGATGGAAAAAAGGCTATTATAGACATTGATAAAATATATTATGAAAATATTTAAACATTTAAACGATCGGTGTGTTTCTGTCCAATTTTGCTTAATAAAATGTCCGAAATTGTTTAATAAAAATACGATTTTTATATTGGATTTCACTTTTTTGAAGAGAATTTTGAAAAATAAAAAAAATATGGAAATAAATTTTTCCATGGAGGCGCCTAATGCGACGGTTAATTTGAAAACAAACGATTCGATTCGAATCCAGGCTGCCACCAAAAACGGTCAAATTTTCAAATTTTGTTAACAGGAGAACATGAAATCCGGGAGGCAGCATTTATCGGCAGCTGGTACTGGTCGGCGATATAGCCTACCTTTTCTAGCGTTAGTAGAATACGGCAGGAGATCCTTCTCGTTTTCGCCACTGCCAAAGCCGACTAATATCATGCGATCATGCAACCCAAGAGGTTGTATTACTCTTCGGTATGATCAAGCTAGTGTGCCCTTTCTCTCGTATATGGAATACGTCCAGGATGAATATACCACTCTCGCTATCAGAGAGGGGAAGTTGATTGATAGTGTGGCGTGTGGTTACTAAACGAAGGAATGCATCAGTTGGCTCTTTCTTATTAGTAGTTTCAATATCGATTGCTTTTTTCCGCAAAGAGAATACTCCGAGGATGATTATCTCCTATTCAATATAAATGAGGGGAAGGTAATCGATAGTACATGTGAGTAGTGATAAGAAGGACCAAATCCGATTTATCTTTTCTTTCTACTCTTTCGCTCGCAAATAAAATGACCGAATTAGTAATTTCTAGGGAGGGGAAATGCGATATTTTCAGGGGAATATGATCGATCGCCTGTGATTGGGTGTTCCTGATTGGTAAAAATATTCTTTCCGATTACGACTCCCACTAAATTGGCCAATTTTCTTCTCTCATACACCAAGAGAACATGAAATTTAGGAGGTAGAATCTATCGGCAGCTGGTACTGGTCCGACATATATCTTTCCTTTTCACACGGAAAAGAAATTCGGTAGGAGTACCTTTCGTTTTCCCTACCGCCAAAACCGGCTGATACCAGACGAACATACAAACCACTAGGTAGCATTGATCGCTGGCATGGTTAAGCTAGTGTACCCTTTCTTTCGCATGTATAGTACGATGCAGTCAACGAAGAACATCTCGCTCTCGCTATCAAAGAGGGGAAGTTTATGTGTGGCTTCTCAACGAAAAAATGCTTCTCGGTTGCCTCTTTCTTGTTAGTAGCTTGGGTATCGATTGCTCTGTTTCCCACAAAGAGAATACTCGTAGGACGATCTTCTCCTGTGCGATATTTATCAGGGGAAGATGATTGATAGCATATGTGAGAGTGATAAGAAGGAGTAAATCCGGTTTCTCCTTTCCCACTACTCGATCGCTCTCAAGTAACTAATTGGATTAGTATTTTCCTGGTCGTGAAGGGGAAAACGGTTGGGAGAGACAGCCGCTGCTTTTTCGTTCCGATTACTGCTCCCGGTACCAGATTGTACCGTTCCATCCCACTAATTTGACCGATTTTCAACTCTCAAACACCAAGAGAACATGCAAAATAGGAGGTAGTATTGAGCAAAGGTCCTACGCTGGTAGCTCTTCTCTCACTCATCATCGTTTGGACGAAACCGAGCGATATTGTATGTGTGGCTTTCTCTTTCATCCTTATAGATTGAATGTCAGTAGCTCTTTTTTTCGTTTACACTTACCACCACTACCAATCAGGATCAGGATGATCGACGCAAAATTCATTTTGGAAGACGAAAGTGTGGCTGAAATGGAAGGTTTCGGTTTTCTCTTTCTAACCATTGCCACATCACTCTAAAGCGGTCAATTTGTACCTCTCCGATACCAAGATACCATGCAAAACAGAAGGTATCTGGAAACCTGGAAATCTGGAAAGCTGGAATCCTAGCTAGTGTACCTTGTCTCTCTCTCGAGTAGAATAAGCGAATAAGAATCTTCTCCGCCACTCGATCGGATGATCTGTTCTGTCTTGTTATCATTGCACTATGGGACAGCACATAATAAAACACGGCTAAAATATTTTTTTTAAATTAAACCGTTAAAATATTTAAATTCTTAAGGGTACGGGTAGGTTATCAACAGGGTATTACAGACAGTGATTAGACTAAATAAGAGTAGAATTTCAATGTCAGTAAAGTGCCTTAAATGCAAATCAAGGCACTTTTAATTCGTTTTTCTCGGCTATTTTAATACGAATGGGCCAAAATTATTATTTTTTCTTCGCATATCCTATCTCCTATCAATTTGTAATCCTGGCTCGATGTTCCGGTGACCGAAATCAGGTCAAGTCAGGTGACGGCCCGAACATTAGTGGTCTAAATTGTAGAACTTTAAAAAATGTTGTAATACCCACAACCCTGTAATTTAAAATAATTTTACCGCAACCGTACACATACAACAGCATATTGGGAAGCTGCAATTCATCCATTCAACCATCCGGACCGGCCGTCTGTTATCAGTTAACAGCTTGATTGTAAACAATGCCCACTATCAAGCTACCAGCCTCCTCATCGCTCCCAATCATAAGTCGTCTTACGAGAGACGGCTCAGTCACGTCACAGAAACGACACCCAGTTCCAACTGGTCCGTTAACCTAACCAGACGTATTCGCTATCTTGCTAAGCAACCGTTCGTTCAAACAAACCCTAAATGGCGCTAGTGTCGGTGCGTGATTACGAGCAACGGGCACACGAAATCATCCCTCGCAATGCTCTGGACTACTACCGGAGTGGTGCCGGCGACGAGCTGTCCCTTCACCTGAATCGAACCGGTTTCGACCGTCTCCGGATTCGACCCCGGATGCTGCAGGGTGGCTCCACACGCGACCTCACCTGTACCGTGTTCGGCGAACGCTTCGCCCTTCCCATTGCCATCTCACCCACGGCAATGCAACGAATGGCGCATCCCGAGGGTGAGGTGGCTAAT
This sequence comes from Anopheles stephensi, assembly GCF_013141755.1. NCBI lineage: Eukaryota > Metazoa > Arthropoda > Insecta > Diptera > Culicidae > Anopheles > Anopheles stephensi. The sequence goes on along the minus strand of NC_050202.1, from coordinate 16,931,964 downwards.
GCGAAGGCAGCCGCCAGCCGACAGGTTCTCTTCACACTCAGCACCATCAGCACAAGCTCGATCGAAGAGGTGGCTGCCGCAACGCCGAACGCACCGAAGTGGTTCCAGCTGTACATCTACCGCGATCGGCAGCTAACGGAGGGTTTGGTGCGCCGTGCGGAAAAGGCCGGCTTTCGTGCGATCGTACTGACGGTGGATGCGCCCCTGTTTGGACTGCGGCGGGCAGATATGCGCAACAAGTTTTCGCTACCACCCCATCTGACGTAAGTTTGAAGTTTGGACCCCATCTGCGTACTGCACTGGAGATAGGATAGATCGCGAAGCGAGCTGAGCGAGCATCAGGTCGGATATGAGGGCCCAGTTGAGTTATTGCGATTTAAACAATGGTCAAGTGATGTAGAAGAATATCTTTCGCCAGGTTCTAGTACTAGGCCTAGGTCAAAATGTTCCTAAATTTTCCATAAAAGTCCTTACTTTTGTCGACAAGTCCTACTTCTTCAAACTCTTTCTATTCGTTTCCACAATTTAAGTGTACGCCTCAATGCTTTCACTTCAATTTAATTAATGCTTGTTGTGAAGTAAATTTGACAAAGGAAAAGAAGTCTTCGCAAAACATTTACAGGCTCTACCATCTCGAGAGGTCTAGGCCTTCTAATGGTGCCTTCCATGACTTGATTATTCCCCTTATCGTCTGGCAAGAAATTTGGATACCTGCTGATAGCGTGTGAAGATCGGCGCCGAAGCGAGCCACTCCCAAGATGATGATCACCTTAAGTATTGCTTCGAAAATGAGAGATCATCTCCTCTAATATGATTACTGGTAACAGTAAGACCTATTAAGATTCTTCCGGCATGGAAGGTACTAGGTACAAGGTTAATACCTTTATAGAAGCTTTGTGTCCTCTTTCGCCTCTTTAAGGGATCGTTCAAATGGTCACGGGAATTTTCGACAATTTTTTCCAGTTTAAGCTCACATCTGTTTTACTTCTCGGCATACTTATGCCCAAAACCTGAACCAGAAGTCCTGAAGTCCTAATAAGTCCCTACATCCACAAGAGGTCTCGGCCTGCCATTTCTGGCTTTCTGTGACTTGATTTTAGTCATAGCAAGAACCCTGCGCACAGGGAGGCTCCCTGCGCACAGGGAGGCGGTCTGGTTGAAAGATGAACCCGGGTCCTGCCGTGTGAAGAGTCCCCGAGATTTCCTATATTCCCCAAAGAAATATTCAAGAACTATTTAAGAACTCTGGTCTACGTAGAACCCGAACAGAGTGTTATAAAAAATAGTTAGTAAACTTATTTAGGAAAAATGAGTAGAAAGTCTACTTAACCATTATTCTACCAAAAAAAAAATCGTTAGTAGAAACTTACCTTGAAAGTATTATGTAGAGTAAAACAGATATAGCCATGGAACCGGCACGCTGTCGACCACGGTTTTGGAGGAGTGTTTTTTTTCCCTTACGATAGTTTTGATCAGAAAATAATGTTGTCGCTACTTGAAGAATTTATATGAATTTTTTTAACATCCCCTATGATCGCACTTTTCCTAAGTGCATTCAACTCACAATAAAACTAGTGAGAAATAAAAATTTAATTCTATAGCCGGCACGACCTAGAAGACCAAGACCTAAGTCACAATGGCACAAGTTCCCCAATCGCTACTCTAACCACTTAGAACTCCACAGGATGGCAAACTTCGTTGGTAAAGCGGCAAACATTCGCAGCCAGGGAGGATCGGGCATCAACGAGTACATCGCGGAACAGCTAGATCCCACCCTGTCCTGGGAGGACGTGAAGTGGCTGCTCGGCTTCACCAAGCTGCCCGTCATCGTAAAAGGCATTCTAACGCGCGAGGACGCCATCATTGCGGCCGATCTTGGCGTGCAGGGTATATTCGTTTCGAACCATGGCGCACGCCAACTGGATTCCGTTCCCGCATCGGTAAGTTGCAGTAAGACACTCAGTGTCTGGTACATTAGTAACTTATCCTTTTTCGTGTACAATTTTAGATTGAAGCTTTACCGGAAATTGTGGCCGCCGTTGGTGATCGGGTGGAAATATTCCTAGACGGAGGCATCACCCAAGGGACGGATGTGTTTAAGGCGCTGGCGCTCGGCGCTCGCATGGTATTCTTCGGCCGACCAGCCCTCTGGGGATTGGCCGTCAATGGGCAAGCGGGTGTGGAGCACGTGCTGGACATATTGCGCAACGAGTTGGACCTTACGATGGCCCTTGCCGGTTGCAAAACGCTCGCAGACATTACGAAGGACTATGTGGTTCATGAGAATTATTACAGTAAGCTTTAAATCGTAGAAGGTAGAAAAGAACCATGTAACAACTACAACGAGGTTGTATTACTTCTACCACATGTTAATATTAGAAGTAGCAAAGAAAATATATATATAATTTGACTTATTTCTAACATTATACTATCGTGGTTGGAATACAAGAATATACGAAAATTTAAAAACTTCCAAGGGCTAGGAAGTAGACAGTCTGCACAAATTAAGTCACACGTTGTCAGTCTGAGTTATTATAAACATAACTATTGAACCATCCATCCAAACGATTATCCCGGCCGATCTGGAGGACTCACCAAGGCAATGACTACATCTCAGTTTGGGCCTACCACGCCTCCTCTGTCCATCCTCTGTCCATGTAGACGGTCTAAAAGGTCTTTACAGACATGGTCGTCTGGTGGCATTCCTATAACATAACCATCCCACCAAATCCTGGCGATTCTAATACGCTGCACGATGGTGATCGTATCATTGTCCTTCCACACATGTGGGGCCCAAAATCTTCCTCTCGAACGGCGGCTAAGAGGGATACGTCAGTTTTGGGTAGAGTCCATATCTCGGAGGCGTATGTGAGTACTAGAACTATAAACATTCTGTACAGTCCCATGCCGGCAACCATATCCTGTCCTACCCGGAGAGCAGACCGATTGCAACGGATGTAGATCATAAAGGTATCGATCCCTTACGTACCTCATATTTTATGATCCGAATGACCCTTTATATAATACCTCCTCATTATATACTTTCCATTCCTATCCTCCGACCAAACCGAAACACATTAGAAATAAAATCACTCTTAGCCTGACCGTCGTAGAAGATAGAAGCTTTCTTAACTTCTTAAATATCTGAAGTCACATTTTCGATAACTCGCGGAACTCAACCTTAGATAGGTGAAGCTTTGGACGACTTCAAAAGTGCGGTCACCTAGCACAATCCACAAATATGGGACCAAAAAGCCTTCGCAGACCATGTCTCAGTCTCGTATGCGAGTACTGATACTCTAAAGGTTCACGACAAGTAGTTTGTGTGGAGAAGTTTCCTTAGGATGTAGAGTGACAGATCAGTAACCAACATCATTGCACGCAACTCAACATCTAGTTGAAGTCGACTTCATAGGCAAGATAATGTATCTCGGACCTATCGTCACATTGCTAGTACCACCATCGCTGTGGCTTTCGCTTCGTTAATCTTCAACGAGAGGTTTATTGCCGCTTGCTCGATCCTTTGGCAAGCTACTGCTACACAGGACAGTCTCAACCCAATTATATCATTGTCATGAGAGTATGCCAGGATCAGGATTAACTAATAAAAGATGGTCCCCGAAGCTTCCACCTCCAAGTCTCAAATGACCCTCTCTAACGCCAAATTAACTGGTGTCTACCAACTGCTCTTACGCACAATAATCCATTTTTGTTTCGAATGCTTCTCCGCTAACAAAGCCCCCCACAGGAAGATGTTTTTTTTTGTTCATTTTACTATTTTTATTTCGTTTTTGTGTGATTTTTGTCTCGTTTTTTTGGTAATAATTTGAGTAGTTCTGAAAATCCTGCGTATGTGTGTGTGTGTTTAGTTTTGCATTACAATTTTACTGCTGTTTTGTGTTAGTTTCCGTGATGCAATCGTGTATTGCTGGTTGTGTGTTTGGTTGTAAGTTTTGAAGATTGATTTTGGCTGCCTATTGCTGTTCCGGATTCAATGTGTAAGTTTCATTAGTTAGCTTACTTAAGTTTCTAAATATTATTTAAATTTAAAGAGTATATGCTTATTAGTGAAATTTACGTTTCATTCTTGTTTTCGTTCTTGTGTGTGTGTATCTTTTTCTCTTTGCTCTATTACTTTTTGCAATTACTAGTCACCAGTAGAGTAGGTGGTTCATCGATTCTGTTTTAGTTGTTAGTTCGAATCGTCTTTCGTTTTTTTTTTCTTTTCTTGCAAGTTACCCTCAATCACGTTCTGTACTAAGCCTGTGTGTGTCCTTTTGTTTTGCCAACGTTAAGCAAGCAATTATCAATCACTACATTTAATTGGGTAATGTTGTTACTGAAATTTGTTATTTTCTTGTGTATGTTTTTCTTTTCCTTTTCTGTTGTTATTCTTTCTTACTCTTTCTCTCCTTACAAATGAACAGTGATTGTGTTTGGGTATGATTTTTCGTTTGCTTTTACCTTGGTTGAATCAGCTTATCAAGTTCTTAAACATAGTTTCACACACCTTTCCATAAGTGATTACATTGATTACATGCGATTTTGCGAGCTTATCATAGGGGATTATACTACAGAGCTGTTGTTAATTTGTTTGTTTTACTTTTCATTTTGCTTTTGTGTCTGTGTGTCGGATGAAAGCGATATTGCGCATCTAAGTGCTAAAGAAGAAGCTTGCATGAAACCAAATTGGCGCAAAGCAACGAGTGGCTTTCGATTCGATTGATTTACTTTTGGCAAATTTTGTGGAAATCATATTTAGCAATCACATCCCATTCTTAATTATCGTTCAATTGCCAACGGGTGTAAATAAATGCAACTTTTGGTGTCTCGCACCCGATTTCACTTTACCATCCGCTAAATATTTATTCATATAGTACGAAGCAGTTATATTTCGTATCAATGCTCTCTCTCTCTCTCTGCTGCGCTAGTATTTGGTTTTGTACAACGAATGTTGCATAATTTTGATTAATTTTCCTTTTGTCCGTTATAGCAATTTGCGTGTGTGAGGGGATCGGTATATAGTGTACTGTGTCGATACAGTGATGCAAATGGCGAGTGTGTTTGAAATATATAACCATATTAAAGCCTTAAAATACAAAAGAAGAAAATTATGGCACTTAACTTAAGCTTATACGCTGAATTGTCCACGCGCAAAGTAGAAAAAAAAGAAATATTTTTCAAAAAACAAACGACACTGAAAACGCACAGGTTTTAGTGCTAATTTTGAACACCAAAAAAAATGGAAGAAAATGACTAGAAGGCTGATTTCAATGTTCATTGTTCAGAAAATTGAAGTGATGGAACCCGATTACCAAAATTTATCTCTTGTCAATCAATGTATCTTAATTAATCTCGTTCGGTTCATGCTGTTACTTGCGTTTATCAACCAATTATGCACCTGTAACTGTGTGTGTGTGTGTCTTTGCATATGATTATACTGTTTTACTCACACACTACCCCCACTACCATTTGGTTTGTGTCTGCCTTATGTGGGATTTTTTGTTTGTTTGCGGGCTGGGATTAGTAATGTCTAAGTTTGCTATTTTGTTTGCTGATTCTTTGCATTTTATTTACGTCACACTGATAATGGTTTTAGTTTTAATAATGTTAGGAAGGAAACACGACATGTACTTGAAACAGTTTCACACATTTCTAGTCCTTTTGCTTCTTCTTCGCTTTACCTTTGCGCTAGAAAAACTTTACTTTTGCCAGAGTGCTAATAAGCCGACGCCCATATCGAACCTGTCAGACGACGCTTAAACGCATTATTAAATATGTCATGCTTAAAATTTAAATGTTTGTCACATGTGTGTGGCGGGAACATAATAATGAAGCGACTATTTAGGTGGATTCCCGATTTCTGCCTAGTTGTCACTCTAGCAACTCATCGGAGCTGCCGATGAACACATAGTTATAGTGTGGCAAATGAATCATTTAACACCCACAAAAAAAAAACTCACACAGACGATAAGCTGTTGTGGTAAAGGGCCGCAGAGCTTTCTACCGGGCGACCGTACCACTAAATTAGCCGCTTTAAACGCGCTCACCTCAACTTCTACTCAAGATCACCTCTGGGATGTAAAAAAAAACAAAACCTTCCAGTTACAGTTACTTGAGACAGGTGTGTAAGAAAAAAAACGGATCAACATTCGAAGCCGTGTAATAGACCCCCAAAAACGGGGGGCAAAAAACCCCAATAAGTCGATTCGCAATAGATTGAGCAAACATCGTGCCGCGGTTGCCTTGAGCGGGTCCGGTAAGTAACACAATCCAAGATGGCCTCGGCAACGATCACGTGGCGCGTCCAATTTGTTTAAAAAACCTAGCTACCGATTGGATTTAGTTTTCGTGTGTGTGTGTATTTTCTGTATCTGTGTGTGAGTGAGTTCTTCATTATATTCAAATAACCAAGGACCGGGGACAAAAACCAACGCACAATATGTAGCTCCACACAAGTCGTATGTAGGAGGCAAAGTAGGTAGCAAAACTCGGAAGAATCGAGGACATATACACTAAAACTAAGGGGTAGAGGTTCTCTCCCTTTTTCTCTGGTTTGTTTCATCACGCATTATTACTACTCCCGGCTGGGAGGGCTATTTAAATGCGATGCGCCATACGATTTCCCATCCCCGGTAGACGTTCTAGTAGTGCGCACGAAATGAACAAACGCATGGTTGACAGCCCCTGGACAGTAATGGTTTAGCGTCGTTTTCCCCCATTTTGTTTCCCGCATACACGTTTCGTTTCGTTTTTTTTTTTCTATTCAGACTCTCCTAATACATTACAAATTACTCGCTCTCGCGCTCTCTGTTGTCTACACACTATTTTTCCCTGGACAGTAATGATTCGGTAGCGGCCTGGAGGTTTTTTGTCCTCGCATTTGACAAGTACAGGTGATGCATTAAAATGGAGCTGGGTGCCGAATTTGAGTCTTATTTTTCCATCTATTTATGTCAAGAAAGTTATCATCAAAGTCATTATTATTTTAAAAAAACAGAATTGTGAAATCGTCGTATAAGAGCGTTACAAAATTACCAGCACTGGAAGAAATCGTACCAAACATTCGAACGAAATGTTTTTGGCTCATCAGTTACGTGTACACTATACGTTAAATTACTGGTGGACAATTACTGGTACTCCGGTGAGGGTAACACTTATCTGGTGTAGTTTTTCTTTTCTTTTAGTTTAAGTCAAATGGATCGCATTTTTTTGCCTTCGTAAATCCACAATGTCTCACACAGCTGTTCGGGGTATAGTCTAGATAAAAGGATGATTAAATACTAGTTTCTATATATATATAGTCGTAAAAGTGTTAGACTTGCTGCAGGACCTGGCTCACTGTCTCTGCTATCTCGTTTTGGTGACTCTCGAAAAAATGTGCGCACTGTTGTAATTACGTAAGCTAACTTAAAAATGTGTATAAATTTTTGTTCTCCCGCTTCATTTTTTGGTTCGCTTACTTAACTCAACCCATATTAATATCAATGCGAAGTAAAGTTTGTTTCACTATGTACGTCATATCACTAAAATATGCACAACGAACGAACGTAAGGACACCTGCACACATTCGATTCCTACCGGCTGTTGCCGGTAACGAAGGGGGGTCGTCTGATGCTGATTATGCTGAAACCATCCAACGCATAACCGCAAAAAGGACAATGGACACCTGCACACACACACAGCAGAGTCAAAATTAAACGGATGCAAACTAAATTCGTGCGTGTGTGTGCGTGCGCCCGTATGTTACTGTCCATCCTTGTCACCGACGCCTTATGCAAAACTCGGCACACTTACACATTTGATGGCCACAGCATCGCAACACTACTACTTGGGAGGGTACAACACCTACAGGCTACAGGCATCGTATTTGCCCCGTTTGATCAGAACCTAGTTGATGAGGTTGTTATGCAGAGTGTGTTGCGGCGTTGCACGCCCGGAACTTACTGGCTTACAGATTACACTGCCATAGTATCGTAGGCTGTGAGTCCTGTGCTACCGGAGGCTGCTGTTTGTTTGGTGTACTTGGGTTTGACTTCGTTTCTGTTTGTCGGCAAAAGGAAGCGGGGGGAGGAAAAAAAATGGAAAACAAATATTTATGTAAGTATATACTGTTAAATTGAAATAAAGCTCCGAATAATGTGCTGCAAAACGGAGTTAAAATACGGGTTTTGTTTGTAAATTTGCATTTTTTTTTTGTACAACTTACGATGTGCTCAACCAACGATCTAGAGATTTTCGTTCTCTGATCGATGCTTATTTTTACAGTGGTGTGTGTTGTAGATTGTATTATTAAACAGCATTCGTGTAGTAAATGGTCACCTCATTATTGAATTCCTTTTTCTTGTGTTTCTAAAGAAGGAAGGCTTTCTCTATTCGTTCGAATGAACTTAAAAGTTTAAACAATCACAGTAAAGCATTAAATCATACTCAAGCGATTTTCGAAAGAATCTATCTATTTGTGCTATATATTAGGGCGTGGTGCGTTCAACAAGTTGCACAGATATTATTTACACAAAGGGAAACAAAACGAAAATTTCAAAAAAATAAATGCTTCAGTAACAGGCAAACGAGTTCAGAAAAAAAAAACAAATTAAAACATTCTTGCACAACAAATATTTTACAGGGTTTTTCAGTTGATAATGTAAAATTAGTTGATTGTCAAGTTGCCAGATGATATTGTAATCGAACCCGATGATATTGTACACGGCCTGTCCGCGTTCGGGTAAGCGGGTAACTTACATTGATATATACCTCTACCTTACAAAAAGGATCGATAATTTTACATTATCAACTGTAAAACACAGCATCATTTTTGCTTTTTCATTAAAACATCAAACTCCCTGCAATACTTACGCAATTAGTGACAAATGAAATGACCTCTAATTTAAATGCCTAACGCACCGTGATTCGTTAGTCTGTACGTTATGAATTACCAACATAAAAAAGAAGCCAACACGTGTAATCTTTTCGTTTGGAAAACAGAAAATAGACGATTGTCATGCACCGTAAAAAACGCTTACAAATCCACACCACATTATTGAAATATTTATAAAAATAATACTTTTCTAACTACACATAACAAATACTCCTTCCCACACATACACACCCTTCCCAAAAAACATAAAACACATAATTACCTTTTCAACAATTTCTCTGTTTCGTCACCGTTAATAGCATCGTTGGATTTCGATGAAGCTGTTTTGATTTAATAACATGGGTTTTGGATTGGTTTACAAAGACGAATACATTTGGACGACGTGTGGACGGAATAAAAAACGGAAAAAGAGAAGGAAAGAAAAATCATAACATATAATAATGAAAGGAGAGATTTCAATAAACCATAAGTTTTGTTAGCAGTTTTTAGAAACGCATGACTCATGACGATATAATATGACCTTGGGATGCCAGGATTCAGAGGTTTTCAGTTGATAATGTAAAAGCATCCTTTCTTGTAAGCTCTTAACAGAAAATTGTTAACACAGGTAGTTGACATGCCAACGGTTTCAGATGACAGGAGTATCTATTTCCTTTCATTGTGATGTTACCAGATGATATTGTAATCGAAGCCGACTTTTTGGCACACGACCTGTCAGCAGAACTTTAAAACAAAACCTGTGATTTGAAGTCAATGCCATCTAGCTTTGTTAGCCATCTACCATTTCATCAAAGTAGCCTACAAAAAAGATCGATGCTTTTACATTATCAACTGAAAACCCCTGTAACACGTTAGACGGTTGATTAGAGGGATATAAACAAATATTATTTTTTAAACGAATTAATTCAGCACAGGAATTAGATAGAGAATAAAACTTAGCGGCTAAACACGCACAAACACACAAAAATATCATTATGCGCATTACTGTTGCTACACATGAACGGCAAATGCATGCAAGAAAGGGGGATGCAATTAATAACATAATGTGTAGTTGGAAGAGTGTTAACACGGTAATAAAAACACACATGAAACATGGAACGACATGAAACGAGGTGATTGAAATGAAAATATAATGCCTTCAACACATGACCTTTGGTACCTTTATTTTTTGCGTGAGGTTCGATGTAGAATGATTGTGATATTGCTTTTTGAAAGCTCGTTTGAATTAAATTATTTCAATTCAATTGTCATGTTCAACGATGTGCGACGAATGCTCTTAAAACAAGTTTTGATATTTTTGCCATGATTGCAAATGCAACAAAACTAACAGTGGCAATAATGAATACAGGGTTTCTCAGGCCAGTTCAACGTGATTTGAAATAATATGTTTTTTTTTTTAAATTCAATAAACTTTTAAAGATAAGTCTGTTAAGTTGTTATTGCTTGTGTTAAGGTATTTTAATGCCATCTATTTATTGAGGCATTCTTCAAGGTCCTGGCCTTCCATTTCTGGCTTTCTGGGACTTGGTTTTACTTGATTTAGCTGGATAGTCAGTCCTGCCTAAGGGGTAAGCGGTACGGATGGGATTTGAGCCCCGGTCCTGCCGTGTGAAGACCAGCGCTGTTATTGCCTCGGTCGCAGGACCACCTGTTCACATATAGTGTTACAATGTTGAACTGGCCTGAGAACCCATGTAATGTAAGAGCATTAATTTTGTGTACTCGACACAATACTAAGAGTAAAGCATACAGCTTCTTTAGCTGTCCAGCTTAGAAACTTTATTACAAAAAAGATTCTAGCATAGGAAGGCTCGCAAAGAACACTTCATAAAATAATTTTCATAAAAAGATGCAAATAACGTAAAAATGGAGATGAATATGATTATCACGCAGCGGTATGACGATGCTCTGTGACGATTCATACAATGATTGTGAGTTAATGTCGACCGATGCAACAAAGTGTATGAGCACAAAAAGGGGTTATGAGCGATATTAATGATCTGAGACTGAGATCATGAGGGAGCTGATGCATACTGAACTTTTGGTGAAATGGTAATTGCAGGCAAAACTAATACGCCGGCAACTCACCCTCAGATGGTTCTGCATTAGTGCCACCGATATGGAAGATGCAAATCGATATCACACATAGCAATACAAGTCGATTGGAATTTGGGTGGGATCAGTGGTATTTTTGTTGTCCAAAAACCCGGCCAAAAAAGATATGAAAAAGTGAAATGAAGCTAGCGTTAGCGGTCTCTGTTCGCATTTGTCTTTCTGCATTTCTGTTCTACAACGTAAAACGCGTTTCCTCTCGTTCATTTCCTGTAAAAAAAGGTGGTTCGCCTTCTCTACTCACCTCCATAGTTCCCGCGCGGACCATTGTCGCGGTCGCATTCGGCTTCGGAAATTTCGTTGCTTTCCTTGGAATCGTTAAACGACGAGTTGCTCGTGTCGTGGTTGCGTGGTGGCGGTGGTGGTGGTTCCGGAGAACCTACGCTGCGACGTCCAACCGATCCTCGGGAGCCATAGTGTTCGTAGGGTGTGCCATAGTTGCCACCGTACTGCGAACCGTACTGATCATCTTCCGGAGCGCAGTTGGCTGGATCGTCGTACTCGGGTCCGGGGCCACAGTACAGCGAGCCGCCCTGAGAGTTGATGCGTGTGTAGCGTCGCTAAAAGGAGAACCAAAGACCATCAGATGCACGTCCGACTACCCAAGTATGGTGCACAGGGCCTATCTTACGTATTGATCTTCCTCAGCACAGTTGGCCGGATCGTCGTATTCCGGTGCCGGTGTGTAGATGCTGCTCTGGCCTCCCTGGCTATTCTTGCGAGCATAGCGATTCTGGCGTGGCTAAAAACGTTAGGAACTCATCATTCTAATAGGGAACAGAAAGCGCCGCCTCACCACAGCCACTGGTGGTTCGCCCCGGGAGGCTAATACATTACCATTGACTGAGAGCCGGACCGCGAGTGTACGTGGCTAGGAACCTGCATGGCCATACTGGATCCCATCGTTCCCATGTGTCCGGGGCCGCCCATACCGTTCTGATGCGGGAAGGTCTGGAAGTTCATTGCCTTGGTCGGGTCCATCTCTTCCCGGAATCCGAGCAGATGGAACGTAGCGTACGGACAAATCTCGTCTTCCATGCCTAGTGCGCAACGCAATGATAAAACAAATTTAAATTAATACATGACAATAAGACAGCTTTTCCGGCAAGCATGTTAGTATTTAAAAACCCCCAACTTTACAATCGGCACATCATATCTGGTTAGTATTCTGGCTAAAACCACACGAATCAATACATTTTCATACGCCTTACCCTTGTCTTTATTACGCCCGCAAGGTTAGTAGAGTCATTTTCAGATTAACGAACGTTGAACGAATTTTGAATGTTTTGTATAATGGTTCCAATTGGTTAGATGTGTTTACACAGTGAACATTTAGAGGAAAGAGATAGAAAGATAGGTTTAAAACGTGTACACTAAACTTATTTCTTATAACAGTCACAGTGTGTTGCAGCAAGCATGTTAAAGAAGGGGAGAGGAAACAAACATCGAAAAAAAAGAGAAAAAAAAAACACAATCGAACCAAATGCCAATTTAACCTACTAAAACATTCAGGTGATGAAAAATCTTATACGTGACCAAACACACAAAAGGAATAAAAAAAAAAGGAAACCAGAAGGATCAAAGAAAACGTTACCATAACACGCCGGCGGATGGTTGAAACGTCTGGGCAATGGTGGTGGAGCCTTCTTCAGTTCTTCGTATAGCGGACGTCGCGGGTCCCATGTGGTATGGTTGGATTTTATGGAGGGATTATGGCCTAATTTGACACAATACAAATTATATTCAAATTTTATGGCGATGGAAACTTATAAATCGAAATGCTAACTCATAGATGATGATGGTTGGACGTAAAAAATTTAAATCAGTTCGATTAAGGAATAATGCAACCACGAATAGGTTTGTGCATAGAATACAAAGCAGTTGGATCCAATGTGATGAACAAGAAGTTAAGAAAAAATCTGATAATAATTATAAAGCAAAAAAAACACACACACATTCACTTCACGTTCATCCATAGATATAGTAAATCAACTACAGTTGTGTTCAAAATAGTAGCAGTGATTGTTGGTATGAATAAGCTTTGAATCGGATGTGGATTCCTCGCTCTCTCTTTTTTTGCTCCTCGATGAGAGGAGCGGCTCAATACCTTTCAGCAGGAGTGGCAGGAACAGTGGGATCGGGCAGCGAACGACCCGTCCGCGTCGTGTTATGTACGCTGGCCGCAACGACTGGTGCCGGACATAAACGCTTGGGTGGGAAGGAAGCACTGCGAGGTGGATTTCCACCTCTGTCAAGTGATCTCCGGACCCGGATTCTTCCGGGAGTACCTGCATGCCCACGGTTCGCCGAGGAGCGCCTCTCATTGCTTGGACACGGGACGGCCAATCCTGTGACGCCTGACAACCTGGTGACTTAGTTGTTACAGAGCCCGGAGCGGTGGAAAGGGAGGAGGAGGCCGCCAAAAGTGCGGTTGCCAATCCTGCCTTAGCTGAGACATCTGCGCAGGGTGAGGCGATGGACGAACTCCAACAGGAGCAACGTCGGCTAGCACACAATCGGCGCACCCGTGAACGGAGAGCTCGGCAACGGGTGGAACAGCAGATTGACGTCGAATTGGATCTGATGGTAGGCAGGAGAGCTGCAGCCGGACGCAGATTAGACATACGCGTCGAAACAGAGGAGGAGGTTCCTTCGACACATTCTCCAACATCACCGGATTCGCAGAGAATGCGACGAGAGCGGAGGAACCTCATGCAGGAGAGCGATGCCTGCATTACTAGCGCCGCTAGCTCGCCGTCGGCTAAATCGCCGCAGATACAACAGGCAGCGCCTAAGGAGGGTGCAGAACGCGGAGGCTGAGGCACAGTTTTCCCTTTCAACCCCATCGACCCTCGCTAGAGGTTTTACAATGACATGGTGTATTCTAAGAAATTGTTTTGTTTCTAGATACTAAAAAATCGATCTCACTGCTATTATTTTGAACTCCATCTGTATGTGATGTATCAGAGAAGTAATCAAATCCTTCCAAATTCACATTTACAGAAAAAGAATAAAGAGCAGACGAACTTCACATTTACAATGTAAAACCAATCAGAATCAGAAAGGATATAATATCGCGCAACAAGCTTCACATCTAAACATATATAAACTCACAAAAATATTCTACGAGAGCCTCTGTAGTTTCCATCTCGGGTTGTTTACCATACTTACAATTACGCTGATGACTAAGCTTGTTGGCACAGATTTTACGAGCAATGGCGGTACCTTTACCTAACCTCAACCAAGCAAACCCCTCAATAGCAATTACCTACTGGAGTACTATACTTACTAATCACAGTTCCACGTTTTACGCGATCGCAGGTATTGTAGTTCGATCCTGGTACCGGGGGCAGTTTACGGTTCGGCGGTGCAATGTAGCCCAGTTCATCGCGGATATCCGGTCGCCTCTTGTCCAGTGTAGCAGCTCCGGCCGGTCCCATCGACTGATTGTACACGACATCGTCTTGATAGTGTGGTGAAGTAAAATAGTACACGTTATTCGACAGTAGTTGAACCTATCTAAACATCTACAAAGGGCATTCTGTTCTGTCACGTGTGTGCTGCTGGGCAGGCAAAGTGTGCGCACCGAACTTCACACAGTAAGTCACTTTACAACACACAGAAACAATAATAGCTAAGCAGCAACCTACAGTATACATCCTTCGGTCCGCATCGGGGATCATCGTCTCGGCGCCGGGAGATCGCTACACATATCACTAGTACACCTACCGCCACCACGATCACGGTTGCGATCAGTGGTACCATTACGTTCAGGTCGATCCAGTGCGGGATCCACGGTGGGTAGATCGTACCAGGCTGGACGGAACCAAAGCTTGGCGCAACCGTACCTACATATTTTCCGGTCCATAAATCGGGGGCAATGTATGATTGCACCATTCACATTCACAACATACAAACCAAAGTACGCAATCCGCGAATGGGTGCCGGATTAGAAAAAATAAATGACATGGCATTCCCATTTGTAGCAACGTACAGTGACAGAACCAGCCCCATATAGATAGTTTAGATATAAAAATTTTAAATAAACAAAAACAGAGAAAAAGGAGAAAGAGAAAAGAGAAAGAAAAAAAGAGAGAGAGATGTTCTAAAATCAGTATACCTTTGTTAGTGTTGCCTTTGCTACGCAGAATACATATAACAATAATCGCAATTATAATAACAAGTAAAGCGGCTACGACTGGCACTACTAAGTTCAAATTGGAAAGGATGATACGGATCGTGTCCTCAGCCGTTAGCTCGGGTATATCGCGTGTGGGTGCGATTGTCCCTGAAACAACCAATCAGAAAGAGAAGAAGAAAGAGAGATTGAAGGGGATACATTAATAGTTAGTTTTTCGTCTAAAAAAGCAAAACAACTTTGATGGTTTTGACGGGCAAAACAAAGGCAAACACAATTTGCTTCGGGTTTAACTTTTTTTTTAACGCTTTTTAAAACGCATCACACTACACAGACGTGTTTTGGAAATTAAATTAATGTAAGTTTAGCAAGAAAAAACACCATCCACACCTTGCAGTCGTCTTTCGACGATCGGGTGCGTCGTTGCATTTCGATCGACCTTTTGGTTGAGACAATTATAAGATTTCTAATTTCGTAACAAAATTGAGACCAGTAAAAGGGTGGCTGATTGTAAGGCTAACAGAGTATATTCTGCGCCATTCTGAGTAGATGTTGCTTTAAGAAAAATAAAGAACTATTCGCATAGCATACACATAACGACAGCAATAAACAAAATACTAAGTTATGGTAAGGTTCGATAAATTACAGGGTTTTCAGGCCAGTTCTACATTGTAACACTATTTGTCAACAGCATAAAACGCTAATCCGATATCGTATATGCAATTCAGCCTCGTTGACGGAACTGTCGAGCAGCTTGTCTATACTGCATAGCTTGATGATATGTTGTTTAATTTTTAAAATCTTAGCCGCTAACTCTATTGTTCGACGTGACTTTCAATTTAAAACTTCAACTAGCTTTTAAAAATAATTCTATAAAAAAATTGTGAATTGTTTTGAGATTTTTGAAAGCGATTTCTATTTCGAAAAGCTTTCTTCTTCTTTATTTCCATTTTTGAGGCTGGAGTCAGAGTTCCATCGTATGCTTTGTTCAACGCAGAATTATGTCAAATTTTGGGAATTGACAGGCGTCCATACCTTACGTTTTTATCGTAAAGTTGGTCGTCTGTACAAATCCCGTATAAAACTATACGTAAAAAAAGGATACGATGGAGCTGTGACTCCAGCCTGACACCGCAACCTCAAAAGGTGTCGGGCTTCCATCTCTGGCTTTTCTTGACTTGGATGAGATTTTATTCCCGGTCATGCCTCCGCCATCGGATCGCTCCAAATGAATAGAATTAATTGAGCTTTTTGCGGGAATTATAGTGAGAAACCAAGAAGTATATACAGCATGTAAACATTGTTTCAAAAACAGTTCCGCGTCAACTAGGCATTTTCCATTGTCGAGTTGAGATTTTACGGAGTTGAAAATCTGTTTTCCCATAGTGAAACGAGTTAACCGAGGTTCAATTGCTAATACGATATCGGATAAGCATTTTATGCTGTTGACATATAGTGTTACAATGTTGAACACGCCTGAGAAACCCTGCCCCATCACTAGGAACAACTACGAAGGAACTAATGAAAATATAACACTTATAAGAACAGGTTAAGCTATACGAAAAGTGTGCAAGAGAACTGGTAACGTAACAAGTAAATCGTGCCTTTTTAAGTTAACGTACATAGCAACAACTATTGGAAGAGTATTTTGATAAACAAAAAAAAAACATTTTAAAAACTACCAACAAAAAAATCGTTTAAATGTGTCTTATGCACACATTTGCTTTCGATATGGGGTATGATGAATATGATGCTAGCAAATAGAATAAATTATAAAAAAAAAACACTTTCACATATTAAAACAGTTCTCGAAAACCTGCCTGTTACTCTTCATGTTAACTTTTTTAACAGCCAATAACAATTAACAACAAAAATGTATGTGTAATGCACGATTTTACTCACAAAACAGGGGAATTAGGGAAACATTAATTGCACTATTCTGAGGTTGGTTGGAGGAAATGAATACTATTCACGAAAAAAAAAAATGTGTATGTGTAAGCGTGTTTTATGTTCTGATTGTATTTTACACAATTTTCTTTTGAATTATTTTCAAACTATTTTTGATACTTGTAGCAGTATGCTGACGTCTCCAATAGCTAACTTACGGATTTTGCTCAACATTTTTCTATAACCGACACGGTTCCGGATTCAAATCGGGGGCTCTATAGTGTCACAATTTAAAGGAATAAGGCAATAGAACTAGTGTAGAGGGGGTAGTTTGGTTCGTGAAATCTCTCTTGAGGACAAAACAGAAAACTATCGTGACTTGCTCCAGTTTGCTTTCTGATGGTTGTTTCAGAGATATATAATATAAATATTGGTGGAAATTAATTAAATTTAATGTATATGGTATATGTAGAAAAAAAAAATAAAATTTTATCTGCCTAAAGTAAACTTTCACCGACAGATAACCAATCTGTGCTGTACAGTTAGCAGTGTCCTAACAATTTTAATAAAATAATTTTAAAAAAAATTAACGAATAATTTTAAATATGTATAATCCTTTCATTCGCAAATTATAAAATGATGTATGAGCTGAAGACATTGAACTAATAAAATGATTGTTTTACGTAAAGAAAAATGGTTTTCACATCGTTGTCAAATATAAAACTGAATCTAATAATGACATGTGATGTATTTGAGAGTCAAATACTATTTTTGTGTAATGAACATTGTATGACCGATTTTGTAAGCGTTTCTTAAAACTCTCAAAATAATAATCCTATTATGTTTTTTTTTTTTCAATACCGTCACATAAAAAGCTCTAGTGTTATTACAATTACAATCTTACCTCCCGTGATGGTGAGAGTGGCAAACTCATATTCAGCAACAGTAAAGCCAGCATTGTTGTGAGCGGTCACGCGCAGATTGTACCAGGTGGCAGGTTCGAGGTCCAACACAACAAAGTTTCCACCCGGCTTGACGTTGTTCGAAATCTGGTTCCAGTCAATCTGATCCCTGCAGCATTTGAAAGCACATATTCATGGATTATTAACATTTGAACGCATCACACCATACTTCTTCAGTACGTACTTCTTCTTGTGCTCGACAACGAAATGAGACATGCGGCAACCGCCATCCTTCCACGCCGGCAGATGCAGCGTGATCGAGTTCGATGAAACTTCGATGAATCGTGACTTCTCCGGCAGCAGTGGTTTCGAGCCCTTGGTGCGCGTGTTCAGTATATCCGAAGGCTCTCCTGCTCCGATGGTGTTGTAGGCCGTCGCGTACACCTGATAGCGTGATCCACAGTACAGTTTTTCGATGGTGTATTTCGGTGCTTCCAGCGCAACGTCGATCGTTTCCCATTCGCCAAA
Organism: Anopheles stephensi; assembly: GCF_013141755.1. Classification (NCBI taxonomy): domain Eukaryota; kingdom Metazoa; phylum Arthropoda; class Insecta; order Diptera; family Culicidae; genus Anopheles; species Anopheles stephensi. Next base: position 16,913,519 of record NC_050202.1, on the reverse strand, counting down.
CTCGGGCTTGTAGTGCAGCGTGTAACCCTGCAGCGGTGCAGTGTCCGATTCGTGAGGCTTCAGCTTAACCGACAGCGAATCGGTCGTTGTGGCAGTGAGTGTAAGCTGTGGCGATTGGGGAGGTGCCAGCACAATCAGCCGATGTGTGATCGAATCTTTGGCAATCGAATTTTCCGCCGTACACGTGTAATCACCAGCATCCTGACGAATCACATCCTTAATGAACAGCGAACCTTCCGGCAGCTGACGAATGCGCTCGTTCGGTACAAACTCTACACCCTTGATCTTCCAGGTAATGTCTGGCGTGGGAGAGCCTACGGCCAAGCACGGTAGCTTAGCGTCCTCCTTGAACGTGGCAGTAAACTTGTCGTCGAACGAAGCAATTTTCGCTGGAACCTTATCACTCGGCATGGCGGACAGTGTTTTCGATGATTGACCCTCGCCGATGGTGGTGGAAGCGGTGACCCAGAATTCGTACTTCTGATTCTTTTCCAATCCCGATGCCTCATAGTTGATTTGGAACGATGGTACTTTGTAGCTCTTCGGTTCTTGATCTCCACTCTTGATGTACACCGTGTACTGCAGGATCAGACCGTTGGGCTGTGCCGGTGGTTGCCAGGAAACCAGGATTGATCCTTCGGACATAACCAAAGCCTTCACCGCGGTCGGTGCTTCCGGAACGTCCTGTTCGGTTTGGCAGTGGATCGGCGCACTGCGCACTCCATCACCGCCCGATGTAGTAGCCAGCACCTGCATCGTGTAGTTGGTGTACTTCTTCAATCCATGCAGCACCGTATCGCTAGAAGCCGTCTTCTTGTAATCCTTGTTCTTATCGTTATTCCACAGATCGCTCGGTGCGTACACTACCTTATATCCCTTGATGACACCGTTTGCCGATTCCAGCGGTGGACTAACCCATGACACACGGATCGTCTGCGAGGTCAGCGTTGTGCACATCGTATCGCTCGGGGGCTGATCGGGTGTACCCTCGGCCGTGTACTGCTTCTCTTCATCACTCATCGGACCAGCGCCAACCTTATTGAACGCCTGAATGACGATCGAATACTGCGTGTATGTCTTCAGGTTATTAATCTCCAGGCTGTGTTCCTTGCCTTCTCCGCCCTCGGGCGAATAGTTTACAGTTTCATACACATACAGCGTGTTAACGGACGACTGCTTGTATCCCACATAGTATCCCAAAATATCTCCGTTCCATTCAGCGCGCGGCGGTGCCTTCCAGCTGACGCGCAGTGTCGACTGATTGATAGCTTCAACCTTGATTGCCTGCGGCTTACCGGATGGTGCCTCTTCCGCCGTAATGATCGTTACCACATCCGAAGGATCCGACACCCCAATTTCGTTCTCCGCCACAATGCGAATGTTGTACGTCGTTGCCGGGCTGAGCTTCTGCACCTGAGCCTCGTTCGTATCGCCAGGAACAATCACGCGATCAATATCATTTTCCCAAGATCCGCGGGATCGTTTGAACTCAATAATGTATCGCTTCAGCGGTGAGTTACCATCGTACGGTTTGGCCCAGCTCAGCTGCACCGTGCGTCCCGATTTGTCCAGCACCTTCAGCGCGTAGGGCATCTCTGGCGGTTCCTGGATGATCATGTTGATGCTAGTATCATCGCTACCGAAAGCATTCGTAGCCATGCAGGTGAACAGTGCCGAATCGCTACGTTCCGTGCGCTTGATCGACAGGCTAGAGGTAACGCCATTGGTCAGAATTTCTTCACGAATCGTGTACCGGTTGTCCGACTTCGGGTCCAGCCGAATGTTGTTCATGTTCCAGAGAATGCCAATCGGTTTCTCGCCCTTCGCCTCACACTGCAGTACGGACGGTTCACCGCGACGTGCGGTTTGATTGCGCAACTTCTCAACAAACTCTGGAGGCGCTTGAACGGTGATCAATGTTACTGCACTCAACCCCGATCCGATGCCGTTGATCGCCTCGCACAGATAGTATCCTTCGTTCGATTTCTGGATGTTCTGGATGAATAGTGATCCTTCTTCAACGCGAATGCTTGAATCATTCGATCGTAGATCCTTATACTCTCCAGGAGTGTCTCCTGCAAAGAAACAAGTCTCATTAGAACGTCGTCTCATCATACAATTCCCGGCGCCATACATACCCACTGCCTTCTTCCAGGTGACCTGTGGCTTGGGGAAACCATCGGCTTTGCATTCTACCTTGGCGTTTGATCCCTGAGCAAAGGCTTTGTCAGTTGGTTCCAGAATCCATCTTGGTGGTACTGTTTCACGTGAAACAGATGATCGAAGTCGACGATACCGAAGTGGAGACAAATAAAATAATTAGTTTCCATTCTAGTTCTCTTCCCACAGCTATTAGCTTGGTCCTTCTAATGGGATCATTTTCAAGATGCCGGTTTCACATTTACGTCTCTTTCTAAATGCGCGCCATCTTCAAGAAACGCAAATGATTACCAGCGGCATCCAAACTAATAGCCAACGTGGGTCACAATAACCATACGAAAGCAATAAATGGGACAACTGAAAAGTGGGTGGGAATTTCGAGGAACTGCATGCACTACACGGCGCTATTGCGAATGTGTGCTCCCGTAACGAAGAGGCGCCGAAACGTACGGACACACATTCGAAATGCACTATTTTCTACAAACAAAAAACAGGAATAAGGATAGGGAATAGTATGAAGGTAAAAGGGATAGCCCCAAGATCGCCCTACAGACAGACATTAGGCAGCGAAGAGAAGTGCTTTCTATGTAGGAAAGGATAGGGACTTTTTTGGGATATTCTGAAGGGATGTCGAAAGCACTTGTTCCAGCGAAGATGGCAGATCAACGATGCGGTATTGGTGATGTCCCTAACACTTGGTGCAACTACCATAAAACTGTTGCTGCTTGTCTGCACAGTCCGTTTAGTTTAATGAAGAGCACCCACACGTGCCAGGATACTGTAGTAATGGAGTATAAGAGTGCTGAAAATAGGATTCCGGGGAAGCGGACGTAACAGGATACCACGATACCACCGCCATTACAGAATACAAAGAGAGAGAGAGAGAAGAAAGGCCCACTAACCCTTCACTACAAGCTCAACGGTAGCTACGGTCCCGGCTGCTTCATTATTAGCCTGACAGCTGTAATTGCCCGCATGGGCACCACGTACAGCCTCGATGCTCAGCGTACTACCCCGTTTCCTCGTTTCGATCCGAACACCCAGGATGTGCTTCGAGTGAAGATTCACTTCACCATTGTACAACCACACAAAGTCGACGGGCAGATCGCCATGGACCACGGTGCATATGAGCTGAAAGAACTCATCGACAAAGGTCGGATTCTCGCCCGTGTTTATCAGTGATATTTTCGGTGGAACTAAAGCGGGGAAAAACGGAACGGGAAGAAAGTCAGGTTAGAGGGAGTCATCACACAGCTAGGTACCGTTCACAATCAGTTGCTCCGTATGTTCAGCAACGCCGGCATCATTGGTGACCAGACAGGTGTAGTTGCCAGCGTGACTACCCGTGATTCCATCAATGCTAAGCGCTTTGGCACGTTTCCCAACCGCCATTGCCGTTATACCGTGCAGACTGTCAATCGTACTAATCGCATGCCCATCGTACAGCCACTCAATCGACATTGGAAAATCTCCCGATATTACACTGCACTGTATCGAAGCCGATTCACCATAGTTCATCGGATCAGCTCCGAAGCTGAATGGTAGAATTTTGGGCGGCACTAGCCATTCCACAGCGAAACAGTGTAGCGTTTAAAAGGATTCAGTGAGAAGAAAGCAAAAGTGGAAAACCGATTTGTTACCGTGTGTTGGGACCATCTACAAACCATTAACAATAAGCTCCGCCGTGTGGTACGTTGAGCTGGCCCTATTAGTGGCCCGGCACGTGTAGTTACCGGCATACCGTTCGTCCACACCGTCTATCGCCAGAGCCTTCGTACGCTTGCCAAAGTCCGCTATATTTACGCTCTCGCTAAAGGGTGCTTTCGCAATGGAGGCATTGTTAAACAACCACTCTATCATGATCGGCATATCGCCAGAGATGACACTGCACTGGACGGATGCAGAATCACCATAATTAAGCGCATCCTCACCGAACACGAAGGGAGCTATTTTTGGTGGAGCTTTTAAAACATGAAGAACAGAATTAACTCTCGGAGGAAGAAAACTCGAGGATAATGGGAGGATAGTCTAAACGATACATAATCAGAATTTAAGCACAACAAGCCTTTCCTAACCATTCACATTCAGTATCGCCGAGAAGGTTGCCGTCTCTGCCAGATTGGTGGCCCGACAGGTGTAGTTGCCCACGTGACGTTCGTTAACACCGTCGATCGATAGTGCTTTGGCTTTCTTTCCGAAATCGGCCTGATTAATGTTGTAGAACGGATCCAACTGATCGACCGGGTCGTCGTTAAGATACCACTCGATTTTGATCGGAAAATCACCAGACGTAATGCTACAGTAGATCAGGGCCGAATCGCCATAGTTCAGCGGTTCTTCGCCGAAGGTAAAGGGAGCTATTTTGGGAGGAACTGAAAAGGGGCCAACGAGTGGTTTACAGTGTACATCCCATGTCGGAATTGAAGAGTGTTAAGCTCATCTTTAGAAGAGAATATTTTGAAGTAATTTGTAATCGTTATCCTTAGACATTGAAGGCCCTTGAAGACTTGAAGACTTGAGATCTTGGGATTCTGTCTTCAACATCGGAACAGATGGGAAGGATGGAGAGGTCAACGAGAGCAAATAACTTAACCTATAGTTACGAATAACTAAATCGCACCATTCACTAACAACTCCGTCGTGAAAGACACCGTGTCCGCCTTGTTTTGTGCCTCGCACGTATAGTTGCCCGCGTGCCGTCCGTGCACGGAATCGATGTTCAGCACACTCAGCCGCTTGCCAATGCTGGTGATCGTGACGGTATGATCGTCGATCAGATATCCATTAAAGTACCACCGAATCGAAAGCGGAAAGTCCCCGGACAGCACATTGCACTGCACCGATCCTGAATCTCCCGAGTTCATCGTCTCTTCGCCGAAACTGAAGGGTACAATTTTGGGTGGAACTTAAGGGATCAAGAGTGAAGGAAGTAAGTAAAACACACATGGATTATTATAGCGCCATACCGTTTACTACCAGCGAAGCACTGTAATGTACTACGTCCGCAAGGTTAGAAGCCTCGCAGGTGTAGTTTCCTGCGTGGCGAGCGTCCACCGAATCGATCGTCAGTACCTTCGCCCGTTTGCCAATGTTGGTGATTGTGGTGGCAGGATCCTCAATCACGGCACCATTAAAATACCACTTGATACCGATCGGCAAGTCACCGGACGGTACGTTACACTGAACCGAGCCCGAGTCGCCCTCGTTCATTGGATCGTCACCGAAACTGAACGGAAAGATTTTGGGAGGAACTGCCCAGAAAAGGGGATTTCGCCGAAACGAGGTACACAGAAAGAGAGGGAGAGAAGAAAGATACTTGATGGGTAGTTTTCATATCACAAACCATTGATTATCAGCTGGGCACTTTGCTCGACCACGCCTGCCTGATTCCGGGCACGGCAGGTGTAGTTACCGGCATGATGATCACGGATCGATTCGATCGTCAACGTACTGACACGTCGACCAGAGTGCGCTATCGATATGCCGTAGTCGTTCGATTTCGATACGAGTTCACCGTCGTGCAACCATTCCAGGAACATTGGCAAATCGCCCATAGTTGCGGCACACTGCACCGTCACGAAGCTGTCAATGTAGGATGGGTCCTCGCCGAACGAGAAGGGGAATATTTTCGGAGCAACTACACCCCGGTAGAGGAATAAGTGATGCAAACGTGTATCATTTAATATCAGTGGACGTGTTTCATGCATTAATGGGACATGGTAAACGGAGGAACTAAATCCTGTCAGCAGGATTCATGCAGGGACTTATGCGGTTAGCACACTACACCACAAGCGAAACCCCACTCCCACACCGTACCCTTAACGAACAGTTCGGCCGACTGGTTGCGACTGCCGGCCACATTCTTCGCCGTGCACGTGTACACTCCAGAGTGTGCCGCCCCAACAGACGGTATGCTGAGCGAGCTGGACCGTTTACCGATCGATGTGATCTCAATGTTGGAACTGATGCGTATTGGACGGCCATTAAACAGCCAGCTAATCTCGATCGGTAAGTCTCCCTTGGACGCGTGGCACGTCACCTGGACACTTTCCTCCGCATCGACATGATCCTCGAAGTGGAATGGATTGATCACCGGCAGAGCTTCCGCAACAAAGGAAACGAGGGAGTTTTTAATAGTGTAGAGAAGGACAGGAACGAAAGAACTCAGCTAGATGTTAACCTACAAAACGATTTACAACAGACAAACCGTTTATGATCAACTCCGCATTGGAAGTTGCTTCACCGGCCTTATTTTTAACGCGACACTCGTACAGCCCACGGTGCTGTGGCTCGATCGCATTAATGCTGAGGGAGCTTAACTTTTCCGACAGCTTCACCACCACGATGCCTTCGTTTTCTGACGAAACGGGAACGTTATTCAGATACCACCGTATCTCGAGTGGTGAATCACCCTTTACCACCATACAGTTTACCGCCACACTATCGCCAGTGTTGAGGATCTCTTCACCGAAACTAAACTGCATGATCGTGGGCACGACTGGCAAGGACAATTGAGGTCGAAGGGAGATCGGAGGTAGGGATGGGGGATGGGTGGTACAAGTAAAAGAAACGAAACCAATATACCATTGATTACTAGCTCGGCTGATTGGAAAGCTTCCCCGGCACGATTTTTAACACGACACTCGTACGTCCCCCGGTTAAAGTACCCTATCGGATCGATGCTTAGGGAGCTGAGACGTTCCGATACGCGCCCTATTATCACACCGTTCTCGTTCGTAGGCAGCTGATTGCCGTTCATGTACCAGCGAATCTCCAGTGGAGCATCACCCTTAAAAACCATGCAATTTACGGCAGTGCTTTCGCCCGAGTTGAGTGGGTCCTCTCCAAAGGAAAACGGAGTAATGGAGGGTGGAACTGAGCGAACGGGGAATAGGAAGGAAGAGTAACAAATTTAGCGATGAAAGATCAAATAAAAGCCAACCTATCACTTTAAGCTGCGATATATGGCGCACTTCGCCAGCCTTGTTCCGTGCCAAACAGGTATAGTTCCCGGCATGTTGCGAACTGACCGACTCGATCGTTAGCATACTGACACGATGGCCACTCTTCGTAATGATCACACCCTTATCATCGCCCGTGTACAACGGCTGTCCATTGAACGACCAGACAATTTCAATTGGCATATCACCCTTGGTCACTGCGCAGCTAACAGTTGTCATCGCGGACGTATCGAATGGTTCATCGCCGAACTCGAACGGCATGATGTATGGGACCACTGGGCAAAGAAACGGATTTTCGATTGTGAGGGGACCGGGACGAATAAGGATACCGGGAGTATAAAAGTACGATGGAAAAGCATAATAGTTAGGAGGTACAGGGTACCTATTACAACCAGCTCGGAGGTGTGTTCGACCGTTCCGGCAGCATTCTGTGCGGCACATGTATAGTTCCCGGCGTGCCACGGATGCACCGATTCTATCGACAGTAGACTACTGCGCTGTCCACTTTTCGTTATCGTAATGCTTTCACCCGACACCAGTGCTTGCTTGTTGAAGGACCAGCCAATGCTAATCGGTAGATCACCCTTGGTGACAGTGCAGGTGATCGTTACTGCGCTGTAGATATCGAACGGTTCCTCACCAAACTCGAACGGATGGATGATGGGTAGAACTTGTAGAAAGGGGGATATTTGACATAAGTTTTGCAGGAGTTGGGAAGTATTAAGCAAGCATTAGGAGCACTATTTGACTTGGACGTGGATTGACTAACCCATCACATTTAAGATGGACGAATACTCGGCAGTACCGGCCGTATTACTAGCAACACAACTATAATTCCCTGCGTGTCGCGGCTGAACCGATTCGATGGACAGTATGCTAATTCTATGTCCACTGTTTGTGATCAACACACCATCTCCACTGTGGATTTGCCGATCGTTGAAGAGCCAGGCAATGGTAATGGGAAGATCACCCTTGGTGACGGCGCAACTCACCGTGGTAGCGCTGTAGATATCGAACGGTTCCTCACCAAACTCAAACGGCAGTATAATCGGCAACACTGATGAGGACATTGAAGATGTCAATGCGTAGGACATATGAGTACATCAGATTATCTTGGACACGATCTTCATTATTCTAACAGCAGAACGGATTTATTTGTGAACTTGAAGGAATTAAAGGAAGTAGTGTAAGAACCCGTCATGCAAATAAAGACCTATGCTCCATACCCATAACCGTCAACTCTGCCGAGTGCTGTGCAGAGCCAGCCGGATTTTTGGCGATACAGGTGTAGTTGCCGGCGTGCCGTGGCTGTACCGATTCGATCGATAGCATACTAACTCGCTGCCCACCCGGCGTGATCAGTACACCGTCGTTCGTGTGCAGACGGTACGAGTTGAAGTACCAGCTAATTTCTATCGGCGAATCACCCTTCGTTACCGCACAAGTGACCGTAGTGGTGGAGTAGATGTCGAACGGATCCTCACCAAAATCGAACGGCATAATTATGGGAAGAACTATTGGGGAAAGGTTTCACAGGAAGGGCGTTTAAATAAAAGGCAACTAAAAGACGAAAGTCACTAAAGTGCAGCTCCCCCCACTCATCCCAACTAACCCATAACCTTCAGCTCTGACGAATGCTGTGCCTGGCCGGCAGGATTTTTCGCAATGCAGGTATAGTTTCCGGCGTGCCGTGGTTGCACGGATTCGATCGAGAGAAAACTTATCTTCTGCCCATTGCTCGTTATAAGCACCCCGTCACTAGTGCGCAGCCGATAGTCGTTAAACAACCAAATGATTTCGATCGGAGAGTCCCCTTTAGTCACCGCGCAGGACACGGTGGTAGTACTGTAGATATCGAACGGTTCATCCCCAAACTCGAAGGGCATAATGATAGGCGTCACTTTGAAGAGCAAGAACAATACCAACCGAGATACAGAGAAGGAACACTTGCAGGGAGGAATTTAAACAGGAAATTTAAGGATAAAGGGAACAACATTAATTTAAAGCACTTCATAGTCCTCCTTTCCTACCGATGACTTTCAGCTCCGACGTGTGCTCAACAAACCCAGCCTTATTTCGGGCGACACACGTGTAGTTGCCGGCATGGCGCGCCTGTACCGACTCAATGTAGAGCAAACTCATCTTCTGCCCACTTTTCGTGATCGTTATACCGTCGTTGGAGAAAATTTTGCTCCCGTTAAACATCCAGTTAATCTCGATCGGTGTGTCACCCTTCGCCACAGCACAGCTAACCGTCGTGGTGCTGTATGTGTCCGACGGTTCTTCGCCGAACTCGAAGGGCAGAAGTATTGGAGGCACTTTTGAAACGCACAATAGAACGGGGTTTTTAGAAACCTGGGGAGGACTTGTAGGACATTGAAGGGAATGGAGACCAAATGAGCAGCTAGACGTAAATTATAAAACCTAACACTTTACCAATTACTTTTAACTCTGACGTATGCTCCGCCAGACCGGCCCTGTTTCTTGCGATGCACGTATAGTTTCCCGCGTGACGCGGCTGCACGGACTCTATCGAGAGGATGCTTATTTTCTGACCGCTCTTAGATATGAGTATCCCATCAGAGGTGAACAGTTTGCTACCGTTAAACATCCAATTGATTTCGATTGGCGTGTCACCTTTCGCAACAGCGCAACTGACGGTAGTTGTACTAGCCATATCCGCAGGTTCATCACCAAACTCGAACGGAAGTAGAATTGGAGGTACTTAGGAGAGGATTTGAACAAAACCAAAAAGCATTACACAGGATCATTTACCCATCACTTTAAGCTCTGACGTATGTTCGGCAAATCCGGCTCGATTTTTAGCAACACACGTATAGTTTCCGGCATGACGTGCCTGAACCGACTCGATCGACAGGAAACTAATCTTCTGGCCACTCTTCGTGATCAGAATACCATCCGAAGTGAACAGTTTGCTGCCATTGAACATCCAGTTAATTTCGATTGGTGGATCTCCCTTTGCTACCGCACAGTTAACGGACGTGGTACTTTGGACATCCGCAGGCTCCTCACCAAAGTCGAACGGAAGCAGTATGGGCGGAACTTATGAAGAGGACGAGTGACATATTAGGAATATTATGGAAGCTTCAAGAATATAGTAAGGTAAGGCACAGAATCGTCCGGTAATTACCGATCACTTTTAATTCTGCAGTATGCTCAACAAATCCTGCCCGATTTCTAGCGACACACGTGTAGTTACCGGCGTGACGTGCCTGAACCGACTCGAACGATAGGAAACTAAGCTTTTGACCACTTTTCGTAATGAGTATCCCATCAGAGGTGAACAGTTTGCTGCCATTAAACATCCAGTTGATTTCGATTGGTGGATCCCCTTTTGCAACAGCACAGGTTACCGAAGTGGTACTCTGGACATCCGCAGGCTCCTCACCAAAGTCGAACGGAAGCAGTATGGGTGGGACTTATGAGGAAGTCAAACGAACATTAGGGATATTGAGGGACCGCAGTGTTGGGATAAGATACGTAATTAAAATAATGCAACAATTTTCCTCAATTATTACCAATAACTCTTAACTCCGACGTATGCTCGGCAAAGCCGGCTCGATTTCTAGCGACACAAGTATAGTTTCCGGCATGACGTGCCTGAACCGACTCTATCGACAGGAAACTAATCTTCTGACCACTCTTCGTAATAAGAATGCCGTCAGAAGTGAACAGCTTACTGCCATTGAACATCCAGTTGATTTCGATTGGTGGATCTCCCTTTGCAACGGCACAACTAACCGTCGTAGTACTCTGGACATCCGCCGGCTCCTCTCCAAAGTCGAACGGAAGCAATATGGGTGGAACTTGTTTGGGATACGAGTGACATATTAGGACAATAAGGGGATGCTCGGGACCCATGTTTTACAGGAAAGGTTTTATAACTTAAGTAATAGCTTTTCTCCACAATTACCGATGACTTTCAACTCAGACGTATGCTCTACCGAGCCAGCGCGATTGCTAGCAAGACAGGTATAGTTCCCGGCGTGTTTCGGCTGCACAGTCTCTATCGACAACATACTGATCTTCTGTCCATTTTTCATAATAGATATCTCATTACTCGCTTCAATCTTACGCCCCTCGAACAACCACTCAATTTCGAGCGGCGTATCACCTTTCGCCACCGCACAGCTCACCATCGTAGTGCTCAACACATCAGCCGGCTCATCGCCGAATTCGAACGGAAGTAAAACCGGGAGAACTTTGATGGGATTTTTAAAGGAAAAGAACAGGAAATGCAAATACAGAACAATGGTAACGATGATGCAACAAAACTACTCCTAACCTATAACCTTCAGCTCCGAGCTGTGCTCAACGAAACCAGCCTTGTTACGGGCGACACACGTGTACCGTCCCGCGTGTCTCGGCTGCACGGAATCAATAAACAGAATGCTCATTTTTGGGCCCGACTTCGTAACCGTAACACCGTCACCCGAGTCAACCGTTTCCCCGTTAAACATCCAATTTATTTCGATCGGTGCATCGCCCTTGATCACCGCACAGCTGACCGTGGACGTGGTGAGCATATCGAACGGTTCCTCACCAAACTCGAACGGCATTATCAGGGGTTTTACTGGTGGAAAACAGAGATAGGAGTAATAGGGAAAGGGCTAAGAGAAGTTGTGAAACAATCAAAAAGAAAGTAATTACAGATGCTCCGGCTTTTGGCAACTACTCATTTACCTATCACCTTCAACTCGGAGGTGTGATTCGCGTGTCCGGCAATATTTTTAGCGATACAAGTATAATTTCCCGCATGGTGCGATTGGACAGATTCGATCGTTAGCATGCTGATACGCTGACCACTCTTCGATACGAGTATACCCGATTCGCCCAACGCCACATCCTGTCCGTCGAACAACCAACTGAAACTGAGCGGTGTATCACCTTTCGTGACAGCACACTGCACCGTGGCCATGCTCGCCTCATCGAGAGCATCCTCACCAAACTCGAATGGTAAAATTACCGGCAGAACTTGCACCAAAAAACGACCCAATTGAATTAATAGTTGGACAGAGAGGGAGGGTGGCTTTTTGGAAAGGATTAACAACAACTAAAACAAGCTATGAACAACTCCAACAAACCCATCACTTGCAACAGCGACGTATGCGTCACTTCGCCGGCTCTATTCGCCGCGTGACAGGTATAGTTTCCGGCATGGCGCGACTGAACCAGTTCGATCGTAAGCATGCTAGCCTTGTGGCCACTCCTCATAATCAGCACACCATCGTTCGTAGCGATGCGACGTCCATTGTACAACCAGCTAATGTCGATCGGAGTGTCTCCCTTCGTCACGATACAACTGACAGACGCCGTACTTCCCGTATCGAACGGTTCCTCACCAAACTCAAACGGAAGTATAATGGGTATTGCTAAGCCGCACACACAAACAGCGCAGGGAAAATGGAGTAAATGGAAGGAACAAACAAAAATGGCGCATGATGATTTAAACCGCATCTCGTTACTTATCACTCTCAGCTGCGACGTATGCTCCGCTGTTCCTGCCTGATTACGCGCACTGCACGTGTAGTTACCGGCCTGCTTCGAAAGAACCGACTCGATGGACAGTATTGAAATTTTGTTTCCACTACGATTGATCAGCACAGCATCGCTGGACGACAGCCGACGTCCATTGAACATCCAGCTTATATCGATCGGCGCATCACCCTTCGTGACGATGCAACTAACCGAAACCGTACTGCCCGTATCGTACGCCTCATCACCAAACTCGAATGGGAAAATGATCGGAACAACTTTCGATCACCAGAGCGGAAGGGACGGAAAAGATCCAGGAAAAATGATCAGAATAGGAAAAGGGACAACCGATCTTACCCATCACCTGCAACTCCGCCGTATGCTTAGTGCTACCGGCGCGATTACTTGCATGGCACGTGTAGTTGCCCGCATGTCTAGAGTCGACCGCATCGATCGAAAGGATCGAAATTCGTGGACCACTGTTCGTGATCATGACAGCATCGTTCGCTGCCAGACGACGGCCGTTAAACGACCACCCGATATCGATCGGTACGTCTCCCTTCGTAATGATGCAGCTTACTGAGGCTGTGTTGCCGGTGTCGAAGGCTTCCTCTCCAAACTCAAACGGTAGTATCAGAGGTATTACTAGCGCAAACAAAACGCACCAAGGAAAGGAGAGACAGTAGGAAGACGGGAACAAAACAGATTAAGCATTGGAATGACTTCCCACGAACTCTTACCCATAACCTGTAACTCTGCCGTATGCTGAACGCTTCCCGCATTATTTCTTGCCGAACAAGTATAATTCCCGGCGTGCCGTGAATGTACAGAGTCAATGGAAAGCATGCTAATTTTACCACTTCCCTTCGTAATCAAAATTCCTTCATCTAGCGTTATGCGCCGACCGTTAAACATCCAGCTAATGTCGATCGGTGTATCACCCTTCGTTACGATACAGCTCACCGATGCAGTACTGCCACTGTCGAACGCTTCTTCACCGAACTCGAACGGGAGAATGATTGGAACCACTAATGCAACCACCGCGAAGGAGTAAACAAGGACCAGGACCAGGGAAGAAAAAAACAATCAACAATCTAGAAAATGCAAAACGAATAGCTCCTACCAATCACTTTCAACTCCGAACTATGCTCAACACTGCCAGCTGCATTACTGGCACGGCAGGTATAATTGCCGGCGTGACGCGACCTGATGGATTCGATGTACAGTGTACTCATTTTCTGACCTAACTTCGATACAGTGATGCCATCATTGCTCGATATGCGTCGACCATTAAACATCCAGCCGATGTCGATCGGTACATCGCCCTTCGTTACGACGCACTGCACCGACACCGTGCTAGAGGAGTCGAACGGATCCTCACCAAACTCGAAGGGCATAATTTGTGGAACGGCTACGGGGATAGAATTTTTGTTGAGACCTCACTATTCTGTACGATACTAAAATCTTCCGACGAATTCCTACACTGTGACGAAGAGGTGCACTGTTGAAGGAGAGGATAGAAATGTGCATGTTATGTCCTACCACACGATGATTACCAATAACTTTCAGCTCCGACGTATGTTGCGACTCGCCTGCCTTATTTCTAGCTACGCACGTATAATTCCCAGCATGGCGCGACTGGACCGATTCGATTGAGAGTATGCTAATCTTCTGACCACTCTTCATGATATTGATTCCATCGTTCGTCGTTACCCGATTCCCATTAAATAGCCACTCGATCATGATCGGTGTATCACCCTTGGAAACGACACAGTTGATCGACACTGTGTTCATCATGTCGACGGGTTCTTCGCCAAAATCGAACGGGAACACTGATGGGCCAACTATTTTAAAAATGGAACACACACGCACACACATTTAGCTCCAGGGAATTTGGGATGGCACAAGGAATAAAGCTACAAGGAACGCTCTGAAGAAATGATCGTTGGGCTATTAACCGTTTACTTGCAGCAATGCCGTCTGTTGCACCTGTCCGGCACGGTTTTGTGCCACGCAGGTGTAGTTACCGCTGTGCTGATCGCGTACCGCCTCGATCGTCAGTACGCTCATCCGCTGATTCGTTCGGCTGACGGTGATACCGTCTTCGGACGCGATGCGCCGATCGTTAAACTTCCAGAAGATGTCAATCGGGAAGTCACCCTTGTTCACCGTGCACGATGATGTTACCATATCGTTCAAAAAGATTATGTCACTACCAAACTCGACCGGAAGCATGTGGGGAAGGACTGTTTGGTTTTGTTTTTGAAGGGAACATAAAACAGAAGCGTAAAAGGATATGCACAATGGTCAAACCGTTCACAAAAAGGGATGCCGTATGTATGGCGTGACCGGCAGGATTTTCCGCAATACAGCTATAGTTGCCCGTGTGCCGATCGCGCACCGATTCGATCGTAAGGAAGCTGGTGCGCTGCGTTTGTCTTGAGATCAGCACACCATTGTTCGTGGTAAGATGGTTGCCGTTGAACTGCCACCGAATGTCAACGGGAGAATCGCCCTTGCTAACCGTGCACGATACCGATACCGTGTCGAGGGAGAAAATGTCTTCACTTCCAAAGTCAAACGGTACTATCTGTGGGAGAACTGCATCGGTTTTTGCTACATTACTGGCCGGGCGGAAGGAGTTAAGGTGTACGAAAAGCTTGACCAAAACAAAAAAGGGGGCGGGAAACCTAAGTTACAAAAAGTTACATCACCACACACCGTTCACCAACAGTTGGGTCACGTGTTCCATGCTACCGGCATGGTTCATGGCAATGCAGCTGTAATTGCCACTGTGCCGATCGCGCACCGATTCGATGCTCAGTGTGCTCAACCGTGGACTCGGTCTGCTGATGAGAATTCCATCATTGGAGTAAATTTTATGCCCATTCAGCAGCCACACTATATCGATCGGCAGATCGCCCTTGTTAACGGTGCACGTTGCCGATACCATGTCCATCGCGAAAACCGCATCCTCACCGAAAACAAACGGAACTATCTGTGGAGAAACTGGCAACACTTTCGGTGTGTTTTTAAGTTCGTCTAAAGGGGTGCTTGGGATTTTTTAAGCTCAAACTAGAATTTTCCAAGACCACAGGACAACATCAATTCGCTGATGAGTTGAATAATGGAAAAAAGGCAAAAGAAATGGGAAGCTAACGCTTTACAGAAGGTTCATTCACCGTTTACAAAAAGGACTGCCGTATACTCCACCATTCCTGCCTCGTTTTTGGCACGGCATGTGTAATTTCCACTGTGCCGATCACGCACCGAGTCAATGCTCAGCATGCTAATACGGGTACTTGTCCGGCTAATCAGTACACCGTCGTTCGTGTACAGCTTTCTCGGTTTTCCTAGACTCGGAAACGTTGGCGTGAACTCCCACCCGATTTCGATCGGCATATCGCCCTTGTTTACGGTGCACATAGTCGATACCATATCAAACTGATTTATCTGCTCCTCGCCGAACCCGAACGGAACGATTTGCGGTAGAACTGTGTGTGTGTGCGATCACATGATTAGGGTGGAAGTTATGTAATCCCTCTCCTGCCTATCTCATTCAACATATGACCGACGAATGATATTAGTTACTAGTAACAGAACATTTACGTAGCTCACCGCTTTGCTAGTACTTCACCGCATTCAGCGTACACATTCAACATTTAACATCCTGTTATTTACGATATGATATAGTGAACTATAGCAGCGACAGTAATCATCCTCATTGGGTGTAACGGACATTACATCCTGGTGAAACTTCACTGTCGTTACCATATCCACCAACAGTGTAAAGGCGCAGGTATCAATGAAACATTCCACTTACCCATGACTTGAACTTCCAGTGTACCGCGCGCAGTATATCCTTCCGAGTTCTTCGCAACGCAGGTGTACGTAGCTTGGTCCGAGTTTCGTTCGACGTTTTCGATGATCAGAGTTCCGTTCGGAAACACTTTCTGCTTGCGGTTGATGGGCAGTTGTCGGTTGTCTGGAATAGAGATAGTGAATTGCTTAAAACCTTGAAGACCTTCAACCGATTTTCTACAACCTACCTCGTTCCCAAACAATCGATTCGATAGGATAGCCAGCTACCGGGCAGGTGACGATCAACGTTTCCCCAGCAACAATTGCCTTCTTTTCCATCGTTCTCACGTACGGTAGACCGTACACATTTAGCTTAGCCGAATGCTCAGCAACACCAACTTTGCTGCTCGCCATACACTTGTACAAACCACCATCGTTCGAGTGGATCGACGTAATATTCAGATGCGACACAACGTCACCATTCACCGTCACGTACTGTCCGACCTGGTACCGTTCGCTGTTTGTGATTTTCTTTCCATCCAGCTCCCAGCTGATTTCGGGCGTTGGGTTACCGCCGGCAACACACTTCAGGAAAACGGACGGTCCTGGATGACGCGTTTCCTCGGGGAATGCTTCACGAATTATCGGTGGGTCAACTGGAAGTATCGATAGCATAGCGGGAAACGTGTTAACGACAGTCCCACCACAACTTCTTCATTATCCTTCCTACTTACAGCGTCCGCCAAGCTTAAGTTCCGCACTGGCCTGAGCACTTTCCTGATCGTTACGGATGAAGCACTGGTACATGCCCTTATCCTCCTTCTTCACCGACTCAATGCGCAACACCGCATCACTGTGACCGAGCGATTTGCCATCCTTCATCCAGGAAACGGTTTTGATGGGATTGCCCGAGAACTTGCACGTAAACACGGCCGGACGGCCAAAGTCTACCGTTTGTGTGCGGGGTTCGATCTTTGCTGCTAGCGGTGCCGTCACCGTCAGCACCGTTTCCACACTTTCGCCACCGACCGAATTGTTCACCACGCACAGGTACTTGCCAGAGTCGTCTACTACCGCATCCTTGATGATGAGCGTACCGGACACTTGCTTCACACGATCGTCCAGTACGACGGCCTTCTTTTGCTGCGTTCCTTCAATGTATTTATACCATCTGGAAAGTGACACAAAACGAAAAGGGGGCAATGTGAGTGGGTTGGGTCTTAACATTTGATGATTTTTGTTTCAGCTTTTTTCCATAGTCGAAATCAACGGAAGAACCAAGACAATTAATACAAGATTTATTTTTTTTTACAAATGGAATAAAATTAGGAAAAACTCGAAAGCGTAACAAAAACGATCTTAACAAAGTGAAACCAAACTTTACATTCAATGAATAGCACACAAGAAAACTGAACACAAAAGCTCGTATGACTATGGAATACAGCCTGTGAGGTATATATATAGTTTTTATATGAGACTTTTTTTTGAATTCTAGTCGGACGATCAATGCAAGCCCTCCTATAGTTCATATTTTAAAAGCTACATAATTACCTGCAAGAGCATGAAAGTAAGACCCCGAAGAACGTCAGAGCCAATATCGAATTTAATTAGATACTTTTCAAAATTGTTACATAAATTTACATTTTTTATAAAAATATCGTTGAGGTTTAAATCCTTTTTTTATTATCCTCAAGTTAATATGGGCATATATAAATATATAAATTTTGGTCCATTTTAAAATAAATTAACGGATGATGGCAAACAGTTTTCTGGTGATCTTACTTTCATTGCTCCATACTTACCAATAATCTGCGATTCATTACATTTATGTTCAAGAAATCAACCTATGAAAGCTGTCCAGGATCAATCGACAACTCCACACACTAGCAACTAGTACAATGTTCACTGTCCCAAAACCAGACTATAAAACCTTCGCTTACCGAAAGCTGGGCATGGGGAACGATTGTCCCAAGCAGAGTATGGCAAAATCTTGGCCCGATTTCACCTTCATTTCCTGCAGTAGTCCTCCCGATATCTTCGGAGGGACACTCCCAATCGGTTCTAGATAAGAGATCCAAACCGAGAAATATCATCAATGGATATCCTCAAACCTTACACTAAACAAAACCTTGCCGTTGGGATACATGGTATGCCTGGTATAAGCTTCATATGATACGATATCCATACCTAAAGTTGGGCGTTGGGTAGGATTGTCCGAGACAGAGTATGGCAAAATCATCGTCCGCTTTAACAACCAAATCTTGCAAATGATGTCCAGCAATCTTTGGCGCAACACTTCCAACAGGTTCTAGCCGAAGAAGAGCATTTAGCTAGTTAGTGAGTGATGAATCAGATTCACTATCAAGTCCAGATCATATCAAAACAAATTGCCTGCAGCCAAACCAACCCAAAATAACACTCGATCGTAAAGATATCCTCATTACCTAAACACCGGTACGGGAAAGGATTGTGCTAGGCATAGCAATGCTAGGCTCGTGTTCATTTCAACGATCACTTCCTGCAGTCGTCCACCGGATATCTTGGGTCCAACACTTCCTACCGGTTCTAAAAGATTCAGAATACAGCTTTAGGATCCTCCTATTTACCCGTTCGACTAACACTAAAAACCGACTGAATGTGGTGGGGGGCGGCGTACCGAATGATAGGCAAATGGTGGTGGTAAAAGCATCGGTGCAGTAGAAACCAAATGTAAACAAACAGAAGAAATCACTGTGTTACTCAAAACTCAAACGATCGCCAACATCAAAACGCATAAACGGGCCATAAGAGAACAAAACAAGGAAATCACATCCGCTCGGCTCTCGCTTCTTCTCGCATCTCTCTCAAACCAACCATCTGATGCGCCTGCAAAGTGAATCACGTTAA
This sequence comes from Anopheles stephensi, assembly GCF_013141755.1. NCBI lineage: Eukaryota > Metazoa > Arthropoda > Insecta > Diptera > Culicidae > Anopheles > Anopheles stephensi. The sequence continues at coordinate 16,894,215 of NC_050202.1, read as the reverse complement.
CGGAAACCAGGACAGAAACGCAAAACCAAAAGCACTATTCAGCAATCTACCTGAAGGCCGGCGTTGGAAAGGCTTGCCCAAGACAGAGTATTGCAAAATCCTGCGCACTTGTTACACGCATTTCCTGAAGGCGATCTCCGGAAATTTTCGGTGCAACACTGCCGACAGGTTCTGCGGGAAAAGAAAGAAGAGAGCGTGTAAGAGAAACAGAGTCGAGCAGGTGTAACCGATAGCTGTGGTTAAGAAACTAGGACGATAAGCGGAATTGATGCTAGGAGAAAAATAATGACAACAGAAAAAGCAAATGTGACAGCTATGCTTATCTACCTAAGAAGTTGTTACAATTTCGACACACGAGTGCGGATCATTCGCCAAACTTTGGTCGATCACTGCCTGATTGCAATTTAACGTTTAACGGTCAAAATTCCAATGTCGCCTTCAGTGGGATTCACTCGTCGCTAATGGACGAGTAGAGTCGAGCATGGATCGTGATAAGCATTGCTGATTGTGTCCTGTGTTGTTATCGCACGCTTACCTCATTATGGGAACTGGAAACGCCTGGGCCTGACAGAGCAGCGCGAAGCTGCTGTTGGCCGATTTGTCGAAAATGCTTCCCTACGATTCCGACGAGAACGTGGGCGGTTTGGAACCGACTGGTTCTGTGTGTCGATTGGGAGCAGTGGGAAAAATTTAATAAACGACAAGTAAGCAGTAATCCGCGTGTATGACGTTGTTTTGATGTTGGCGATGTGTGTTGCGTTATATGATGTAGAATACCTCAGATTTTGTGCGTTATGAATTAAGACTTATTGGAAGCAGATGAGATATCGCTCTTCAAGATATTATCCTGCCATCAAACACTAACCTAGTGATGGGCACCGGATAAGCTTGGGCCTGACACAACAGAGCAAAGCTTGTGTTTCTGTACCGCCTAAAGATGCTTCCCATAGAATCGGATGAAAAGGTGGGAGCTTTAGATCCGATCGGTTCTAAGGTATGCGACAAATACATAGAAAAAAAATTAGTCTTCCAACAAGCATCCTACTATCTAACACTATTAGTCATTTGCCTAAATGTTGAGACCCGAGAGAATTCTAAGGACATCAATCATTCTAGTACCTTGTCACTGGTACCGGGTACGCCTGTGCCTGGCAAAACAATGCCACAATGGAGTCGCTCGGTTTGACAAACATGCTAATCTTGGAGTCAGTCGAAAACGTTGGAGGTTTAGATCCGATGGGTTCTAGGCGAAAATATTCGAGATAGGGAAAGAACAACGTTTAAATCAATCCTAGAATTTAAATTTTTCTGACACAAGTACAACATTGCCTGAACGTGGAAAGGAGAGCTGATCGTTTGTGGTATGAAGAACCTCTCACATACCTCGTGATGGGAACTGGATATGCTTGGGCCTGACAAAAAAGAGCCAACGTCCTGTTGCTGGCCTCTACAAAGGAGCTGCTACGTGCGGTGGTGGAAAACGAAGGTGCCTTCAGACCAATCGGCTCTGATAAAATATTATAAAATAGATCCAAATGATATGATGTAGTACTCCCTCAGTTTATGCTACTGACATCCCAAATTGCCTGATGTGTTGCAAGATAGATATGCCTAGCCTACCTCGTTATAGGTACCGGGAAAGCCTGCGCTTGACAGAACAACGCGAAGGTAGTATTGCTCGGGTACTTGAATGATCCACTTAGTAGTGCTGTCGCGAAAGATGGCGCCTTCAATCCGATAGGTTCTAGTGCATGTTAAAACAAAAAATCGAACACCCTCCTATAACGCTATCATATGATCTACGTTTAGCGCTGAATGTTGGGAAGACGTACAACTCTCTTATCCGAATTACCTTGTGATCGGAACTGGAAATGCCTGAGCTTGACAGAATAGAGCAATGGTAGCGCTACTCGGTAACTTGAATGTACTACTCAGCGAGGCTGACGAAAATGTAGGAGCCTTCAATCCGATGGGCTCTGGAGAACACGTTAATGTAGCGAATTAGTGAAACCCTTTAAACCCCTCCCCAACTACATCTCCAAACTGCCTGAATTCTTCGTGCTGGGATTACCTTGTTACGGGAACAGGAAATGCTTGCGCTTGACACAGTAGAGCCAAACTTGCACTGCTAGGCTCAACGAATGAACTGGTCCTCGATGCAGACGAAAAGCTGGGTGCCTTCGAACCAATCGGTTCTTAATGAAAAAACAATTCGATCTTACTTTCTAACAGATCGCTTCAACTTCAACTTATTCATGCTAAACCACAAAACAAATTGCCTGAAGAAGATCGGAGCAAATTGCTTTACCTGGTGATCGGAACTGGGAACCCTTGTGCCTGACACAACAGCGTTATCGTAGAGTTGGCAGGCTTTTTAAAAGAACTAGTACCGGAATCGGACGGGAACGTTGGTGCTTTTGATCCGATCGGTTCTTAAACAATTTAACAAGAGAAATATGTAACCAAATCAATAAACCTACATCAATCAGTAACCAACTGCCTGAGATATGTTGGAATAAGCGCAAGCGATTACCTTGTGATCGGAACCGGATATGCCTGGGCCTGACAAAACAATGCCACACTCGTGTTGCTCGGTTTCATAAACGTAAACGTTTTCGAGTCGAACGAAAACGTCGGTGCCTTCGAACCGATTGGTTCTGGGGAAGGAATAAACTGCTGTTACCTTACAGCCCTGGTCTGATTGATATTTATACAATCAAAACTAAATTATGCCCGAATGAGAGGAATCACTACCTGGTCACTGGTACTGGATATGCCTGAGCCTGACAGAACAGTGCAATGTTGGAGTTGCTTGGCTTAACGAAGTACAGTTTCTTATAGTCAAAGTTGAACGTCGGAGGCTTGGAGCCGATCGGTTCTGCAAGAATAGAGCAACCAACCTTACCATGAACTACCTGCAGATTCTTCTGCATAAATCGCCATGTTAGGATAGGACTGTGCCGCAAAAATTAATCGGAACTACTGACGTACCTACTGATTGGAACTGGAAACGCTTGCGCCTGGCAAAACAGTGCTAGACTCGTGCTGCTCGGTTTGTTATACGTAATACTGCGAGCATCAGAAGGAAATGTTGGCGCCTTTGAACCAATCGGTTCTGCAAAGCAAACACACGATTGAAATATACAATAATGTCGTTTTAGACTCGTTTCCTGAACGTTGAAACTCGGGCTACCCTGAGATTTACTGAGCAAAATTAAATTTAGTTCGTGTTGCTGGTCAGATCACCTTTGTGAGCACAACACCGAAGATCTCTTCGACATACTTCGTTTTACGACTCCCAGAAACAACAACTATGCTCTGCCGCGATAATGATTGCATACTTTCAGGCTCTGGAAACCTGCATCCTAATCCAAAACAATACCAAGCATCTACCAATCTCCCTCACACCTACCTAGTAATAGGAACCGGGAATGCTTGTGCCTGGCAGAAAAGTGCCAAACTATGTTCACTCATCTTTGTGTACGATCTACTATTCTCGTCCGAAGCAAACGTGGGTGCTTTCGATCCAATTGGCTCTAGAAATGTTGTGTACGGAGTTTCGGGTAATTGGGATTTCACAAATTCAAATTTACCGATATACTGGGACAGGAAATGCCTGGGCGTTGCAGAGTAAGGTGAGCCGCCCGCCAGCTTCAACGCGTGACACGAACAATGCCGCATCGTTACTAAACGAAGGTGCCTTAAATCCGACGGGCTCTAAGTTGTTTGATGTGAAAGAAATATAGCGACCATGAGATTGATCTTTCAGCTGGGCTAGAAAAACTAACTCAACTATGCCTGTTAGGGAATGGGTACCCAGCTATAAGAGCTATCTATATCAGACGAGACGATTACCTATAGACCGGTACTGGAAATGCTTGGGCATTGCAAAGTAGCGTAACACGCGTCCCAATCTCCCACGACAGAGCAAACTGTGATGCGTCATTGTTGAAGCTGGGAGGCTTAAATCCCACCGGTTCTACGATGTTTCGGGAATAAATTTAAAACAGTGAATCATGCCAATTTCATCAAACTGCCTTCAATCTTCTAAAGGTACCCTGGCTTTGATGCCTACCTACACACTGGGACAGGATACGCCTGAGCTTGACATAGGAGCGCAACAGTCTGATTCAGTAAGCTATCCACGTAATTCATCGAATGAGTAGCAAACGACGGTCCCTTGCTGCCAATCGGTTCTACGAGGGCGAACATTGGAAAATGATAAGTGAGAATCAAATGAAACAAATCGTCACAATGCAGCTCCAAACGCTTTCGATGGGATAGGATACACCGAGTTGCACTTACTTAAAGATCGGTACCGGATATGCTTGGGCCTGACATAGCAAGCCCACGCTCGAATTCACACCAATATCCAAGTACGTCATAATGTTTGATCCAAACGAGGGAGCCTTGCTACCGATTGGTTCTAGTGGAAGAATTCAAACAGGTTCACCACAATCATTACGATTGTTGATAAGATCTATCTTGCCTTTATGTTTTGGGATAAGGAACTCAACCATCGCTTAGTTACGAAAAAGACGCATAACTTACTTGAAAATAGGGACGGGAAATGCTTGCGCCTGACATAGCAGTGCCACCGTACCATTCACAGAATTTCTTACGAACGCCATAGCATCCGTCGAAAAGGAAGGTGATTTACTTCCAATCGGTTCTAGGTTAGGGAAAAGAACACACACACAAAGAATAGATGAGGGAATGTAAATCTCCTAAAGAGATATCCTAGAGCAGATTAAAGAAATCCATAGGCGATCCGTGCCTACCTGAATACGGGTGTAGGGTAACCCTGAGCCTGGCATAGCAACGCGACACTGCTGTTCAACGGTGTCATCATGATCGTGATCACCGTAGTCGAAAACGAAGGAGCCTTACTCCCGATAGGTTCTACAAAAAGCGTATAGAAACACATCCACACCCTTCTTTAAGAACTCTAGCTACATTACATTGACAGGTGGTTAACGTTGGTTGGTTTCCAAAACAAAATACCTGAACACTGGAACGGGGAACGCTTGGGCCTGACACAACAGTGCCATAGTGGCGTTAGAAGCCGCTCTTACTACAGCTATCGCTTCCGACGACAGAGACGGAGCTTTACTCCCGATTGGTTCTGTTAAGAAATTGAGCGATTTAAAGATAAAGCTTCCCATCAATCACACTTGCGCCCTACCATACATGACTAAGCGTCCTAAATGTTGGTATAAGATAATCGTATGTCACGTGACTAATCTACCTGAACACCGGCACTGGGAATGCTTGGGCTTGGCATGTTAGGGCGGTACTTGTATTCCCAGCCGCTTTAACCGCAACCGTCACGGCATCGTTGGAGAACGAGGGCGATTTACTACCGATCGGTTCTAGACAGTAGATGCAATGTAGAATTTAAATCCAAAAGCTATTTAAGGAATTAACTACAATAAATTGCGCATCACAACAACGCTAACCTGAATGAAGCTACCGGGTACGCCTGAGCAGGACAGAAAAACACTACGCTGTTGTTCATACGACGTTCCATCCAATTTTTCTTACTATCCACCGACAGTACCGGGGGCTTTGCACCGATCGGTTCTATAAAACAAAAGTCAGAAACCAACTTCATAGTTCGCACAAACAAACCAGGTTACACTACGCATCAAAACAAATTGACAGAAGATCATCGGGATATAAGGGATCTCTCTCAATTCTTCCTCAAGAAGTGCTAATTGCTCACCTAAAATTAGGAGCTGGAAAACCTTGCGCCAGACACAGCAGCGCAAGATCACTATTGGGATCGGCAAAAATTGGTTTCTGTGTCAGTGAGGGAGTTTTGGGTGCAGTGCTCGATACCGGTTCTGAAAATGGCATACAGGGAAAAGAGCTATTTAAGTCCTACCCGTAACGCGACCTGTATCAGCCTCAATAAATCCTATTCACAAGCTGTTAGAATGTTGGTATAAGAATAGCCTCCCTTTTTTCTAGCTGCCCTCATTACCTAAACACCGGAACCGGAAACGATTGTGCTGGGCAGAGCATCGTTACGTTTGCATCTCTTTGCACGAGCAGTTTTCGACTCTCGTCGCCGGACGTTAGCCGGGGTGCAACACTGCCTACCGGTTCTGCAGCATCCCAGCAAGTTACAAACAAGCATATCAGTGCAGTTAAATACAACTTCTGATGAGTTCTGTGCTAAATGTTGGGATATTGGTTTTGTCAGAAAAAGTTCGGGCTTACCGAAAGGCAGGTACCGGATACGATTGGGCCGGACAGAGCAATGTGATGTTGGCGGTCAACCGTTCCACCTGTACTCGCATCGCGTCGCCCGACGTTAGCCGTGGTGCAACGCTGCCAATTGGTTCTACGGGAAAAGGGCAAACAAAACATTTACCGTAGCACTCGTCTATTCCATAGAACCAGACATTATCGACTTCTAAGTATTCCAATCAGTCTATCTTAACCTCAACGAGAAATTTCCTAACATATTCTGATCTTCAGGAATAGCTCATACGCCAAAACATTCAACACTTCAGATGCCAGCACCCAACCAGATCTTTCCCTCCAACACGCGTAGAAACTGATACTTCATCAGCAGCTCACCTAAAGGCAGGCACCGGAAAGGACTGTGCCGGACAGAGCAGTGTTATGTTGTGCTCTACCCTGATGTCTAGATTTCGGCTTTTATCTCCAGTGGTGAGGCGTGGCGCAACGCTCGCAAGTGGCTCTGGCGAGTAAGTGATACAACAAAAACTGGATTAATGTCACGCCGTGGGGCCGTTTCGTACGATCTGACATTTCCGATCTGGTAAGAACATCTTCGCTACCATGCGCTGAACGCTTTGTTACGGGAAGAACGCACCCTGGCGCTTCTACACATTTGGCGACTTGGTTGGAATGGAACATGGTGCAATCGTAAAGCTAATGGAAACTGAAGTAACATTACCTAAAAACGGCTATCGGGTAGCCCTGGGCAGAGCAAAGTAATGCGATCGTATTACTACGCCTCACTTCTGCCGTCACGATCTTGGAGGTGGAATCTAGCTTGGGAGACACCCTACCGAGAGGTTCTAAAGGGTGGGGAAGAAGAAAAAAGGGGGTGATTGGAATAATTGTGCCACGCATGTACTGAATTGAACGAGTTGTTTTACTCGAGTTGTGGCCGCCGTACGCACGATTATCTCACATGTCCAGCATTCAATGTTCGCCAGTTGGTGCGACTGTTAGTTGATATTAATTGTGCTAAACTCGAAGCACCTATTAGTGCAAAACGAACCATGGTGTGGCAGATGCGTGAGCTCAGTGATATCATTGTGTTGGTGGCAAACTTCAACTGTTCCTAGACCTTGTTCCTCGTCGATAGGGAAACAGAAATTAATAAATTAGGGGAGGGAAATTGACGTGACACCATGCACCGAAACCAATGTGCAAGTTGCAGCTAGTACCGGCAGTGATTAGTAGCACAAACTGTCACAAGTGATGACCATATTCCTTTGACCAGTCCAGTATTCCAACGCGTACTAACGTATACTATGTCGTACTGTCATTTTATGTAACACACAAACATGTTAAAACACGAGCGATCTGATTTGAGACACCTATTTCTTCCATTTTTGTTTTTTTTTTTTATATAAATTTTAACATCTTTCTGTCAAACAGGCAAACCGATGCCCGGACTAGAGAGCAAAGACTAATCTTCTTTTTTTTTTCTTCTACACGCAACACAGGGTACCCTATCCCAACATTCAGGCAATTTGTTTTGATTTATTATCGTTATTAAGCTGGTAACAAAATATGATCGCTTCTGTTCGACAATCGTTTGATCGAGCACTATTTTGTTACCAGTGATCATCGACGTCATAAAAGAAGGGAAATAAAACACGCATCAATCTAACGATGGAGGCACAACGGTTGTTCAGCTTTCGATTGTAATCAGTTCACTCTATAATTTTGTATTATTCAAATTTAAATTTTTTCTTAAAACTGTTCAAAAATATACCACAAAATGTCATTGAATTCATGAAAATCCTCGCATCAACAATATTGATTAAAACAATAAAAACAGGATGTTCCAAAACTATGTGAAAATTATATTTTTTTATAGGCCCAAAAATTTAAAGGTAGACAAAAATTATGTTCGGAAATCAGAACGGACAATTACATTTTCAAAGATTTTTTTAAATATAATCAATACATATGACACAACGGCGTCAAGAAATAATAATTAAAATATAAATAAAAATAATAAATATATATTTTTAAATTGTCTGATAATTGTTGCTATGGAATTGTGGCTAATCCTCACATTTCAAAGAATTCTGATATTATTATTGGGGGCCGGGGTCTGGACGCCGGACTAACGGACGATCCAGCTACGGATAAATCAAGTCACAGAACGCCAGAAATGGCAGGCCGAGACCTTTCAAGGTTGTAGTGCCAAGAAAGAATAAGAAGTTATCAATTCTGATTTAAAGTAATTATTGCATACATGTCTACATGGTAAAATTATTTACTAGATTTTTATCATCACATACGATTTCGTTCCATAGAATGGAACAGTTGAAACGCTTAGTCATTGTGGAACTTTGCAATCATATAATGGAATCTTATATACAGCGTGGAAAGATTTGCATTTATTTGCGCAACTATGGAACTGCAATCAGCTGTTTAAATTTTATCACCAAATTTTTAAACCAAAAAAAAAATTGAAAAGTTATTCCAGGCACTGTAAAGCTAAACCGATCATTTGTTGTTGTTTTTTTTTTTCAATTGTCGGTAAGTTGTAAGTTAAATAAGCTATTCAATTATTTCATTTAAAATCTCGAAAACCTCAAAAAGTTTTTAAACGAATTAAATATAAATTAAAACGGCAGCCAACTAGGTAAAACAGACCTTGATCGCATTAATATTTATACCTTTCAGCGTTTGGCTTTAACCGTATGAATGAAACAATAATTTATTATTCTTACACTGACGTAACAGTTTGTAATTAATGAGTAATTTTATTGCGAACTGACTGAATTGAAAGCTGAACCCGCAGTTCATCGTTATCGTGCGTAAATTCCACGAACTCTAGCGAGAGCGAAAAAGAAACGCCGCAATACTTATATTCCGCTCAACAGATGATGATTAATTCACAGCACAAAACAAACCTTATAGCAAGATAAAAAAAACGAACAAATATGCTAAACCACTCATGAATATGAACAGATATTATTAGTTAACATGATTTAGTTACAAAAATGTGTGTGTGTGATGAATCTTTTTTTTTTTTTGTACCGTTAAAACTTGACACAGGGTTCGCACGTACGCTTGTGGTTCGATGGAATTTATTGGTTTTATTACTTTTATGACGGATGATTCGTTAGCAAGTGATTGGAAGCATGATTGAGAAAGCACGTGATCGAATGAGAGGTGCGGAACCAACATCACCAACAAATTTAGGCAAGATCGAGCGCGTAATAGTGATGGGCAAAAAACTGGCGAAAAACCGCGAACGCGATCACGTTCCAAACACTTACGACACATGATGCATCACTTCGGCACCAAGAGACACACGATCGGGAAAAAAATAATGTAAAGCATCTCACACAAACGACTTTTTTTTGTAGCAACTAAGTAGTTAAAACTTCAAAACTCTAAGCTATTAAAATGTCAGAAAATATTAAGTGTTGCTTAACATTATTTAAAAAAAAATTACGCGATCATTTTAATCATAAGCAACACATTTTAAGTTCATTAACAATATTAATGGTATAAAGCACGTACACACTTATGCTCACACATTAGAGAGCATTTTGATACACTAGATATCATTCAAAAGCATTCTAATTAATCCTTCCTTACAGCCCAAAACAGAGCCCAAAAACCCTTCATTATCAACTCATGATCGACTCAATTTCGTTCGCTCGGTACGTGAGAAAACGTTCAACCTTTCACACCATCACCAACGGTTCGTGTAATGGAGTTTGAATTGGTGCAGTTAGTAAGCAGAAGTGCTGTCATGCCCGAAGCGAAGATCGCATCGAACGTCGTGTCTCTCTTTCTCTGGAGATATCGCATATCCAACGGTGGGATTGAATTACTAAACGCACGATGCAGTGCAACAGCGGTGAGGGTGGTAATGTATTTGGCTTAAGAGGCGATCGCGAGATATTCGACCGGCCTCCAGAGTTGTGCTATGGAGTGCGTGATAAACTGCATACCAATGATGGTTCCATCATACTTTGGATGAAGCATATCGTGCTTAATATACCTAGGACCCGAGCTGCGAGAATGCTTTACATTATTCCGAAGATCCAAACGACACCCAAACGATTCCAGCCGGCAAACAAGCAACCAAGCAATGGCAGACGTCATCTCACTCGACATTTGAATGTTCGTGAGCTGCATCTTTAATTCTTGTATGGATATTGTGTCCAAATAGAGTGTGTAGAATTTCTGAACCTACTCCTTTGCCGGTGCTGCGCTCGTCGGGTGCTCGTTTGGTGCTGTGCAGTTTGACCGAAGTGATGCTGGACATTCTGTAACCAACGCTCGGATTATCCGGCTTGGTCTACTTCAAATTACCTGTGATCACCAGTCGTCCCTTGGTGGCCGAAAGACGTGTCTCTCCCGTCAGACGATGCTTCGTGCGGCACTGGTAGCTCTTGTAACCATCCTCAGGTCCAACTTCACGGATATGTAGCTCACCGGACGGCAGAACCATGTATTTACCGTCTACCGTGGGGGATGGGTTAAGATATTGTTTTGATGAAGGGAGATAAAGAAGAAATTTGTTAGAAAAACTATACAGAAACCATAACTACGAAACAACATGCACGTCAATTCTACTCCACTATGTCTAACGGCGCACTAGATGTCGTCCAGAACCGGGGGTCTTCCCCAAACGACGGTACAAGCGAGTTGACACTCGGTCCATTTTGTAGCTGATATTTATCTTGCTTGTCCCATTTTCACTCTCGTTCTCCGCGAGGTGGTTATGATTTTTCTTGGAAATTAACCTGCTGGGACAACAATGTGCCCCGGAACGCACATTCCTTTCCATCATCACACCTATCCCGTTTGTATGTTTGGAACCGCGTGTTCTAATAAAGATAAGATGCCGAGAAGATAATTTATGCTACAGGAAAACCGTGCCCTCTCGCTTGCATTAAGCCCGCTTGACTTCATCGTCGTCAGAGGAAGCACACAGCTAAACTGTGGGGTGTGACCCCCGGGAGTTTAATGCGGGTTGTTGGTTCCCCTATTTGGTTGATCTTCCGCAACCGCAACTTGACGACATCGTGCGCCGCCAGCAGCCATGTGGAGTCCGCAACCCCTTTTCTATGTTGGAGCAAGTAAGGCAATCGTCGAGCTTTCCCGTATCCGACGACTCAATGCAACGCAACAGAAGCGTTACGCACGCACGACAACTCTATTACAGCTGTGGCTGGGCTGGTGGTCAAGCGACTTCGTTGTTTCAAGCCCGACATAACTCTACATCGCGTGAGTAAACATTAGCATCACATTATGGCTGGAATGCGTCGTCGTCGTCGTCGTCGTCGGCATCACCAGGCAAGAACATCGCACACCGACCAGCACACACTGACTTCTTCCGGACTGGTAGTTGTTGGCTTGTTGACTTGTATGCAAATGAGTCGTCGGCAGAGTCAGATCAAATCTTAACGCGAGTGTTCCGCTTTGGGACACGGCTTGATGAGTTTGTTTCGTTTCCATTTCGATGCAGTAACGTGCCTGAGAATCTTGTTTTAGTTTTCAATTCTAATGACTATTGGAATTCTGGGATGGCTGCAAGACATTCTAAGAGGCGCGTTAAATAAGAAAAGAACTTTTAGAAAAACCTTCTTTAGAGAAAAGGTACTCCACTTAGGTCTTATACACCGTAGGTCGTCTATCAAATCTCATTTGGGCCGTTCCCTCCCTAAGACTATCCGGATGCATGCTACAAATACGTCTAGTAAGCTGTTCCATACGTGACCAGCATGACATAGTAGGTCGTTAAGCCAAAAAAGAGTAAGACACCGCCTAGTTTATTTCCTACCAAATTATGACTTCATTCATCCATGAGCGGATAGTTTGAACGAGGGCACAGTTCAAGCAAGATTTTAATCTGGGTCTCAGGACCATTTTATCTTCGAATGAGATTTTAATCTGGACTAATCGCTCAATCATATCATATCGCCCAATAAATGGTTTCAATTCGGAAGGAAGTTTAAAATCAATTTATTATATAGAGTTTTTTTATGCTTCTTTATCTAATTATGAACCTATAAATATTTTGTTGGCCTTGTCTATATACAGAACCTCAATTAGCGATAATAACTCCATCTCCCTAAACCAAGATTTGAACCCTAAACGGGGGGTATTGTTGAGTTGTGCTTTACCAGTTCTGCTATTGAGTCGCTCTAGTGAGGGTCGGTTAAAATCAGATAAGAAGCAATAATAACTCGATTTATATCTGAACTCCGGGAAGTCCGATAACAATCCTCCAACTAGATATCCAACTATAATTAAAAAATGAAAGCCCTTTAAACAATTCCTACAAAATCTGCATCGAAATGGAAAAGAATCATCTCATGAGCATTTTATCCATCGTTACGCCAATGCGATCCGTTTTTTTATTGTCTCGATTAACATGCAGAAGTGTATACATTACACATTTCTTTTACTTTTCTGGTTTCGCCTAATCCGATTCGTATCGACACCATTGCCCTACTAAACTCCGGAACGGAAACAAATAGGACTGTTGTCTTAAGCCCAGAAATAGACCGCAGGCCGTGCCTTTACCGGTGCGGTGTTGTGTTACAGAGCATAGAGTTTATGTGCTGTTGGCACACAAGTAAAGTTAAAAATAACGCAACATAATTGCACCGAAAAGGCAGCTACCCTTGGTGTATTTGGGAAAGAACAGTTTTATTTGTTATCCATCTCTGTGGTTGTTACACTAATTTTGTCCGCATCCATTGAAATTCATTTATTGCAACTGGTAAAATGGTAAAACTAAGCTAAGTTATTATATTATTCTTGATTTTTAAATATCCTAAAATTAAAAAAAAATATTCAAAAAATGTCGAAATTATTTATAAATCGATTTTTAAAAGTTTTCGTTGGCTACTTTTTGTCAACCCTATTACACCACCATCATCGTCGTTTAATCGTCACACAGCGTTAAACACCAAGCGAAGTTAGATAGGTTTTATTTATTTTTTCCCAGTTTGCCCACACAGAAACCAAAAACAAACCACCACGCTTCCCTTTAGCAAGGGCTGACCCACGAGTGGGGGTTCATTGAACTACCACGCACCATCAAAACATGTCGAGGCGACAGGAAAATCCGCGTGGCCAGCTCCAGAAAGCACGTGCTTTTACGAGCGTGTCGCGTAACCTGCCCGGTTACCACCATTGGTGCCAACTTCGTCCATGGCGCTCAGACATCGGCAACGTTCCAACGTCAAACGACTGGATGAATGTAGAGAATGCCGTACGCGAACCGATTCTGAGCATGTGCCAGATCGTGGAAAAAACAACACCACCCCGGATAGTAAGTGCCGGTGATGATTCACACCAACGTACAGAAACTGCAACTTGCGGCCAGAACTTCGGCGCTACACTCCCCGGTCCAGCACTAAATACTAGTGGGCACAACACAACCTGTTGCTCGTTTGATGGGAAAGGGCTTGAAGTTGAGGGTTGAAAAAGTGGTCCACGTTGGTTTGCACCGTGAGTGCCACCACACAGTACCATGGCAACCGAAAGCGTGGTGAGTGCCCTAGTGACAACACCCCGCCCATGATGCCCTGGCGGCCCCAGGCTGTATATGCCCCTTTTTCACCAGTCTACCCACGGATTACCCGAAGGAAGCAGCAAACACTGGCTCCGAATCGATTACTGTTCTGCTACTATAGCAACACCCAGGGAAGCGCATGCGCTTCCGCTGGTTATCGTTTTGGGCGCGCAAAATTTTCCCAAGGACCTCCCTCACTAGCAAACGGATGAACTCCTGTCGGTAGGGGCCACGGAAACTGGGACACGCTTGCTATGAATGAGATTGTATGTATACAAACTTCGAGCTGTGCATGTGGTGGTATCGGCAACCTTCTCACAGTGAAGAAAAAATGGAGCAAATGTCAAAAAAGCGTGGCACTAACGCAAAATGAAAACAATCAAGCTACTATTGAATGAATTATTGAGTTTTTAAATTTTAAATACGGTCAAAATATGCTCAAATAAATTTGAACTTAACTTAAACTAAGTTAAACAAGTTTTTAGAGTTCAAATTCTGTTTCAGATGTTGAAAAGGGTTAACGAGGTTGAATTGCATATATGATGTCGGATTAGCATTTTATGCTGTTGACATATAGTGTTACGATGTTGAACTGGCCTGAGAAACCCTGTAAGATAATAACAAAAAAATGTCTTTATTTTTTAAAACTTTCTTACAAAAAATTGTTTAAAAATTAAATTTAAAAAAGTTTGTTTCATAAATAAATCAATAATAAATCTGCACAATTTTAAAAAATATATATAAAAAAATCCTAATTTTATTTAATTTAAAATATTCATTTTAAATTAAAAATTTAACACTTCAAGGCCCTAACGAATTGTATTGCTTATTTGAAATTTAAACCCAACCGACAAAGCGCTTTTTTGCTTCACTGCCACTCAACGCAATTGCAAATTAAAATGTAACGGTCGTTTCGCGCCCATAAAAAAAATTTTATGCCACGCGCTTCAAGTCACAACTACACGGAACAAACTCCCAACCCACCCAAACAACGCTAGCGCCGGCACACACAAACGTTCATAAATTATAACCGCTTTCACGCTTTGTTCCTGTGCCATCCATTCGAAATTCGCATGATGCGTTCAGGGGACAGCGAAACAAACAAAAAATACTATTATCATTTCAATCTCACCAGTTCCCTCCGATTTCGTCCACACCCTAACCGTATGCGGCACCGCTAACCGAGCAGGGTGACAAGTGAGTCAGTTTTTAATTCACCAAAAAGCAACACATGTTTGCCAAATGTTCCAGCAAAACGGTGTGCGAGAGTTAAGTCCGAAACTCAAGTAGCTTCAAGCCGAACGGCGTTGGACAAAATTGCCTGTCTCCGTTATTTTGTTGCTTCCTTTTTTTTTTCATTCAAACTCCCAACGGACAAGTTGGTCGAGTCTTGGCGCGGATTCGCGGTGGGTAGCGGACTTGTTTACATCAACCATAACACCACAGCTGCACCACGATTGGATAGATTGAATAAACGGGGCCATCAGTGGGAAGATCGCTGGATTCGTTTCCTTCGCACACAAACGCGTTGGAACGAAGGGGCGAAGTATTCGAAGATCACCTTCGATCTTACGAATTCAAAACTTGAAAACATGGGCGAAACTCCCAACACAAAATATTATGCTGCCCTGTGGTACGGAGACGATGAAAACGACGATGATGATGATGGTGAAACTGGAATATACACCTGCCGAAAATTGAGACGAAAATCTTCAACATAAGTCCCTTAAATCAATTTTCCATTTCTTTACATTCTCCAGAGATTCGCAAGTAATCGGAGCATGCTTGTTAGTTTAAATGAATTTCAAACGGATCACGGACTTACGAGCTACCTTACAAGCTATTGGGAAGGAGGATTGTCAGGAGAAGGTAGGCCGTGAGGCCCATGGAATTTTGGAGAAGGATTAAGGAGGTGGAAAAACAAAACCAAAAAAATTCCAATATAAAAAAACAAAAAAGTGAAACAATAAAATGAAGAAAGAAAACTAAATTTAATAAGAAACACAAAACGAAACTCAAGAACTCAAATAAACTTCCTATACGCAGCGATCTGCAAAGAAACTGTTGTCTACTCCCTACACGAAATTTTAAAACCGATCTTCACATTTTAAGAACCATCGTAAGGCAAAAGAAAGATTTAAGTCACACAAAAAGAAGACAGCCCGAAAGATGATGCTCAAAGATGGCGGGGATATTGTAAACGAATACCGCTGCAAAAGCGGTCGACACAGTCAAACATCAATTACCAAATGATTCGTCCTTCTTGAAACTAGTGCCATCCGTTGCTGTCCATTCGATTATCTCTACATGGTCGGCCACAAAGGACGGTATCTGGCACTTGAACAGGGCCGTATTACCGCGGATCACAAACACATCGTACACCTGCGCCTCATAGTACTGATTAACAACTGAAAGGGAGGGAGGAATCAATCGTGAGATCAAGAGTAAGCTATCTAGAGTATAAATTTCGCAAGCTGGTGTCTTTAAAATATCTTATAAAAACTCAACTAGAACCTGTACAATACCAATCGAGACCTGTGAGAGAGAGAGAATTGGACGGGAGTGGAAGGATTGAATGCCTACAACTGATAACTCCAATTTCCTCATACCGGTTCCCGCATTTAGCTCAATCTCGGTACCATCGTCAGCCAACCAACCGGTGACGCTTATGAAATCCGACACGAACGATGGTATCAGGCACTTGAGGATGCCTGCATTACCGTTCAGGACGTACTCGTCGATAACGCGCGTGTTATAGAACTGATGGATCACTGAACGAAAGGTGCAACGAAATGAGGATTACTGACTTAAACACCCTACTAGTGTGGTTAATCTTGAAGATACGAATGACTTGATCGGAGGACCAAAAATAGGGACATCAGGACATTCGAGGATCATGGAGGAAGACTTCTAACGAGGCGTGCGAGTTATTCGCACAAACATTACCAAAACTACCGTCCGTGATGGGAAGATACTCTTCACCATCGTCCGTTAGCCAAGCGTCAACGAACACGAAATCGGAAATGAACGATGGTATCAAACACTTCAAAATCGCCGCATTACCGTTCAGGACAAACTCATCCGTCAGCCGTGTTTGGTAATACTGATGAACCACTAGAGAGAGAAGCAAAAATTTTGAATTACAACGAGAAGTAAAAGATTTCTTAACCTCAATCTCATCAGCTGATACCTCTAGGTGGAGCTCTACAAACCTATCGAAACGCAACATCGCAATGGACAACAACAATGTCAATGGGAAACTATGCATGGTAGGGAAGGATTATCAGTGGTGAACGGTTCAAGGTCACGCAATGCATGTCAGCACCAACCCATCGTTGATTCGTCCACGTTCATCATTACAGTTTGATCGTCAATGTCCCACGATTCGATTGTGATGAAATCCTGCAGGAAGGACGGTACCAGACACTTCAGGATGGCCGCATTTCCGTTCAACACAAATTCATCATTCACGCGGATCTGGTAGTGCTGATGCACAACTGAACAAAAAATATAAAATGCAAATAAAGATGATGACCAGATGGTACTAGCAATTAAATAACAAAGCAATAACTTCAAACTGCATCAAATCCTACAAGGGACGTTCATGAACATCCAAAAGGAGTATGGAAAATAGGAGACGGCATTAACAGTTCCACTGCGTGGCGCTTCAACTCTAACTACCATAATCTCCACTTTCGCCCGGATAGAATTCATTCCCGTCGGAGTCGGACCACAGATCGACGATGACAAAGTCGGACACGAACGAAGGAATCTCGCACTTCATAATGGCCGAGTTGCCCCGAATGACGTACTCGTTATCCGCTTCCGCTTCGTAGCTTTGAATTACAACTACAAGTGAGGAGGACATGAGAAAAAGTAAACCGAAGGCTCATTTCTAGATGGAATGGGTTGCTGCTGATCCAGTAAGATTCCAGCATTTATGATGAAATCAAATTAAACCAACTGTTACTTAAGAAAGAAAAAAACAAGATTTGTAAATTCTTCAGTAAGGGATTGTTGGTACGGAAAGGAATAAGCATGGATCTATCCCGAATGATAAGCTACGGCAACATGAACGAGTCCCCAACAGCTGCTAGTACCCAATTGGTCGCTATTAGTCGCCTGGTTGTACTCTTCGCCGGAATCGTCGATCCAGGCATCGATCGAGACAAAGTCACCAATGAACGAAGGGATTTTACACTTCAGGATAGCCGAATTGCCCCGGATAATGTACTCGTTCTCGGCCTCAGTAACGTAGTACTGATTGACAACTGTTCGAAAGGAGGAAGACCAGAAGGAATGACATTCAAACTCTAAAGTTTAATACTGATATCCTGGAGAACCTACAGAATTGTCCCTAATAACTATAAACAACTCCAAGAACCATTTAAGCAAGATAAGCAAAATAATAAAGGGAAAAGGTTGATGGAAAGGAGATACCCCTAGTTTTTTAACAACATTCCGCCATAAGCATTAACAACAACCGTAATCCTGCTCCCCGGTATGATACTCGTTGCCATCATTATCGATCCAAGCCTCAACGAACACGAAATCACCAATGAACGAGGGTACTTTGCATTTCAGGATGGCGGAATTGCCCCGGATGGCGTAATCCGTTTCACCGTCGGTCTGATAGAACTGATTCACAACTGGATAAATCATGAGGAAAAGGATTTGCAGGAAAAACAAAAACAAATTTCACATTAGGAGCAATATCTTGAGTTCAAGGATTCGAGGAAGGAATAGACGAGCGTGATCTTAAATTCTATTGACGAACAATCACCATAGCTATCACCATCCTCCCCCCGATAGTGGTACTCATTCCCATCACTATCGAGCCACGTTTCGACGTGCACAAAGTCCGCAATGAACGAAGGAATTTTACACTTCACAATGGCCGAATTGCCCCGTATGATGTACTCATCTTCCGAGCCCGTCTGATAGTACTGGTTGACGACTGGAACCGGATGTCGGAAGCAAGTACGCAAAAGGAAAACATCAGAATCAACATAATAAAATTGCCATCAAATAAATAGATAGAAATAACACAAAAATGATAGATGATAAGGATTGTTATGTTTCAGGAATGGGTAAGGAACATGGGGCCACCAAAGCGAACAGGTCCTAACCGTAACTGTCGGACTGTACAAGTTCGATGCCATCCTCATCGATCCACGACTCAACACGAACAAAATCAGACACAAACGATGGAATGGAGCACTTGAGAATGGCGGAGTTGCCCCGGATGACGTACTCGGTCAGTATTTCCGGCTGGTAGTGTTGATTGATGACTGAACAGATGAACCAAAAAAAAACCCATAAAGTGACAAGAATATAATTTAAACAAAATTTAAAAACAAAAGGATAGACATATTAAACCACAAAACGACCGAGGAAGAATGACTACATTGGAGTGGTTTAGGATAAGCGGAACTGGAACGGGAGAGTCGTAAACTAAAGACCCCTGCATTTTGAAACGCTACCATAGTTTTCCGATGGCACAAGCTCATTATTTTCCTCGTCTATCCACGCTTCTACACGCACGAAATCGGACACGAACGAAGGTATCGAGCATTTCAGGATGGCACTGTTGCCGCGGATGACATACTCCATCAGTATATCGGCACCGTAATGTTGATTAATGACTGGGAAAAACGGAAGCCGTCGAGCGGTGCTCATGAGCCGTTAGCGTATCATTTACACAGCATTAAAATAAAATTGAGACAATAAAAGCTGGAGATAAAACATGAGAGGAGCTTGAGGATTGAGGAAACCTGGAGCAATAGCTAGTTGTGGACCAAAAGCCCCACCGTACCGGTATCAAAGCTGGAAGCATTATACAGACTACCATCGCTTCCGATCCACGATTCAACCTTTACGAAATCGGTAACGAAGCTGGGTATGTTACACTTCAGAACTGCCGTATTGCCCTTAATGACATACTCCGACACTACTTCCGCCTCATAGTATTGATTGACGACTGTTTAGAAAGGAGTTTGAAGATTTAAATAATCAACAATAATAAAACTGAATTTTAAGATTTGATTCTGAAACCATGATGACCATAATTACAACAAAAGGGATAGGTTTTAAGGATGGAAGATCTTCATGTGTTTCTGCTCTACCGACACGAACCAATCTCTAGGTCTTGTACGTCGGACGATTGCGAACGATTATCGATATGCTGATAGACGTTGCCTGCATCATCGTTCCACGAAACGACACCAACAAAGTCCGCCACGAACGATGGTATGGAGCACTTCAGAATAGCCGAATTGCCACGGATAACGTACGCATTGTTAACCTCCGAGTCGTAGTACTGCTGGACCACTGGACGAGTTTAAAAGGGATACAACATCGCACACATAATTAAGCGAAACTTATAAGGATAAATAATTGAAGGCTACATGGATGTTTTTGTAAAGGAAGGATAGGCCACAGGATTCATGGAACAATCCGGACAGTCGGTGGAACGCACCCTCGTCGGTGGAATTCGCATAGAAGCTATCGTTCGTGTCCGTGTGCCATGACACAATCTTGACGAAATCGGCCACATACGACGGTATTTGGCACTTCATCAGGACCGCATTACCGCGGATCGCGTACTCCTTGTTAACGTCCACATCGTAGTACTGAGCGATCACTGATAAGCGCGTACAATGGGGACAAGAGATCGGTTGAAGCGTTCTGATTAGGGGATGTTAAGCTAGGGCTTTAAGAGCGAATGTGAATCATGTAGCCTGGAGTATAATTATAAACCTGTAACCAGCAAAAACAGACTTGCGAAAAACTTAGCTCCAGCAACATCAAACGAAGACGAAATAATTTTTAAAATCATTCTGTTAAATATTTTAGTGCAGGGGAGTGGATGGATGTTCACTATGACCTTTCCTTCTTGCTACACCTATGTTAGAGTAAATTGTGTAAATGCTACAAGTTTAAAATTTAAAATATACTAAAAAAATTCCTTGATCTTGGATAACTTAAAATATAATCATTGCAAGGATTGGTTATCCAGCAACGAGGTATAATAAGTCCAGTAAGCCATTAAATGACCGGCAAGACCTAGTGGGTCGTTAAGTCTAGAGGAAGCTAAAGTACTGACTGATCTTTTCTGAACTTTTCTAAAATATTGACGGATTGTATTACAACTCAGTGGAGTCTCAAATCTATAGCACCTAAATCTAATCTAATTACAGCATTAAAATTTCCACGAAATCTAAATCTGAAGATATCCTCACGAAGCTCGACAAGAACCTGGGAAATTACAAACCAAGAGGGTTATAGGATATTTTTCCGGATCTTGCAAATAAGTTGCAAATCGGGTCAAATCATCCTCTAGCAACTTAATAATTTATATAATTGGGGAGCAAAAGTAATATTGAAACCCCTATCAAATACTGGTGAGTTCTGCTATTAAAAAAAAGTGTTTTTCAGTCTATAATGTAAGATGTGATTGGAGGAAAACTCGGCTAGGATTTTGTATTCATGGTGATCAATGACTGAGAAATTATTCTTAAAAAACTATTCAAGAAACCAAGTTAAGTCATTAAAACAAAAAGACATCACTCTGTAACGATCCTACAGATTTAAAGCAGTGGCATGCAAATTCGTGGTGCAGCTATAGGAAATGGTCATAGTGGCAGTACCGGGGCAGGGACACGGAGTTTGGAGAACCATCATTATCCTACGCTAGCACGACCATCCTAACCGTAAGCATCGGCCGAATAGACATGTGTTTCCTCCTGCTCGTCACCGCTGGTCCACGACACGACATCAACGAAATCGGCCACAAACGACGGTATCAGACACTTGAAGATGGCAGAATTGCCCAAAATGACATGCTCCTTGTTGACGTCCACCTCGTAGTACTGGGACACGACTGCAGAAACCGCGTTCGGGACAAAAACCGACAACATTTACACAGCGGAACGGACAACAACGAGAAGAATATTGTGAACAAATCCTCCAAAACACCATGGAAAAGGGGAACTGCATTAGGTACTTCAAACCCGGAAGGAAAATCAAACAACAACCTCTTCCCTTAAGCAAACGAAGTCACCATTAAAACATGCTTTCCGAGCTGTAAATTGATGCCTGAAAATTTTAAAATAAACAAGGGAAATGGGGCGGTGTACGAAACATCTGACGAATTATCCATTTTTGAAGGCTGAAGCGGTGGTTCCGGTCCACTCTCCACCCTGGATGTTGATGGCAGGTTGGCTGGGTAGCTGGGTTGTGGGTGATTAATCCGCTTGTTATTCTTATCATCACGTACAGGACACACACACACACACCCATCACATTATCCTTGACGAAAGAGGCGAAGGATCTCTTGCTGTTCGCAAAAGATCCAAGTAGTCGTCGCACAATTTCGAGGCAATTTTTATCCATTTTCACACACGCACACACGCACATCGATAGGCATGCACATTTTTCTCTTGCTTTTCTTTTTTAAGCACTTCACCACACACGTGGAGGGTGTAATTGCATAATTTCCTTTTTTTCTTATTTGAACATAAAACGAATTTCTCCTTCATACACTCTATTGCACACACAAATACATATTCAAATATGCCGGGCCACACTTGTATGCACTCGCGACAGTGCACTTCTTCTTTCGGCATCCTTTCACAAGTATGAAAAAAACACTTTCCAGCTTTTTCTTTTGCATTTTCCACTTCACTCACTCATGCGGCTCTGAACACAACACACATTCTTAAGCATATTCTAGCGCTTCTTATCCACTTCCACCGCTCTTCGAAGGGATTTCTATTTTTTTTTTTGTCGCTCACTTTGCTTTACATTCTTCCCTATTCCACTTATCCAAACCTTTCGTCGGTCGTTTTCACTTCACACAGCCTTCTCACATGAAAACTGACGCACCGCACACTAGATGCACTCTCCACCGCATATGATTTTCTTTGCACTCATTTTAATTTGTATTTTGAAAAACACATGGCATTTCGATGATTCCGAGCATCTCGGTTCCACGAAATCGCAGGAACGCACCACAAAGCAGATCCGGATTATCCTTGCTGCATCCTTCTCATACTCACACACACACACATACATACACACATTTCTCTTAGCCTGCTTTTTTTCGCGTGTATGTTTTGTCGCCCGTATTCCAGCGTCCTACCTGTGCGGCACTCGTCGGCCCGCTAGCAGATGTTTCGTACGTTGCCCACCATTCCCTTACCTTTCGTTTTTTGTTTTGTGGCCTCGTAACTTACCGGCACGAACGTTGACATCGCGCGAAATAACCGATCCGAACTGGTTCTTGGCCATGCAGGCGTACACCTGCGCGTGCACCTCCTGCCGGTAATCTTCCGCCCGGAACGGGGGGAACACCAGATTTCCGTTCGGCAGTATCTGTCGCAGTCCGGGCACATCGCCGACGGCCGTACCATCGCTACGGATCCAGATCATTTCCGGTGGTGGATTGCCGGTCGCGCTACACTCAACCACGGCGCCCGTTGAGTTGGAAAAATCGATCCGGTTGGTCGGTTCCTTCAGGAAGACGGGGCCCTTCGAGTCGTCCACCTTGCCAGCAGCCAGCACTCCTAACAGGTCGAACGAAAGGTGGAACCAAGCGTTAGCACATTCTTCACTTATTCGTCTCCTTCAATACAACCAGCGAGCCGGTGTTCCCAGGGGGGGGGCCCTCTCTCCTTAGCAACCGCACACACGATCGCTCGGAACCCTTGGTCCAGGTCACAATTCCAATCAAAGTATACGCATCGCAACGGAATGGCGCAAAAAAAAACCGTTGTTACTCACCATTGAGACAATTGAAGCCACTTAATAAGCAGAGCAACGCAGCAGCGATTGCTACGGTACGCGATGTGTCGCGAACCACCAGCATCACCATCTTCTTCGCTGTTTTTTTTTTTGCGCGGTCGGTCGGGCTCACTTGCTTCCGGTATACGGTACACACGTATCCTTTTTCACACGCGCACACGCACGCACACACTCACACTCCCCGCAGTGGGAAACAATGGCACAAGATTTCACGGGTTTTCACGGAGATTCGATGATTTCTGGAGCACGACTGGCTCCAGAGCCTGGGTGGGTGTGGGAGTGTGGACTCCTTGCACGCCGACGGAAGGATACACACGCCTGTGTAGCAGGAGACGGGACGGGTTGACGCATGGAAAAGAAAATCGATTAGTTGGTGGTGTTGGCTATACCAGGGATACAACTCGCGAAAAGGATACAGGGCGGAGCGGATTTTTCACAAAAAAAAAATGGATGAATTTCAACAACACCCCATGATTCTTTTCAGCGCTAGCGTGCGTAAGGTGTGTGTGTGCGGAGGAAAATTTTCACGCACGCCATCAAACGCGACACGGCCCAAAACAGGGAGACGGGAAAAAAGGAAGCACACATCCCACTGGCAGGAAAAAAGGATGCGTTCCGGACGGGTTTCGGAGGGCTTGTCGGTGAAATTCCTGTTGCACGCACCGTCACCTACCTTTAACAATGCAAATTTATTGCTATTATGCACTATTTCACAAGAAAAATTTGATTTCTTTCCACACAAGACAATCCGCTCGGTCGCTTATACCGTCCACTTCTTCGCCCGAACCAAATGCTATGTTTTGTGTCTGGAGTCTGAAGCCGCGGACATAGGTACCGAAGTGGAGTATACAAAATTTGACAGCTCGAATGCATCACACGGGAAACAGCTGTCAGTGCGTTGTTTGGGACACCATATTGGATTGACAGTTTCGTTGAGCATTAATGCATGTTTAAATACTTCCAAATTCAGTGTGAATTACATTTATTTTTTTAATATACACAAAATGTACAGTTTTATCACTAAATATCTGTTTTAAAATGTTTTCCCTTCCTTCATGGTTGTACCTTGCCATCACCGCACGCTTGAACTGTCAAATCGTGCGTCGAGTTTTTTTTTGTTGGCTGACTGCTCCAGTGCGTTTGAAAACTCAATCGAAGAAAAACAAAACATTTCCCACAGCCATTCGCGTATCAACGCTCTCTGCCTCGGATGCGACGCAAGGTAATTCATTTATCATGCCTGTTTACCGCCTGCCGATTGCACACTCCCAATTTCCATTTTAGTAAAGCATGAACATACCGCTGAAGGTTGTGGTGCGCCTGTGGTCTGACCAGTCGGCGGACAATAAAACGTGCAACCGTACCAGCGATGAACAGCAGCACCAGCAGCAGGAAGAAGATGACCACCAGCTTAAAAGTGGCGGCGGGCGAACGTTCCGCTTTTCACACGTATACCGCACCCCGGTCAGCAACCAGCTGCTGTACTTTGAATCCGTGGCCGGGCTGATGGAGTCCGTGCTGGAGGGGTACGACTTCTCCATCGTCACGTACGGTGCGAAGGGCACGGGCAAAACGTACACCCTTTACGGTGGTGGCCCGAACGGTAGCACGACCACCCACCAGGACGACGGGATCGTGCTGTGCTTCGTGCGGGATCTGTTCTGCCGCCTGAATGCGCACCCGGACCGTATGTTTTCGATCAGCATTGCGTGGAGCGAAATTACTGCCAGCGGGGATGTGATCGATGTGCTGGAAAATGCGGCCATGGTACAGTGCTTCTCGGTGGAGGACACGTACGCCCTGCTGGGATTGGGACTGCACCGACGCAACGGGGAAAATCACAGTATTCTTAGCTTAGTGCTCGAGCAACAGTGGACATCGGTCGGTGGGATGAACCAGCACCGACAATCGACAATCAGTTTCTGCGATTTGCGTGGTGCTGAGCGGGAACCGGTCGAGGGCGATCTGGTCCCAATCGATGGAGGTTTACGCAAGCTGGAAGATATCGTGGTTAGACGTAACGATCGGTACAACGATTCGGTGTTGACCGCTTTTCTGAAAGATTCTTTCGGTGGTCGGGCACAAACGTTGCTGCTCCTGTGTGTGGCATCGTGCGCGTTAGAGTCGGACAGTACCGTGCGCGATCTGGAATTTGGCGAACGGGCGGAGGAAATCGTGAATCACGTCGTAATGAACACGTTTTCGGACAATAATGTACCGATCGTGGCGCTTGGCGAGCCCGATCCGCTTTCCGCCGGACCGAACAACAACATCGACGGGCTGTACTTTGCCTCCCAGCAGTGGGCCAAACTGCTGAAGAACGCCGAGTGTCTGTTCACGAAGCTGTTCAGCACGTGTGAGCTGAGCCAGACGGAGCGGAGCCAGATCGAGGAATGGTTGTACCTGAAGGCGGAATGTGACGATTGCTTTAGCTCGACCGACATCAGCATACCGACCGGTGGTGCGCCGCCCGTCCGTGCCTGTCTTGGCCCGATCGAGGAGATCGATGAAGCCGAAGACGCTGCTACGGTGCACGGTGGCGGCAGCAGCAGCAACAAGGAACCGTACCAATCGGACAACGAAAGCGATTCCGACATCTGTACGCACCTGACGGACGTTAGCGATCGTATCCAGAGCTACATCAAGACGTTCCAAACGAAAACCAACAGTCTGATCATGGAAAAGTATCAGGACTTTTTCCAAACCCATCCGACCGGTATGCAGGCACTGGAGTCGGCTGACCACGACCGGAAGATGGTCACCGACGGCAACAACTTTCACAATCCCACCCGAAGGAAATCGATCTTCGACGGGGAAACGGTCAGCAGTACCGAGCTGCTACCGTTAATGCTGCCCCTGAAAAGCGACTCGCTCCCGCCGGCACCGTCCCTGCTGGACAAAAAGCTGGACACGCTGAACAGCAATCTGCGCATTTGTCAAACCAGCATCGAATCGTTACACGCACAGATCGAAGAAATCCGTCGCACAATCGCGCTGAAGCAGAAGTACATTACGGATCTGATCGAGCACAGTGAAACGCGCTCGGTGGCCAAGTCACGGTTCAGCAAGAAAAAGCACAAGCTCGAGGCGGAGTACGAGAAGGCGAAAAAGCACCTCCGGAAGGCGGTTGTGAATGGGACGAACAGGGAGGAAATCAATCGGCTCAAGGGCCAAACATCACAGCTCGAGCAGCGGCTGAAGGATCTCGAGTCGATCGGTTTCATTGCCGGTGAATCGGGCCACAAGCGGAAAAAGCTGCAGCAATCCATCAAGGACTCGCAGAAGCAGCTGGACGCGCTGCAGCGCATGCTGAAGAAGGAGCTCGACCGCAAGGAAACGCTCGAGAAGGAGCTGGAAGCGGTACAGAAGGAAGCGCGTGCCGGGCGTACGAACAGCGGTGGACTGCAGGAGCTGACCGAGAGCAAAAGCAAGATACGCAACATGAACGAGCGCATCTCGCACATCGAGCACGTGCTGAAGGAAAAGTCCAGCAATCTGAAGCGGTACGTGAACAAGAAGAGTGCCGAGAAGGAGTCGCTCCGCTGCGAGATACGCAACCTGCGTCGGACGCGCGATCATCTGGTCGAGCAGCGGTGCCAGCTGGACCGGAAGCTCCGGGAAGACAAGATGCCCTCGTTCGACGAGGAGCGCAAGCTGGTCGAGTGTGACGAAGCGATCGAAGCGATCGATGCGGCGATCGAGATGAAGAACGAGCTGATCTGCGGCCGGAAGAGCATCGACACGGACGAAAGCTTGCAGCGCGAGAAGGGCGAACAGATGCTGATGGCGCGCCTGAACAAGCTGTCGCTGGACGAGATGCGCACGCTGCTGTACAAATACTTCCAGAAGGTGGTCGATCTGAAGGAGGCGAGCCGCAAGCTGGAGCTACAGTTCATTGCGCTCGAGCGGGAAAAGGATGCCTGGGAGTGGCAGGAGAAGATCCTTACCAACACGATCCGGCAGACGCGGCTCGAGAAGGAGCGGTCGATCGTAGCGCTGCAGAAGCAGCACGAAACGAAGCTGAACCTGATGCTGCGCCACTTCGCCGCCGACACGTCCGCGTCGATCTCAAGCACCATACCGGACAGTGTGCTGCCGCCGTACCACCACACGCAGACGGAGTTTGTGCTCGGTTCCGGATCGGCCCGCTACCACCATCACCATCATCACGTACAGTACGAAGAATCGGACGGTGGTACAACCAGCGGCGAACCTCAGCTACTGACCGGCCACAGCTCCAAGCAGTTGGCACACTACAAAGCTACTAGCACCATGCCTTCACCGTCAACCGGCCCGGCCGGTGTTGTGCGGGGGGGCCACACGTCCAATTCAGCACTCACGCAGCATCATCAGCGTACCGGTGGCGCGGGTTCAGCCCCCGGCCAAACTCCTCTGGTAGCGATCGCGGAGAAGGAGCATCGGCCGAAGAGTAAGCTGTTCTCGAAGCTACAGGTCCTGTCCCGCTATCACGGGAGCGATAAGCGGAAAATCTTCCAATCCGACATTCCGCAGCAAAATCTCAAACAGCTACAGGGCGCATCCCGACCATCGCTCACGAAGGTGACCCGGGAGAAGAACAAAATTATCATCCAGAGTGATGGTGGTGGGGGCGGCGGAGGAGGAGGAGGTGGAGGAGGAGGTGGCAAATAGAAGCGAGCTAAAGTATTCAGTGCACCGTAGCAAGTACATTAGTAATGTGGAAATCTCCACCAGAGAGCTCTCTACCTGTTGCTGTAAAGGAGAGATAGTCGCGAACCCAGATGTATCTACAGCGTGGCGTTTCACGCATTTCATTGTCGGTGTTTTTTCGTGTAGATGTGGATGTTGGTTAACGTGGTAGAATTTCTGCAGCTTGTGATTGATATATAGATGCATGCATTCTCCCACAGCGTATCCCTTCCTGCATGCAGTATACAACCGTATTCGAGATGAACAGTTTGATTGTATGTTTCCTGTGGTCAATAAAGTGTCCCTGAAAGCGTATTACGGATTGTGTGTTTAACGAAGTAATTATGCTAACATTCGATGCAAAAGACTATATAATTTGCATTATTTGTGCAGCGTGCATACTTTGTGGTTCACCGCCATTGTCGGGCGCTACAACCATCTGCACCACCGGCCCACTCACAGTCCCGCTGGATTTCACTCCCTTCTTCTTCTTATTGTGCGTTTTGGCGTGGATTTGCATCGAGTGCGCCTGTATGAACTGTTTCCCGCAGACGGGGCATTTGTACGGCTTTTCACCGGTGTGCGTCATGATGTGATTTTTCAACGTTTCCGCCTTGCCGAACGATCGGACGCAATACGTACACTTGAACTCTTTTATGCCACGGTGGACGAGCTTTACATGTCTCGAAAAGTTGCCTGCAACATGGGAAATGAGGGATATTAAGCTAAGCACAGCACTTATTTGCTTTCACCCAAACCTACCCGAGGTCAGGAACGTTTGGCCACAATAGTGGCAGGTGAACACTTTCTCCTTGGTGTGATAGTTCATGTGCAGCTTCAGTTCGTCGGCGGTTGTTTTCCTCATCCCACAGACCGAACACTCGTAGTTCTTGATGCCCTGATGGCGCATCATGTGCACCTTCAGCTTGTACGACGTGGGATAGCTCTTGTTGCACTGCTCACAACGAAATGGCATGCCGCCCGTGTGTATGTACATATGTTTCTGTGAGAAAGGAAAAGAAATCCTCATACAAAAAAATACGTTCACCGTGAACCATGCTCATCCATACCTTTAACGCTCCTTTGGACGAATAGGTAACGCCGCACGTTTCGCAGATACATGGCAGCGGTACGGGTTTAACGTACGCCGGATCGTGCTTCCGCTTGTGCGCATACAGGCCCTTGCTGGTGGAGTACGTTAAGGTGCAACCTTCGTAATCACACCGAAAGGTGCCCTGGTTGCACTGCGGATGCTTTTCATCCTTGTGCCGCTTCAGGTTTTTCCACTCGGTAAAATCTTTTCCACAGATCTTGCACAGCGCCGGCTTCAGCCCCTGATGCTCCCGTACGTGGCCTTCCAAACGCACCTGGGACCGGAACTTTCGATCGCACAGATGGCACTGTAGGTCGCCGGGGGTTTGCGAGCTTTCAACCGCCGAAGGATCGATGGAGTCAACCGTTCCCTCCTCATCACTACTACCACTAGCTTCGCTTCCATGCGATTCCTGCTTCAGCGTATAATTGTTTGCGGTGGGTAATACAAAGACTATTTCGGGCTCGAACGATTCATTACCGACCAATGGGTCGTACCTGTTTTCCTGCCCTTCACCAACCGGATGATCTTTCAGTTGTGTAGCCTCACTCGTGCTCACCTGCACCGATTCTCGTTGGACCTACAAAGAACAAAACGCATCAGCCTTCTGCTTGGTCAAATTCGTAGTAACGAGCTACCTGCGTCAGCTTCTCGTATGCCGCCAAACAAAGCGCACGAAAACTATCAAAATCTACAAATTTTTCATAGCATTTCAGGCAAAGTTTTAGCTGGTGAATGTCGTCCAGGTTGGAAACCTATCGAGAGGAGAGTTTTGTTCGTGAATGTTTACGTTTGTTAGCGCTTGTTTATTGGTCCGTAGCAGCATACCTCTAGCGATGTAAGCTTGTAGAATATTGCAGAAACGTCCGCCAGCTTCCTAATATCCGACAATCTGTGCCCTTCCGTACAGATTGCACATATAATTCTCATTTTTGCTAAAGGTTTTCAAGTTCTCCTATCCGATATCATCCCTACTTGGATACAAACTCTGCGTTCGGCAGTGAACCGTTTTGACGTTTGGTAAATCAAAACAACGGTACAGTGCGTGCCATATAATTATGCGCGAAAAGTCTTTTCAGCATTTGAATTAGTGTAGACTGCAACGGTTAAAGCAAGGTGTATGTATTTAGAAGGTGGATTTTTATCGATTTGACAGGGCGACATTTTAGTCGAGTTATGTCAGAGTTTGTTTACAAAAACATATGGTATGGGGCTACCAACATGAACAAACAGCCTCGATTCTCAGTCCTTTGAGCAATTTCGCTAATTTATGGGTCATCTTCGCATATTAAGTGTTGTCCCACAGACGATTGACGATATTTGGTTGCATTTTTCGTCAAAAAATCGCAAGCGATACCACCACCGGCGCCTCCTCCGATGCTGCCGTCACTCTTCTCAATACCCTTCCCCTTGATCACCTCGGAACTGTTATGTCAGGTCGAGAAATGTCAATTTGCTCTAAACAACTCTACCTTCTATATCTACATACCTTGGGTTAAAGCCTGAAAAAGGTAAAGATTAGTTTGAAATGTGAATAGCTGTTGTATTATTAAAAAGAAACAGTAATAAATATTAATAAACAAATAAAAATAATAAAAAAGGGGAGAAAGATATATTTTTGGGTACCTCAGTCGCGAAAAGTGAGTTTTTCCTCTGTTTTGCTTAAAAAAGAACTAATTTTAATAAATTAAAAGATAAATTAATTAAACTCATGCAATCTCAGTTAGGGCTTACCACCAGGGGCCTGGTCGTCATGATCGTCCGGTTCCATTTTCATGACATGAACACTCAACCGTAGCCTGTCGAGTGTAATGCTCTTCACGATGGTGAGTTCTACGAACAGTTCCAAGAGATCACGATCGTAACGGCTGCTCCAATGTCCATACGGGGCCAACAATCCATTTCGGTTACCACCACCGCCGCATCTCGGCCATCGGACCATCGCTTGACACTTCGGATATTTTATTTCCCAACTTCCAACAGTTAAATCTATATCCCAACTTGATATCATGTTCACATGAGTTGTAAACGCTTTTCTCTTCTTTTTATTCCTTTATTGTTCTTCTTTTCTGTGTTGGGTTTGGTTTTTGGTTCAGATTGCTTACGTTCTAGTATTAATATGTGTTACTCTTCCGAATTACTTTAGATTACTATTATTATTATTATTATTATTATTAGCTGCAGATCGTCAATCAGATAGTTCAGTCCTAAGAATCCGTGCCCGGGATTTGCGTACTCCAAATGATCCGTACGATGATCTGCCCCTCCGTCCGACAAGGGCGCGTTTGTGCGCAACCGTCCACCGTTTAAGCAGTCCGGTCCAGCTGGAGCCGCTTGTCCTTCAGGGCGATCGAATCGCGCACAATGATGGCGACCAACGGTACGCTCCCCATTACCATACAAACCCCCATGCAGTAGAAGCAGATCTCATACCCACCGGACACGTCGCGCAGCAAACCTGTATAGGCAGTGTTGGTGATTGAGTTTTGTTATGTGGTGTGAAGATATAGTGATGGGTGATAATAGTTAAAACACATGGCGGATGGCGGAAACATTGCGAACGATCACGGCGAACGAGCGAACGAGCGAACGATCGACCGAGCGGAGGCGAAGTAGAAAGGGCGAAGATCGAGAAAGAGAAAGAGAGAGAGAGAGAAGAAAGCAAGAAAAAAAGAAAGAAGACAGTGCAAGAAATATGTTAGTAACGATGTGCGGCACCACACCAACACCCGGGCTGGTGGCGTTCGGAGGGCGACGGAATCGATAATTCTGGTTTCCGTCGGTTAAAAACCTGCTAGTGGTGGCACCGAGATTGCACCAATACTTTGGAACATCCGAACCAAGCCATAGCTGGAGCTAATGCGTTCCGTCCCGAACAGATCGGCCAGCAGTACCGGAACGAGCAGGTACCAGCTGCCCAAGCAAAGCCCATAGCATCCGGCACTGACCACAATCACGAACCAAGCGTTACTGCTGGATGGGATGGTAAGTACGGCCGTTCCGGCACCTAGAATACTGTTTATGGAGAAAGAAACAAAGCTTAAGTTTGTGACTACTAAAGCAAAATCATCCCTCACTCACCAGACAATGTAAGCCTTTTTCCGGTCAAACAGATCCAAATCCGACAGCCAGCCCAATGCAAGGCGTCCGATCAAGTCTAAGGCCGCACTGACAGCAACCAAATATCCTGCCTCCGATTTGGTGTATCCTGGAAACATGGGTTAGTGATGAATAGGGATGAGCTTACATTATCCACACTGCTGATGAGGGGATGATCACTCGACTCGTGAGAGCTCCAAACCTAACTCAGTACCTTAGTGACACTAGATCCTTGGATCGCTAATACTTACCAGCCGAAATGACGTACGCTGGCAGATAGTAAAGCATATACGGACATCCAACCGACATTAAAGCTACCGAGAGGCACATTAGTATGAACGTGATGTCCTGCAGGAGCGTAATGTCCAGATATCTGCGGGCGAAAAAAAAACTGTGTTAAGGACATGCGGACAGATACACCAGACAGGTGTAACAGAACCACTCAACGTACTGGCTAATCTTCTCCAGCAACGTTGCGTTGTATGCCGTGTAAGGATCCTCGTCAAAGATCTCGTCCAAATCGCCCACCGGCGTGGGTATGATCATGCTCTTGCTCAGCCCCCGATTGTTGTTCTGTGCCAGCCCCTTGGTCGGCACCATCGCGCACATGTTGTTCGAGCTCATGACCGTCGGTATCGGGCCGGCCATCGTCTTCGTTGGTGCTGCCGCTGCTTCCGGTACCACCTGAACCGTCTTGTCCAGCTCGTTCGGTGCCAGCAACAGTGGTCCCAGAAGTGGAGCTTCCCCGCACGCGCCCTGCCCTTCCACCAGGCCCAGCGTTGTCTGTGAGCCGATCGGCTGGTCGGCCGGTTGCAGCGGGCGAGCCTGCGCCTCCTGCCGGTGGTGATGGTGAAGCTGGTGCTGTTTGTAGCGCATACTGTTCCGCTTGGAGTCATAGCCACTGGCCCGGTTCTTATAGACGCAGGTCGAATCGGTGCTCAGATCCTCGACCGAGTGCAGAATACTGCAGCTACGGATCGACGAAATGGGCTTAAGAAAGATTGCACTCGAGAGGATATCTTTCAGTTCGTCTTCACTTTCTTGGAGCGTTTTTTCCGTAATGTTGACTAGAAAATGGTAGGGGGTGCATACATAGTAGGCAAAAAATGTAAGGTTATCCGCTCTTGCTTGGCTCTCTCGCTCTCGCTCTCTCTCTCACACACACACACATAGAATCACACACAGAAACAAAGGGGCTTAACGGTAGGTGGGTATTCGGAGTTCGATAGCGGACTATGCTTTGCCCCACACGTACGGATCGTGGTTACGATCGAGTCCTTGCCATTCGTGTACGGTCGAGTCCCTATCATTCACACTATCCTTTATCTGGGGACCAGTTAAGGGGACAAACAAACGATCCTACAGCATATGAGTGTATCCTGCAGTGTACCTGCAGTGTACCTGCAGAAGGCAGCGCACTCCTCTGCCGATCTTCGTATAGTCTGATTCGACCGTGCATGATCGTCCACTATCAATCACCATTGTTGTTACGCTACAGCTCAAAGCACCAATTAGCACCATCGAGATTCTGTCTGGTTTGAAACTAAAGTTTGAAGATAGTTGAGAGATGACATGTCCATCGCAAGTTACCCACAAGTACAGTTCGCTTCAGCCCCACCACAGTCGATTGGTATGACACACACTAGTTCTAGTAACTCACTGTCATTTGCTCGATTGTTCTTGAAAGACCCGTCCCAGACCTTCGTACGGGCTGCTCTTATCACTTCGCAAAATAAAACGCATCTTTTCTATACCAAAATCATTATACGTAAGTAAAGCATAACTGTGGAAACTTATTAGCAAAAATCAAAAATAGTTTCTTCTTGGCTTGAAACAGCTCGCACAGGTGGCAGGGTGTCAGAGAGTGAGGCTACATTTAACTAGGAGGAGCCGAATTTTATTCCACTCCCTGCTCCATTTCCAAAACAAATCCGCAACAGCTAGCAACAGAACAGGGGGACATAAGAAAAGTTTTGATCTTTCCACAAACGACGCTGATCTTGTTTCAAGCCGGGAATCCTGGAATCTTGAAACTGATAGACTGAAGTAACAAACAGAAATATAACACAAAACATGATGCAACACAAGTTGATACAAGATCTACTTCAACAAAATTCAAATCATACTTATCAGGTGATATAGTAACGGAAGAGTGAAAGAAGAGTGATCTCCACGTGTGTCCTGCATGTCTGGTCTAGACATACTAGAGCACCGTGAGAAGGAAAAAAACAATGGTGGACAAGAACAAAACGTAATCATGGTGATAATATGTAATGATTCTGAGGTGGGCTGTGCGGGATATGATCGGGATGACCGTTCATATTCACACATCCCTCCCATACCTTGCTGTACTCTCTTCTCTTGCTTACACTATCTTTGATCGCCATTTTGATATCACTCTCTCTATGTGTGTGCGACTCGGTACGGAATCGGTACGGAATCATTGCAGCACCCGGATGCAAATGCCCCACACGTTGAAACACGTTGACACGTTACAGCACCCCAAAAACCGGGACACAGTGGATATTGTCCACGTCTTTGACTTGCTCAATACATCCGTGATACAAACTTTTGCTCGGGTTTTTGCACGGTTTTTTTTTTGGGATTTTTGTGGTATGTATTTTTGGGGAAGGGGGGAGGTTTTTTTTTGTTTTCGCTACTTTTAACAAAGTACAGATGAGAGCAAACTTTATCTGTAAAAAAATCTAGAAAAAATTAGAAGCGATTTTATGTGCTGTTCATCATTAGCCCGGTCAATGCATACAGGTTTGTGGTGTGGATTGGATTGGTTTCTGTTAGCTAGGTTCCATTTTCCAGACAGATTTTGCAGAAGAAAGGTTTAAAATTTCGAGTGTTTGTGTGCGTGTTTAAAAGTTTGTGTAGTGTGTGATCAAATCGCAACATAAGTACACAGCAGCTCATGATCGGTAATGCAGACTTTCAGCCCCCCGAAGAAAAGCTTCGCTCGTTGCTTGGTGATGATGACGGAAATAAAAGCAACTAAGATGGGGAGAATGAGTATTGCCAGTTCGTTCCGAGACATGGACATGGTTAAAGCTAAAATTATAATAAACCGCGATGGAGTATGTGGATTTACAAAACGGTGGCACGTCAGTGAAGAACATCTCCTTCATCTAGCTTGATCTCGATGCAAACAAACCCCTTTCGATCCCATGCTCTAACCAGCAAGTCTTTCAATCACCACCGGAACAGATTTAAAAAAAGCACACTTGTCAGCAAAAGTGGACAGATGGAAAAGCACCTTGGCATGACGCGAAAACCTTGAGAAAACTCTACACCTCTAAGCTGTCAAACCTAGCGCCAGTCGGCCATGCTGATGTGAAGTTTCGCCCCGAGATGAGAAGAGTTCAGCAGTGGCAGCAGCAGCTAGATGCGGTTGATAGAGCACATGCTATCCTACTCACGACTCATGAACGTTTCTCTCGTTACTCCTAGTTCAGCTAGACCCTTAAGGCACCTCTGATCCTATGATCTCCCCTCGTTCCAGCTAGGTGAAATTTCCAAAGCGAAATGAATCTATATACAGCCCCTGAGCATCCAGACTGCAAAACATACGAAGCGACAGAGAAACCGATGATCGTAGAGGAAACGGTGGCGAACACAAGGCTACACTAGGACTACGTTCGATACTGCACTGCTCTACACCGCGACAAACGCAAGATCGTCTCCAGGAAAACTAAACTCAAAACCAAAAAAGTAAATCTGATGACTGCGGCATGATGGATACTTTAGCGTATGTACCTTCAGCGTCAAGAACTGATCCTCAACCAAACGTGCACAACTGCCCTCTACACACACACACACCCAACAGGCTTCCCTTTTTGCTCCATACATCACGCCCTTTACGGCAAAAGATGGCAATATGGAAGCCCAAACCAAAAAAAAACCCATGCACCCATTTGAACGGTGGCCCAACCGGTGGTGTCTCGTATGAGTTTAGTAGATTGAGTGTTGGCAGAAAAGGAAAGAATTTTAAGAAAGTTCAAGAAAGAAAACGAAAAACCGAAACTCATAACCTTTTTTTCTATGGCAGTAAAGCATGAAACTGCACCGAGAACCGAGGGGCTTGCTTGCGGCGAACTTACCGAACTTGTTGTCGAGCGTAAGGCTGTTGTTGCGGTTCTGATCGTCCAGAAACAGATCCTCCAGGCACCGTTTGCTTAGGTGATCCTCGGACGAGCTAAGGTGGCCCAGATTTTCGCGAAAGTCGCTACGGGACGAGAACTGCGTACCTTCCTTCGATGGTTCCAGCAGGTTGTCCTGCTTCTTCTCCAGTGGTCGGTATAGGGCGCCAGACACGCACACGTGCAGCATGCAACCTCCTTTAAAAAGAGATTTGAAAGATCAGCTGCGGAGATCGCGATCATGGTGAGAATGCTCTTACCAAGGATGAGCAGAGTGCCGTGAAAACCGAACAGATGTATCAAACGTTCGATCAGCATCGGAAACACGAAGCTTCCGGCTGCCGTACCGGAGATGGTGATGCCGTTCGCCAAGGCGCGATGTTTCTCAAAATACTGCGACACTATAACGATCCCCGGCGTTGTGGAGAGACCTCCACCAATACCTATAAAAGAAGAAAATAGTTTCCAATGAGAATGATCGTGTGGGCTTTGAAGGGTGCATAGGATCCTACATACCGGTCAGTATTCCAAAGGTGAAAAGCAAATGGTACATGCTGGTGGCAAAGTAGCTGAGCGTCAGCCCTAACCCGCAGAACACACCACCAATGATGACCACAATCCGGCAGGAAAAGCGCTGACACAGGGCACTGGATAGGGGGGCCAGCACCAGGCACAGCGCCGACAAGATGGCCGGTATCCAGGAGGCGGTCGTTGCCGATGCGTTCGGGAAGTTTTCCATTATCTCAACGTACAGCACACCGTACGATTTGACCAGTCCGGCCACCCAAAACTGTACCGAGAATGCACCGAACACGATGATCCAGCCATAACCACCGTCCGGTGGGCTATCGTCGTCATCCTCGCTCGTATCGGACGCAACCTGCTTTCGTTGCCTCTGGATATGAAGCTTTTGTCTGGAAGATTTAGTTGATGAATTGTTGGGTTGATGTTATAAATTATAAACGAATACAACAAGTGCACATTCAGGGGCGGATCATAGGGATCTAAACAGGTGCTTATAACCTCGAGTATTCAAGGGGCGCCAAGGGAGATCGTACTATCAGCTGGTTGTGTCCTCATTTCATTAGGAGGGCCTAGGATATAAGGGTCCTAATTTAATATCTCCACTTGGCCTCTTATTCTGGCCCAGTCAACAGATTCAACGTACCAAGGGGCTTCCAAGGGACTTGCTCCACCAATTTGCATAGGTAGAAAATCCAAGAATAGGCTGTAGGATAATTACATGGGAATTTACAATTAACTGTCATATGTTATAAAGCTCGTTGACGAGGACTTTATATTGCACACTTATCCAGCCTGTCAAGTCAAGGAGACCACACTATGGTGGTAAAGCTCATGGTAAATCTAGCTTAACAACGGAGAGGTCATATAAGCTAGAGGAGATCTCTGACTTGGTGGATTAGTCACAAACTTAGTCCCAAATTCAATTCGTAACATGCTCAACATGGGACTTCCTTATTCAACCTCATTACCAAATCTGTTACGGAAGTTACTCAACTTAAGACCGTAACATATGTTCTGCTGGAACTCATCCGAAGAACCAGTTGAAATGATGCAGCTTTTTTGCTAACAAAGGAACAGTTCTTTGTTACTACACCAGACAAGAAAGCTATTGAGTCAATTTTGGTCAAATATGCAAGTTGCCAGCAGACGAGGCCACGAGGAAATAGAATTTGAGGTCATTCATTACGAGTACAATCGCTTCGTTATAATTAAAGGATGACAAGGGATCTTTCCTTGAAGATCCCCAAAGAGCTTATACAGGAATTGAGCTAATATGACTCACTCCTGGGAACTTCGACATCAACCGAGTAAGTGGAAAAAGCCTGAAAATCTCTCCTATTAATCATGCTATGATGTCATGTTGGTATAGGGACGTGATGACTAACACTTAACGGGAAAAAAGGATTGATACTCACTTTTTGCTTCGGATCTCACGAGATTTCGCTATCAGCGGGCGCGCAGTTAGACTCGAAACAGTCAACAGGTTCTCGTTATCATCCTCGTCCAGCTCGGTCGACGGCTGGGGCTCCACCGGTTTTGCCAAGCTGTAGTGCGTATCGAGCGCGAGTGAGGACGGCCTGAGCAGGGTATCGTTACGCCCACCGGCCACTGTTGGCTGCGGTGGTGGTGGTGCACCAAAGTCATCGAGCAGCGTCGCACCGTCGTTCGCACCGTACGTTGCACGTCGTCCGTCGCCGTCGCCGGTAAACTTGCCGACCAGGGCCATTGGCGGTACTGTCGGCAGGGTGTCGTTCGGGATGGTGGCGGATGGTTCCTGCTTGCACGCCGTGACGACCGGTGCGGACTGGATCGAGAACATGGATCCACTGTTCTCGAACTCGGCCAGCAGGGCGGCATTGAGAGGCGCCCGGCATCGCTGTTCCGGTATGGATGGATGGTAGACGCCATCGAAGAGTCGGTTATCATCCGCGTGGGGCTGTATTTCGATATCCTCCGAAAAGAGGCTTTGTGGGCGCAGGTACTGATTAAGACACTCCTGCGATGTCTGCAAAATGGAGTGTAAGTGGGTGAGGGAGAGTGTGTGTGTGTGTGTGTGGGTTAGAGGCTCTTAATTAGGCTGACAAGCTGTTGATAATCAAGGGGCGAAACTTCAATTACCCTAATTATCCCATCAAACATAATTTCCTTCTAAGGTCATCCTGGCTCCCCACCCCGAGCATACTCCTTTAGTCACGAGGTCCATAGCGCAACGGCCTTGGGAAAACCCCATCCAACATTCCTTTCGGGTGACTCCTTACGGGGCCAACGAAAGCGGCATGATTCACTTTATAATCGAATTGTTTGAAATATTTAATCAATAAAACCCACCACAATGCATGACAAGTTAAGCATCCGTCTAATGGAAATGTGTTTTCCCCCTTTTCGTTTGGTCCTCCCCAATCCTAATGCTGTTAACACGCGACCATTTTTTTTTACTTCTGCTTGAGAATCCAAGCAAACCATGACAAATCATTTGATTTGTTTGGTTGCCAACGTGGTTTGGTAGCCTGCTTGGTGAGGCACGTGATTGCACAACATGTTTTCGTTGGTGTGGAGGTTGTTTATTTTTTATTTTTATTTTTTTGGTTAATCGTTACAACTTTACTTAGCTAGAATAACGCTTTTTTGGTGAGGTTTTTTTTTCTAATGCTGATTGTTGCACACGTGCACAAGTCTGCAAAGTTCCTCAATTCCCCGATGCCCGATGTCAATAAACATCGTGAAGTACCAGGCGGCTCCATTATGAATCGAGCAGCTTATCTTCGACTGCAACGTTACCTTAGTCATGCTCCCCAACTCTTTCACTGTAAGCAAAGTCACAAACCAACAAAAAAAAAAAAGAAAGTCAATCGATTAAGCAGGCAGACCCCTTTTTCACCTTTTTTTTTGCCTATCGAAATGCGCAGTTTGGTAACATCATCCTGCTGCCATGTAATTTCTTGACCGGTGACAGGTATTATCGATAAAACTTTAAAGTACAGCGATTCAGGCTGCTTCAGCCGGCTGCCAACCATACGAACATCCGAAGCACCGAATGTGCGCATAAAAAGAAGAGTTTGTTTATCGTCGCCCACCTGGGCATGTGGACAAGGTCGGACTGATTGAAACTCGTCATAGCTCAACTCATTAAACTTTGGCCCAACTTTTTTAGATGCCAACCTAAGGACTTTAATGACTCCACCTTGTGGCTCCTTCTCTAATTGAATTTTATTGGACGGAATACACAGGTTATCAATTCTGCTAAACAAGCTGACAGTTTGGGAGGTTAAAACTTTCCATTTGTTCCATTTGAATTCCACAATTTAAGGCCCGATTGCGTCCTGTGCAAAGAACGCTTTGGAAGGGTTCGGGACTGGTTTCTTTTTCCATTCCTTCCCATTTGAAGCTAAATTTAGCAAAATAACATCAGAAAGGACACAAAACACAGGCTCCAGGCTGGATGGCATAATTTTCCCCAACCAATCATCTTCCCAAGGGCATGTTCCATGTCTCCATCCCCGACCAACAGCTACCGGGGTTGTCTGACGTCTTTGCGACCTGTCACTGCTGGCAAAAACAACAACGCCCGAGCACTATGTGATGCATCGAGGAAGCGCGCTGTACGGCGAAGCCATCACGGCCACGGCCACATTCCTGCTGCAGGCCTGGACCCGGCGCTCACCACTGCACTCGGTGAGCAAATTGATTGATTTCCCGTTCGTGCCGGTCGGGACAAAGCAACAACATGGTTCGTGCCCGTTCCGGACGTACTACCCAAACCCAAAGCCCCGAGACACCAAATGCCGGAACCCGTTCCTGTAACGAAACCATTAAAGTGTAGTTCGGTTGTGGATGGGTTTGTTTCATCGGCACCAGTTACCAGGCTTGCACCCACACACGTGGCAGGCTGCATTGTTAATGTCGTTCTCTTTATCGGAATGGGTCGGAGCAGCGGCATGATTATTGCCAGTCAATCAATATTAGTCACTGACTGGCCTTTGACAAATAATGATGTCATGATGTTTGTGTTTGCATGTACATAGAGGACAGGCAACCTCCTAATGAGGCGTGGGGGAATATGTAGTGGACTTTTGTTTAAGAAATCGATAGTCGTCTTTCTTTAGAGATAAAATTTTATGTATTCAATTCAATTCAATCTGTTTGTGTTTGTCAGCTGTTTTCTGATAATAAAACAAAAATTATCTGCAAATTCAACAGGATTCGATTGGTCACTTATCTGAAGACACCTTTCAATACTAAACATGAGCGACCAGTTTCTATAACTTCTACTCATCGAATTAGGTAATTAATGTTAGAATAGGAAGAGTATTGACAATACGGCGTCTGACCGTAATCATCAATTAAAAAATAAATACAGGGTATTATAAACATTGAAAGAAATACTTTGAATAGATATTCAACAATATCGATGGAAAAAGTATAATCCAAGTAAAAAATTGGCCTTTGACTCTGTAAACCGCCATAATCGTTTTAAATGTAGCGAAAACACTACAGATACAGTGATTTCAATAGACAAAAATTAATGAATGTTTGTATTTTAACTAAAGGTGATCTTATATGATGCACAAAAGCTCATTCTATAGGGTCAAAGCGGAGACTTACGGCCGTATCATGTATAACAACTGGGATACATGTAAAACAAATTGCTGATGAATTTTGGCTATGAGTTACAAAGGGTTTGAGACCATTAAGACTTGCTCAACCCATTTCTTACTGTTGTATGAAATAGACTTCAAGATATCCAAGATATCAAAATTATAATAATATCGCTTGGGGCGGACGGATGGTCGAGGCGACAGCGGCTTCGGTCTTTACACGGTATGACCCGGGGTTCAGATCCCATCTAGACCGCCTCCATGGATCCAGCTACGAGAGAAACCAAGTCATAGAAAGTCAGAATTGTGCCAGACCGAGACCTCTCGAGGATGTAGCGCCAAGGAAGTAGAAGAAGTGTTTTATGTGTTCAGCAGTGCAGATAATTCTGATTTACTCAATAATTAAAAAAAATTAAAAGGTTTTGTTTTGCAACGACTTTTTAAGCTGTTATCAAATCACTCATTTGTTAAGAATTGGTACTCCTGCTATAGCTGAAAATTTT
Organism: Anopheles stephensi; assembly: GCF_013141755.1. NCBI lineage: Eukaryota > Metazoa > Arthropoda > Insecta > Diptera > Culicidae > Anopheles > Anopheles stephensi. Next base: position 16,852,012 of record NC_050202.1, on the reverse strand, counting down.
TGCTTATAATGATTCAAAAGAGAGGTTGAAAAAAAGCATTTTTTTAGTTAATAAGTTTATCATAAAAAGTGTACAACCAATCTTCTTCATCCATAGCCTTGAGAGGTCTTGGCCAGCCAATTCCTGGCTTTCTGTGACTTAGTTTTGTCCGTAGTAAATTAGTTGGCCTTACGTACGGGGAGGCGTTCTGGATGGGATTTGAACTCCGGTCCTCGGCCACCGGACCGTCCCAACCAAACTAATTATTATGAAATTATTATAGAAAATAGAATAAATTATTTTTATAATTATTAGAAAATATTATAAATTTTTATTGATGAAGAATTTGTATAGGTATAGACCATTTATGATACTTTGACTCGTGTATAACCGACGTATCTATTGAACCTAGTAACGTATCGGAGGTCACTCTGTACCTTGCATTCTTTTCTATTATTATTTTTCTCTAATCATATCAATAATTCACGCAATAATAAAAGATTGCGTTCACTAACTACCTTCAGATAAAGGTTAATCTTTTATCTAAAGAACTGAACTTCAAAAATCTCTTTTAATACCCCTGTATCCTAACATAATTACCTATCAAGATCAAGATCTGAAGATTGAAAGGAGCTTTGTCAGTACTAAGCATTTTGTAGCAAAACAAGGCATTTGGAACGGATTCGGGTCACTCAACAGTATTGTATGACCGTTCAATTACAGCAGACACTGAAGAAGATGACTGACGCTGTTTTGACTTGGCTCTATAAGGCACATAATCGGTCAAACCCGTGCAGAACATCCTGGGTAAAATTGATAACCGAAAACGTCCATTAAACTTTACTCTAATCCCAATACACAATCCTAACAGACCTCATTTGATGGACCCGCTCGCTATTGGAAGATCGATATCCAATTATTCTGTAGCGAAGGCGGAGTAATAGTAACTAAATGCCAAGTATCCGCGAAAAAAAAACTTAAAGAAGCGATCAGTTATTTTATCGACAGTCATAACTGCTACGTCCCAGCTAACTATCCTAAGAATGCCTGAGTAGGTGTGGAAATATTTTCCTGGAATGCTTATCGGGTTGTAGGAATCCAACAAAATACAATCAATCGAGGTTTGTGAAGAAGTTATCACTAAACCGAAGGCGACCTCAATTCCTACCACAACAAATCGCGTTTCAAATCCTAACCAAATAGTCCCCCCGGCATAGAGAAACCAGCTCCAGGGTGAAATCAAGTCAAGGAAGCCATACATGGCAGGTCAATCACTCTCAAAGTTTTATGGCCAGAGCGGCGGAGCCAGATGCATTAGTTTTATGTTAATGAGCTTATAAAGGTAGCTCACTTTAGCTTTACGCTACTGAACCAAAAAGCGAAAAAGTGTTTAAGGTTTTTCACAGCCAAAACTTGTTTCCCCGCTTTAGTACTTCTCTCTAGTGAATAACGAAACAATATGTGCTCATTACTACCAATTGCACACAAATTACAATTCCATTCGCTGAGTCTTTGATTTGGTGTGTGCTTAAAAATAAAACATCCCCATTAGCATGAATATCGCATATCTCGAGCAGGAAGCGTGAGTATCACATGGCGAGCATCATTTAATTATGCTTCTTCGCCTGCCTTCAACCACATTGTTTGGCTCTGTCTCGATCTGAATTTCTCTCTCTCTCTCTCACTGTATCCTTCCAACATCAAACCGAAAAAAAAACGATACAAAAATAATGATCGTTTATTAGAGGAAGCCCCCAAACAGCATTAACGGGGACATACTGCGGCAAAAGCCAACAAATAACTGCAGTACGGGACGGACAAAGGCACGCTGATAACTGCAGCCTCCAGCAGCCTTGCGAGAGGGAGAGACTTCCTACAACTCCACTGCATGATACACGGTGATACGGCCAGGACGCGATGGGGCTGGTCGATTCACCGCCAGTTTGCTGTCTGTGACCCACATTTTATGCAGCATCCCACCGTACGGTACGTGCAGCAGCAGCAGCAGCAGTTCGTTATCATGCCCAACGACACACAAAAGCGTCGTGGCAAGAATGGCAAGGGCACTCCATATCGAGCGGAATGCCTGCTCCGGCCAGATGACAACGGGCGCTTGGTTACCTTTTTTTCAATTAATTACTCCGCCCGCTTGGAATTCCAAAAGACTTCAGCTGTTTGGACCGAGCGTGGCCATTGAGAGTGAAAATAACCGCCTCGTCCTACGAAAAGTCAGGCCAGCGGCTCTCTACCTTGTGTTTCGTAATCAACCACCCAGTCCACCCAGCGTACGGTGTCGTGTGTCCCGCGGCATATAGGCCAGAATGACACACAACATCCGAAGCTCTCTCACCACCTTCTCGATCACGCGTTCCTGCGCAAGTACGCTACCGGTTCTGGTATCATCATCATCATCATCATTGTCATTGTCATGGTACGCAAATGATACCCCGCCGACGCAGGAATGTCAGGAGGACGCTTGTAGGCAGATAAGCCCAAGAACTCTGGTCCTGACACCCCCCAGCCCCCCCTCCCCATGGCCCGACGGACGAAGACGCGGTGGTTGGATATCGATTTTCCACGAACTTGCTGCAGCTGCTGCAACAGTGCCACCCTCTCTATCACACGCCTCCCTTCCACCCGGACTTACCTGGAGATTCCATTCTTTTGGCAGAGACATTTTTCGTAGATGGATGTGGCGAACTTTCCGTTCTTGAAACTTGGTTTCATTGGACTAATTGGATGTTTTTTTTCTTCTGTTTGGTCGTTTGGTGTGTGTGTCTGTGTGTGGCCGGGCAGTTAAGGATTGTGCTCCACCGAGAAGATGGCTCCGGGTTGCGGTTTTTCAATACGGTTGGTTTGGTTCGTATTCCTGCGCTGGCTCGGGGCACTCGGGGAGAACGCTGGCGACCACTTTATAACGCACACAGAGAATACTTCTATTTCCTGTCCGGAAATGAAATCGTTGCTAGGGCGTCCGCACACCGTATCTAATCGCGCATCGCAGTCCGGATCGAAGTAGTCCTTTGTTATCGAAGCACTCGTGACGCGGATAGAATATAGCTAGCTGTGGCTACTACTACTACCTCGCCTACTACTTTGTATTGTCTGGTGTCACTTTTGGGGGCTCGCTTTCGCTCCTAGCATCTAGAGACTTCTACTACCGTCGCTCGCTGGTGCTACACGGCAGGACCCTAATACTGTCTTCTGTCCGCTGAATTGCTAGTAATTGCGCTACTTGTGCATGTGGCACGCCTCTACACAAGTCCCCAAATGAGAGGGGAGTTCTACGAGAGGTGTTTATGTAATACTATCACCGAAACTGTCTTTGAGACAGTTGAACTGCCAGTGTTAAAGCTAGTGGGGGGACTCAAGTTGTTGTCCTACCACAATCCTGCCTGTCTTTTACTTGTTTGGCAATCTGTTTCTGCTGGCGTAACCTGTCCACGTAACACTCGAAAAACGCCCCACAAATACAACGTACAGTGCGGAATGGGAACTCCCGCCGTGCCGAGGGGACAGCCTAGTTTGAGGCTACTCGCAGCTTATTAGGAATGAATTATCTAACTATTTGCTACTCTGCCACCGTACGACCCACGAGACAAAAAAAACACACACACACACAGGAGATTAACCTATGGAAGAGCCTTGGGAGCCTGCTTCCCGAATCGGTGGTTTCAGTTATGCTGATACGGATTTTGCCTGGGGGGGAACGTGAGGCGGCCAAATTGGAAACTTTTCTTTGCCTGCGCTTGTTTCGGTGAATGTCGCCGCACAAAACACAACAAGGACTGCCTCAACCAAACTGCTGCTGGGGGTGCACCGAGTGGTTGGTCCTCAAATAAAAAAATGGTGACAAATATACGACGACACGACACGACCGGCCACCGTTCCCGTTCAAGTACCGTTTTGCTTCTGGCAGGCAGCACGAATTTTCCACCGAGAAATGGGGGAAAAACAACCAGAACGAGACACCGCCACTGGCCACTCGCATGTGTACGGTCACTATAGTGCTCTTCCACTCCTGCGCACATTTGTTATCAGGCGCTCCGTTTGCTTGTGTTGGTTGGTGGTGGCACCTGCGCTGTGGCAATGTTTTCCAGCCCAAGTTTGACAGGCTGGCGGCTGTCTTGTCGTGGTGGTTGATTCCATAAAATTTTGTGGTAGACCAGGGTTGAGGCTTACACCGGGTCTCACAGTTTTTGGAAGTTATGGAAAAAATTGAGAAGGTTTTTAATATATTAAGGTACGTATTCTAATTGCAATTGCTTCTTAAATAAACATGTTAAAAAAAGTTAAATTTAAAGGAGATAATATTAAAAAAATAATATAACTTATCATCTTGCTATAATTGCTTTCAGATGTCATTGACCTTACCTTGACCTTGACATAGTGGTTTCTTAATCCTCCATATCCCGCATACTCGTTTATAGCTTTTCAAACCATTCAAATAACGTCATGAAGTTCATGAAACAGTTTTTGAGATTATAAAAAAAAATTGTAACAAAAGTTAAATAAAACTTCGAACACATGAGCATTTTGGGAAAAAATCTTATCCACAAAGACCATGTGCCAGTCGTTGATATCGAGCACATGGGCAAGTCGAACACGTGGGATAGACTGAATGCGCCATTTGGAAGAAACCCGAGCTATAAACTTTAAATGAACTTTGAGTTTATTATGATTTGCTAAAATTTATTAAATTTTTTAACTTTATTAACAAATAATCGTAAGAATGTGAAATTCTCCTGGCGGCTGAAAGCCTGGAAGAAATACTGAGCAGCATGATATAGCTTTAAATTATGTATTTTTTTAGGTAAGCTAGGTAAGTCAGTACAGGCTCGCCTATAAAATAAAACATAAAACTACCATATACAGATTAGTTTGTCTAGTGTATAGTGTCAACAATCTGTAGGCTAATTAAAACATTAATTGCAGTTCATTGTTCTCCTATGCTCTGCTAGACAATAACATTTTTTATTGCACTATAATTCAATTGGACGAAGTTTTCATTGTGACAACGAAGTGCACAACCTGCAGAGAGATGCTATACCAGCATGTTTTTTCAGCTTCTCCACCATGAAAACTATGCGTTAAGAGATTAGTACCAATTATTGTCTTGCAATGTGTGAAGTAGAAGAACAATTCAGAAGGTCTACAATTCTTGTTTAATTAAGCAGAGCTTTAAGCAACTGATCATTTTCTCGATCGTCGACCACAAAAACCACGCAGTACAGTGCTCAGTTACGCCCAAAATTAAGCAATGTCTGCCAACTATGATTGGTTCCTTTATTAGCATAGGTATCGTAAGTTTGAATTTTTGTGTTGTAGAACCTTCCTAAGCTTCAAACGAACTGGCAGGCAAAATCCAATCCGAAAATTTACTAAGCGAATACACAGACACAAGTCATACAAGTCGTTCGAACGTTGAAAGCAGTTCATCAGTAATATTTGCTAATCTTTCTATATTCTAATAGAACGGCCTGTCCGTATTGCTTAAAACTAACTTACAAACAGAGTACAATTCACACAGGTTTGGAGACATTTCCTTCTCCAAACCCCTGAACGGGGCACCTTAACCCGGGTGAGCTCGGACAACATAACACGTTGTGGATTTCAGAAGAACAAACTTTAATAGGCATTTGTTAATGCATTGATTTAAGGAAATAGTTGGTGAAGCAGCTTATGAGAAAAAAATACAAGACTTCATTCTGTTACAATAAATCAACATTCGAATGTTTTGCTATTAGAATAATTATCGATGTATTAAATTTATAATTAATTTAAATTTTAATGGTAGTTTATAACATTATATTATAGAATAAAAAAATATTATTGTTATAGTTTATTATTTTTGCATTTTTAAAAAACTTTTTCAATAAGTAATTTAATTTTTCGGAAAATTCCCACTCGTAGAATAAAAACGAATTGAACAAAAATTAAGAAAGAATTTGCTTTTTTCAACACAAAAGAGGTTGTCTAGATTATTTTCCTTCTCAGGAAACAGGAGAGGTCTGGTGGACGAGGTGTCAGCGACACCGGGTTCAAATCCCATCAGGGCTGTTCTGACTGTCAAACTAATGACTATCAAACTATGCGGCAACAATAAGTGTAGTAAGTCAGATATGGCAGGCATGTCCTAAGAAGTCATTAGGCCCAGAAAAGGTAGAAGAAGATAAAAAAATAGTATAATGTCTACCATAATTGGGAAATCGTCAATGACAATGTGGGAAAAAAGTTTAAAATTTGGTTAACTGTAAAAAATTACAAGAAAGCTTAAAAATCTTCCGGACATATATATACAAAAATAAAAAAAATCAACAATAAATTCTCTTTTTCATGTCTCGAGCACTCTAAAAAAGGCCTAATAAATTACCTCAATAAATCTTACTTTAATTTTTTTAACTACCCTAACACTGGAACGTTGGCGATTCGGTGGCAGAGGCGATAACACGACAGAACCGGGGTTCAAATCCCATCTAGATCGCCTGCCAGTACGCAGGGCACATGGCTGACTACTTCCCTACGGGTAAAATCAAGTATAAGAAAGGCAGTGATGGAAGCTCGAGACCAAGATTTGGAAGAATAAGAAAAGCGGAGCATGTTTTGTTAAAAATGAAGCTATTGATCTTGACTTGTTAGTCAGTTTGTTAGTCTTGTCTATAGTAACGACAGGGCCAAAGGTTTATATTCCAATTTTTAGCTACATTCTCAAGCGTTTTACTATTTGCTCAGTTTCACATTCGACTTCCAAGTACCTCTTTGTTCTAGCGTTAATGTTCCTCCAACGATCCCCGATCAACACCGTTTGCATACTAACCTTGTAACGTGCTTACATTCAACTTGAACTCTTTATACCTTCCAAAAAGACACCTCCAGTGACCTTTTCGAGCAGTTTGAACTGTTAGTATTTCGTTAGTAACCTTTTCCAGAACAAATTCTTCCGGGTTTTGCATGCCCAAGGGAAAGGTAGGATCGCAGTACAATTCCGTAACACCAACAGTAACACCTGTAATAGGTCAGCCTCCGCAGGAGGTTATCATGACGCCCGGCAACCTTCCGAGAAGCACCACCCGTGGCACCCCCCGTGCGAGTGGTGCAGCTGACTTTTCGCACAACCGTTCCGCAACTACTGATACGTAGCAGCGTTTACCTGTTAAACGGTAGGGTGTCATCCGCAAACACTATATCGCAACTATGCGAACCGCTTGGAATGACAAAAACCCTCTCCCATTCTACATGCATGCCTTTATATATATAAAGACGCGCACTCTACGCCACGAATACACTTTGTGTGCCGGATGTGGTAGTTTATTGCTTGAAGCCCCCGGAAACAAACATTGTATCTCCAACCATGAAGCTGTTGGCCATTCCCTTCCTGTGTGTGGTGGCATCGATTGGAGTGCAAACGGTTGGTGCGAAGCTGCTGTACAAAAATGTGGAAACGTTTGACGAGCTGGAACAGCACAACGATGAGCATGGCAAGTCTCGATCGAATCGTACCGTGGAACGCATCAATCTCACCGTGCCAGGTAGGGGAGCTATAGACCGGGTTAGCGATCAGTAGTTTCAAACTGTTTCAACTGACAACCATTGCTTCTAGGCACCAAGTGGTGTGGACCGGGCAACACCGCCAGCGATTATGAGGATCTTGGCTCAAACTCCGAAGTGGACAAGTGCTGTCGCGATCACGATCATTGCGATAACATCCCAGCCGGTGAAACGAAATATGGACTGAAGAACAACGATTACTTCACACGGTCCGATTAGTAGATAGTGATCGTACAGGAAGGATTACTAATAGCCTTATCCCAACTCTCCCACAGACTGCACTGTAAATGTGATCGTGACTTCCAGAACTGTCTGCGCCGAGTGAACACAACCTTCTCCAACAAGCTTGGCAACTTTTACTTCACTGTACGAGATCAGTGCTACAAAAAGCAGCACCCGATAGTGGACTGTGCTGAGCATACGAACAAGTAAGTAACTGGCCTGCTCGAACGATCAACCTTCACTAACGCCCAACTACTTCCAATTTTCCGGTAGAATTTTTCTTCGCCGTTGCGTACGCTATGTACTGGACACCTCCCGCACTGACATGTGGCAATGGTTCGATCTCCCGTTCTACGATGACAACGTGCTGGATGGATTTTAAACATGAACCGGGCTTAGAGGTAAACGGAAAGCATCTTTATTCGAGTGGTATCATAAGACTTCCGGTTCCGGGCCCGGTATCACATCGTTAAGCACATCGTTCGTTTCTGCGGGACTGGGACGGAAATGCATCCATTCGCTGCGATCTCGTAGTAGTAGTAGTAGTAGTAGCTGCTTCAGCTTTCGCTAGGACAAGGAACTGCAAGGACACGTAAACATTAAAGAATAAAGCAAAAATTCCACCACGAAATCATCACCCTTGACTAGATCGTTTTGCTATGGCCTAGAGTTATTGGGAGGGATTTTTGTTTTTTGTTTTTGGCGGGTTGAGTACATCTTCCCGAACGCGCCTCTATTCGCTCTTGGTCTTCTCCGCTAGGAACATGTTGCGGAAGGTGGCCGTTTTGAAGAGTGGCACCGACAGGACGGCACCAACGCACGAACCAATCCAGTACACGATGATGTGCTCCAGGGCCGAATTACCGGCGCAGCCCCACTTCAGGGCGGTCGCCAGTACGGGGTTGAAGTAGCCGCCCGAGTAGTTGAATGCTGCAAACATAAAAATAGCTGTGCGTTACATTCGTGCCGGTAGCAGGCCGACCGCGCTAGGATTTCCCTTTACCGGCAACCACTAGGCTGGTACCGATGAACGAGTCGATGAACGCGCCAAACCGGGCATCCTTCTCGGAGATCACCTTCGACGCCAGTCGGCAACAGAGCGTGGCGAATCCTTCGATGAACGCGCCGAGATACAGGTTCACCTTGGGAGGGAAATGGAGTTGTGACTAGGGGTGTCAAATTGGAGCTTCCAGCCAGCTCACACGTACCTGCAGATCGGCTTTGCAGTCCTCAAAGGCACGGCCTTCGTGTGTTTCGGCAAACTCGAACCACCAGTACAGCTGGACGTAGCGGAATATGCAGCAACCTCCCATCAGCTGGGCCCATATCTTGAGGGCTGCCTCCTTGAAGCTTACCTCACCTGGTGGTAAAATTGATTGAAAGTTAGTAAATTAAACAGCCAGTCAGTAACATAGATAAGAATAATTGAGCTTTAGACAGTTTTTATCTTGATGCTCTTATTTCGGTTTCAATTTTAGGTCACTTTTATAAAAACTGTTTGAGTAACTAAAATTTTCCCGGTGGCCAAGGCGACAGGGGTGCCAATCTTCACACGACAGGACCGGGGTTCAAATCCCATCCAGAAGACCGCCTCCCCGTACGCAGGACTGACTATTCAGATCCGGGGAAAAATAAGTCCCATAAAGCCAGAAATGGCAATGTCATCTCCCCCCACTTACGGGCACTAACTTTTCGCTACTTGTATAACTAAAATTTAGGTAAAAGTTAGGTTGGAATTTGGAAAATTGTTGTAATAATTAATTAAAATTATAATAAACAATAATAATTATAATTGTTAATAAACAAATAATAATTGTATAAAGGTTTAAAAATTTACCCCTCTGGGTAACTCAGTAACGAAAAGTGAGTGCTCGTGAGTGGGGGGGGGGGGGGGGCTTAAAGATCTTTATTCAGATTTATTTTGGCTTAAATCTTTATTCAGATTTAAGCCAAAATATTTGTAAATGATTAAGAAAACTTGAAGTTTAAAATTTAAAAACTTATAACAAGACGGAAAGTTCAACCTTTCCCTAGGTTAATCATTTTAACATATCTGTATCATTATCAGTAATTTATATTAAATAAAAGAATTTAAAATATAATATTTAATAACATAATTTGAGTTAGATAAGAGATGAAATGAACTCGCTAACATTTGTTGACCTACTTTGAAAGCAATAAGCAACAAATATAATGATTAAGATTAAGGGAAAACTATTTGAAAAGAAGTTAGCCGTTCAACAAATAAACTACTTAAAAAAAATACTCCATTTTTGTTTCTTTTTTGTAGCTGTCTTAAGTATTTATTTTTTCTGCTTTTTTTCTTAATTTGTTTAATTGATTTTCGTTGGATTTTTCTTTATCTTTTATTTGTAACTGTTGTTTTCATTGTTCTTATTTCAATAAATCAAATTTTGACTTTGTTTTTCGTCTTTACTTCTATAGTTTTTTAGAGTTCTTTTGCAGTTCTTTTCCGTTTCTTTTTTCCATATTCTGTTTGCAAACATGTCCTGTTTTTGCGCTATTTTGCACACAGAAAATAGCGTCCATTTCCGCTTGGCAATGCTTTGGCACGGTTTAGCAATACGCTTACTAGCAGCAGCTGATGGTGAAAGCAGTTAAAAATAAATTCATTCCCCAAGAGTATGATTGAGTTTTCTGATTTTTCTTAGAGTAGCACTCTAAGAAACAAAAAAAAACGTTTGAGTAAAATGAATAGAATGGGACATTTTCCCCCACTGCACGGATGATTCTAGAGCACCGTCGCGCCGAGCGTTCATGAGCGTTAAACCGAATCGCATCAAAAGCGAGTGCTGATCGCTTACTTTTTTTTTACCTTATGTAACGGGCCACACTAACCTTCGACTATTTGTTCCATATAGGTGTAGGGACAGGCCGTTGCCGAGCCCCAGTTACGGCCCCACCAGATCGTGAGCGTGAACAGGAAGACGGCATACGTTGCGACGCCAAAGTTGTCCGCCACTGTAAGAGCAGGTACGCACACACACACCAAAAAATTGTGAGCAATTCGGGTTAGGGAAGTGTGATGCACCAAAAATCCACCAATCTGTACCAATTATCAGTTCGAAGCAGCAGCCGCACAGTTCCGCCGCAGCAATCGCCTCAAAGATTAAATCCTTCACCAGCCCATCCTTCGACATACGCTCGTTGAGCCTACGCGCCACGATCGCAAAAATGCAGGTCAACGCAATAAAAAATGCACTATAGCCTAGCTGCTCTATGGTCGCCATCGTTTGATATTTAAAAATGTAGTTTTATTTTTATTTTTTTCACCACACAAAACACACACACACCGAGCGGGGAATAAATAATAATGCGGGTATACGCAATATTGTCACTAGTTTGCACCGCACGTTCGGGGGCAGGCTCGCGATGCTCGAGCGTGATCGCGATCGGTCACCGTGCTAGACTGTCGCGATCGGATGTAAAAATAAACCGCCAGACCAGACAAGATACACGTCGGTAAAGGTCTCTCCCAAAAGCAGTTCTATGCTGCTGTTGCTACTACCGGGAGGATCTCCACCCGCCCGGTACAGCATATGGGCAGCATTGGAAGAGATCGTGAGAGAAACGATCGCAGCAGAGTGTTATGCGACGTGTTTATAATTTGGTTCGATGCTCTAAGCTACGATGGTGCTTCTTTATGTTTGCCAATCATATGTGACCTTCGTTTACTCTCAGCGAGGACGACTGAGCGAAACGTGGCATCGTGTTCAATTTGTTTGAGGGGCGAATAAATTGGCGAGCAAATTAACCCAATCACTGAGCAAGGATGTTATTGTGTTGGTTATTTTCTCCACAAAAAAAAAGTCACTTCGAATAGTAACATGAACAAAAAACAGAGCTAAATATAAAAGCTGGTAGTGCGTGTAGATCATTTATGCGATTTTTGATGTTTTAAAATCGAAATCTAAGTCAACTTGTCTATCATGCATAAAAAAATAATTCTCTAATCTATACTAAAAAAAATTGTCACACTTTTTGTAATAAAAATCCTCTAAAATGTAGAAAAATTCACGCCTCTTCTCGACTCTACCCTAAAATTGCGCCAAAAGTACTGCTAGAACCCTTATTTGCTCCAGTCGAGCAGTTCGCACTGCTCGAATGAGATTGCTGCACCGTGTAAACGCGGCACAAGGAAGGGCGATTTGTTTTTGTACAAAAATAACGACGAATCCGCTTTCTGTCACTTGCCGGGTGTTGTTGTTTTCGAACCAGCCGCAATTGCTCCGTGAAAAAGTTTGAGAAAGTAAAGAAAAATACAAATTTCAGGACATTAAAGTTAAATTATTTGATAAGCAAGAGCTTAAGCGCAAGAGGGAAAGTGTTTTCGTGTGAGTTATCTGTTGCATTACGGAATTTCTAGATAGCATCGTTATGCGCTTTGTAGAGTAAGAGCAGAAAAATATTGTTCTATTTATCTACAGAGAGCTTTTCCTCGTCCTTCTTAATCCCCTTATAGTAAGACTAAATTGAAGCGGATTAGGTGTTAATGAACACACCGCGAAACCCACCGGAACGCAACACCTCGTTGGACCCCACTCGTAGTGTGGATTGTGCAAAACAAGACATCGGCCAACCACTTTATCTCTTATCAGCAGTAAACACCATCGCAAGGCAGGAGGAAAAAAAGGGCCGTAAACGATACACCACACATCGTTAATGCTCAGTGTACGTAGTTCTTGCGCGTACGCAGAAGCATACGCACCGTGCGACCGGACCGGACTCGGAGAACCAGTTTTATTTGTAGCTTCATTTAGTGCCCAAAATTGAATGATACAGCATATTTACATAAACCGGTTTTTGGCACAAGGGACAGCGAACTACAAGAAGAGCGCAGCATGTTTGCCAGACGAATTCTTCTCACAAACAGGTAAGTGGGATTTAAATTGAAAACAAAATACGTAACAAAAATGATAATTTTAAATTACTTTTAGGAGACATCTGTTGCAGTCGTCGTCTTGTAGAGTGATTCCCGTTGTTGTGGACAGCAATGCAACAGGTGACAAGGCGGGAGGATGGATGCAAACAGCGTTGCTACATCAGGGACAGCAGCATCAATCAGGCGGCGGCAGCGGCACCTCGGCCGGTGTGTCATCGTTATCTGCGACAGCCGTCATCTTGGGAGGATCATTACTGACGTATCTGATAACGGAAAAGATAAGTACGTTGTGTACGCTGCCAATCTTTGCCCACACGAACAGGCGTGGGAATGGACAGCTTTCCCTTTCGGTCAATGCTATTAACTTGGAGGCCGGTCGCGTGGCGCACTAAGTAACCCCCTTCTTATTCCGACTTCCAGAGAAAGGCTCACCGCATGTCTTCGCGAAGGAAGCATCGCTAGACGAAATTCGCAAAGCACACGACACCGTGCGGAAGGACCTGCCCGAATACACGATGGACGAGATCGTGCAGCACAACGCACCGGCCGCCGGCATTTGGGTAACGTACGGTGTCGGTGTGTACGACATAACGTCCTTCGTTCCGAAACATCCGGGCAGCGATAAGGTGATGCTGGCGGCCGGTGGCGCAATCGACCCGTTTTGGCACATCTTCCAGCAGCACAACACGCATGAGGTGCTGTCCCTGCTGGAAACGTACCGCATTGGAAATTTGCGGCCAGACGATGTGGTGGGAACGAAAGATTTGCACGACCCATGGTCTGGGGAGCCGAAGCGCCATCCCATACTGAAACCTGCCACACTGAAACCCTTCAATGCGGAACCACCGGCTTCGGTGCTAGTGGATAGCTTCCTGACGCCAAAGTAAGCCATTGCTATACCCCAACAGTGTTTCGTTATGTCTCATTCCTTTTATGATCCACTTTTCAGTGAATTCTTTTACGTACGGAACCATCTGCCCGTGCCGGAAGTGGACATAAAAAGCTACGAGCTCGACATGGAGAACGAGAAGACGGGCCGGAGCAAAACGATCCGCTTTGCCGATCTGCTCAAGTACCCGAAGCACACCGTCACGGCCACAATCATGTGCGGCGGTAATCGGCGCAGCGAAATGATGGAAGTCAAACCGATCAAGGGACTGCCGTGGGGTGCGTCGGCGGTGGGCAATGCCAGGTGGACCGGTGCCCGTCTCTGCGACGTGTTGCGCGACATGGGTGTGCGGCCGGGCGATGAGGAAGGACACGTACAGTTCGAAGGACTCGATACCGATCCGACCAGCACACCGTACGGTGCGTCGATTCCACTCGCCAAAGCAATGGACCCGCGCGGTGATGTCATTCTGGCGTACGAAATGAACGGACAACCGTTGAACCGTGATCACGGGTTTCCTGTGCGCGTAATCGTTCCCGGTGTGGTAGGATCGCGGAACGTGAAATGGTTGGGAAAGATTATCGTATCGCGCAACGAAAGCGCTTCCCACTGGCAGCAGAACGATTACAAATCGTTCAGCCCCAGCACCGATTGGGATACGGTCGACTTTAAGAGTGCGCCGGCCATCCAGAACATGCCCATCACGTCCGCCATCTGTACGCCGGCCAGCGGGGAAACGGTGAAGGCGGAGGATGGGTACGTGACGGTGAAGGGATACGCGTGGTCCGGTGGTGGATCGGAAATCGTTCGTGTCGACCTGAGTGCGGACGGTGGTAAAACGTGGATCGTGGCGAAGCTGGACGAAAGTGAGCGGGGCACCGGACCGGGACGTCACTGGTCGTGGTCGTTGTGGTCGGCTAAGGTACCGGTGAAAGCGGGACAGAAAGGACCGATCGAAATACTGTCGAAAGCGGTCGACAGCAACTACAACACGCAGCCGGAATCGTTCGCCAACATCTGGAATCTGCGCGGTGTGGTTGGCAATGCGTACAGTCGGGTGAAAGTTAACGTTAAGTAACTGGCACTCGCGGGTGATAAGCTCGAGCGACTGATAAGAGACAGGCTAAAGTTAAACCCCGATTGACCTAATTTGATTATGGCAATGAATTCTGAGCAAAAGTCATGTTCACTTACCTAGTGAGTATCGTTTGGGAGGTCGCAGCTAAGCTGTTGGTGCAATTTTCTCTTTCTTTTCGGTTGTAATAGGTGATGGAAAAGGCGAACAAATAAAATAGTGATACAGTTCTCAGAGAAGGATACCAGGGTAAAGTTTCGATAGTATATGTCGATATGATAAAATAATGCTCACCTGTTTCGTTTCTAGTTGACTATGTAATTCTACGACGTTTCTTTAATCGTAATAGCACCAGGGATCGGAACATGGAGGCCGATCGGAACTTCCAAGCCTACTGAAAGAATAAATCACTTCAAGATCCTTTGCCAACCCTCTATTCTACCCACATCATCTTAGGGCTCCAGACAACTTGAACTTCTTCTGCTTCTTTCTTGGCCTGCTCTTATAGAGCACGTATTGAAGACATGGCCTGGTGTCCAATCAGTTTTCAGGAAACTCAGTCCATGGCTGCACTTCTCCAGCTCCGGCTGCATCCGATTTCCCCCAGGTCTGACACCACTTGATCCAGCCAACCAGAGCTCGCTGTGCCCATCTACGCTTCGTACCGAACGGGTCGCTGGCGAGCAACTTCCTGGTAGGGCATGAGCCCGGCATCCTCGTCACGTGCCCTAACCAGTGTATCCTACCGTCAGGATGTCAGAGGACTACCTGCCGTATCAATGTGCGATGCATGGCGCATTTCGTGCGTTGTAGGAGTCTTGTGGATGTCAGGATTCGGTGGAACCCGTAGTAGGCACGATTCCCTCGCACAGTGCGCCTTCGGATTGCTGTTGCGATTCCCCTGAGCAATGTGTTACGATCGTTATAAGGTAGCAAAAAGTCCCTCAAGATAGTCACCGCCAACCAATACTCTGCTTCCGAGTCGTGCTCTATCACGGTCAGAGTCTCCGGCAAGCAGGCACTTTGTCTTCGCCGCTTCGATCCTCAATCCAATCCTATCGGGATGGAGTTATCTCTGGTCATCATGTTGGTTACCGTCCCAAGTCTCCTCCCCGTAGGGGTTGCGAGCTGATTATGACTTTAGTTCATGTTCGTCCGCCTGGTGATGATCTGATCTGTGGAAATAGGAAGTTGGAGAAAAGGTAATACACCTTCTACATACTAAAATACTAATCAATTCCATGAGTCTTACCTTCTCGTTTGATGAAGCAAAGCGACGAACCTACACCCTCGGAGAAACCTCATCTAACAGAGGCTTCATTGCTCGTTGGCAATGGAACTTGTTATCCAAAAAGGCTCCTTGACGATTCCTTGAGACTTGACTCGATTCTTGGGACTCGTTGCGTCCCGTTCGAAAATTTCCCAATAATCATCACGAGATACTCGACAGAACCATAGCTTAAGAATGTTATAATTTTATTTTGCAACTAAGGAGAAGAACCTTTAAAAAAAACAAAAACATTGACTAAAACTCTACTTAGTTCATAATTCCTTACACGCGCCTTCCCCCCATTTAATCGAGAGCTCGAGAGTACACGAAAGCAGAAAATAAAATGGCTCGCGAACGTAATACAATTTCACGCAAAACACATTTCCTGAACTCTTCTGCAACTCTAACGCTAACTGCGAACCTCTATTGCGAATTCCGTGGCGAGAGCGTTACGAACTAATGCCCCAAATCCAACCGTCCAACGTCGAGCACAAAAATATTTTATGCTATTGAGCCCTTGCGCTCCCACCGTAAAATGCGATCTACTCTCATCGCTTTGTGCGGTTCCGCTCCGCCGTTCATTTAATGTTAAGCCAAACCGGGCGATGCATCGAGCAGAAATGAAGGTACGATTACAGACTAATACAGATAACAACTACGCTACAGCAACACACACGATCGCTCGTTGCCGCCTGTCGAAGGATTTCTTTTACAGATTTGTAGTGCGCAGACGGACACACACAATGAACCGGACAGATCAATCAAAACATGATAAGATGCTGCTGGCAGACAGACGGACAGAGTTCACTGGGGTCTTGAGGAAGATCGTAGGGGCAATTCGTTCGTTGGTATGCGGATGGTATAAGTGTACATTTCTCATTTATGCTGTCCAGACTGTTTATTCTGTTCAGGTTTGGTAATCGTAACGAATATAACGGCGGCGGCGACTACTCTACTCCTATATATTATGATGTTTCAGTGTCTGTCTGCTGTGTCGTCTGCGTGTGTCCTTGCTGCTAAATGTTGGTGGCGAATTGAGTCTTTGTTTTGTTACTGCAAATTTGTTTAGTTTTTGTTCTCCTTCTTCTCTGCCTCCTCGGTGCCGGAGCTACTGCTGCCACTACTGCTACTGCTGCTGCCACTGCTGCCCTCGCGCTCGGATGCCATCTTTTATTATTGGCGAAGAATAAAAGAAAAGCGAGATTAGCGTGAGCGATATTATGAATTAAATGTAGAATAAGCGTTATCCTCCTCCTCCTTCTTACCTTCTTGTATGCCATTTCGAACAGCTTCAGAGACGACTGCTGCAGCGCGCTGGTAGTTTTGCGAACTTCCTCCGGATCGGCTTCGTCCTTGTTTGCCAAGATTTCCCGCACCTTTGCAATTTCTTCCCGGAGTTTGTCGCACTGCGAGTGGACAGAAAATAATTTAATTTACTTTGCTATTACTTTAATATTAAAACTAGCATACCTCTTCCTTTGGCAGCTGATCCTTGAACTCCTCCATCTTCGTTTCCGTGTCGTGCACAATACCTTCGGCCTGATTGACCGCCTCGATACGCTCCTTCTTCTGTTTGTCGGCCTGTGCGTACTGTTCCGCGTTCTTGATCATGTTTTCGATTTCGTCCTTGCTCAAACCGCCCGAAGATTGGATAACAACTGCAAACACCAAGCAAAAGAAGCATCGAATTAATTACAGATACTTTATGCTTAATGTCTTGTTGCAACTACTCACTCTGCTGTTCCTTGCCCGTTCCCTTGTCGCGCGCGGAAACGTGCACAATGCCGTTCGCATCGATATCGAACACGACCTCAATCTGTGGCACACCACGCGGTGCCGGCGGAATGCCCACGAGCGTAAACGAACCGAGCATCTTGTTGTCGGTAGCCATCTCACGCTCACCCTGGTGCACCTTGATTTCCACCTGCGTCTGTCCGTCGGCGGCGGTGGAGAACACCTGCGATTTCTTCGTCGGAATGGTTGTGTTGCGGTTGATGAGGCGCGTAAACACACCGCCAAGCGTTTCGATACCGAGCGACAGCGGTGTAACGTCGAGCAGCAGCACATCTGTCACGTCACCGGCCAACACACCGCCCTGAACGGCCGCACCGACGGCAACGGCTTCGTCCGGATTTACGGCACGCGACGGCTGACGTCCGAACACTTCCTGCACCAGCGTTTGCACCTTCGGCATACGGGTCATGCCACCGACCAGCAGCACCTCACCGATGTCCGACTTGTTCACTTCCGCATCCGACATCGCCTTCTGGCAGGGCGCAATCGTGCGCTTGATCAGATCACCAACCAACGTTTCCAGCTTGGCGCGCGTTAGCTTCAGATTCAAATGTTTCGGTCCCGAGGCATCCATCGTGAGGTACGGCAGATTGATATCCGTCTGCACCGACGACGACAGCTCGCACTTGGCCTTTTCGGCCGCCTCCTTCAGTCGCTGCATAGCCATTGCGTCCTTCTTGATGTCGATGCCCTGATCCTTCTTGAACTCTTGCGCCAGATAGTTCAGGATGTGATTATCGAAATCCTCACCACCGAGCAGCGTGTCACCGTTGGTCGACTTGACCTCGAACACACCCTTCTGGATCTCGAGGATGGAAATATCGAACGTACCACCGCCAAGATCGTACACGGCAATGATCTTATCCTCGCTCTTGTCCATACCGTACGCCAGTGCCGCGGCCGTCGGTTCGTTGATCACACGCAACACATTCAAACCGGCAATCTGACCCGCATCCTTCGTCGCCTGTCGCTGAGAATCGTTAAAGTATGCCGGCACGGTAATGACGGCATTCTTGACCGGTGTGTTCAGGTACGCTTCGGCCGTTTCACGCATCTTCATCAGCACGAACGCACCGATCTGGCTGGGGGAGTACACCTTGCCGTCGCTTCCCTGCACCCAAGCATCACCGTTCGAGGCCTTGATCACCTTGTACGACAGGTTAGCCAGATCCTTCTTGATTTCCGCATCGTCAAACCGACGACCGATCAGTCGCTTCGTGGCGTAGAATGTGTTGGCCGAGTTGGTCACCGCCTGACGCTTGGCCGGCATACCGACCAACCGTTCTCCATCCTTTGTGAATGCAACATGTGACGGTGTGGTACGGGCACCTTCCGCATTCTCGATGACCTTGGCATTTTTGCCCTCCATCACCGCGACGCAGGAGTTTGTGGTGCCCAAATCGATACCGATGACGGCACCCTTAACCTGGTCCGATCTGCAAACATACCGCGAGAGTGAGAAAAATATTTCAGAAAAAAACCCATTAAGCAAAGAATATGGGCACAAATAGTAACAATTCATCCTAGTAATCCAGGACGACCCCACACTATATCTCGAACATTCTACGCAGCAGCACCAGTCCTAACAACCGAACAGCATGGTCCGGGACTACTATGTTAAGCCCACAGCAGTAGTTATGACGCACTTGACAATTGAACCGCTTGCGGCTCATTAAGGGTCACATGTAATTCACGTTTTGTACTTTCGTTTTCACTTCTAGCTCAAACTGTACTGGTCACACTACTATTAACATTGTAATATTATTTAATTCTTCACGTTATTTCACAACCCGTTGTCATGTGCACCACCTCACATTTCAGTGCCATCTTCCGGCACATATTTCATCATACTTACTTGAAACGGGCCAGCACATTATTGGGTCCAGCTCCTCCCTGTAATGAGTGGAAAGCAGAGGTAAAGATTCCGTTAATTACATAAAGTGAAGCAATGGAAATTTCCTTCCTATCACGCAAATGTATTAACAAAGAATATTCTAATTTTCATCTTCTTCTGTCTCGTTACATTCTCAAGTTCAGCTGTTACACAAGCCCACAATGTTTCTAACCTCACAATTCGATATCAGCAAGGAAGATTGTTCCGGATCGTGAATGTGGGGGGGATACAGCAGTACAGTACCCCGGCACAGTACAAGGTGTCGACCGGCTCTTTGGCAGGTTCTTTGCTGTTAATCTAAAACATTCCCATCCCATTACTTACATTGTGTAACAATCCGCGGTTTTCCACCAGCGTGCGGGAGATGTATCGGGCTGCCTTCAACATTTTTCACTGCGAGTTTTACTACACACGGACACAATGGACCACGCACCGTTCGACTGGAAAAAAGTTATGATGCAATTGTTTGGAAAATTTTTCTTCGAACCTCTCTCCGCGTGCACTTGACAGCTCGGACTGCTGGCTGTCAGTCGGTGCCGAAATGTTTTCTAGAATTTACCTTGTACGCTACTGTCACCAGGTGGCATTTTGCATAAGTATTGAAAGCGAATGATCAAGAATGATCAAAAAGAATGTAGAAGCGTGTTTTTTTGAAATAAACAACATTGTTTTTGCTTTACTTACCGGCAACCAATTTTAAGATGATTGTGCCCAAATTTAAGGTTTATTGCTCTTCTAAACACATTCCACTTCACACCAACGAACAAAAATGTTCGTCAACTAAACAAATAGCTTGCCAAGATAGGTTTTCTTTCGTCCCTTTTCCAAGTGATTCGTCCTAAATAAATTAGATTTTTCTTTTATTTTGCTTCTCACGAACAGGGTTACAAATATCCTTTTCTACACTGTAAAGTAATTCCCCCCATTCCAGGTGCCGTCGACGTGCTCCGAAATGACAGCATTCGGAGCAGCTGTGTTTGTGTATGTGTGTGTGTGTGGAAATGCTGTCAAAAACATCCGTGATTCATTTGTTATTTTTGCGTGTGTCAGATTCGTTCTCAACACACGAAAAACACGGAACTAATAAGCTCGTCAATCGTTTTACTTTATTGTTTTTGTAAAGCATTAATTTCTACCACCATTCACACAAAAGAGCGTTTAAAGGTGTAAAGCAGCAGCAGCGCGAGCCTTCCCTCGGCCAATTCCCCGGTAGCGAAACAAAGACACGCACACACACCCCGTTAAAACATCAACAATGGATCAGGATCGCATTCTAGCCACATTCAAGATATTAATAATAGGCGAAAGTGGGGTAGGAAAATCTAGGTACGGAAATAATCACACCCTTCCGAAGCTTGCACGGGGAGGTTTTCTTCGGCTGATTCCTGAAAGGTGGAGCATTCAAACGTGACGTCACGTTCCGAAATGGACCCGAGAGTGCAGAAAACATCCACCCCACGACGAATGGCGCATTAGCATGTGTGGAGAACGGTAATGTTTTGTTTACCCTTGATCTTTTCCAGCCTGATGCTTCGATTCACAGAGAATGACTTCGATAGTGATCAAGCGCTTACGATCGGTGTGGACTTTAAGACGAAAATGCTCGATCTCGATGGGGTGAAGGTGAAGCTCGCCATCTGGGACACGGCCGGCCAGGAACGGTTTCGTACGCTAACGCCAAGCTACTATCGGGACGCGCAGGGCGCAATCCTGGTGTACGACGTCACCAAGAAAGACACATTCCAGAAGCTAGAGTCGTGGTTGAACGAGCTGGAAATTTACGGCACGCGCAACAACATGGCCAAAATGATTGTGGGCAACAAGATCGATCAGCCGAACCGGGCGATCAGCCGGGATGAAGGGTTCCGGTTTGCGAAAAAGCACCGAATGATGTTCATCGAAACGTCGGCCAAAACGAGCGAAGGTGTAAAGGACGCATTTGAGGAGGTAGTTCGTAAGGTAGGGGGATTTGTTGCGCTAGTTTTGATTATTATGCTCACAAATTATGTCGCTAATGTAACGTGTTACTCTCGCCAATAGATTATGGAAACGGACGGCTTATGGGAACGGAACGATTACGGAGATGGAGTTGATCTGCATGGCAATCGTACACCTGCATCGGGGTCGTGCTCCTGTTAGCTTCCAACTTGCAACCGTATGCACCCGCAGGCACAAGGCTAAGGAACGCGGGCAGATCGAGAACCGGGCAGTCTGTCACATGCTTCGCAGTTCATTATCATGCTCACCGCCGCGCCTCTCTGTACTATTTCATCCTGATATTTAAACAAACAACCTCGATGGTGTACCCGTAAATAAGGTGTTTTAATTTGTTTTTAATTTTTGTTTCGTGTTTTAGATAAAATATTTTTAGCGCATTGTATTGCACCCGTGTATGGTTAATCACTAAGGCGAAAATAAACGATTAGGAGAGCAAAAAAAGGGAAATCTGCTAGCGTTTCGTCTAATAAGAGAACAAACTGCATAGTTTAGCACACAATTTATTGTGAATTAATGCTTTAAGCTACTCTCGCCCTTTAAGCTGCACATCATTAAACACCGACCACGTACGACCCGTGGAAATCCATCCATCCAATATCACTCCGTCGGGAACGATTTTGCTTGTGTGCCGAGCAAAAGCCGAACGCAAACCCGACGGCTAGCCCTGCCAGCCGAAGCTTGCCGAGACGTGAAGGTTTCACTGACTGCGTAACACCGTCAGGACCGTGCCTGCAGCGTGAACCTAGTAGACCGTCATCATAACGCCGGGTCGGAAAAATTCCATCAGTCTCAGTGTGCGGTCGTGCACGGTAAAAGGACGTCCAGTCGATCCAGTGCTCAGTGCCTGTCGCAAATGTCGCATTGATGAAAAGCAGGGAAAATGTAACTGCGCACGTGTGTCGGTGTGTGTATTTGCAAGTCGCAAATCAAATGTTGCCAAATGTCGGTAACTGCGGTAGGTGAAAGTATAGGAAGTTCAACGCTTTAAGGGGATAAACATACAAGCAAAAGGCGTGTGCGTGTGTGTGCGATTACCGGACGCCAGGAAAAGTGCACCCCTTCGCAAGGGCGTCAACGTGGGACGCCTTAGATCAAAGGCACGCTACGCTGCTGGCATGTAGGTCGCTGTGTGCTGGGTGCGTGAACTTTTCACATCCCAATGGATAATCTGTGATACCACGAATTGTGCGTGAGTGTGTGTGTGTGTTTTGCTGCTAGGGTGTACTACGACATCTGATGCCGTTGATGTTTGGCTACATTCCGTGAAAAGTTCAGTGAAGGTGAAAAATTCGGAAGAAAAAATTCACACGGCCTGGAGATAAGCCCTTTCAGTCGTGAAAATAATGTGTGCAGCCCAGAGCCGTCTGGCGGTTCTTCCTTGTTGGTAAATTTTCGCTTTTGGCACCGTGCCATATGACCAGAATGCTTGGCGGTGGTGTGTGAGTGCTCTCGGTACCTTCTAGCCCGTGTGCCCGTGGCAGAGAGCTGCTAATCGATATTCAACCGAGTTCCGGTGGCGGCGAGAGCAAGACAGAGGACGCACGTTGTCCCCAGCCAGTGCCGAGCGCCGAGCCTGTGGAGCTTCTTGTGCTCTGACCAAATTTTGAGCAGGATATCTGGCAGGAGGAGACGCAGCTTAGTGCACAGTGGATGTGCTTCCGCTATTTGCTGTACGCGTGAGCTGGCAGACACTTTACGCTTCTCGATTATCATAACTTTCAAATGCCGCAACCTAGAGCTCTATACTGATGCATCGTTAGGTCTGGAGAATAAAAAAAGAGACCACACACGGAAGCAACAACATCATTATTTATAACTGCCACAACAAAAGACATTGTATTGATTCAACAGGATACGCAGGAGATCCTTCCGTTCGATAGGACCTGAGCGCGGATAATCAAGGATACCGTAAGTTGACCGATAACAAATCGTGAAGGTAAATATAGTACACCGAATCAGTTTGAATGGTATGGTTTTGCCTGTGCGCGGGTTAGTTAGGGAAGTTAATTTTCTTCTCTAATCCCATTGATTACTTCCTCAATAGTCCAAATGCATTAGAACGCGTGTACTCGAATCGATCGAGTGAAGCGCTTCCGGCACGTAGCAGAATGTCATATACACCTACGCGACCGGACCGGAACGATTCCGGGAATGCTTCAACCTGACTGGAATTAATGGCGACAAACGTGTCCTGGCAACGGCTGGTTGGATTATAGACATGATTCCAGATGCTTCCGAGCCATTCGGTTTTTTTCCACAATATCACCGATTCGCTGCTATTAGATTTTCCTAGCCACCTTTTACTAAGTGGTTGCTCAAAGCGCATAATTGGTAGAGATACACGGCTCTATAACATTGCACTCGGTAAAGAATCAAGACGCGATTTACCCATCTCTGAGGGAATTCTAACTCAGATGGATTAGATGTTGGCATGTTTTTCTTGACGATCAGCTGCTTTCCCGTTTTCCAGGACACACTCATTACATGTCCCCGTGCAATTAAAAAATACGAAGAAGAAGAAGAAGTCGTCCCCTGCTAGTCACTATACTTCAACGTCTAGTAGGTCCCCAAGCCCCGGTATGTCATAAAGATGCCTTTCGCTTGTACCTCATGCCACTTCTTCGGAGGTATTATCTACTGGGTAAACACGAACGGTCTCGACTGGACCTGCCGCATAACAATGTTTAACTTGTCCTTCTTTAGCACATCGGTAGTTATCCTGACCTTTGCGGAGAAGTATAAAAAGACGAGCTTCACTCAAACTCAAGTGTAGCTTCAGTTGCACTTTAAGTTGGGACTTGAGGGCAGTACAGTTTTAACCTGAAGGTCTCAAAGGTCTCAAATAAAGCCTTCTCAGTTCCCATTTTATACCTTCATTACGTTTGCACTACATTTCATGCGGCGATGGGTGACATACGGCTATTATTAATACCGGAATAAAATAGTTTCAATATATCTACCAGAATATCCCATTAGGCACGAACTCGGACCCACCCCGTTATCTCGACATCATACGCTCATTTCAATCAGGAAACTTCCATGGTACAGTTCCCTCCTCCGTCACACTATAATTGGCCAAACACACCAGTGCCAGTACAATCGAGAACTGGCACGTGCCTTAATTAGATAATCCATGTATTAGAACTATTCATGGATTATGCTGTAAATAGCAATTTATAATAGGATAACACGAGAGCGTGAATTAAATATTGCTTTTAAATTTAAGCTCCAAAATCCAACGTTCAACATTACCGTCGAACGGCAGCAGTGGACAGGATTACACGTCTTGCTGTAATGATGATGATGATGATGGCTGATGTTTGTCCTTGCTTTACCACTAACTTGTGAAACTTCCAGACGACGGCTGGGCCTGATGGCGTCACAGAAAAGCTCCACCACACCGGCACTGGCGGTAACGAACCGTATCCTGCGCTCACCGTCACACGAAAGTTTCTCCACAGATCTGTCGCTAATATCGATTTCCGTGTCGTCAATGAATTCGGAAGCGACCAGCGTACTGAACCGGTCCAGCTGCAGCCTGCTGAATCGGACGATGGAGGAGAAACTGGGCAGTCTGTTGAATCCGAAGGATAGCAAAAGAAACCGGTACGGGTACAGTTTATCTTTAATTGCGTAACGCACACACACACCTGATGCCATCGAAATAACTAACCTTGGTGTTTGTCGTATCGAATTTAACCTCACCATCCAGCTCATCGACGCTGACCGAACGTTGGAACGAGAGTAACGATCTGATACGGAACTGTGCCACACTGTCGGCGGCGCTGGGCATACACAAAAGCTTCAGCACTACCGACATCTATCAGCTGCCCTCCGACCAGCACAATCTGGGCCGGCTTTCGACGTCCGAGCTGGCGCTTACCCCGTTCCAGAAGGTGGGCTATCTGTTTGACCATTCCCGGCTGGAGCATGCGTCCCGCTCCTACTCGACCTGGGTGGCGGTGGGTGAGCTGGCATCCACCTCTCAGCTACCGTCACCGCACGGCGGTCAATCGGCACAGGTTCCGACGCTGACCAGCACCAACCCCACGCCGAGCTTCACCGTGACCGATCTGATCAGCTCGGTGAACAAGAAAATACGGCAGAACTACATCCGACGGCGACTGTTCACCACGTACCGTGCGCTGGAACGGCTATCGCAGAGCGAGTTCAATCTGGACCGGCTGGAAGCGGCCGCCTTTGCCGCCACCAATCCAGGGCCGACCGAGCTGATCGTACCGTCCACGAGCATGTCGAACGCATCGGCTTCACCGGTCGGTGGGAAGTCTACGAGCTCGCCGGCACCGCCGGCCGGTGAGGTGGGTGGTACCATGGTGCCGGACCATGGTTCTGGAGCGTTGGCGTTGAAAAAGTCTAGCAGCACCAGTGCTGGCAGCAGCACTTCCCGTACCCATCACGGGCCGAAGAAACATCTCACCTTTCACGACATTGAGAACGAGCGTGGCAAACCGTTGTCCAAGTACGAGCGGCACATGCTCATCTTTAACTGGCTGCACACGATCGACGATACGGCGCTGGAGATCGAAAACTGATCTCCGCAGGACGATCCGCGCTCCGACATAGGGGCTATCCCGCCAGCCACCAATGAACTGAAAGCGTTGAGCCCACACACAAACCGGAAGTGAGATGGTGCACAAAGAAACTTTATTTACAAAACGTACATTCGCACTCAAACGCAAGCCAGGGCCCGATTGTGTCGTCCTGCTATTATGGTCCTACCCCTTCCCCCCAAAGTCACAAAGTGCATTTGTTCGAGTAGGTGTTACTAAATGCTGCTGCGTGGTAAGCTATATAAGTTCTAGTTAGTCGCACTTCTGTCGCGTTGCACCCCCAAAGAAGCCACCATCGTGCAATCAATGGAATACCTCCGGTATAGATATAGTCAAACTATTTTCGATTATATGTGATGTCTGCTATCGCGCACACAACTTCATTATTTCGATGCAATTTCTTTACCGTGCCGATTGTCTGCGATCGGTTCCAACACAGCCATGTCAGTTAAGTGTATAAAACCGTCAACCGTCATTTAGAATTCAAAATACCAGAATAGAGGAAATGTATAGACTGCTTCACCTATTAGCGCGAAATAGTGCTAATTGCTGTATGGCCATGGCATAGGACTGATTATCCGGGTCCGACTAACACGCGATGCAAGAGAGATGATGTCAAGAGATTGATCAAACGGTTGTAAAAAGCCAAATCAGCGTGAACGAGGAGCAGTGCATACTAGGATAGCAAACTTGCCAATTAACTAATCTTACAGCGTTCAAACCCTCGATATTCCCGCCACGAGTGTGACCACTGCAACAATCCGTCTGTGAAGATCAGATGGATCCGAAAGTCTTCATGCGTAGAGGGGGGGTGTAAGGCTTTGTACAGACGATAGGCTACCGTTTCCGGTTTGAGTTAGTATTGTTAGGTGTTTCTCAAAAAGGCCCCGATTTTTCAATTAGAAAACTAGTTGTGGCGATTTAATTTGTACGACTACAATTCTTTGGGTTGTACTGCGAATAATCTTCGGTGAACTTCAGGAAGGCAGCATCGTTCTGGAGCCGCGGCCCCAGTCTTCACACGGCAGGACCGGAGTTCAAATCCCATACAGATCGCTTCCCCGTACACAGAACTGACTGAGAGTAAAATTAAATCACAGAAAGCCAGAAATGGCTGACCGAGAACTCTCGAGGTCGTAGTGAATCACATATACGATGTCGGATTAGCGTTTTACGCTGTCCACGTGTAGTGTTACAATGCTGAATGCTGGTCTGAGAAACTCTGTAAGTCTACCAATCCAACGGTTAACATTCATAGTCCTTTTAAGTACTACCCATCGGAGGTGCTTGTCGTCTGTACAATGCGCTCACCCTTTAAATCTCTAACCATTACTCCAAAAAAAAAAAGAAGATTACAATTATAGTTACAGTAACAGTTAAGACTAAGCTAGAATCGAGAAAACCCAGCCAAAAAAGCCCAAACCGGTACAAGCGCAGGCGATGAACCAAGTAGTGGCTTCTTGCTGGCAAAATGAACCCGGTACATATATACCCGCTAGCCACATGCAACAAAAGCCACACTTTTTTAATCTTCCCTCATACGTACATTGAATATAAACTGCATATTGCGCCTGGCTAGCCGTACCGTACCCACTGTTGAAAGGTTTATTACGAGGCCGGCCGGAAGAAGAAGTGCCCGATCGAGATTATATTTTCCGCTCGTTGTTGTTATGTGAATGTTTCTACTACTTGTTGTAAAAGTGGCGAGAAGAATCGGGCCAAACCGTGTGTAACTGGCTTTGCGAAGCCACTACCGAGCCCCAAACAGCAGCAGCAGCAGCAGCAGCAGGTGTAAAATGGTTTTGCGACCGTTGTTTTCTTGCCTATCGTTTTCAATTCGAGACAATTTTTGATACTTCTTTATAGAGATGAAATCGTTTAGATAGTGCAGATTTTTCACATTGATAGATAACCGGATACACGCTACGGTGGCTTGTTGCGGGAGCGTTTCTTTTCTGTGGGATGTACTGCCTGCGTGCGATATGATGTTATTAAGTGCTTTTTGCTTCATGCATGGCATATTTTAATGTAAACCGAACCGAATAAAACAAACTGAATATTAAGAACCGGGCCAGCTATATGGTACGCTCGATTAGAAGAATTTACAGAGCGAGAGAGAGAGAGAGAGGCTAGCAAAACGGGGATTACAGAGGATACAGAAGGGTGTTTGAGAGTTCGGTTTTGGCTCGGTATGTGTGGTGTTGTTTCCCCGAAGAGAGATCTAATCTAAATGTCGTATTACGCTGGAAACCATTTTGACCATGGCTACTCCATATAACAATATTCTTATACCAACTACCAAATCGTACTTGTACATAGAATATACTTAAAAAATAGTGGGATAAACACAAACCAAAAACAAAATCTAACAATAAATTCTTACAACAGTACTCGCGTACGTCTCCGAGACATGGACTCTGTCCAAAACTGACGAAACCCTCTTAGCAGCGTTCGAGAGGCAAATGCTCAGAAGGGTTTAGAGGAGCCGCTACAGCGACGAGCACGAGCTCGAGCAGCGAATTAGACTCGTCAGTCTCCGGTGGGCTGGTCACGTCATGGGAATGACACCGGACGACCCACACGGACCGAGGAGGCATGGTAGGCCCAAACTGAGATGGAGTGATGGCGTTAATGGGTCCACCAGAACGGCCGGGATAATCTATTGGCGACAGACGAAGGCACTGGACCTTAAGCGGCATTGAGGATTGTTGCAGTAAGTAAGCAAGTAAGTAAGTAAGTTCTCATATTTTAACCCGCACCCATTCAGCGTGTCTGTGTGCGCGCAGTGATTCAAGATTTTCAATCAATTTATTTCCAAAATCGTACGTTGTATAAAATAACGCCACTGATCTGATGCGTCACTCTTGCCTTGCCTGTAAGTTCTGATTGCATGCTAAACATACTTCCTCCTACATCCGTCGTCCCATGCTCAACCGCTAATACTTTGTATTTTGTATGCAACACTGTTTCGATCGCATTAAACAACGATCCTGTCCGGGGCACATGCGTGTGTGTGTGTGTGTAAGTATGTGGACGGAACTACGTTCCCGTATCGGTGCTGTGTGTGTGTGTGTACAAGGAATGTGTTACCATTAGTGGAGATTCTAACGGGCTAGGTCGGTGGTCGGCACCCAGCAGCTCACATTCGGAGCAGACGAGTATAATTCAAAAAATCTCTAGATAACCTTTCTCTGGCATTCTCATAGCTAATTAGTATCTTTCGCATTAGTTCGCAAATGCGCAACTGTTTCATATTAAGACACATAATTTGCCGACCACCTGGGACCACCATCGGGCCATCATCCTACCAGTCTCATGCGTTAGTAAGCAGTACTGAATTGTTCCGAGGGTATATCATTTAGCATCCTTGCTTCCTATCTTCGAAGTACATATAAATGCTACTAAACGGTGTATACTGTAGATTACCTCTCTCTCTCTCTCATCTACATGCCTTAAGCGAGATTCAACTGTACTCTCTTTGCCCTGATACTTAATTGACGCCTGTGTGAGTAGTGAGGTGAAAAAATAGCATTTTCAAACACATTGAACAAGTAGTTTAACTTTACACACATTCACTGTTAACATTATCCCGTTTTAAAATACGCGTATGCTTTCGCGTGATTAATAACAAATACTTGATCATTACTTTAAACATAACTGTTGTTCAGAGCTTAGTTTTTATCGCTTGTAATAATAAAACACTTCACAACCACTTGCAAGTGGGAAAATGGTTATAAAATTTAAAAAAAAACCCACATTTACACAGAATCTTAACAATGGCCTGTTTTTTTTAGCTTTTTAGAAGTTTGATTACATTTTTGCTTGACGAAAAGCAAAACATGGAGGCTAAAAAGCTACATCCTTAATAAGTATTTTATCGTTCGTCTAAATACTGGAATGTATAAGAAGCCTACTGTACTGTGTACGTGTGTGTGTGTGTACACACACGATCTCGTTGTAGAAGATTCCAAATAATCGTTTCGCGGTCAAATATTTACAGCTCTCCCGTTCGTTAATAATGGGGCGCTTTACGAGACAGTGTCCTGAACGCTCGAGTCCTGAACAGGTTAGCTGCTGCATTTAATAACGAGATTCCCTCATACTTACAAACGGATTCCAAATTAATTACTACGCTATGCTTGAGTGTACAAATAGCAACAGATATGACTGCAAACATTTGTATCTTGTTCACTTTCTATAAATGCAACAAAAAAGAAGATTACTCACGATTGTTGGGAAAGCATGCTTGTTCTCATGCCTTCCTCCTTGCTGACAGAGACTGTAGATTCCTTTTGGTTGTGAATGGCTGAATCTGGTTTTGCGTTCGTTCACCGTAAGCCGCCACTCGTCGTTAAGCCCCACCAATTAGCAGTTACTGTGGCGTGCTCCACGCATTAACGGTACCAGTAACGATGGTGGACCGGCTTGCCGCAAGAAAGGATGGGCCAGCAGTTCGGATGCTGTGGCCCGTTGCACCGGATCGCGCACCAGCATACGGTCGAGGAAGTTCTGCAGCCGGCTGGACACTTTGTGTGAGTTTTTCAACTTTGGCGGTGGCATATCGCGTATGCGTCGCATCGCTTGCAGTGGCGGTTCGTTGAAGAACGGTGGTTCACCGTCGATCATCTCGATCACCATGATACCGAGCGACCAAATGTCTACCTCCGGACCGTACGGCAATCGGGAGATTACTTCCGGCGACATCCAGTACGGTGTGCCGACGAGCGATTTGCGTTTGGGCAGCTCTTGCGACACTTGGGCACAGAAACCGAAATCGGACAGCTTCACCCGTCCGTCGGAGGCTAGCAAGATCGAGTCGGACTTAATATCCCGATGGATGACACCCTGTTTCGATGGAGAGAGAGAGAGAGAGAGAAAGAGAGAGAACTTTATTAGTATATGATAGTTACAATTCAGCGCAAAACCAGTTCTAACCTGTGAATGGAGATAGGACAAAGCCTTCAGGCACTGTTTGCACACGGTTGCGATTTGCTCCTCGTCCATGCGGGAATGTGTGACGATGTCCGTCAGTGCGCCACCCTCTAAAAATTCCATCACCACCCACAGCTCGTCGTTCACCAGGAAGCTGCTGTACGTTTCCACAATGTTCGGATGGTGATAGTCACGCATAATCACGACCTCGTTGAACAGCAGTTCACGCCGCTGCTGTTTCCGCAGATCCATCTGCTTGACCGCCACTTGACGACCTGCGCAGAGGGCGAAGCGTTTAATGAAGGAAAATTTTAATTGAATGTCGCTTAGCATTCCGCATCGCTGCCATACCAGTTGATTTGTCCGTCGCAATACACACGGTACCGGTGGAACCTTCACCGATTTTCGTGTAGTTTTCCAGGTTTTCGCGCGGATCACCGGCCGACACTACCATCTGCAGGGCGGCACGGAACTGCAACACAAGCGGGAATGAGAAACAAATCGATATTCAATTAGCACGTTCATTGTAAAGAAAAAATAAAACGGGTCAACCATTGTGCCCCGTACCTGTTCGTGGGTGAGCCTTTGTTCCGTTTTCACCGGCGGCTGTTGCTGACTCTGACCGCTCTGGGTGGTGGACGCGGTACTTTGCGCCACGGACACGTTTCCACCGCTCGAGCTGGATGCGCGCGAGTTGCTCTTGGCGTTGTTGATGGAGTTGCTGGTAAAGATGTGGTTCGGATCCGTTGCGGGACCACCGGCACCGGCAGCTCCCGCGTTCGATACCGAGGACGGCGATGGCATTTTCTGGTGGTGTACATTCGCACCGTGATTATGGTGATGATGGTGATTTGGCATCTGATTATTGCCCATCTGCAATGGCGCCTGCATTTGCTGTTGCTGCTGCTGCTGCTGCTGCTGCTGTGTCGGATGGTGATGGGCATGATGATGGTGATGAACGGTCGTTGGGGATAGCTGTGAGCCGGACGGCTGTGGAGTGCCAGCCGAACCACCGGCTGGACCCATCATACCGTGCGGGTGATGATGGTGATGGTGATGCGGTGGGCCCGGTGGAAGATGGTTGCCATTGTTTGCATCGCCCAAGTGACCGTGGTGTTGGTTGAGAGTGCCCTGATTGTTTGCCATAGGACCGTCCTGTCCGGGATGGTTCGGTCCCTGTGGTTTACTGTGTAGTGGTGGAGGTGGACCACCAGCACCTCCCAGCATACCCGGACCATGGAAATTGCTGTTGCCCTGCATCTGGCCAGTGTATCCTGCATTCGGATACTGGCGCTGCATTCCATCCGATCCAGTTGGGGAGGATTTTTGTGATCTAAAATTAAAAAAAGGAGATTAGGGAGGGAGAACTCAAATCTTGCTCCAATCAAATGGTTTCCAGATGGAGAGAGTAGGACAGGTTCGCTTCGCTTCATTCGAAATCAGTTGACCAAAATAATCAAACCAAGCTTCAGACGTATGGGATGCCTCAGCATGGAGGAGAACACTTCGAGGACGTCAATCCAGGTCCTGGTGTACGCTGACTACATTGGACATCATTGGTATGAGACTTCCCCCAAAGTAACAGAAGCTTATGAATGGATCGAGCAAGACGCGGCATAAAACGCCCAGGGTGTAGATTTTTCACATAAGCTTCTAAAACATGAAATTAATGAAAAACCTCTTAAGCGTGCCCGAGAAGCAGTTACTTAGTGAGGGCTTAATTCTCTTCTATGCAAGACTCCTCAGGCTTCAATGGACTGGCCATGTAATCAGAATGTCACGACAGTCCTCGATCTAGAGAGGCCTAAAGATCTTATAAGTAAGTAAGTAGGCTTTTAGTTTCTTCCTCCGAGACGTTACAAACTTGAAAGGTCTCGGCCCGCCATTTTTCGCTTTCTGTGACTTGATTTTACCCGACCAGCTATAAGTTTGGGTTTGAAATAAATATTATGAATTATTATTTTGTTCCTGTCCACCCAAACACCACCTGTCCATCTAAAGCTGACCAACCAAAACAGTGTAGTGAATACCTCAAAACCCAACAAAGGGGTGGTGGTTTCGGTTCCAAACCTCCCCCTCCCCAAACGCAACGAACAACATCCTATACAGTGCTTTCTTTTATGTGGGAACGTGCACAATTAAGCCCTTCGTATTATGGCCATTCGAGTGGGATGGTTGCGGGCAAAAACACACACAAACACGCACCTTTTAAAACAAACCAACCGCCACCAAACTGAGGAACGGCAGGGGAACAGCGAATCCATTAAAACTATTGTCCATCGGAAGATGGTTTGTTTGGGTTTGGAGTTGGGTGGAAAATTGAAATCGAACACCCGGTGGCCGCAGTCCGGTTCCGGTTCATTGCTGTTTGCCAATGCAACGTTGTTATCCATCGACGCTCAATTGCAGCTGCAGTGTCATGGATGGATGCACTCTCTCAGGCAAAGTTTTAACTTGAAGATGAATTTGGTGCGTTGATTTAAATTTTCACAAACTATTCAAAAGCTTAGGATGTTTTCTCCCGTAAAGTAAAATTTGTTAGACCATTTTTAATATTACACAGGCAACAATTATGCATCTGTTTTTGCCGCTAACCGGCTTCTTCATTTGGTCGCGCGATAAGCACGTACACCTCCCCTCTTCTACTTCTACTTCTCGGATCAATAAAAATTCATATTCACACATTTGTCCTCTCTGTCCAGCAGCTTCATACCAACCGAGTGTAAGGAGTGCCCCACCGTTTGAGGATTTTGAATTCCAAATCATC
The DNA here is from genome assembly GCF_013141755.1 of Anopheles stephensi. NCBI lineage: Eukaryota > Metazoa > Arthropoda > Insecta > Diptera > Culicidae > Anopheles > Anopheles stephensi. The sequence continues at coordinate 16,818,170 of NC_050202.1, read as the reverse complement.
ACGGTCAGTAGGAGCGTATAAACGGGCGGCTAACGGCGTTGTGCTATTTTGAGTCCGAAAACGTGCCTGGTAATCGAAAACACATCACCTCAACATCAACAAGACGGCTTGAAATGACCAAATCCTTCACCGACCTGTACCGCGTGGTCTCCCGCCGAGCGTCCCTTCAACACGTGACTGGAAAACATTAATTACACATTCGCTTACATGTGTTGTAAAGTTCTATTTTCTTTGCATTTATTTTGAAATTCACCAGAGGGAGAAATTCGGTATCAGTTTATTTTTTTAAAGCAATGTCTCCAAATCTTTGCCCTCATCCGAAAGGCAAATGTCAAATCGACAAAGGCACCATCTTAACTTCTTCGTAGTGTAACTAATTAGATTACACAACACAGGTCGAGGATGGAACCGGTTCATGGTGGTCATGAAATAGAGGGAGAGAGAGAGGGGGAGGAAGCTAGAGTGGGAAATCCTAACATTAGCTTTCCTTCTTGATTGACAGGGGCGTTGGTTCGATTGCTCAATTACGTATCAATTACTTGGTTCAACTTCTATCGAAACCGTTTGTCAAGTGCTTCCGGTGTTTTGGTTCGGGTTCATTGAATTCGAAGCTCCGTTGATGTGTGTGTGTGTACGTACAAGAAACCTTAAGCATCTTAAAGAAGACGTTAACCTCCTTTGGATAAATGCGCAAAATGATGACGTTCCGGAGGAGATCATCTCCGTTTTGGAAATGGTTAAATCCTTAAAAGAAAATGGAATATGTTTAAACGACTGTCCTAAAAAATTTCAAAAATGTCCAATATTGTTATAATTTTTTACTATTCCACTTCTTAAACAGACAAAATTTAAGTGTGTTTAACATCGAAATGTTAAATCTTTTTCTAAGATGTCTGTTTCTTTAGATTTAGGCCACGTCGCAGGGTAATCTGTCTCTGGACTCTACAACAAGTCCTGTCGTGTGAAGCATCGTTTCCGAAACTAATAGGACATCGGATCGCTCAAATAAAACAACATATAAAGCAATAAATCGTGGACAATACCCTTTGATTGGCACGAGTGGAGTCATACCAGCATATTCATATAAACCATTGACGAAAGTAAAGTTCTATAAAGACAATTTTTATCATGTTTCTTTGTAAAAAAAAAACATATAAGCCATATAAGCTTAACCCTTGTCAATCATTGTGCAGATGAGTCTTGCATGCGCAGTTGAAGGTGTCGTACGAACAGTTAGTTTGGCCCCAGCATAGGCTTTCTTAGGGACAGCGTACTGTTCAAGTCTATGCCCCTGTCACGGCTGGCTAAGCACTGATAGGCGTCTTTGCGTTCTATTTCCGCGATTGTTACTAATGCAGAGATCTGGGACAAGAGACCGACCGGATGCATCGCGTCGCTACCCATTCCCCCCCTCAGTAACATTCCCGCCAACCCTACCACCGTACGGAAAAGCAGAGATGCATCGAGAGTGCAAGGCAAAAAGCAAAGCATAAAATAAGCTAAGTGCCGGGAATGAAAACGAGTCGGGCACGGAGGGATTTTAATGTACAAGAGCTCTGTCTGGTGAAGGAAGAAGAAACGAGTGATAAAAATCAACCGTAAAACCCGCTAAACGCAAACAAATGGTGCATTCTTGTAAACACATGCTACGCACTCAATGCAGTATGCACCAGCGATCAGTGAATGCAGCTCGCGATCGTCGAAAGTACATTACAGAAGGAACATCTTTCGGTGTTTGTTTGTTTATATCACATATTCACCTCCCTCCCAAAACAAAACCAACACGTTCAGAGGAAAACTATTGCTGGACCTTCACCGGTAAGAAGCAAGCACAGCAATGCAAGCACCCATGGTGATCGGGAGTGAAATCGAAATTGATACCCATCTCGAGGCGTACGAGAATGGTGATGGTGGTGACGACCGGGCACTGCTCCAGGCGATGAATGTGTGAGGTAACTAAATGCTGGCTAATCCAAGCGGTTTCTCTTCGCTACCGTAACACGCGGCTCACTCACCTGTTATGATACAGCGAAGACGTTTCCGTTAGCACACTGACCGGATTGGAGAGGTTTCCGTTCGAGCCTGTACCATTGGTCGAAGCAGCCGTAGACATGTTGTTGTTGTTGCTGCCCGCTATCAGATTGCCACCGTTCATATGTGGAGCAATTGCATGGCCTGCTGCTGCTGCTGCTGCTTGTGCGCTCCCGCCAACAGAGCCTGCTTGAGCTTGATGGGAATGCATGTGATGTTGTTGTTGCTGCTGCTGCTGCTGCTGTTGCTGCATATGGTGCATGTGCATTTGGTGCTGCGCCATTCCCGATGCCAACTGGTGCTGCTGCTGCTGCTGTTGGTGTAATTGTTGATGGTGTGCATCGAAATTGTTGTTAAAGTTTGTCTCCAGCACTGTTCCGGCGGGCGAAATCGGTGGATAATTGCCAGCGACCGATCCCTTGGCGGGTGGCATCGTAGGGAAGCTGTTGTTGTTCATGCCGGGGAAGGGAGACTGGCCACCACCGAGCTGCTGCGGTGATTGTATCGGCTCTTCCGGCACGGACGGTGGCACATTAGTATTGGCACGCAAATCTCCACGGCGCACCCGCGGAGGGCTAGAGCTTCGTAGCGAATTGGACCGTGCTACGTTGGACGTTTTGGGAAGGATGAGCTTGCCCGGTTCGGAACCCACCACCGCTCCCGGGGCGGGCCCATTTGCTCCCGGGAGAGCTGAACCGTGCGGCCGCACGATCGTCTTCAGGTCCAGTATTTCGGTCGGTGTAATCTCGGACGGATCGACCAACGGCAGTGGGCGGTTTGATGATTTCAGTATCTGATTGTTTCCTACGATCGATGCCCATTGCAATGGTAATCCGACGTACCGTCCTTCCCGCTTATCGAAGCCCGTATGCACACGGTGCTCGAAATTGCTCGGGAAGGAAATTTGTGGCTTTTTCTTTTTCTTCGAAAACATCTTGACCGTTTGCTGCTACACGCAAATGCAGCAGTGGCAGCTAGAACTGGATTGGATTTGAGACACGACAGGCACCACTCGGCCCGTGGAACGGGTTTGCGTTGTGTCTCTCTTTGCCTAAATTCGATGATACGTTCCACTGGAATGTGTTTGCCTTACGCCGCGCGTTGTTTAGTCCAATCGCTCAGTTCGCTCGTCACCAACCTAGACGGGCAGATCGCAACACTACACACACACACACGCGCCTCCCCCTTTGGCACTTCACAACATAACGCAGAGACACGACGGCGGAGACCACAACGACGACGACAACACACACCTTTTGCCAATGGTGCTCCGGGGCAACCCGCAAAGTGGGACAAACGGGAGTCGCCCAAAAACGGGAGCACGACCAAACCGTAGGGCAAACAAACTGACTAAATGCGACGAAGATGCCACCTCTTTGTTATTCACTGCAGCTACGCGCTTCCAGTTGGCTCGTAAGTTCCAGGGCTTCTCTTTACCCTCCCAAGTGCGGGGTGCTGTATGCCGCGGCGAGGAGGCAAGCGACAGGGGTTGGGAGTGTGTAAATTTATTTACACATCGTTCCAGGCGTGCGTTCGATGCTACTGTTCACATATTCACTGCAAACTCGAACACGCGCGTACACCAATGCTACCGCACGCGAGAAAACACACGGCACGGAACACGAAAGCAAGCAGCTAAAACTATAAAATAATACGGAATGACCAGAAATCATAAACTCTGCCTTCTTCTCTCCCTCGGATGAAAGCGTTTAAAGTCCTTTCCACTGCACCAATTCGCAGAACGTCAAAACGGCCTTTTGGCGCGTTTATAGTGTTCGGTTTGGCGTTGAGCTGTGCGCGTTCGTGTGTGTTGCCCGATGCTTCCCATCTAACATTTTGAGTTGTTTTGCGGCACATACCTGCAAGGGATGAGGTGAACCGTGGTGAATACAGAAAAAAATAATAAAAATGCGGGCAGACTTTCTCCCTCTGATTTTTATTTGCACTACGATAAAGAAGGATGAGATTGATAAAAGATTGGTAACAGCTCACATATGCTTGGCTGCACCCACGGATATACCCGAACCCATTGCACCTACGAGTCGAACTAAATTCCTATAGGGTCGAACCCGACGCCGGGTCGATCCGTGAAAAGAGTCGTATGACCCATCATTAGTAAGCTCTCGTTTTCTTCTTTTTTGACTCGACAACCTCGAGTAGTCATCTTTTTCTGACTTCCTTAATTAGATTACACCCCTAGCTAGATGTAGGGATTAATGGTTCTGGGGTTGGATTGTCCCATACTGTCTCCACCATCAGAATGCCCTGCAGTTCTTTTTTTCTTTTTGGCTGTACAACCTCGAGAGGTTTCGAGCTCCCATTTCTTTCTCACCCGATTGAGAACGCATGCATGTATGTACCAATTCTTCTGATTATACGTGTTTTTAAAATAAGCTATTATGCACGGAAATTTTTTATGCACTTTTTTTAAATAAATTTTTGTTTTACAAAGTCTCATAAAAGCATCTCTAAAACGCTCAAATAAAGTGTCAGAAGATCTCAACTTCCATCGCCAATTTTTGTTACTTGGGTTATTGGTAGGTGGAAAACAAGAAATCTGCTTCAAAACAAACAATTTCACCGAGGCGCGTTATTGTGTGCCGCTTTTTTCGCGGCTTAATTTAATCAAGTATTTAACGGATAATCGAAATTCTTAAGTGTCGAATTAATTGTCGCACAGGTGTAAGAACTTATATTACTAAGTAGTATCATTGTTGATATATAGACAAACCACCTAGCAAGGATGCGAACGGATTATGTAGAAACTACGTTACTTTCCAACTAATCTCTCGTTTTAGGATCGAATCAGTACCTTAATCAGCAATGGGATCCTCCAGCTCTGATAGTGAACTAGAGCGCAAACATCGGAAACACAAGAAAAAGGAGAAACGGTCCAAAAAGTCGAAAAAGGAGAAAAAACACAAAAAAGAAAAGAAGCACAAACGCCATCGCCGAACGCGCTCATCGTCATCTAGCACGGGAAGTGAAAGCGACGAATGGGTTGAAGCTTTACCCGCTAAGGATGCAAAGCAATCACCGCAACAGCCCCCCGAAGCAAAGCTTGAGCGTGAAGATTGGATGAACAGTATGCTAATTCCAACTTACACAAGGGAACCCAAAAAAGAGGAAAAGAAAAATCCGACCAGCGAACAGTACGATCCCAAAACTAGCGTCCGTGAGCTTAATCCACACTGGCGAAACGGTGGCACAGGATTGCCCAGCTTTCGTAGACCGGCGAATGACGACGAGGACGACGATGATGCGTCTCGGTATCATCGGACGGCTGACCCGGCGCAACCAAATCGAACGAGCAGTGCTGGATGGAAAAAATCAGCTAAAGAAAAGCCCCAAACATCGGAACTAGCGCGTGAGTTGAAGGATGAAAAACCGACGGAAAGTGTTTCTAAAGCCGATCATGTTGATGAAGAATTTCTAACCGACGAACAGTTAAATGAGCTGGGAGCTAAAATAATTAAAGCAGAACTGTTGGGCAATACCGCACAGGCAGAAACTTTGAAGCTTAAGTTAGAGAAAGCCAAAGCGTATCGAAGCGAGATGCAGGCCAACAAAAAGCAGCAATCGACCCGAGATACGGCTCACAAACGAAGGAAAAGCACTGAAGACACCGTTACGTACGTTACGGGCAAACAGTTCAGCGACACCGAACGAGCCAATGCTAGAAAGCAAAAGCGCTATCAGCAAAATCTACCACCCGGATCCGATCTGTCCGATAAGTTTCGCTCGGAGCGTCTCGAGAACGACAACATGGATGCCCAGTTCTTCAAAGTTTCCTCCAAGCTGGGTGATGGGAAGCGATTGGAGAACATATTTGACCACCAGAAGGCTTCCGCCACCGCGACCGGTAATGTGGATTCGATCGAGGAACGTACGGTTCGTGATATGAACCGAATGTCCAAGGCGCAGGCCGACTGTGAACGTTGCCTAAATTCATCCAAGTTTGGCCACGAGCAGCTCATTTCGATGGGCAAAAATGTGTATCTGGCCATACCGACGTGGCGTGCCTTGCAACCGAAACACTGTTTTATTGTGCCGGTAGGACACTACCCTTGCCTAACGCAGGTGGACGAAGATGTGCACCAAGAAATAGTGGACGTGTGTAAAGCGTTGGTTTGCATGTTCCGCAAGCATGGAATGGAGGTGATATTTTTCGAAACCGTACGGTATCTGAACCGTAATCCTCACACGTACATCCAGTGTGTGCCGGCGACGGATTACGAGATGGCTCCGTTTTACTTTAAAAAAGCGATCCTAGAGTCGGAAACGGAGTGGGCCATGAACAAAAAGCTACACAACGTGGACGGGTTTAACGTGCGGCGTACGATTCCGAAGGGATTGCCCTACTTCTGGGTTAACTTTAATATGGAAAATGGGTTTGCGCACGTTATCGAGGATCAGGAAATGTTCCCGGTCACCTTTGCAACAGTGAGTAAATTTTTAATGAGATTTTAATTATTACATCAAATTATTATTAACTTACCGGGTATTATTTATTTATTTAAATTGTCTTACTTTTTGTACAGGAAACAATTGCCGGCATTCTTGGGCTGGACACGAGAGATTGGCGCAAACCACGCAAGGAAATGAATCCGGCACAAAAAGTCGACGAGTTTAAGCAGTGGTGGCGAGAATATGACGCAGTTCTACAGCAAAAATAACTATAAGCTTAGAAAGTGTCAAAATAACGCATTATCGATGAAATAAAACTTATTTTAACTTATTTATAATGAATTAATTAATAAAAAAAAACCATCCGAGAGCATTTTCACAACGGTGCCGTTAAGGGTTAACACCGCTTCCGGATGTTGATGAAACGTCAAATGCCGCGTTTCAGCTGACAGACGTCAAACGTGTCGCCATATTAGCTTCTTTCGATCTCTTTTTCCGGTTTCGCTTGCAAGTGAAAGGTACGTTGGTGGTCAATTTGCTGGAAAAAGCGCTGTAAATGTAAGAAAATGGTCGAAAATCGGCATTTTGTCGCGTCAAATAGCTGTCGCACTAGTCAAGGATTGTATTTGGAGTGTAGTTACGAGTGCTAATGCAGCGTTAATGGTGTTAAAAGCCGTACGAAACCGACAACCAGCGGGGGAAGGTTATGTGCCCTCGCTGGATGGCTGGTGTTGTGTTGTGACGGCTTTACGAGAGAAGAATGCGTGGTTTACCATCTATCTAACGCACGTTGTGTTTTGTTTGTCGTGTTTTAGATGCCTGGATTCACCGTAAAGGACGTCGATCAAGACAAAGTGGTTGAGGGTGTTGCCCTTTTCCTCAAGAAGTAAGTACCGTTGCGGAAACCAGCCGAACGCACTCAACATGATGGCAATCACGATGACGTATGGTGTGTGTGGTGTGTGCTTTCTCTCCCCGTCTCTCGTTCCGCAGGTCTGGAAAGCTAAAGGTTCCGGAATACGTGGACCTGATCAAGACGGCCAAGTTCAAGGAGCTGGCACCGACGGATCCGGACTGGTTCTACGTGCGTTGTGCCTCGATCCTGCGCCGCCTGTACCACAACAGCCCGGCCGGCATCGGCTCGATCTGCCGCATCTACGGTGGACGTCAGCGCAACGGTGTGCGCCCGTCGCACTTCTGCCGTGCCGATGGTAGCGCAACCCGCAAGGCCGTCCAGGCCCTGGAAGCCATCAAGATGATCGAAAGGCACGCCGACGGTGGCCGCAAGCTCTCCAGCCAAGGCCAGCGCGATCTGGATCGTATCGCGGCTCAGATTTCGAGCAAGAAGCGCGAAGCTCAGAAGAAGGAGGCCGCCCAGGTGCTGAAGCTGCAGGATTAAGCCTGGCTGTCGACATTTCCTGTGCATATGTACACACACACACACAACGGAGCGTGCGAGTTATGTGGTCAGAATATATAAGTTTACCGTGGGTTTAACAGCCATCCAACATCGGGCTGTTGAGTGAATAATAGCGCGTGGTGTGTTTTAACGGTGAGAAATTTCGTGAGTTGGTTTCGTTTGGTTTCTGGATTCGCCATATGATCGTGGTGGGAACTTTTTGAAGTTGAATTTTCCGTGTTGCGATCGATTGTTGGTGCAGTGGTGTTTCGGGTCAGTGTTATAGGCAACTTGTGTGCTGTAAGCGGTTGTGCCGGCAAAACTTTGTTTCTGTTGGACTATTCTAGTGTGGTAATATTGCTCTGGTGTTCCATTCAGGGCGGTCCGGTGGCCAGGACGACAGCCTCGCCGGTCTTCACACGGCAGGGCCGGTGTTCAAATCCCATCCTGACCGCCTCCCCGTACGTAAGGCTGACTACTTTACTACGGGTAAAATTAAGTCACAGAAAGCCAGAAATGGCAGGCCGAGACCTTTCAAAGGTTGTAGTGCCAAGGAAGAAGAAGAAGAAGTTCCATTTAGGGCGTATATGGAACAGACGTCTTTTACCAAGATCTAGTTAATTATTTTTTTGACTATTCAAATTACAAAACGATAGAGCTCTTCTATCCTAATGCGACCAAGGTGGTATCGGTGCCGGTCTTTACACGGTAAGACCGGATATTGAATCCGGTTCGTACCGTCTCCCCGTCTGACTGAACATCCAGCTAAGGGTACAGAGGATGTCTTCAATGGTAGCACAAGACCTATTGAGGTTGTAGAGCTTTAAAAGAAGATGAATTCTACTATTGATTTTAAATTACGTATGTATAAATCAGTTAATGATTTTTCTCGTTCGTTTTAGCGATCCACACAACTATCCATCGTGTTCAATAGTTGGTCAGATATTTCAGGATCTAGAGGGATACTTCCTGGACCACCGTCTATGGGCGATCCAGGTTTCGAACACCTTCTATTTCTATTCTATTCTGAAAAATAACGAGAACATAGAAAAGGGGTCAGATCCCGACCTCCAAGACAGTTTTCTACAACTGTTAAATGTACCCCTAAATATTGAGGGTCATCACGGTCTAGGATAGAATATCATGAGCAAGACGGGCATCTTTTTTCCTTAGTCAATGCTTTGTATTTCTAATAAGGAGCAGCGAAGGCACTCGTGAGAATTATCACGTCGTCTCTTAACACAGTATTGTTCGTAGAAAAGACTCTCAACATCCACCAGCTATTTATGCAAACGGCTATCGGAGCACTTTTCGTCCTATGGAACAGGGAAACATCTTATATGGAACAGCGAACAGAACATCTTATATGAAACAGCTTATATGCTTGATGATTGTTGAGTAAGCTGAAATTATTAACATACCATTGTCATCCAAAATTGGTCTGTTTTTTGATGGCATAAGTTATGTCGGCACCTACCATCAAATATTTTCAATATGCTTTCCAATTAATGTTGGAAATGGAATCTCTTTAAATTTGAAAACGTCTCAAAATAATCAAAATATGGCTAAAATTGTCTTTAAAGTCGTTCACCTTGTATTATATAAAATTAGCTATCCATTTCCCATCCGTTTGCGATAATTAATGGCATAGTAAAATGGGGGGCACAATTTGTTAACATGTTTCCAAAAATCTATACGCTAATACGGACTTCCATTACGCCCTGAGAGATTGAACCTACGCATTCGATTAAGTTATCAGCATTCCGCCAATGAACGTGGTTAACGTCTAAATGCAACATATTTGATTAAGCTAACAAGCAGCTCACCCACTCGGTACAGTAACGGAGGTCACGATCAGGAGCAGTTCTTGTAGCAATTTTTGCGATTCGTCGTACCTTTGCACCAGCTGTGCCACCGGCACGCCCGGCCGTTCCGGGATGGTCCCTTCGAGGATGGATCTAATGCGGGGCAGATCGCGCTCATCGACCTCCTCGAGCGTACGTTCCAGTTCGTACTCTAGCAGCATCTTCGGCAGCTCGTAATCGTTGGTCATCAGCGACAGTAGCACCAAATCGCAATCCTCGTCTGCCTGCGTCACGCCACGGATGTTGTTTTCGGTCGCATACCTCAGTATACATTTCGCACATTCGGTGTGCTTCACAGCGACGGCATAGGCAAGTGGCGTCATGCCGCAACGGTTCGCAAACAGGTCCGGTGCGTACTGCAGAACCAGCTGGGTCAGTTGTGCCGAGCCTTCCTGTACGGCACACCGGAGCAGCGTGAAGCCCCTCCTGTCCGTCGCGTTTATTGAGCTGGCATCGTAATCGAGCAGCATTCGCACGATCGGGAATGCGTTGTAGGTGATGACGGAAACGGCCAGCTGGGCCGCTGTAACACCGTAAGCGTTCACCTTCGACACATCAACGCGATGTTCCAGCAACCGTTGCAAGATGTCCACCCGACCGGTCATGGCGACGGTGTGCAGCAAACTGTTGGCACCGTTGCCATCGTCCAGATCCAGCACGGAGCAGCCCTTCTCGTTGCGCAGATCGCGCCGGATACACTCATCGAACAGGTACCGTGCGACGGCAAAGTCCTGTGAGTTGAGCATGGAAAGATGGATCGGGGCCATATCGCTGTTATCCGCCAGCAGCGGGTGGGCACCATTTTCCACCAACAGCTGCACCAGCTCGAGCGTGTCGTTCGGGAAGCAATGGTGCAGTGCAGTTTCACCCCGCACATCTCGGTAGTTGATCGTCGCGGCCATATCAACGGCGCCGTTTGCCGACGGCGGAACTATGTCGTACATGCAGCTAATTTGCTCGATTTGCCAGAAACATCTTGTGGCTTCGGTTTTGGTGGAAAACTCGGCGAAAACTATATCATAGTTGCTTAGTGAGCTGTTGGCAAACGTGAGAAAGTCCTCCAAATTCTCAACCAATGAGTCGGAATCACGCAGCACCAAGGGAAGCTTGTCGAGGGATGCCTCCACCACCTCATCACAGGCAGTCAACACGTGGAACGTGACCGTCGTCCACGGAGCGTCTGCTGTGAACCGTTGCCATATCATCATCTCTCCCAGCCCTGCACACGTTTCCATCCGCACTATCATTTCTTCACAGCAATCGCGTGTACTCCATAACCTAAAGTTGTTTGCTTTCTTACCGAAGCGGGTGAAAGTGGACTCCCGTTCGAATGCGATCCCACCGAGAAAGCCCACTCCGCCGTCGAGCGTTCGCATTCTCCGTCCCCAGCTGAGCAGCTCGCGTACCATCGCTTGATCCTTGCTTTGCACGGCACAAAACAGCGACGATCCGTACGCCTTCTTGGACTCCTCCACGAAGGAAATCATTTTCCAGCGCTGCAGCACACCCAGCGCTTGTCGGAAGTGGTCCAGAACGACGGTGGCACCGGTCACCATCGCGCACTGTTCATCCACAAGCTTCCGGATCGTTTCGAAAACGTCCGTCCTGCCGTTTCGTATCGCCGCGTGCAGTGCAGCCGAGCTATCGAGCCAATCGAACCCCAACGTGCGCAGTGTACGGATCATCCGCTTCGAGTCCGTTCCATGCCGTACTGCCACATCGAGCGGGTGCGTTACGATCGTACCGAACGGCGCGTGCTGGACGGATTGAATCTTCCGCAGCAATCGACACGCACCGTACTTGACCAGCACAAGCAGCGTGCAGTTTTCCTCACTCAGATTATCCGCAAACACCACGTCGACCGGTGCGTTGTGCTGTAGCAATAGCTCCACACACTGCCATCTGTTCTTCACGGCTGCTTGATGAAGTGTTTTCGCCAACGTTGGCCCGTCCGGTGCAGGGCAGCGCTCGAACAGATGCTGCAGTACGGCTCGTTCACCCATGCGGGCGGCTAGCTTGCAGGAGTAAACCAACGCATCCGCGTGGAAGGGTCGGAAGTCTTCGTTTTCCATCAGATATACCGTGGCCGTATAGTTTCTTGCCTGGGCAGTGGTTCGCAGCAGATCGTGGAACGTTTTCGCATCGATATGCGCGAGCTTTGCCATCATGTGGGTGAACACATCGTTCCGGTGCAGAATGATGGCAAGCAGCAGTATCGCTGGATGGGGTGCCATCGATCGCGGTAGCAGCAGCTCTACAATCGATCGCGAGCAGTAAAGCAGCGCATCACCGAGCGGTCCACGATCGTTCGGGGAGTTGAACGTTTCGAAGTAGGGCAGCAGCTCGCGGACACCCCGCACGTTACCGTGCTCGATCAGTTTGCTTAAAATGGGGGCTCTGTTGTAGGCCGCTACCAGATGAAGGAAGAGATTCGTTTGGCGTACCCGGGGCATTAGGTCCTCCCAGTCTAGCAGCTCCTCGGGTATGTGTGTATTACCGAGCGCGATCGTACGATCAAAGATGGCCTGAAAATCGTGGAGAGTCAAAGCCATCTTCTGCTGGTAAGCGGGATTGTTGCACTGATCCTGAAACCCGGCGAAGAACAGATCCAGATACTGTACGGTGGGTTTATCAAAGCGGCATGGGTTGATCAGCTCAGGCAGAAGGCAGTAAGTAGCCGGGTGATGTGTGGTGTTCTGCGAGCAGCAAAACCTGGCCTTCAGCTCTCCCCCATCCTGCGCTATCGTGTGCATCCTGGCGATGTCTCTGGCCTGGAACGCTGCTAGCAATTGCTGCTGACGCTCAACCCAACGGTCCATTTCGCTCACGGTAGGAACGTTGAGCTGGAATGCGTTACTTGCATGACTGTTGCTGCCAAACAGTCGCACCTCCGTGTTGGCGAATACGAACGCATTTATCACGATCTTCTCCATCCAGCAGTCCGTTAGCAGATTGTACGACAGCTGATCGTGCGCCAGGTAGTTGCGATAGTTTTTCCCCTGAATCATCGGGATGCGGCGCTTCAGATAGTGGAAGTTGTCACCAAAATAGCCCACCGCCAACAGCATCTCACAAAGCTCCAGCTGCAGGTACTCGATCGAGGACATAACGCGTGTTGGAAGCGTGTACAGTCGCGTAACCAACCCCTCCACAGTATGCAGCCGGTGCTGTTCCAGAATCGTGCGCAGCTTCCTTCGCCGACCGTTGTACAGCTGCTGCAAAACTTCCTGATCGCGCCTAACCAGCAGGCGCGCCTGCTCCCTGTTCCACGGCAGTTTGCGCTCCCTGCAGAACGCTTCCAGCACCTTCCATTTGTTGTCGACAAAGAATATGTCGCCGTAGTACGATCGCAACCGTTTGTTGAGCTGCCGTAAAGCTTCTTCGTCCAGCCCCTCCGCCACGTTAAGCTCCACGGCCAGCTGGCGCGTATAGCCGATGTATTCAAACTCTTCGCTACACTCCATAGCGCTGGAAGCCATCTTTAGCATACCGGCAATTACGGCCGGATTGTACTTCACCAATCCCGGGTCCATCCACTCGAGCGTTAACGATTCGACGTGATTCGTAGCCCAGGAGGTACGCACCTTCCGGTAGAACGATCCCGCCCAGTTCATCGTCAGCTTCCAGTCCAACAGTCTCCGGACGGACGGTAAATCATCACCCGACAAACACGCCCGTCGTATCTCCGTCTCCGATAGGCCATCGTTTTCTTTGAAGTGTCTCCCCAATTCTTTCACGATCTCGCGCTTCACGTCAAGATGTTGGCGCAAATGTTGCAATAGAGCCGTTTTACCGACCGATTCCTTTTCCACCCTCTCGAACGCTGCCTTTGCTTCCTCGAAGTACTCCGTCACCTGTCGATAGCAAGCGTGCTGACGATCTTCCAGATCCCCGCTATCACCCGCGTACAGCACCAACGATCGCAACTCGCGGAACGTCTCGCACCGACGCAGCTGGCCGTAGAATGCCTGCCGCACATCCGCCACCGTGACAACGTACAGCAGTTGAAATGCCGTACGCATCATGCCCATGTGCGCGTGGAACGTGGTGCACATCTTCCGATCGTACGACGATTCCCCCTGCAGGAGCTTCTTCAGCGAGATGCTGTGCGAAAACACCTCCCGCAACAGTTTGTTAATGTTGGGGAAGAGGGCCGTTAGCATGGAGTTGACGGCATCTTCCGCCCGCGCCGGCATGTTGGCCGAGTTGGTCGTGTTTTTAATCGCCTCGCCAAGCACCTGTATCGTGCGCTTCATACACGCAATGTCGACGTGTGTGGCTGGCCGGAACACGTCGGGCTGCGGAATGCTTTCAATGTTCTTACAGTAAAACACAATCTTGTGCAGCGAGTAGTGTTGTTTGGTGATGCGATAACATTTCAGCAGCTTGCGCATGCGGCGACGATCCTTACCCCGCAGCAGGTGGCACAGGTCGAACGATTCGCCCGCGACAATGTCCGCCACGATGGTGTCGGTCGGTTTCCCTTTCCTCCAGTCACCCATCAGCCGGTTTACCACGTTCTGTGGATGGGACACGTGGCGCAACCGGTTGCCCAGCTGTTCAATCAGCCGTTCCCGGTGGCCCCTGTCCAGCGCCTTCAGCTCTTCCGCCTTTTTCTCCGCCCAACGCTTATCGATTCTTTTCACCTTATCTAGCATATCCTTCATTAGACTATCCTTATTCGAAGCGTTTGTTGCAGCTCGTTCCATGAGCTGTTTCATCACGTGCGCTTTGTTGGGCTGCGGCGAAGACTCCAGCTTAGCCAACAACTCATCAATCAGTCTGTCTTTCGCTTCGGCACCGGCCGCTTCAGCACGGTGCGCTATCGCCAGCAGCTCCCGTTCGGTACCCTCCAGATACTTCCGCACGATGGCCAACTGTTCGCTTACCATGCGCACAAACTCGATCACCATGCACTTGTTAACCGTGAGCCGATAATCCGCGAACTGTGTCGGATTTCGAAAGATGGCCAGAAATATGGCCACACAGAAGGTGACCTCTTGCATCGGAAGATGGGCCAGGAATTGTTTGTGCTTGAGAAGATAGAAATGGTTGTGTACCGTTTGCAGCCGATGCAGGAACATGTCGTCGGCGTCGTCGTACAGCCGGGTGTCGTGCCGCTCCCTTATAACGCGCCAACAATCACCGATGATGTCGATGTGGGTTTTCCATTCGTTGGCATCCTTCGTTCCCGTCCAGTTACCGGACAGGGCGCGGAAACCATAGTCGGACAGCTTCCACTGCGTGTAGTGATGTAAAGCTTCCGATAGCTTAACGTTCGCCACATTCAGCCTTATTAACGCACTGCCTATGCTTTGAAACTCGTCCTCCTCCGTGTACTGCCTAAGGTGGAGATACTTTTGAAATATCTCCAACGAATCGTACCTTAGCATCCGGTAGCATGCCGTTGCATCATCCAGCCCATCAATGTCTGCCTTTATCAGCGCCTCGCCCAGCTCACCGTCGTCACCGTTCTTAAGAGCACATTCGAGTGCGGTCAACCCTTCCCCATCGACGGCGGTGCTATCAAACAATCGGCTCGCCAACAAACAACGCACTGCACCGAGATGACTCATGCCGCCGATTTTTACGCACAGATGCAGCGGAGATTCACCGTACGCACGCTGAAACTGCAGCACGGTGTCGATGGTGGCCTGCCCGAGGCTGCGCCGCAGGTTCGTTTCATCTCCGGTGGTGATCGCTTCGAAGATGGTTTCAAGCAAATCATTATCCATCGTTCCTCAAACGAAAAGGGAACGAACTTCTAGGGTTTTTCTGACACAACTTCGCGTCTACAACGTCTTCGCGGGTGCGCAGCAAACAGATGACTCTCGTGGCTATGTGGGGACGTGAGTCCGATCAGCATGTGCGAGACGATCGTGTGGAAAACCCCCCAAACTCTCAGAGATTGGGCGCTCTCTCTCTCAAACAACGCACGCCGCAGCTATAGCGCCACCGTTTTGCTGTTACGCATACTGTTACAGCTGTGAGGCGTGTACGCTTTTTTATGCGTGAGCTCGATCTTGAAAGTGAATGTGAAGCTGGTTTACGGGGAAGTACATCAAGTAGTTCGGGTGCACCGGTTCGGCGCATAACCACGAGCATTTCCTGCAGAAATGCCTAGCCTCGTCCATGAGGGGAATCCCGTTGGTTGGACAGGCTAGGGCTGACGTGGTGTTGGAAATTATTTAATTGAGACCCATACCTCACCCAAGGGGGAGGTCCGGTGGCCGATAACGGCTTACACACGACAGGACCGGGGTTTAAGTTCCATCCAGACCGCGCCTCCCCCCGTACGCAGGGCTGACTACTTTGCTACGGATAAAATCAATTCACAGAAAGCCAGAAATGGCAGGCCAAGACCTCTCGAGGTTGTAGTGCCAAGGAAGAAGAAGAAGAAGATACCTCACCCATACCAACCCCCCTACCCCCGTTCCAACACAGCGCCTAGCAGGGTGGCCTCTTTCTAGGGGCCAACTGTGGTTCTGGATACACGTGGACGGAGTGCAGTGTTCCTCAGCCTAATTTTTGAGAACAACTTACTTACTTATCAAATTTCCTTGATTCTGAACTTATAATAATTTGCGGTGCCCTTTACTGTCCCACGCACGTTTCCATCCCAGAGTTTTTGGGAGGCTTATCAATTTGATGTGGATTTAAATCAATTATCTCATATCATATTACTTACAACGAAGCGATAACCCATTTCTATGATATTTCGTTGTAGCTCAAACTAGTAATTAACTTACATGCGCTATTTTGCCCTATTTCTTTGATGCAATCCATACAGCGGCTCATGTAATCCATACGAGCGCCGAACGATTTTATACTTGCCAAGATTAGTTTTAAGCTGATATCAGTTGGGTTTTCATCTAACCCCGTGTATCCCAGACCTTACGTGAAATATGATATGTATCACTCGGGAAGCCGGTAAAGTACGTTAAAACAATTTTAAATTGTAAGTGATTTCTCTAGCTCACGTTTGCACTAGATTCATTTGAACGCAATTATTGTCATATCGAAAAGCGAGGATTCTCCCCGCAGAGCCCCTAAACCATTTCTAAAACATACGATAGAGATACATTACTCCTTCAGCCAATCGAGGACGAGCGGTGTAAAGTAGGAGATGATGCAGTCGGCACCGGCTCGGCGCATACCCACCAGCACTTCCCACAAAACAGTCTTCAAATCAAAGGCACCAATCTGACCCGCGTTTAGCAGCATCGAATACTCTCCGGAAACCTTTGCCAAAAAATAAGAATTTGCCATCAGATTAGCCTGCCGTCGTATAGGTGTGTTGAAATGCACGTCCGCATTACCTGGTAGATAAACAACGGTAGCTCGGGATAGTCGTCCTTCACCTGCTTCACAATATCTAGGTACGCCATGCCAGGCTTTACCATCAGCATATCGGCACCTTCCTCGACGTCACGTTTCTGCAAAACAGCAAGCATGCAAGATACGATCGCTAGTGTGCCTTTGAACAGTTGCCATGGTTTCCATCACACTTACCGCAGCTCGCTTTGCAATGCCTTTCGATCCGGGCGGTAACTGGTAGCATTTCCGATCGCCGAATGCCGGTGCCGATTTGGCCGCATCACGAAACGGACCGTAAAAGCCGGACGCGAACTTGACCGAATACGACAGCACCGAGCACCGGTTCTCTAGCTTGCTGGCCCGCAGCATTTGCTTTATCGCGTAAATACGATTGTCCATCATGTCGGACGGTGCTACGATGTGCGCACCTGCCTTTGCATAGGCGAGTGCAATTTCGGCGATGCGCTTAATGCTGGGCTCGTTGTCGATAACGCCGTCCGCGGTCAGTACCCCGCAGTGACCGTGGTCGGTGTACGGGCACAGGCACACGTCGCACGCAATCAACAGATCGGGAAAGGCGGTTCGTAGTCGTGGCAATGCGCGTATCACCGGATTGGTGGCGCAATCGGCTCCCGTACCGATGGAATCCTAAAATAAGAGCAGTCATACAGCAACGATGATAATTCGTCGCGTCATTGCGCGGTGTTATCGCGACTGTTCGACTCGCGAATTGCTACCTTCGGCATCTTGTCAACCACACCGAACAGTAGGATCGATTGCAGCCCCTTCGCAACGAGCGGTTCCAGGTGGGCCAACAGTTTGGCGATACCGTAACGGGCAACTCCCGGCATGCTTGGAATGTGCTGTTCAGCGTCATCGTCGTCGCTGCAAGATAGGAATCAGTGAGAAACGATTAAAAAATACAGCGAACCACACGCGCTTGCATCGATGGTCGGAACTTGTTCGTACACCAAAAATACGGGATACATCAGGTTATGCGCTTCAATCGCCACATCCTGGCACTGCAGTTTTCGTAGCGTTGGATGGAATATGCTGCTGTGCAGCTTTGCAGCGGACGACATGATTAGAAAGTACCTTCACGAAGCGGGTTTGCACCAGGGAATGATTTGCAGATAGGACCGGTGTGTGTGCCGTTCCAGTCGTAAACGTGTGCGGCGAATGAATGGATCGTCTACCTTCTTACGTCTGGAACCATTTCTCGGTAGCTCGCGTGGGGTGGATTGTGTAATTTACAATTCCGATTGATATTTGTTTGTGTTGGGGGGCTCTGTGTATTACTTGCACTCGAAGCACGTGTACACACGCATACTAGCGAAAGAGCCGCACGAGCCGCAGAGCAGTTAGGAGGGTCTCGCGGCACGGAATGTTTTCAGACGGTTAACGACTTTGAAGCAAAAATATTTACACCATTACTTCGCGAATGAACTTAATAGGTTCAATACTGTTTAATTAGTCAGACTATTCGAAATTGGGACAATGTACAAATTGCTTACGAGCTATCGAATTATGCGCGGAGTTTCACGTAAACATATGTTTTTGACAATACATAACCAAGGATGCTAGAGAAAGATAGACGCAATGCTTCTCAAGCTAGGAAAATGTTTTAATAAGATATAATGAAATTTATTAACTCATTGTTCAAAATAAGCATATGTAACTAATGTTGTCAGCAAACATTTTACACGGAATTATAATATTGGGCCTTATTTTCAAGCATAAACAAGTAATTATTTATTTTTATCTTATTTCTGTCTTTACCTTGGCAATGCTTTCGTCCAAAACTGACAGCTGGTTGTTGTGTTTGTTTGTAAACTTGCATTCGGTATTTCATTTTGCTGCGGTGCATTTCAGTTTCTTTCGCTTGGTGAATTGCACTTTGCGATCTTGCAATGGGTGCACAGGTTAATGCAGCTGAGCTGCTGCAGCAAGCACTAAGCTCGAACATTATACCGAATCAGGAATTTTTGCTGCAAGGCTCAATTCTAGATTCAGCAGCAGAAAATCTACTGCACCGGTATGGACCCCCGGTGCTTGCCGGTGCTTTCATGTTTCGTAGAAACGAACCATTTGTAATTATGTACAATTTTATCACAATTTCAGGTTACGTGGACTGTGCGATAATGTGGATGCTAGCCCGGAAACGTTCAGTGATATAGAGATGTGTTTCAGCTTGAAGCTACCAACCGAGAAGGTGCGGTTTCCGACTGCGTTTTGCACACATACTCACCTTTGTTTCGGTCTGTTTCCAGACACCAGTAATGACGGTCCGGGTGCGACGGGCGCAGGATGTGGAGGCACCATTACAGCTCCGTTACATCGGTCAGCCCGAGCTGGGTGATCGGACCAGACCGACGCTTGTGCGGAGCAGTCTGGACATTGCCTGCACACCGCACGTGATCGATTTTCTAACCGAGATGGGCTTCCGGCTGGACTTTGAGTACTGCACCAAAGGGTACATGTTTCGCAAGGGGCGGATGAAGATTACCGTCTCCAAAATACTGAAAAACATGACCGAACCAATCTCGCAGAGCTACCTGGTGGAGCTGTCCGTGCTAGCACCGAAGGGACAGGATGCGATCGCCGAGGATATGCGAATTTTTGCCGAGCAACTCAAACCCTTGGTGCAGCTGGAAAAGATCGATTACAAACGATTCGCACAAATGCCTTAATGCCAGGCGCTTAATTATTCTTCAGGACTTCAGTTTTAATACATTCTTGGTTTATTGTGAAAGTATCGCACTATATGTCAGTAAAAAAAACTTTTTTTTGTAAAAAAATAAACCAATATAACGCAAACGAAAACGGGCAATAAAAATATCACAAATCAATTGAATATAAAGCCGGATGCGGTTGAGGTGGTTCAACGTTACAGCATACTAACACAACTACACGTACACTTTTTCTTACATATTGTCAATGGTTTTTGAAATGGTAATCTTGGCACCTTTCGAAATCAAAGCAGGCAACTTTCTAAATCGATAACGCAACCAGAATCGTTCCTCCACCAGAGCACCAGTGGGATAGCGCAAAAAGATCACAGTTTCGATGCGGTTTGTGCGGCATGCCTACGGTAGGAAGAATGGGTTCTCCCTGCAAAACATGTGCGCCCCAAAAAGATAGTGGTTATGGTGGGTCAGGATAAGGTTTTTGTGCTGCAGTTTGCCGCTCACACCATGTCTAATGACATCCAGAGCCATGCGGTATGGCATTAGACCGACTGTCGGTAGCACTCTCGACGTCTGCCGATGAGCTACGCGGATAATGCTCAAGACTGGTCGATGCGGACGGGTTTACCGATTCTGAAATTGAGTGGCAAAGGGGTTAGGCAAAAAAAAGGAAACCAAACGTAAGAAAAAATAATGCAAACCAAAATGCTACTGCACACTGGATGGAGAACAGAGAAGAAGGATACGGAAGCGGGGTTATCTTACAGGGTGGGAAACGGTATGCTGGTGGATAGGTGGTGGTTGGTGTTCTACCTAAAAATGATGTGACGGCAGGTGAATGAATTAGGTCAGGGTTTGATAATTGGAACGGGAGGAACGCTAAAAGAAGCAGAACAAACGAAACGTAAGAAAGGAGGTAACAACAGAAGACGCCACTACGGTTTTTTTTTCTAGAACCGATTGTCACATACACCGGTTGGACAGGGCGCCGAATGGCTCATTGCACAGCTTTCAGCTGAACGAATTGCACACGTTCGCGCATTGGCCGGAGCATGGACGCAGCAGAAAGAGAAAGAAGAGAAGAAAGAGGATATGATAGAGGTATGGCTAGTAGAGCGGTGATTCGGTGCTCGGATGCTGTTTGCTAATGATGCTGTCCAAGTAAACGATGGCACGGTCCCGTGTTGGCGTCGTGATGGGAACCGTCGCGTGATGCTTACCTTGCTGTAGACAGCGCGTGGTACAGATCATCTTCGTCTGCTGTGCCTGAATGTTCTCCATGTTCACCTTCATCGAGAGGTGGCCGAACAGGAAGTACCCCAGGCCCATACCACCGACCACGGCAATGAACAGATACCCGTTGTACACCATCACCGTCAGCATGAGCGCGTATCCAAGCATGCTGTGAAACAGGAAGGTAATCGCTTCCGAGAGCAGCTTGCGGATCCGGCGCGACAGCGTGCTACCGCTCAGTGGACCATTGCTGACGCTGCCTTCCAGCGACAGCAGTGTGGCACTTTCGCTTGGCGGGCACGATCCGGACCGTACCCGTTCTCTGGCCGTACGTGCGCGAACCTTAGCACCGTGGATCTGGAAGGGTGGTAAGGTAAGGTGATAATTAAACCGTGCGATACTTGCTGTTTATATTTTCATTTCAGATAAACCTTTCCTGTCTGATAAAAGGAAAAGGAATTGCTGCTGCTGCTACTGAAACCGGGACAACACCGATGCACGGTGCTATCAGTCAATGAACTGATTGGAACTTATCTAGTGCATCCTCTTACGTACCTTCAGCCCTTCGTAGGCAACGGAGAGCGCTGTCAGCGTGAGACAAAGTGCCACCATTGGTCCTGTGCCGCTAACGGTAAGCCCGGAAAAGAACACATCGCCCACGTCGGAACCCCACCAAAAGGACATATGCATCATTGTGCCGAACGTGCCGGAGCCGGGGCTTTGTACTATGCTGCTCGCTGTCCTCTTACCGAATATGTGTATGCTCAACCTAGAAGATGTAGACGAGAAATGTACGGTAAGGGTCAGTAGTTAGTGGTCAGCGCACCGTCCACGATAAGCGTCGCACGCACACATTGAATATGCGTGACCTGGCTAGGGCGCATATGCGAGTCTAGGAACAATAGTTTACAGAACGCAATCTGGCACCGATAAGCGCGTACAGGGTGCGTAACCACGCAGAGCCCAAAACCTGATAATAGATGACCAAAGGCGATGGCTCTGTGTGACCACTTCATTCGGTGCACTCCATCATGTATCCATAAAGCTGATTGAAGTTTGTACATAGCACAGATTCACACACACCGCTTGCGATGATTATTTAACAATTGCAAAGCCCCCAGCCAGGCTCCACACGCTCCTTTCGATCCGGTTTTTGGATGTATTTTTATGTAATGCTTGCACGATCTCCCATTTGCTGCGTTGCATCACATACTCACCACGCGGATCCTTGTGTGGTTAAGTTAGGACCTTCAAAAGACGGTCCGTGGGCGGATGAAGATGTTCGTTCGCTTCAGCACATCCGCTAATCGTGACACAAAAGAGCACTTGTGGCAAAAGAGTGCCGAGGTTTGCAGGTCCACGTACAATCAGTCAAATTGTTCCCTCATACCATGCACCACACCACACACAATACATCAAAACACCACTGGTGACAAAAATCGGCCACCAAATATTGAGGCTGAGGCAGCACAATTGTACCCCCACAAAGCACGGTGCACTACCTCGCTCTACATGTACGGGAACAACCCTACTACAAAGCGTATGCTACGGAAGAACGAAAACAAATACGAAACTGCAGCTGGCCGGAATGTCTCCGACAGCGTTGCGGTGGAGCACTTTTCTAAATGCGAGGTTTTGTACTGGGGGGAAGGAAAAACACAAAACCCGTACACAGTCGCGCAGTGTTTTGCTAGTGAGGTAATCTTTCGTGTGTTGGTGGGGAAACGTTGGACACAAAACCATTCGGTCCGAACCAAAACAAGATTGCCTTGAAGCGCTAAGCGGCGTGTACACGGTACAGAAGGTTCAAGCTGTACAAAGCATTTAATTATTCGTTATGAAATCATAAAACTCGTCGTTTAAAGGTTCTTTAAACTTTTTCAACATTTTGTTGGAATATTTCCTAACCTGTTATTTAAATTATTAATTATAGTTATTTGGGGCGGTCCGGTGGCCGAGGCGACAGCGGCGCCGGTCTTCACACGGCAGGGCCGGGGTTCAAATCCCATCCAGACCGTCTCCCCGTACGTAAGGCTGACTACTTTACTACGGGTAAAATTAAGTCACAGAAAGCCAGAAATGGCAGGCCGAGACCTCTCGAGGTTGTAGTGCCAAAGAAGAAGAAGAAGTTATTTAAATTTTCATGAAAAACATATATTATGTCAAGCTAAATTTCCAATCACACGTTTTTAAGAGAGATATCATACATCAAATGATCAAGATTTACAAAAAAAAAAAATCAATTCTGTGGTTTGGTTGAACCATCTTCAATCTTAGCTTATCGGTAGGCATTAACGATTATGAATGTCCATACTTGCTTGAACTTGGATCTGTAGAATCTAGAAAAAGCAACATAATTCATGATGAAGTGTAGAAGTAAACTAGGAATAATCCTAGGAGCTAGACTCGAGGAAGTAGGACAAAGCAATTATCCTGCTAGGTAATCGCTAGCGCAGCGTGCTCTCTAAGCTGGTCACCTTACTTAAGGTGGAAACATAAAAGGGATAGGTAATTCATAGCAGGATCTTCATTTTTGGTTCTACAACACCAAGAAGTCTTGATTGCCATTAATGTCTTAATTGAGTAAGCTTACCCATAGGTAGATGGTTAGGTCTGTGTAAGAGAAAGAAGTTCGAACGGGATTCGGTATCCGGTCCTACCGTATGAATACCTCCTAGGGTAGTACGCTAAATGCTGGGCGCTACGACTTACATCATTATTTTAGTTTTCAGTTTAATCCTCTTTGGATCTTTCTTCTACCGTAGGTCTCGGAACACGGATCCCAAGATCCCTCTGGGCATCTTGGGTCTACAACCTTGGATAGCTGTGTGCAATATAAATAACAAATTCTTCAAATTTGAGTTTATGCTATCTTATCATTATTTATTATCGTTTGTTGCCATAATGTAAACTAAAAAAAAAATTATTGTATTTTTTTCATTTATCGCATTACTAGTCGCGATTGGGTGTGTGTAATCCGTGCTTATTGTTTACGGCATGCTTTATTTGGCTGCGTACGTGAAACGCAGCCGTACAAGACGCAGCCAAAAGCTGACGTTTTTTAAATCCTACCAGCGTGTCCGTTGAAGCCAAGCAGTTGGATTAGTTGTGCGCTCTGCTGAATGTTTTCAGCAGAATTCATGGTTAAACCAGCAAAATCAAATAATGTTGCTAGCAGCATTTTAATTTAATGATAATTCTTGTAGATTATTACAAATATGAAATGTTAACTGCTAATAATTACAGCTTCAAACCATCTTGGTAGTGTTTCTGTCGCATGTTTTTTTTGTAATCCACAAAAAACTCTTTTTTTGTATGTTTACTGTTTGCTGTGTGTGCTAAATACAGCAAAGTAACACAAAAAAAAGAAAATAATCCCATGCCTTGACAAACTGTAGGTCACCGTACGCGATAACGGAATAATTCATTCATTAAATTTTTGATAACTTGACAACTCTACACTGTTGACGGTTTTTTTTTGCTTTTTTGTTTTTTGCATTGAAGCATATTGCGAAATAAGTTGCAAATTAAATTTCATTACGGCTTTACCACGACATTCTTATTGAACGTTCGCCTCAAGCTCAGAGCTAATCAAAACGTACCAACGGCTGTTCTAGACGGCACGGATCCACCGTCAAGAATGCTTGCCACCCTTGCCAAAAACCGGGGCCACCGTTATCGCCAACATTAGCGGAGTGGCGCATCACCAGAGTGTGTGGCTACTGTTCCGGTCCTTCTAAGCGTCAAACGAGCGCCCCATCAACCTGATCTCGCTGACCTCACGGGCTAGGGGACGAAGCGACAGACATACACACACGAACACTCTGCACCAGAGTCAACAGAGACTGCCAGTACGGGTGCCCGAGAGCCGCTGGCTGGCTGGCATAGCCTCACATTCCGATCCTTTTCGCGAAATCAGATTAAAAATAGTCGACCCATCCTGCCGACGGACGTCGTTGTCATCTGTGCTGTGTCGGATTCTCTCTCTCTCCCCCCGTTATGGTGGGAATCGATGGGTGGCCATTCTGCAAAAAAAAACGGCAAGAAATCACATCACAGTAATCACACATCACATCCGGTCAAGCGCACATAGCCGGGGAACAGAAACAACGTTTGGAGGTTGGGAGGTTTAAATGGCAAATATTGATAATAGATACCTTTCCGTTTTGGAGGTGCCTCCCAAGTGGAGCCAACATTAATTATTGTATGTGACATGTACGGAAGTTTGTTTTTTGTTTTGTTTTGTTGTTTTTCGTTTGAATCATGACTTGTAATTGCAACGCATTCGCCTTACACAGTGAGCGATAACGGTTGAAGTTGCTTACCCAGGCCAGGTGGTAGATCTTCATTCGACAGGACCGGGGTTCGAATCCGATTCAGATCGTTCCCACGTAGTAAGAACTGACTATCCTTAACATACTAGACATTAAGAGGCCGTTAGGACAAGAAGAGAGAGAGAGAGAGTGAGAGAGAGAGAGAGAGAGAGAGAGAGAGAGAACTCACGTTCCAATTTGAATATCTTGAAGTTGAAGTAGTCGTTAAGGGATTTAGTGATGTCAACTGATAAAAGACAACCAGTAGATCTAAACACATCAGAGTAAAAGCTAGTGACAAATTCTATATAGATCAAATAGTTTTAAAGTCTGAAGCTGGGGAGGTCAGCTGGTAGATCTTCATATGACAGGACCGAAGTTCAAATCCCATCTGGACCGTCCCCACGTAGTGAGGACTGACTATCCTTAAGAGACTAGGCATTAAGAGGTCGTTAGGGTAAGAAGAGAGAGACAGAGAGCGATCTTGAAGTTGAACTAGTCGTTTATGGGGCTTAGTGAAGTGAACTGATACTAGATAACCAATAGTTACATCACATCAGAGTAAATAGATCTGAAATAGTTCTGAAGTCCAAAATTATTATATTTATCACCCCGCAATTAAGGTCCAATTCTTCACTAACTCCCCCCCTAAAAAAACACTTCAAATTAGTCTTATCAAACGTGCTCGGTTTTGCGATACAAGTGTCCGACGTACCTGGTGCCTTCGACAGACCGTGGGAGAAGGTCACCGAATAGTCCAAAATTGAAGGTGGAGTGCCAGCGAACCCCATCGATTATATCGATAGCCGACAAGACAAATCAACCGCGGTTTTCGTGGGAGCCCACCAAGACTCGCATCCCTTGCGGTTTGCGTCATCCCTTCGCTTTCGATGAGGTTGTTTGAGTCCCCACGCCCGGAGAACCTGGATTTGATAAATCACCTGCTGTCACTGTGGCCACCGGTCGGTTGGGACGCCATCCATTTTTTGGGACCTCCTGCTAAAGTTAAAGTCATCCCGTACATTTTGAGGGGAACCGTGTTACACAAATCGTCCACTTCACCTTGCCAAATCACCCCCATCTCCCCTCTACCTCGGGGACCTAGTGGGGAGGAGGTTAGTATTGGGAAAGGGTGATAATGAAGTGTGTGTAGTCAGGGTTTTCACACGCTGCACGGCTACGACTGAGGCTTAAGAGGGAACCAAACTAATTCAATTAAAAATCACTCCATTCGGATTCAGTGATACACACACAGCACACAATCAGTCCTGGGCCGGTCACATGTATGTCGTAGTAAGTTCCTGTGATTAGCACATGTACTCTACACGGTATGGTTTGAGGCTTGTAAATTAGAGTTTTAAAAGTTTAGTTCATTAGGGGGCGAGGCTTTAGTACGGGCTTTGGGCTACTACTAGCGATGGAACAGCGAGTGCTAATTGCTTTAACAACGGGCTATTTGTTGATCAGATTTTAATGCTGACTGGATTGGGCAGGAGAGGGCAAATGAAGTTCTTGATCTAGTTTTGAGGAGGATGGATTCCCATCTTCATGATTGCGAAATTATCAGAGACTTTGGGTGTATTTTTGGGTGACCTGTTGGGAGTCTCTAATATCTCTTAATAGATCCTAATGAGACAGACTTGTCAGTCTAGTTCTATGGCTCTATCTTGTTTATGTCTGTCTCTATTTTCCTTTTTCTGTATTTTTGTCTGACTATCCAATTCTTTTGTTTTCTTTATTATGTTTGATTAATTAGTTTGTTTTTATTACCCCACCGTCTTCCTTTATATGCTTTTGTTTCAATTCTTTTTTTAAGTTATTGCGTGACTAATGATTATAATAGATTCGATTTGCTACCTGTACTCTTATTTTTATTACTTCTTGCGGCAAAATACTATATTAACAGTTCAAAAAGTCTCATTATTTAATTCCCAAATGAAGTTTTTTTGTAGGTTTTACCGTAAAAAGTGGCTTGACGATCAGGTTTATTATTTTTAAACCTTTAAACCTATTTTTATTATTTATTTTACGTTATTTTTTTATTTATATTTATAGGATGACGGCTTGACGCCGTATTGTCAACACCGCATGTTTTGACTTTTACAAATTCACTACGTTAACTGTAGTAAAATTTGGCAAGCCCTGTTATTATGAAGTGTCATCTTCAGAGTAATGTTTGTCCCTAGGTGTCATTTGATCAAGTAGTAAGCAAAGGATTTTCCGCGTGGTTGCAAAATGAATACATTTGTTCAAGAAAAAGTGTTTTTGGCGTGGAATTTTCCTTCATTATTTTGCGATGAAATCTTCGTCCACCGAGACCCATCGTATGATGAATATTATGGCGATCACGCTTTATCGGAAACAACGTGCCAGAGGTGGTTTCAATTTTAGTGTGGAAGACGAAGGACGCCCAACAAAGTACGAATATCGAGATCTGGAGCAGACTCAGCTGGCAACTACGCTTGAGGTTACTTAGCTAGGCATTTGTCAGCGTTTAAAAGCATTAGGTATGATCTGGAAGACAGGACTTTGAGTGCCACATGAGCTATAAACCCCGTGACATAGAGCGTCGTTCGATCAGCCTCGTGAACAACTGCTTCAACGGCATAACCGGACGTGTTTTCCGGGACATGCTTCCTCCTCGACACCCCAAATGAAGAAATCCACGATCTGTCCAAAACACAGGGGAAAGGTTGTACAAAGTTAGGGAAATTACTTTTCCGAATAAAATCAAGGCCTGTGAGCTTTGGAAATCCGTAACCGTCAAAACTTATTTATACACCTGACAGATAAGCATAGAGCGTGTTAAAAATTGAATTGTATTTAAATTTATCATTTTAAACCAGTTAACAACTACAAGGCTCGCTTGAACAGCACGCAATCACTTTTTGATGCCTATGATTTTTCCGGATACAGCATCATTCGGAAAACAACCTCGGAAAACGGGGGATAATCACATGCCTATGGTTGCGCGAAGGACCGCGAGTTTTTCCGCACGCGCTTTTTTAATTAAATTATAACCACGCTCGGTGTGCGTATAATATTGGTGATGGTGCATAACGCAGCCAGGAACAGTCAGAAGAGCAACCGCAAGGGAAAATACCTACAGTCTAAAGACCGGTGAATTGTTTTCCCGAGGTAACTGCCCGAAAAATGTTTGGAGCTGCCCGTGACGGAAGTGCTCGGTAAGCCGGCCCAGGACATGATGCGCTTTGTGTCACACGGGAAGAAGAAGGTTCCCCTCCCCCCCCCCCCTCCCCCCCTGGTTTCGGTGGTAATTGGTTCACCGGTAACCTGATACAGCGTTTGGCGGAAAGTGAAAAGCGTTCAGCGAAAAAGGGTTCAAGGACAGTCGGAGGGCATTTCGAGGCCAAAAAGGGTTAATTTGGGTGGTGAAAAAGGCTTGCGAGGGGAGGGTGAAAAATAGAGGGTTTGGTGAAGGGGGGGGGGGGGAGGTTTATTGGGTACTCCGTCTGATTCAATTAGGGGCGTACTTAGTGAAAGTTGCATCGATTTTCTCCCGCAACGGACACTACTACACGCGTGTGCACTAAACGTATTAATGGTTTCACATTACATTTTTAATACGGAAAATTGGGTGTTTTTTTCTTCCTTGGAGCGTTAGTTGAGATGTGATGTTGTGAAGTGACACAGTTCATCACATGTTTAGTCCATGCTTAATGCAACAAGCATCGTACCACCGATCGATTGATGAAGACAGTCGTTTTGCCAGCCGTTCGGTGCGAAAGTTTTAAAGCACGTGGAGTGAGAGAAGAAGATAGTTTCCGATCGGGTTGGGAAAAAGCTTGTGGATGAAACTGAAATTGAATTAGCTCCCATACTTCAGCTCATGCCCCGACTTTATAAACTGACCTCCGGATCGTCCACCGCTGCTTTACGATCGTTTCCGGATGAATGATAACGCACGGCTTTCGATTGAACGGTGTGTAAGTGATAAAGGAAAAAGCTTCACTCGGTGGCAAAAATGATAATAATTTTCTCATTTATGAACCCCCTATTTCGGTGGCCACGGTTATCGCCGGTTTCTCTTTCTTTAATTCACTTTCTTACCGGTAAGTAAGTTTTAGTTGTATGATCATACATTTGCAGCAACTCTTGATAGAGTGTTTATTGCGGGATGGTCTTGAACTGATGGGGGTCTTCTAAGAAGGATTGATCACTGTCGATTATATATTTCTTGCATGAAAGCAAGAGCCAAATGTTCTTCTTCTTGTATATTTTTTACTTTTACATAATTTTTGATTATTGTTGTATGATAAATATTTCATCACGAATTATACTACCATTTTTATCTTCAAATAATGACTACTACGGCTATAGGGTTAATTTATTGGAATTTTGTATGTTAAAAGGACATGAGTAGAGATTTAACTATGTGGCCGTTAGCATTCGAGTGAGGACTGATTTTACTAAACAAACGAACACCGGAAGCACGATAGAATTTCTTTTAACAACTCATTCAATACTGAATTTTATAACTAATCAACAAAACCATCTATAATACAAAGAAAATGAATGGAAAACCCTATACCAAGTTAATCTAATTTGAATGTTCTCTTCTTTAAAATTCAAATTAGTCCAGGGATTATCAACATGCCTTCGGTAAACAAACATAATTAAAGAATACCCCGTTTGAATTAACAAAGTTTCTTCTCGAGCGTTTAAAATTTGTTTCTTGATAAAGTTTTATGCGAAATAATTTTTTGTAAACTTTTATTTTATTTTTATATTTTTAAAAATATGACAGGTCAGAGATAGTCACAGTTTTTCTTATTTTATTTTTAAACATAATTGCTTTTTATTAAGGAAAATTTCTTTTCATGTTTTAAGCTGATTCTTCTGTTTCAATTACCGACACCGGGACTCAAATCCCTTCCAGACCGGCTCCTCGTACGCTGGGCTGTCTGCTAAGAGTTAAATCAAGTCAAGGAAGGCCATGAGCTTTCGCTGCTGTGTTACCAAAGAATCGGGGGAAATTTTTATTATTTTATTTTATTTCATTAAAGTCGGAGAAAATTGTATTAAATAATTATATTTTATTAAAAGTTTTTGTTTATCGAAAGGAAGGATTTTTGTAGGTGTGTGCATAAACATTTTACTTTGGTCTTTATCAAAAATTGTAATTAATGGATATTGGCGGCTTTTAAATGTTATTTTTTATATGAAATTTGCAAACACAAATTACACGCTACAGCTGTTGTTGATTAGAACGACATTTGAATTTATTTTTGGCTAGTGTTTGCCGAACGGCTGTGATATATTTTCACCAGGTCTGCTCTTCTTTCTGGGCAACACTTTCTGTACGGGGGGAGACGGTCTGATTGGCATTTGAACCTCGGTCCCGGCCGTGTAAATTCCGGTCACCTGACTGTCCCTCTTAATATATTCAACTAATATAAAATTATTTTTAACGTGGTCCGGATATCGGAGCCGAAACACGATGAATCGGAAAACGAATCACGTCGGGCACCCCGTTCGTAGGGGCTGCTGGCCGTCTATCCAGTTACGGGTTAAAAAAAAAGGAAGCAAAACATTGCAGAACCTCGAAAGATTGTAGTGACGAAGGAGAAGTGAAAGATTAGCTTGATTTAGTTTCTCGCACACTATTTTGAACCAGGATAGATTAATATCAAAGGGGGGAATTTCAAACTTCAACACTAACTCATTCTTTATTATATGGATTTTAATTATGACGAATTAAACTGAATTAACTGAAGACAGAATGTAATTTGAACCATTTTGTACGAAATTTGGAAACTTCAATCGTTTTTTGTCGAAGTCAACCTTGCCAACCCCTGACATCCAAGCCGGAAGGAGGACCAAACAGCCGGCAAACAAAAATAAAACAATAATTTCTTTCATCCGTAGCAAATGAGAAAAAAAATAACAAAATCAAAGATTATTATTATTGTAGTATCGTTTGCATTTCCTTTTATTTTCTCTTAATATTGCTCTACTGCTGTATCAAATCCGCTTTAACCGCTACCCTGCTAATTGCATACCATCCTTCATATACGCAATCAATGTATTACTATTGGCACTTGATTTACTTTGTTGTTATATGTTTTCCGTTCGATTTTGTATTGTATTGTGTGTGTGTGTTTTTCGCCGCAGCTACCAAGCAGCGTTTGATAAGTATTTTGATCTGTTTCACTTAAGCTTATAGTACTTATAGCAATAGTAGTATGTATATATGTATATATATAAAGGCTATCCAACTATACTATACGTTACACTTCACTTTGTTTCCTGTTAAGCTTAGTGTTCGGCTCTATCGGCTCTAAGGTTTTTTTTTTTAAATTATGATACGTTACGTTACCAACCAACTTATTCCAATTTGATTCGTTTTCAGATAGGCACTAGAAGTTCACATTTACGTTTTCTATTACATATTTCTCTCCCCGTACTCTCTCTCTCTATACATTTATATATATTATTGTTGATATTACGCTGTTTGTTCCTGTAGTGTGTTTTCCGTAACGCTACGAATAACCTCGCCCGTCTCCTCTCCGGTGGAAGAACTCGATTTAAACTCGGGGGAGTTGGACACAACAACAAAGGGGTTACAACAAAAAACCCAACCAACCAAATTCGAGTCGCAATTAATTATTCTGCCTCCATCCTCCACTCCTAATACTACCACGAAACAAAACAAAAAGTACGGTTTACAAACAATTCTTACTCCCTAAGAAACCTTCTTTCGCCCTTCAACAAACGGTATCGTTAAATATAATTTACAAAAATTTTGCGATTCTATTGGCACCTTCTTGGGAGATAAAGCGTTTCAGAGGTGGGGGGGTGAGAGACATCGGAAAACCACGCAATTAATGCACCGTTACCAATCAATCGGTTTTGGTGGTGGTCGAATTATGATGACTCGATTCGCAAAATAAAGCCACCCCTTTAAGAGGCCTCATTTGCTGACTAGGGCCGCGCGCTTCCTTTTACACCTTTTTTGACGGGGGCTTTACAATCTCGTCGACCCTTTGCATTATTGCCCTCAACTAGAGCCTCTACCCCGCTTTACCCTACCGCACACTCGAAGGTGTACAGTTGCAGCAGAACGCAGCCGAGTCACAGGATAGCATTGTATGCAATCGACGAGGTGTTTTTCGTTTTGCGCGATATTTGCTGGGTGTTTTTATGGGTTTCTTTTTTTTTGCTTTTGCTGTCCACTCGCTACACTGTTTTGATCGAACCCGCGAGGTAGTACTGCTACTGCACTTCGCCAATTTGAAATCTAATTTTAGACCAGCCCGCTCATCAAAAGGTATGATGATGATGCAAGCCAGAAACATAAAACCTTTTTCCACCCGTCGTCCGATCGTAAGCGGGAGAAGGGACACCTTCCTTAACCCACAAACTGCATGCCACGCACCAAACCCCCCACACACACACAGGTGACTCGTCGAAAAGTCGAAACAAAAAAGCGCCAAACGCGCAAACAAACATATTGTTTGTCCAACGGGGTCAATGCGTAAATAGGGGTCTAGTTCAACGAAAAACTGCATGTGCAAAGCACTTATTTCGAGAGAAAAAAAAAAAACGTTCCCATTTTCCATCGGTTGTGGTGGCCGGATCGGGCAACGAAAACGTCGTTGCCCCTTGGGTGTTATGTGAAACTTTCTTGCCAGGCTAATATCCCCCTGGTAGCGCGCATTGCACCCAACACAGCAGAACCACTGTTATAGAAGTCCTTCTCCCTGTCTCTCTCTCTGTTTCGCCTTGGACAGTTGGGTGGATTAGTGGGAAATTCCCACCGAAAAGGGCAAGGGCATAACGCACTTCGCAAACACTTGGTGTCAAAAGCAGGACAACAACGAAAAAAAAAAGGTGCGAAAAGATACGGCCCATCTCTTCAGCAAAAGGGGCCCACACACACCCAGAGCACGTAAGGATTGCTCGATCGTGTTGTAAAATGCAAATCACTTTGCACTTTTCTCCTTAAGATTGCCCCCAGAATGGCGGTACCTGGTGGTGAAAGCCAGCCTCCGGAACATCTTCCGCAAAGCCGACCTTTCCCTTTAGGTGCTCTACCTGTAGCAGGGAGCCATGAAGTGCACACTCCAAGCTGCTCAATTGAACTCCCATTAGGGCTCCTGGTCGTCCTAACACACCTCTCCATCTTCTGCTAACAACGAAAGCGAGAAAAAAAAACACGCGCGCGCTAATGACACCTGAAATTATGGCACCTGCGAGAGAAACACACGTCTAATGGTGGGAAAATCCCGCGCATTCCTCCCGTTCCTACCTACACACACTAGGATCTAGGAGATCTCTGGCCTTATAAAAGTTAACTACGGGGTCTATGATGATAAGGTGCGCGGTAGGTTGATGTGAATCCCGACACCTGCCTGGCCTGGATATGCAGGAGGGCATCCTTTTTTTGTTGTATAATCAAGAACCTCCTCAACTCCAAAACAAGACCTGCTCGTTCTGGGACATCCTTCCTTGCGCTTCAGAACCAACATCTCTTCTTCATCCCTCGCTCTCTCTCTCTCTGTCTCACGCTCCCTGTGTTTGTGTCTCTCCTTCTCACATCGTACAGTAAAATATCACATTTCAGTTAAATTAAACAAATATGATTAAATGGCCTCTATCCTCCCAGCGCACCACGGAGTCCACCACGAAATCATCCAACCACGAGCGGTGATCGCACCTCGGCATGACTATGCTGGTGCTGGTGATGATGATCATCTTCCTGCTCCTGCTGCAACCACTTCTCCACATACTTGCGGTTAATGTTGTACTTGGTGGCCACTGCCCGGTAATCGCCGCGGCACGCCACATCATGGTAGAAGCTATCGATTGCCTGCTGCTTCAGCTTCTCCGACTGACCGTGGTTGCTGTGGCTGGAGCTGCTGTGACTGCTGTGGCTGGTGTTGTCCTCCTCCGGCCCGCTGCACACGGACGAGATCGAGGTGGAACTGTCGTACCCGGACACCGGTGACGCCTGCGGTGTACTCCAACCCCGCCCCGTTGGCACTACGTTTCCGGCCGGTGCACAAGCAATGCCAGCAGCAGCACCGGAGAGCGCTGCCGTTTGTGACTGCGAGGCAAGCAGATATGCCGGCGGGCTTAGCTCGTAGTAGGCGGCGGCGGCGGCGGCAGGCGAGCTGTTGCTCCAGATGATGGGATATTGCTGCTGGTGCTGGAGTGACGACTGATGGTGGTTACCGACGATCCCCGGTGACATGGGCCGATCGACGATCGCAGGCGATTCACGGGTCGAATCCTTATCATCGTCCGCTAGCGCTGAATCGGGCCGCTGGTGCTGGTGCTGCTGCTGCTTTGGGGACTCCTCCTCGTCGAGCAGGTACGGTTTGAACAGTTTCACCGATTTGGCCGGACGGGTTGTGTCGGGTGCGGCGATCGGACCGCTCATCGCCGAAGACGATCGTTTGCGGTCCGGAGTGAGGGCGGGCCGTCGGCAGGAGAGATCCCACGCCTGTTCTACCACACCGGCGGTACTGCGATTCAACGGCTCATCGACTTCCTCCACACTAATCTCCTCCTCCTCCTCCTCCTCTGCACCATCCAGGCATTCCTCCTTTACCGAACGATCGTAGTTGTCGTGGGGTGTTTTCGGGCAGGAAGGAACGGGCGAACCGGCAGACAACGATCCGGGCCGGGAAAGATCGATCGGATGATCGTAACGGTGGGCGGTGACGGCAGCTGCCGCAGCAGCCTGTGCCGCTGCTGCGACCGCACGAATATGGCCATAGTAGTGACTATCGGCCGTACCGGTTGACGGTGGTGTTGCTGTGGCGGCGGCCAGCAACGGTACGGGCGAAAAGATGACAGATTGCTGGTGGTGGTGATGGTGCGACTGGTTCGCCGCATCGCCACCAGATGCCGCTGGCTCACCCAATTGGAGCAACTGCGATGATGGAGACCGCGCCATTGAGTTGGGCGAGGCGGAGCAGAGCGAGGACGTGGACAGCGATCCAGAGGAGGATGCGACCGAGAGGGGCGAACAGGAGGAGACGGGTATGGCGGTCGAGGCGGTACCTGTGTGGGTAAGCACGGGTGACAGCAGACCGGCGGCGCTTGCGCCATTTCGAGCGACGCGTTGTCTGGCCACGTCCAAACCAACTTGCTGCTGCTGCTGGTGCTGAACCGGAGGGACAGCGATCGGATGAAACGCCAATGGGTGCACCGGCTGTTGCTGCTGCTGCTGCTGTTGCTGGTGCAAATGTTGCTGATGATGGTGGTAGTGTGCTGCTGCTGCTGCTGCTGCTGCAGCGGCCGCCGCTGCCGCTACCGATGGCGCTTGCATCAGACCCGTCAATCCCGGATGGTGATGCGGATGGTGGTGCATCGGCTGATAATGCAGGTGATGGTGCGCTGGGTGATGCACATGATGCGCCGGGTGATGCAAATGCGGGTGCTGGTGATGATGATTTAGGAGATTTATTTTCATCGATGCACCGCCACCGCCGCTTCCGCTGCTACCGGCACCGTTGCTGTGGGCCGACGCTCCGCCCGACGAGCTTCCGGAACCGACGGCACTGTTGGCGTTGCTGTTGCTGCTGCTGTTGCCGCTGCTATTACCACCACCGTTGGCCACGACCGAGCGCAGATTGTTTTCCACCTGCAGCCACTTCTGGATCTGCCGCCGGTGAATGCCATATTTGCGGGCGGTCGCCCTTTGGTTTCCCTTGCAGTCACCATCGTTCCGGTACGAGTCGAGCACCTGTAGCTTGAACTGTGGCGTAAAGATGCGCCGCGAACCCATCTTGGCGGAGTTGTGTGCGGTGGTTGTGGTGCTGCTACCGGTAGCCGACGGCGATGAAGGCCCGGCAACTCCCGCACGGCCCGACGACGCGTCACCTTTGACAATCATACCCGCGACCGTAAGCGAACCGTGAGCCATTGTACTGTATTGCTTCTGTTCTCGATTTCCGCACATTAAAAAAAAACACACCAAACGGTCTATATCGCACTGTTTATCGAGTGTTGTTTATTCGCTCTTCTTAAGGCACGTGAAAAACCGTGTCACACTGTCACTGGCAACACTGCAATTGTTGCGCACCCGTTTCACACACATGGAATCACTTCGGACCAACTTCTTCAAAGGCACTCGGGTTGATGTTCACACGGGATGATGTCGCTCATTACTTGTGGCACATTACGATACGGCACAAACATTGCGGTTTTGTTTTGGAATTGTTGTTGCTGGTCAAACTGTCAAAATGCTAACACCCGCCCGCACTGTGTATATGGAGACGCCCGGTGCGTTTCTCTCGTAGCAGCGTTGTTGTACGGATATGCGCTGGTGGTGTTACGATTCGCACTGCACTGCACACTTCACAACCCTGATATGCATCGCAGCGATTAGGGTAGTTAGCTAAACGAAGCTTCCGAAAACACAACAACCCCCGTAATTATCTCTCTCTTTGTTGCTGTTATTGTATAACACGACGACGCTCGGGTTTGCTGCCAACACCAACACTAAACGAATGTCACCGGGAGAAAACACCAACAAATTTTGGAAGGCACCGGAAGAACACACTATACACAGAAGAACACAACAATTCACCCCGATATTAAACACTGTAAACCGCACAAAGAACGCGCAACAAAACAATCGGCAGCGAGAACGCAAGAAAATGTTTGCCTTCTGCCGCTTCGGATACACTGCAGCACTGACTGCTGCTGTTGAGGTGTGCTTGCCAAGTGACAACACCTGAAATATTGCGAGTGTGTCAGACTGTATGCTTCTGTGCTAGCCTGCTGCTGCTGCGAGCTCCGCGAGAAACGTGCGTGCGCCCTGCTGCAGTTTCTATGAAGAATTGAAAAAAATCTCTTTCTCCGAACCCGAAACCCGACAGCGCGCGATCACGGCTCGATGTATGGGTGTGTGAATGGAAAACACCGTACCGCGATAGCACCCACACACACACTCACTCACACGCTCACGCAACGGCAGCGGGCAGCGGGTGTGTTTGTGTGCGTGCGGTTGATTCATGCGCTTCATCACATGATCGTGCTTGGGAGGGAGAGAGAGAGAGAGCGAGTGAGAGAGACGTGCAAGAGCGAGACCGGTTATGGTTGGTCCCGCGAGACAAGTGGCAGCCATCGGTTGATGGTGTGTATGCTGGAGCGAGAAAGCATGTACCCGGTTTTTAGGGCAGGTGCGGCAGTGTGGACTGGCGGTGAAGTCCGTCCGATGGAATGTCGTTCGCTGTTTGTGGAGAAGCGCAACACAGGGAAGGACGAATGAGAGCGGCAGGGAGAAACGCGCACCAAACGAGACAGTCAGCCGTCAGCAAAGGGGCTGATTTTCATCCCTGTGTGTGTGTTTGGTTCGCTACATTCATAACGCCTACTGGTCTGCCGGAGCATCCGTTCTTTTTATTTCGCTCTTTCTCCACTCTCCTTGCCGCGCTGTCTCACTCTCGCTCGCTCGCCGTCTTGCGATCTCGAGAATGCCACTCGGTCTGACCGGACTGCGACGAGATCGAAATATTCCTCAAGCCGCACGCTTCCGCACACCCACCGGCCCTCCGGCCTGTCATTCCTAACCGACCAAGCCAGCACAACTCGTTTTCTAACCGTTCTGCGTGTGTGTTTTTCGAGTTGGTTGCCCTGTTGCCGTCATGCGTCGTCGTCGACGCCGCCGCTCGCTCGGGATGGCTAAGCCACCTTCACCTTTCACCCTCGCCGCTACGTACGTGTTTCCGCATGCGTGACAGCTCATCTCGCGTCGATCGCGTCTCGCGGTGAGAAGATTCCAAACCGAAGATGATTTATCGACGCACTCATTTTTGTCGAGGAAGGCGAGGATTTTCGACGCGAGTTGGCGGCGGGGGAGAATAATATTCCCCTAAAAATAATTTCAATTTGACACATTCACCCTTCGTCGCTCTCCCAGCCCTACCATCCCGACCCTTTTGCACGATCGAGGCTCACCGTTTGGCAGCGCTTATTTAGCTGTGCCAAAAATGTTAAAATAAACCGCGAGTTCACTTAAACGCCGTGGTTGTGCCTCTCTTTCGCTCCAATGTGTCACCGGGGGTAAGGTGTTTATTTCGCGCAGTCTCTCGCTCTCTGCCGCTCTCGCGTTCGGCCGATGACGCTTGCTTCTACGAAAAAGCATACATGCATGACCGCCGCTGCTGTGTAGCTGTGTGTAGCGGCAAACGTGGCAACGCAGCACTCTCAAGTCGGTCCGATAATCGTAGCGCTCGCAGTCAGTCGGTCTCGCTTGTTCATTCTTCAGCCCCTGTGCCCCACTACACCCCCAGGGCTAACGCGCAATGTTGAGTTCGATTGTGTCGGTATCTCGCTCGAATGCTCTCTCGCTCTCCCATTCTGCTAACCGCCAACATAACACTCACGCACACACACGGACAGCGATGAAAGGCGCGGAAGAAAAGCAACAGCTCGTTGCTGTGCGCTGTCGAGTGAACGCAAGGCCCGGCCTAGACCGCACCAGACAAATTGTCGCCACGGCGGCTCGCTCTCTGGCTGCGTTCGGGCGTACTACCGTCCATGGGCAAACGCCGCAGACAAAGCGTCGCGCGGCTGGAAACACACATCGTCCGATGTATGCGTGCCTCCCGTTTCCTCCTGCTGCCGGCTCCGCTGCGCTTGTGTTGGGCGGATGGTGTTATTGGATTGGGACGTACGGGCCCTAGCGAGCGGGGGTCACTACCGGAACGCAGTCAAAATGTCATTAGCAATCTTATACTTGGTGGAGAGGTGAGGTGAACGGGGGGGAAGGAAAGGGACCCGGGTAAAACATTACGGCACACATAAATCTACTAGAACATTGACAAGTGCAGTACAGCATGTGAGGGTTGCGAATTGGTAAATAAGATAGATTCTAAGCAAGTATTTAGCTAAGTATAACCATAGCAGTTGTTAGAGAATGTTCTAACTGATTCGTCCTACCATACTCTTATACAAGTTAGCTGAGCTAGAGCCTAAAATGTATAATACATTTTTAGCAACTCTACAAAGAAGCTAATTTAAAATGGCAGCCAGACGACCGAGTCTAAGGCGGCTTAGGACTTAAGACAACATGACCGGGTTTCGAATCCCACCCAAGCCGTCTCCTTATAGTTAGAACTGAATATTTGGCTCTTCTTCTTCTGTGGTCTAACGACGTCTTAGGTCATTTCTACTATTTCTACTAGACTTAATGATACCATGTAGTTGGACAGTCCGCCGTCACTACGAGGGAACGGTCCGGATAGGATTTGAACCCCGCTCCTGCCGTATGAAAACCGGCGCTGTGGTCGCCTCTATTACCGAGCCAACCTACTATCTGGCAGAATCTAGCAATCTGGAATATCTGGGCTACGTGGTGTCAGTAAGTCTAGTAATTCATTATATGGCCGGCGTGACCTTGGAGGCCGTTAAACCAAAAAGAATATATAGCTAGACTTCCTGGAATTGTATTGACAAATCGCTCCTGGGTTATTAAAGTCACGAATAGCCATCCATTAGCCAGTGCTAGGCCAAAACTGACTGCGAATTTAAAACAAAATAAGTAAAACAATGGTATGATGTAAAGGATACAATAAAAAGGGCTCGATCTAGATTGTTTTGACCTTATGCTTATCAATTTTAATGCTTAACACTTTACTTGATGGCCAGTCGGGGACCGATAACGAGTCGTCATTATGATTACAAATTTAAAACGTAAATAACCCAACTAGCTCCCATTACGTAAACCGCGCAGACATAACTTAGTCTGGTCTTTGCCAGCGAGCACTTAATCCAAATGACGTGCAAAAGTGTGACATTTCGGTTCCTAAGGTCAATGGTGGCCCGCAAAATAAACGTGCGTATCGTACGGAAACGTGCCATTCTACCGGTGTACCGTCGTCAGGGTCATCATCCATCAGGTCCTGTAACCGGTGCATGTCCTCACGCGTTACATCACCTCACTGCCACACTGCAGTGAAAGGTCCTTGAAGTGCGCTACGTCCTCCCACCAGCACCATCCTCCCGACAAAATCTAGATCATAATTCAATCTGACTGCATCCAAAGCTGCGGTCACCTTCGGGCTTGCCACTGGACTGGCTGCCTTACGCACCTGCATCCGCGTGAACTCGATCTATGCGATCGGTCTCCCCCCGTAATTGCGCAACGCAGCGCGCCAGGGGGTTCAAGTTTTTCTTGTCCTTTTGTCCTTCACCGCGTGTGACCTCGCCGAGGCGCGAAAGGCGCTCGGCAGGTAGGACCATTTCCTTGACTTTCCTGGAGATCAGTAGAACACACACACATACACACGTATGCCAACACCGTGTCCTTCGATTTGGGGGCTCCTTTCACTGACCTACTGAAAGGGCGATTTGTGGAGCGTGAGAAAGCTACAATTTTGTTTCGCGAGGTGTAATAATTATGGAAGTTTGGACAAACCCAGCCGTGGGACGCTGCCGGCCAATCGTACTAATTTTTATTGCTCATTTAATAACGATAAAAATTGTGTCAGTGGAAAGGCTGCTAGGGAATAGTTGCCAAGCGAGCCGCCACCCGATGGGAGAGTCCTTCGGGATGGAGCCGAAAGGGTTTTATCCTCCTTTTGCAACACAAAAATCGAGAGGGAACACACAGAACCATGGTCGAGAAAGTCAAAAGTCATCGCGAAAAATGGCGAACAAATTAAAATGGACGGTTAGGAGCACGTGGTCGGCAGCGTTTTTGCTTTTGCGTCGTTTGTCGTCGCGGAGTTGCGAGGACTCTTAACCAGAACAAACAAGAACATGCTGAAGCTGTGAGAAGAACGGACAGAACGTCGGAAAAACGTAGTGCCAAAGATACTCGGAGTTAGCTAATGCGATACAGTGCGTGACGCTTTATTGGCTCCGAGAGGTGTCCAAGAAATTTTAATAAATTTGAACGATTCAAAAAAGTCGTTATTTTTAAGTTGATACCTTATCAACAACTTCAGAAATAATTATTATTGCGTAAGCGTAATAAAAATACACACATACATATTCCTACCACTGTCAGTATGGTCGTCTGACAGCTTCCCCCTTCAAGAACGATGATTATTCAAGCCTCGATCGAACCGAGATCGCAGAAGGCGCATAAAATCGTACACGCTTTAGCAGCGACTACTTTGACGCGCAGTGAAAAACGTGATTCTTCTCTTCTCTTCTCCCTCTGCATTCTCTTCTCCCAGCCAGCCAGTGTTCCAGCCAGCGAAGAACCAGCGAAAGAAGTGGCAAAACCCATCTAACGAAAGCTGTAATAGCGCCCCCCAAAGCACGCTGTACAAGGCAGGGTTACTTGTTGCTGTTGGTGGATCGCTCTCTCGCTCTTTCTGGCTGTTCCAGCGCGAATTGCGGCGTCTGCCTGGCTGGCTGCCACGCCATTTGCCGCCTGTTGACTCAACGCAATGACGCCAGCGGGTGTGTGGGTGGGTGGGTGGGTGCGGTCACAAGAAGATGTGTGGGAAGAAGGGTGCGGTTGGTGGAGTATGAGGGACGGTACAACACCAACACGCCGGAGCATGCTGATGCAAAAAGAGCGCGGCACAAAAACTCCATGCTGTCTGCCGCTGACGATGCATAATCGCGATCGCAGCAAATCGCAGCCGTGTGCCGCACGGAATGCATCCCACCAAACCCCTTCCTGTGCCTGGGACGGGCCAGGGTGGGCCATAATGTTGCCAGCCGTTCGTGTGGGAGTCATTTCCGGTGAACGTGCGTTCTAAATCGTTAACGTTACTGGAACGGATGATGATGGTGATGGTGGTGGTGATGCTGTCTAATATCGGTATTAGAATGCTTTATGGCCAAGCCCTAGTTTCAGCGCTGGGAGAAAACTGATGAAACTCTCGAAAAATCTGTCTCACCAAGGAAATGTATAAAATTCCCTGGGTCCCTGGTGGAATGTTTGGGAACCGTGTCCAGGTGAGGATAATGATCTTGAAATGAATCACGTGGCTCATTCTTGAAGTACATGTGCTTCTTTCGAAATTAAAGTCTTAAAGTCGATGTTCTCTCAACAGAGTCAATCTTCAGAAATCAAAAAAAAGCTAAGAAAACAATTAAGAGAAAGAGATACTTTCTAACTAATA
Organism: Anopheles stephensi; assembly: GCF_013141755.1. Lineage (NCBI taxonomy): Eukaryota > Metazoa > Arthropoda > Insecta > Diptera > Culicidae > Anopheles > Anopheles stephensi. The sequence goes on along the minus strand of NC_050202.1, from coordinate 16,775,855 downwards.
GGATATTGCGAATTAAACCAAAAGACTTCTATTCCTTCCAGATTTAGTTTTAAAATTACATATTCTAAAATTTGAGAGCTCATTAAAGTCTTCCACCTATGATCTATGAGACCTGTGATAATTCCCAAAGGAAATCTCCCAATCGAGGATGACATAAGGGTGATGTTACGGAAATGCTTGTCCGGTGTCATTCTCGTAACATGATCGAAACATAGCAAAGAGCCCTGCAATCAGTTTTCTATCAGGTCAGAAGAAAAGAACATCCGGGAGCTATGTGATTCCAACTGCGCGAAGCTTTATCTGAATGGCGACAATTTGTCTGGTGCTGTCTAGGCAAGGGCTTTACGCTGACACATGCGGTAAGCTGTTGGCTATCGCTGTTCCTTTACGCCTGTGAGGGAGACTGTGAGCAATGAAGTTGGACGTGAGTGTTGGAACTGCTAGGGGATGTATAAAGTTTTCGGAACAAATAGTTGACGAACAGCTTGTAATATGGTGAAGTTCAGACTATTTAGAAAATCCCCTGGAAACACATGTGCATCAGATCTATCAAACTCCACCCCACCTAATGCACCTCATTAACTTCGATTACACGACGCCACTCGCTTAACCACTCGCCCCAGACTCACACCGGCAACCTTGAGGATGCATTAGAATGTGCCACAATCATTAGAGTCCAAACAAAGTCACTTCTGGGTGGTGTTTTTCCAATCCAATCCGGTCGGCATTACTTCAAAGTTAAGATGGATGCCGCTAAAAAAATCCCCTTACGTCAGGGAAAAAAAAACTCGTGAAACAAATCACAAAACAAACAAAACGTACGTTCACTTCCCGGGAGAGTGTGCAAACACACGAGCTGCAAGCTGCTGGCGCCACCGTTTGATCGTACGTGCGAAACGTGGTGACTCATCGTATAATGGCCGTTGCTGGCGGTAATTTGTTGCACCGCTGCATTCGGTGTGTGTGTGTGTGTGTGGTGGAAGAAACCATCCACGAACAATTATATCAACTCGTTAAGTTCTCGTGGAGAAGGCTTATCGACCTTGATCGATTGTCACGATCACGGACGGCACGGAAGGGGGGGGATGGCTAATTATATGGCTTCCTGTGACAAACAGTGGTAATGATGGGAATACTTTGTGAATAAGAAGAAAACCTGGAAAGCTCGTCATTAATCATTTTGTTGCGGCTCCGATTGTGATATATTGTTTTAATGTGACTTGGGGGGTTTTCTCGGCTTTGGTTGACAGGTGGATTCAGTATCGGTGCATAAGATATGGGAACAAAAGCAGCTACTAGGAACGAGAGAGTCAGATTTTTAGAAGCTAACGGAAGTAGATCCCATAGTGGTGAGCTAGACGATCGTAGTGATCGATCTCCGACGCCTTCGGTAAAGGGATAGAAATCTCTCCAGAAACAGGATCGTAATGGCTTTCAGCTACAAATTCTTGAAACAAATCGTAAGCTATTCCCGAGCATTTTTAAGTTAATAATGATATTAATTTGTATGTTATGGATAAACGCTTTTGTCTACTCCAATTATCATTACATCAAACAAAGCCTAGGATCGGCAAATCAAAGCAAACAATTTGGACCAGATTAGGCCTGGAATCATAGTGGTAATAACGCTAGTAGCTGATATGAAGGGACTGCTATCTGTACGCAGGACTAACGGGTAAATTAGCTAAAGGATACCGACAATGTCCAGGCTCTCCAGCTGGTAGAATCAAAGAAGAAACAGAAGCTATGTTTGGAATGGCTTTATTGGTGATCGCCAAAGTAAAATCCAGTCAAAAAGAATCCAATAACTTGTCCTCCATGTCACTTGAGACTAGATCGCGTTTGAGTAGTTCATAGCACCATGTGGATTTTTTCTCATTTTTTGCATTATAAGTTTATGAGGATCAACTTGATGGATGATAACCTCTTAAACGTTGAAGAAGAATCCCAAGAGCTTTGGGACCTCTACTTCAATAATATTCTTATTTTTAGTGATATAAAAAGATTTGATGTCCCCTTCTTTATTTAAATTATTTGATGTCCAGAAACTCTAAGCAGTTGCTGTGGATAATATTTTCAGATCAGGTCAGGTCTTCCAAATTACTTATAGAAAGATATATTGTATCGCTTTACCAACAATAAATCATATTATTTGACTTTGAGTCAATTTCGCTTCCCGCCTAGGACGAACAGGCTTCACAACAGCTTCCAAGGGGCAAATCACCGATCCAAGTCATCCAAGGGGCCTGACTCAGATCATTCTTACTTAACCCGTCTCATTTCCAATTTATATTGCTGACTGTTCCAATATACCAGGGCTTCAAACCCCAACAAGAACAAGAAAAGCAAAGGGTCGACCAACCAAAATCTCTCGTGAACCTCGTTCATCTCGCGTCCCGCAGCAGCGGCAGGAACTTGTTCTTGCTTACGATCGCTAAATCTCGCTACGTGGCGCTATTGAACGTTTCACCTACCCCAACAGAGATGGAATGAAAAATCACCCACCATTCCTCCCCTTACCCTCCTCCTCCCCCCTGCCCTGTTCGAGGAACCACCACCACCATCATCATCATCAACGTTCGTTCGTGCGTTGGCATAAAATTCTGTCCGCTAATCTTCTTCCCCGCACTCCCCCTCCCTCCCTCCCAGCTTCCCTTCCCACCACCTCCAAAAGCCCCCTTCTCCATCAAGTCCGGGCGCCATGGTGAGTCGTGCTCGATTCTGCGGTTGAGTTTTGGGGGACTGTCTCGCTCACGCTCACACGCACGCTCAACCCCATAGCGCCGAGATACATCCCCATCATGGAGACGGGGCGTAGGGAGGCTGTGCGTGTGTGTAGTGTATACGAGCACGCGTTCCTACGCACACAGTGACGGGCAGAACACGTTGTGGCCCTGGCCATCGCAGATGCGCCGCTCTGGCTGCCGACGCCGATGTTGAAGTTGTGCCTAGCGCCTCCGGTTGAGCTTGTTCTCGCGATCAGCGGCGGCGAGGACGTAGTGAAGGAACGGGTGCACACCCCCTAGACCCCGACCCCGATCACCTGTCCCTCAGCTCGCATCTCGTTCACTCCCAAACATAGGAGATCGCTTTCATCTTCTGGTCTCTTGCCGGTGGAGCTGCAATTTCAACCAGTTGTCGCGTCATGTCTGTTCGACCCTATCCCCTTCGAGGACCCCGGCCTCCGTGCCTCTTCCCACCGGGGTTGGCGCGCTCCTATTTGGTCATGGTGATCAAGAAGGCGTCCTGCCTGCCCGTGGTCAAGAGATGTTGGGACTGCACCACCACTATCCTCCCTCTTTCCCGGGGGCCGAGTGCTCCGAATCCGAATGAAGGAAAGGAGCCAGGATGACTGGGCGCGATCAGCACACGAGTACGGGCGAGACCTCAGCGAGAAGAAGAAGCGACATTGAAGAGTGTGCCACGGTGGTGTGAGGTAAGTGAAGAAAATCTTGTTTGCGTTTGGTGGCCATCGTCTCATCCTCATTTCTCATTCTCCACCCACCCTCCCCGCTACCCCATCATGGTCCCGGAGTCACGGGGCGACTTTCCAGCGCATTAATGATTTTCCAAACATAGTTTACATCTTTCGATACAGGTTTTTTGGTTTGGCTGCGGTGTGGGCTGACACTGGCTGGCTGGCTGGGCGCATCCTCCCACCGCACCCACCCTCCCTATTCACGTCGATTCTCTTTCGATGTTGGCGTTCTTGTGCTTCGGTGGTGTCTTTCTGTCTTCTCGCCGTTGTAGTCGATTTCCTTTTCGGTGTTCGCTTCTTCGTTCTTTCGTTTCTTTTATTCGTCTTTTCCTTCGATTGTTCGTTATCGTGTTTTGTTTTTCTTCTTCTTTTTTACTCTTCCTCCTTTTGCCGTTTTTTTCCTTTTAAGTTTTTTTTTGTGTATGTGCTTTTTGTCGATGTGTTTGTGAATGCCTTTAACCAAAAAAAAGCGATTTAAGTCCCTTTTCACCTTAATCTCCGTTTTCCTTCAGCAAACGGTCCTTCGATGCCTTGGTTGCCTGGTTTCAGGTTCCCTTCGGCAGCTTTTTTAGGGGCAGCAAATTGATTCTTAGGACGAGAACGCACACACACACGGACGGAGTTGCAAAAGGGAATCGGTTGCATGAGTTTCCGTTTGTCCGGAACGTTGCACAGCGATCCTGCACAGAAACCTGCCACGCGGTTGCAGTGTAACGATAGCTCGGATGCATCCAACAAATCCGGGTAGGATCGATCGTACGCGCGAGAGAAAAGGAAAGCCTCATTGAGTGGAAGGTCTCGCCTGAATGGAGATGCGTGTAAAAAGGGGAATGGAGGAGGGAAGCAAGGGCGCAAAGGAACACCGAAAGAATAATGGGTTTTATAAATTTTCAATTTTTATCCTCTGATGCCCCATGCCGGTTGCTTCTATCTCTCTCTCTCTCTCTTTCTGTCCAGAATATCAACAGACAGCACACCTCCTTGAGGCAACATCGCGCATGAACCGGATGAACCGAATCGATTGAACGTGTGTATGCGGGACGAGACGGACAGGCGAACGAGAGAGAGGGGGAGAGAGGCGAGGATCGTTTAACAAACTCGAGCGCTCCCATCCGGTAGAGCGAGATGCAAACAGGCGGCGCCAAACCAGCTTCGATCAACGCAAATATACCCCTACACACACATGCACACACACACGAGCGGGCCCGCCGTTTACACACAGACGATCCACATATATCCATGGAGAGCGCGATCGAAAGGAGATCGAAGCGCCGGTGAATACGGTGCTGCGGAATGTGTGATGTGGGGGATCGTGAGTGGCGCGCTTGTGTGTGTGTGACAGGAAGTTTTCATTTCACAAATTATGAGCTTCGTTTGGCGGCGTACGTGGCGGCGCCTAAAGCAAGGCAACACATAGTGCGAGACAGAAAAAAAACGGGGATTTTTATTTTTATTTTATATCGCCGTGTCTCGGGTGCGCTTCATACGCGGCATCTCGCTTGGGTTAATCTGCAACAACAGTCCTTTGCTGAGCAGCGCCTGCTTGTGTGTTGTTTTCGCTTACTGCAACACCAAAACAACATCACAGCAGCAGCAGCAGCATACAAACAGGATGGTTAATTAAAGCCCCTACGCTGGTGCGCGAGCTCTCACTCTCTCTGACGCGCTCGTTCAATCTCACTCGCTCTCTCTCGTTCCCGCCTGCTAGATTCGTTCGCTCCGTTCCGTTCCGTCCACGACCAGTCGCCGATCAGTCTCGTGTGCGAGGGCAAACTAGGCGCCACCAGGCGCGATAAACTCACGGCGTTTTTGGATGCTGGTGCGCACACCGTGCCGGACTGATGTGTGCGTGTGTGTGTAAGGTGGGTTTTTTTCTGCTTTCTTGTTATAAATCGTAGCACCACGGCAAACATGAACTGCGTTCTTGCGGTGTGATGGAAGACGGTGGATAGGAAGGAGGTAACTAGGGCCCCCAGGTTGTATTGAGTTTCTTGTTAAAGAGAAGCAGAGGATTTTTTTTAAACCGCTGTTGTTGTTGGAATGGAGGGCAAAAGGTTTGGACTTGAACTTATTCCTTGAAGGTTGGTGCGTTTGATGTTGATAAAGTCCATCCTTTTAAATACTGAGAATCTGATTTTGTAGAGTAAATTCCGACAAACTTTTGGTATTTGAGAGCTTCGAGTGAGGTGCTCAATAAGAAATCGTTTTATAAAATAATTTCGTTGACTAAGATCACTCTCTTTTTGATCTCGAGACCTCTAAAGATCTTATAATTATGATCTTAACTAAATATTATGATAAACATGAACAATACTATTAGAACCCCAAGAGGGATGACGACACAGTGTATATGCCTTCATGAGACTGGGACTGGGACCAAGGACACCCCGTCTCTTCTTAGATCCTAGTGGAATTTAAAGCCCTGAGCAATTGGGCGGTCTGGTGGCATTGATGGCAGCGACTCCGGTCTCTCGATGGTAGGACTGGGTATCGAATCTCATCCGGATCTTCTCTCCGTAAGCTGGGGGTATTATCCAGCTAGTCAACTAAAGCAAACTAAGTTATCTGAAGCCCATGAAGTCATGAATGGCAGGATAAGGCCGGTTCCATCAGACTTCAGAAACTCACTCGATTGTTTTAGCGGATCTCAGTTATTCTAATGGCGGACTGTTATATACGCTGCAGGACTCGAACTTGAACTGAATTAAATAGCTCTTCTGACGATCCTTGAAGTCTTTTGTAAGTCATCAAAAGTCCAGGTCATGACATTCTTAAATAAATCTGGGGTTTAAAGTTCTAGATGCTTTCAACGGTTAAACCAATAAATAAAGATTGCCAAATCATTATAAAATATTTAAACCACAAGCTCAAGCTTGTTCTTGCCGATTTTAAATGTATTTCGTTTCGTTCCATTTCATTCCAATCTTTCCAAAAGTTGTAAAACTTATCTTTGCACTCATCCTTACCTGAACAGAACTCATTCTTCTTTCCGGAGGTCATTCTTTCCAACAACAACAAAAAATCCCTTGCACCCTCAAACCACCATGATTCGTATCAAGGTGTTTCCGAAAAAAAGGCTCTGAAAAATAAAAGAGAACAAACGAAATCTCGTGATCTCCTCACCTTCACGAGAAGCGCGTTTTAAAGCGACCAAAAAGGGAATTGAAAACTTTCCAACGAAACGTCGAACACTTTAACAAAGCAACAGAAGCAACAACAAAAAAAAATCCCAACTCGATCCCAAAGCGGCCATTTCGTGTGTCCGAAACCGAGGGGCGCCATGTTGGCTCCGCACTGTCTGACCGGCAGCAAAACAAGATCCCTAGCGCACTGTTGGTTGTTTTTCCTTCCGCATGTTCTTGAATTTTGTTTTTGGATTTCGGTCCTGAATGCTGGACACCGATTAGAACGATGAAAAAATAGAGTTTCCATTTCTTGGAAGTGTCAGGTGGGATGTTGAAGCATTTGAACCGCTAAAGCAAACTGGCCCCGAGACATCCGAGAGTTTGCAAATGGTAAATAGAGCCTGCTGAAGGAATCTGCTGCAGATGAGTAGCATCATGCTTTAACGCCAGGTTAAGGTACGCGCACCGAGCTGCGATCTTCCAGGAAGCGAGCTGCGCACCGGGAGTTACTTGTTGTTTGGCCTGGCTTCTTTGGCTTCTGGGGGCGGGGGAGGGAGAAAAGGTTAAACGGTGTAAGGTAAACAACAAATAAGATATGAGTATTTTTAAACAGTGCTCAGTAGGGCTGAACACTGATCGAAACCTACCGAGAGATGCTGGGCGGACACAGAAGCGAACTCCAGCGAACCCCTCCGAAATTCGGAGATAGAACGTGGAAGGCTAGGGTTACCGTGGATCGATGGGTGTGGGTAGCTTGGTGTTGGTTGGTATGCCGAGAACGAAAGGAAGACGTTCCACACCCTTCTGGTCGGTGGTGTGACTTCGGTACGGTGCACTTCTTCTTCTACTTGGTGCCGAGAGTCCTCCCATGTCCATGATGCGCGTCCGGATGCGCAGCTTCAGCCCAAGTGGGCAAAGGGTTTTCATTTGGCGCTTTTTGGCCCTTTGTTGCTTTTTTTCCTCATCTTCAGATTTGTATAGCGTGTGTGTGTGTTTGGGTTACCTTTTATCTTGTTTTGCCTTTCAGTGGGAGAATCGCCGAGGGATGAAGGTGTGAAAGTACATTGCAGTAGCCATTCTTCAAGTGGGAAGTGCATCTGCATTCGACCGAGCCCTCGAAAGGGCTCATACTTTTCGTTGTTTGCTGCTCTTGGGATGTGAAAATGAAGTTGACCTTTTACCGAGGTGGACCTTTAAACGGGGGCTTCGGGTATGAATGGGTAAAAATAGCAGCGGTAGCTAGTTTTGAAAATTTTCTATTAATATTTAATACAAAAATGCCTGAACGGAAGATTGGTTTTTGTTTCGAGGTGCAGAAGGTTCATCATGTGTCCGGTGTGATTTATGTTTGACATCGTTTAACCTGGACATCATAATTCATTAGTAAGCATAATTTCTGTGAAAAATTTCCGGCTTAAAGTTACATCTTTGTAAGGGCTCATCTGTATTTCAGTAGCAGGGTCGATAGGTTTACTCGTTATGCCTTTATGGCTGAGATTTTTTAAATTTTTCACTTATTAACGGATCATTCACTTGCAAAATGTTCCACTTAGCTTAATGTGCAGGCAATATGCTTAAGTGTTGTGACAATGTGTCGTGACAGAGTTGAAAGAGAGAAATTCTTCAGAATGTCATGTTCAACATAATATGTTTAAAAAATTGAAGGTAAAAAATTACTGAGTGTATAATAAAAAAACAACATAAATGCGTTGAGTGAAAACGAAACTGATAAAAACAATAAAAAATGCAGATGAAAGATAAAAAAATTAGGTAAACAATTTTTTAGTTCCACACACCACACTACCACCAACATAGCAACAGAAAGCAATAAACCCGGACCAAACCATCAACACAACCTCCACAATAGACATGATACCACACTGCAATCTCCACACACCGACAACCGAGCATGCCCGGGATAAGGCAGAATAACAGGGAGGAAATGCCTTGTTAATTTATTTGTACTTGTATTCGTCAACACACGCGGTGTTGTCAATACGGCGCCAAGCCGTCTAACAATAAATATAAAATAAAAAAAAAAACAATTTTTTAATGGATACATTGTTTGTTTGAAACAAAGTGTTAATTATGATTAATTTAATTTATTTTATTTATTTATTCAACCGGACCAGCCGAACCGTATTGCTTAATTTAAAATAAGAGTAATAAAAATAGTTGAAATATAACTAGAAGAGCATCATCAGATGAAAGAGTATGAAAGCTTAGACAGGATTGAAGAATAGTATTGGAATCGTAATGTTTTACGCTTTTTTGTCATATTTTTTTTCTGGTCCTATTTGCTTTGTTTTAAATTCGATTTTTACTAAATAATTATATTTACTCGGATGTTTATTAAAATTTTTCTTTTAAAATGAGGATGAATATAGAAGTGACATTTAAAGTCAAATAAGTAAAAAAATTACAATAAATTGTGTAAGTAAATAAGTTGGGGCGATCCGGTGACCGAGGCGACAGAAGCGCCAGTCTTCACACGGCAGGGTCGGGGTTCAAATCCCATCCAGACCGCCTCACCGTACGTAAGACTGACTACTTTACTACGGGTAAAATTAAGTCAAGTTAAAAATTAAGTTAAAAAATAATATATAAAATAAGGAATAAGCTAAAAAGCGGACATCAATTTAATAAAAATACTTAAAAGAAGATAAGAATATCATGGTGCAACAAACATTTTTGTAGACGAGTATGTGTACTGATTAATTTACTCTTCTGATACTTTTTTTCTAATGAACCGGATAATTGAATCCAATTTTATTCTAAGTAACACTTATAATTTTAAAAATAATAGCAATACGGCCAGGCCGTTCTTTGTGAATAAAAATAAATAAAAATAATAATAAAATAATTGTTGGGACGTCCCGGTGGTTGAGGAGACAACGGTGCCGGTCTTCATACGACTGAACCGGGGATCAAATCCCATCCGGACCGTTCCCCCCGAAGTGAGGACTGTGACTACCCAACTACGTGGTATCATATTAAGTCTAGTAAGCTAAAATGGCAGCCATAACGTAAGAGGACGTTAGTCCAAGAAAAGAGATAGACAGAGAGAGAGAAGTGTTCTATAATTCTTGAAGAATGTCTTGGGCGTTTTTATAATAAGAATTCGTACAGAGGACAATAGAATAAGACAACCAAATTTAATTATTTTTTAGGTATTTAAATTTAGTTAAATGGAAACTAAAAAGTCCTTGGATATCCTTGAAGTTGAAAACTAAAATTTTATTGCATCAGGCAGTCCTGCGTACGGGAAGACAAGTCCCTGCCGTCTTAAGCTGGCTTCACTAACGCCACGGTTACTGGATCAACAGGATAAATAATTAAGAGTTTAGTTAACATTTAGTTAACAAAAAAAGAAAAAAAGACCTAATCAACATTTTCCAAAGACAGCTAAACTATCAAGAAAGCTTCTATTTTTACCAGCAACAAACGAGTTTTGGGAATATAATTAATCACAAATTTTTAAAGTTTCACAAACAGAAGTTTCGAAAATACTTGGAATATTTTACATTCAGAGTGGCAGATTTAATAACAATCCGACAAAAAAAATAATCCTGATTAAATGGCAGCGATAAATCAACCAATTTACAAGTCGTGCACGCTTCTCCACATTTCCCTCCTCGGCACTTACGATAAGCAATCGACGTGGAATGAACATTAATATATTGCTAGTTATAAACACACACAAAAACACACACACACACACAGAAAACATCTTGATGATGAAGGAAAAACTTCACTTCCTTCAATTAAAACGGCTCGAAACTGCTGCTGTGCCTGCCGTACTGCCGAACACACGGGCAAACGATCGCCGTTCGCTCGGTAACCGGCTTCGATGGCTATCGAGCACCGGATGTTGCTCCTTTCGAGTCCTCCCATTAGATGCTCGTTATGATGATGAAGATTATAATGGCCACTGAAGCACTCCGCCACGTAAAAACGTTGCTACCGGTTTTGAGCCTTTTCCCTAACTCTCTGGGCGTTGTTGTTTCTTTCGTCGAGAAGATGTGGTGGAATTTGGTGGTTCCTTTCTACCGAAGATTCTGACTTGCGATAGGAGGAGAAGTCACCACGGAGCGGGACCCGCAGTGATTCACCACCGCCTGACCGCCTTTGCAGTCTTCCGGGGTTTATTGGGGTTCGAGCGTTCGATCCGCTGTTCTCTTGGGAAGTCTTTCCAAACTCCAGCCGAATATGCGCTGTCGGGCTTCGGGCGTGGTGTTGGTGGGCCCGTTTCTACAGCCGCAAAACCCTAGAGGCTAGAGTGGAGTGGTTTACATATCACTTGAATATTTCTGTTATGTAAATGTGCCTTTTTCGGTGCAGTAGCAGAAGGAGCAGGCATGCAAGCTCTCGACGATCCTCGAGAGGCTGTGTTATAGCGCGTTGCTTGGTACCTTCAGAACCTCCGAGCCTCCCGTTTCTCAAGGCTCTGCCACATTAGAGACGAAAATGGGAAGAAAAAGGGCGTCGGCAGCAGTTGGCTGCTTGATTCCGGTAGCAATAACCAGTAGCTCCGGCAGACCCACGAGGACCGCCGTGAGGACCGCCCAAAAAGGTTGAGAGTTCGGCAAGTGGGATCTCAAGTGGTGCACCGGAAGCCGAACATGAAGTTGTTGACATTCGAAAGCCGCTCCAACAGATTAGCTGGACGATCGGTTGGCGGCTAGAAAATCGTCAACTTTCGATTGCTCATTAACAGTGCTACCGGGCGTAAGTGTAATGGAGCATAGGAAGCATTACGGTCAAGATTTATTAGACCAAGCGCTGTCACCCGTTGGTCCGATCGATCCCCGAATTATAGCAATTATTTATGTCTTTCGCGCACTTTGATGTTGATGTACAGTTCGCTTTTGTTTGTCCGATGCACTAGGTTCCACTCCTCCCAACACCAACACCAGTGTTCCCCTCGGCCAATCCACCGATCGGAAGAAGATCCAAATCGGAAAAAGGTCGATGCGAGGGTTTCGTTTGAAATGGGCCGATAATTAACGAACCGTGGTCCGGGGCCAGGTCTCACGGGACGACGCGGTCGCACCACTTTGATGTGTGCCGAACGTCCAGCAGCAGCGTCCAGCCTTTGATCGGTGCCGAAGGAGCGCGTTGAGCACTTGATTTGATTATGATTACCGCTCGGTGCCATATTCTCTGCTTTTTTTTGCGCCCGACTTTCCACGTGTTGCTTCCTGTAAAGTGCTGGTTGGCGCTCGCGTCAGAAGTTCCGCTCCGCTTGTTCTTTACTTGCGGTGCAGTTGTTGTTTGGTCCGACTTTCGCCATCAGCCACCTCACGTTATCAGACACACTCGTCCGGCTTTCGATGATGATCGGTGAATGTGGCAATATGGTACTATGTGTGTGCCCATGACCAACGGTACTACGGTTTGTGGTTGACTGTGGGGCACTGGTTTCCTGTAGTGTTTGTTCCTGGTGGATTAGAAAACATAATTTCTTGAACAAGGACAAGGATCTCTGTTCAGGATAAAGGTTTGGAAAGTTATATGCGTTGTTGGGAATTTAGTATTAATATCAGTACTTGGATTTGGTCTAATGGTATTAAGTCCTTGGAAGAGTGGATAACATTTTCTTGAAGTTCTATACTGAGGAACACAGGACACGCATCAAAAATTTCTGAAATTATACTTATGTTGAAGATAATTTAGTATGCTGAAGATCAACGTGTAAAAGTAAGTCACAGACAGCCAGAAACGGCAGGCCAAGACCTTTCAAGGTTGCAGTGCCAAGCAAGCAGAAGAAGGGATATTTATTCAGGGTTGAACTAAAGAGAGGCTGCTGGTGTTAAGCGGTGTGCAGACTGTAGAATTCAGAAACTAGCAGGTTTCCTCAATAGAACTTAGCAGACGGAGATAGGAGTCGACGTCCATAAAGATGGTTTTGGGTTACTGAAACTAGTTGATCTCACTACGAAAGTACGAACCTACTGATAATTAGGCAACTGCAGGTGTGCGTTTTTTATAGCATGAAGTGCTCGAGCCAACTTCAGCCAAGTACTTCAGTTAAACGAGCAATAGCAGGGTATAATTTTCAGTTCCGCTTCCAATCGGCAGATAGTTCGAAATGATCACCAAAGTGTGCGACACCTAATCAAGTACACGCTACAGTACATAAAACTAACTTTTGAGAGCCATAATGGTGGTATGAATCGTGATGCCCTCGTGTAATTTGAGTGCTATTTATCCCAGTATCACTGGATCTTGAAAATCTCGAGAGGTCTCGGCCTGCCATTGCTCCGAGACTTATTAGACGAGACTTGATAGTCAATCCCGCGTACGTTGAGGCGGTCTGGATGGGATTTAATCCTCCGATCCTCAATATATATCCGGATGTGGTATATCTGGATCACTTTATGGAAATCTGAAAAGAATATAATACTTCCATACAAGGCTGAGGATGAGATAGAGATAGAGAGTACAGGAAAAGACCCGTATCAAATCCCATCTGACGGGTATATCTTCAGGTCCTAATATCTGCCCAGTTAAACTGCAAGAGCTAAATCTAGACTATAAGCTTTGTTTTAGTCGTAAGGGACGGCATGGCCGTATTGCTAGACTAGAAGCTTAAAAATATCTTACGACCATAAGCTATTAGCAATGACTAAGCTTAAAAAAGCAGAAATTGCGGGTCTCAAAGAGAGGAAGCCGTCATGTCCCATTGAGCAGTTATACTCAAAATAATTGGATCAACAGGAGGTTCAAACTCCAAGACTTAAATTGAATGAAGTGATCCCTGAAGATTGGTCCCTCCTATACTTTCCTGTTAAGCCATAGTAACGTTTTGCTTCTACATTCACACCTCCTTCACAGCAAATATTGCAACAAGTTCGACCGATTAAAAAAGTGGCCAGATAATCTACACCGAAACAGCAAATAGAGTTGACTAAAAATAGCTCTGTCTCTGGACACGGTGTCGATACCACTTCAAGGGCCTCTATCCTTATCAATGCAACACCTCGGGTACAGAGAGGGTTGTCACTTATCTTTTCCTGTGTGCCGGCATCTGCCTCCGGTGTTCAAGTATCTGCAAGATAGTAACGACACGGAGAAGGAGAAGGCTCGGGTTTTTTTTGCCGTTTGCTGTTTTCCTGTATCGGTCGTCCTCGTCTTAAATTGAACACAAATTTAACATTAAGACAATCGCGCCACCCTCGGGTCCCAAGTTTGCAGAATGCCAGCTATTTCGAGTAGCACTTGGCGTTGTGTAATCTTGCCGCACAAATTCCACCTGTCTTTGTCGCATCCGGTACCGAGGGATTTGCCACCGTCCAGTGTGCCACAGGGCCACTTGGGGTAATGCCGGTGGACACTAGCAGACAGGATGTGAGTGTGTTTATTTCGCATTGATCTTTTTATAGCGCCACACATCACGGGGGAATCGTACTTGAACGCCATGCAGGGGCGTCGGGGAGATGTCGGAGGGAGGGTCGTTTGAAGTTTGGAATCGTGAGCGAGACGTCTGAGACATGAGATGAGATGCGAGTGAATGTTCTATGGTTTATCTTGGCGATGAAGTTCAGTTGAGGATGTCATTAAGGAATTCCAGGCGACTACAACTAGGGATTTATGGAGGATCCCTCAATATCAGGACTCTAAATCTGAAGTCTAAAAACAATATGTCGGGTTCTCAAAAATATCTCTACTTCTAGCTCGCCCCGAACTCTAGATCTCGCTCGAGATCCCCAACAATCAGTGCAATAGTGAGGAAAAATAAACACGCCACCGATTCGAAACGCCGTCCGCGCAAACCGAATGAAGGGTTTGGATTTCGGCTGGCTGGGCAAAGCGCCGCGAACGCGAGCACCCCGGCGCACGGCAACACAACCGGTTTGTTTGACTTAACCTCCATAAAAATATGATGTCAGTCAACACAATCGCGAACTGCATGTGCGCAATGTGGGCTCCGGGCGCTTCGTGCCATTCGTGGGGGGTTGTTGGGAAAGCAGCGAGTGGTGGTAATGGTGGAGGACGATTCGTGGAAAAAAAGGGGCGCAAACGAGCTTGAGTTCTGCTGGATGCTGTGTGTGAGTGGCTGTCAGGCTGGTGCCCGTTTGGTGGTGATGTCTTTCGGTTTAGGAAACATCAGATGAAGTTTTGATCAGTTCTTGAGGAGTTATGGACTAGCTCATGTGTGTTTAATTCATATATCATCTCGTCTATCTCGTCTCTCCGTTAAATTCTAGAAGAGAATTAGAGTCCTTCCAACCAACCTCATCGGTTTTGGTCCTCAATATCTCTTCTTCAATGGACAATCCGCCCTATTCAGTATTCAACTTTGAACCACTTTCGAAAAAAAACCTTCAAGTCCCCAAAGTCCATCCAAAATTCTCCGTCCATCATTGACAGCATTCGTCCGGCCCAAGAAAAAACATAAAAACCCGCAGCCCTTAACTAGAGGCCAATTTTCGACTCCCCTTTAGCCGAGGTTCGCTTTCTTCCTTTTGCCACATGGCATCTCATCGTGCGCTTGTTATTTTTTTCGGGTAACTTCGAGTCTTTCTGCCCGCCAGTTTCGAGGTTCCTCATTCTACCTTTAAGCACAGCTTTGCTTCACTTTCTGTGGTCGCAAGCTCCTTGGGTCCTTGTTGCGCCACCGAGAATGCCACTTATGAGGATGATCGTACGGCTTAGCGCTGGGTCCGCAAACGGCTCGGAAAGGTCTCGGGAAGTCCATTGGCACATTCTTTCCCCCCCCTCCCCCACAGGTTCGACATCAACTCCTTGCGAACGAAATTCCAAAACCACGTCGCTTCGTTGGGTCGTTCGAGTTGGTGTGTCTTGGTAGTGCCCGCACCACAAGAACTACACATTCCGCTTGCTTTATTTATTTATTTTCGTCAACTGCTCCACAACACTCTGGTCCCGCTCCGCTTCTCCTCGGAAAGAACTCTTGGAGCTTTCATTTATTTAAGTATTTATTTGTGCCCCGTTGCCGTCGTCGTGCCGCCCAGCATCCCGCAACCAAAGCTTTAAAAAGGCGTTTGCGCACGTTTTGCTGGCGCTGGCACATTCCAGCGTCGCCATATTTGATTGATACCGCGCTTCGAAATGGACCAGAAAATGAGCGGTTTTACAGCGCCCAGAAAGCGTTACTGGTACCGTATTTCCACATCGGAGCTTTTTTTTTCTTCGCTTCTCTCTCTCTGCCTCCATTATTCCTCAGCTCCCTTTTTTACACGTCCGAACGTTTTTTTTTTTGGGTGTTATCCGCTCTTCTTATCCCTGTTGCGTGGGTATCCGGCGGGTAGAATGTTTTGATTTATCTTTGCCCCATTTGCCACCAACTTTTGCGGTGGTGCGGAGATTGATGTTGGTTTCGGTCTAACGAAGACAAGCGACGAGTGGCGCTGGGCTAGAGAAAAGATCGTTCGCGAAGATCGGTGAAAATTAATCACTTTTAATTATATACACACACTCACACGCATGATGCGTCCGATACTAATGATAGTGCGTGATGATGTCGGCTTCAGGAAAAAAGCAGCAAGGGTTGGGTTTTTCGGGGCGGCTTTACTTTGTTTGAAGAGGTTAAACTTTTGTACCGGCGCTGATGATTGTAGCACGTTACCGAAAGTTCTTCTTCAAGTCAGTTTGAAATTATGGATTCTAAAATTGGGAGCATGAAATTATCAGTTGAAGAAATAGATAGAATTACTGAGCAATCGAATACGTTTGAGCTGTCAAAATCCCAAGAGCTACGATTATGCCGTGAGACACCACCATGCTATAGACCAAGGAATGGCGAAGGTATGTTTATTGCTAGGACGCAATAAAAAGTCATATAACTCACACCTGTGAATTTTTGAGATGCCTAGCATTCATAGCTTAGTCTAAGGTTTAAAGACACCGTAGAACGATTTTTTCTCTCATGCCAGGTCCAGGTGTTTAACACGTTTTGTGACACGTGAAACCCAGTACAGAGACATTCCCTCGTTTTTTCGTTGAGCGACCTTCTAAGGTCATGTCTGCCATTAGTTGGTGTACGAGATCTATGTAAACTGCGCGTTGTGAGATAGTCGGTTCGTGCTCCAGAAGGGTGATCGAGGTGAGTTTGGATGTATGATCATTGGATTTAGGAGGACTCAACGTCGAATTCTGAGAGACCACTTTCAGCAACAAGTCTTGAAGTTTGAATTTAACCATTAAAGCAACTTTGATATAAACCATTGAAGTTTTTGAACTGTTGGTAAAGTTTGACGAGAAGATATAAATAAAGAGGACTTGGTTTAATCCCAGACTTAGGTGATCTCAATATACAGAGGTGAATTAAATGCATCAGGCTTCGTAATTCTAAATATATTATAGGATGGGATCAAACAACCTAACCCGTAATATCAAATTAGGCTACCCAGAAGGAAGCAGAATATAGGATAGTGGAATATCAAGAGAACTCACACTATAACCAGTGTGACAGTTGAGACTTAAGTAATTAAATGCAATAGTTAAAGTCTGACATTGAACTCCGGTAGGCTCTAGAAGCATTGAGGATTGTTTGTTTGAGGATTGATTCTCGCACGGTTGGATAGGATTTTTATAATATAATTTACCAATAATAAAGTTATATCCACCAATACTAAATATCCATCGAACGCAGAAATAGTCGTTAACAGGTATGAAAACGACTTTCGATACTTCGTATTATTTATTATGGATTGTATTATTTTTAATGGGTACAGTGCGTAACAGAACGATAAGACCACCAGTGTTTTGAGAATAACTTGAAATGTTGGAGACATAGGTAAAATATTAGGGACAAAGAAGAATAAAAAAACGTTTTTTTCATATTTTTTGCATATTATTTACGCACACTTATACATGTTTTTTCGTTGAGATGAAAATTACCTCTTGTAACATAAGTATAAAACCACTTACGGGTATCCATCGTTTTTAATGCAAATCCTCATTTTAAAATTCGGCTGAAATTGCAGCTAGTAAGCTTAAAGTTCCCAAACAATGTAAATGTAAATTTTTTTTTTGAAAAGTTTAATAATCTCTCGGTTGCAGTTATGGGGAGTACAGTGAGGTAGAGATTTTATGAAACATTTGGTATATATTTTTTTAAGTTTTTTCCATGCGCATCTTTTGGTCGCTTTTTTAAAATATGAAAAAAAAAATCTAAATATGTATATACATCCCTGGTACCGTACCCAAAACAAATGCAGGAGCTACATAAATGTAGTGAGAAATTACTTGTTTTTGGAATAAAATTGCTTTACAAGCGTCGTGAGATTAAGTTATACAAAATTTAGGATATAATGAAGAACAACGACAGCGGCGCTGGCCTCCATACGGCTGGACCGGGGTTCAAATACCATCTGGACCGTTCCGTAGTGAGTGAGGACTGACCATCCAACTGCGAGGCATCATTAAGTCTAGTAAGCCAAATATGGCATGTCTTCGAGCTCGTATGGCAGAAGAAGAAGAAGAATATCAGAGAATACCAAACTTTTTTTTTTCAGATTTTTTCTAAGGTCTGCGGCTGCGGCGCTCACCCTTTCGTTTACTGCACAGCGTCATTTTTACCTATGTCTCCAATTTTTCATTTATTGTCAAAAATCTAGTGGGCTTATTGGTCTGTTACGCTCTGTATTACAGGGTTTTGATCCATATAATGGAACCTTAGAATTAGTTGGGGAATCTTATGAATTTAAGTTGAGTTGGAATTGTTATATTAATTTGCTTAATACTGAAATAATCGTAAAACACCAATGCTGCATTATAAATTTCTCATAGCTGTATGCAATATTCCATTGTATGATTGCAAAGTTCCACAACGGTCCTGCAATATTCCACTGCCTATTTAAAAGAGCTGAAAACACTCTATAACCCAAAAAATAAATTAGCTACTTAGTTCTTGAGTTAAGTGTTCAAAAACAATTTATTATGAGAAGTATCGCTCACAATTTTTTTTTTCTACTTTATTTTGTATTTATTTATACTTTGAGTAAGGCGGCTTGACGGAGTATTTTACGGAGTAAGGGTGAAGAACCCTTCAATTTCAAGAATAAACAATATTATCAACAAAACAAGAAGCAGAAATATGGCCGTTTCTCGACGCGACCAGTACAAATGGTATTGCTTGCCCAAATGTACAATCGAATCGTACTGTAGATTCAGCTTGATTCGTTTGATTCCCAGAACTAACCTACCCGCTGGAACGGCTTAATTCTCTTTAAACACAACAATGCGTATGTTCCTTCAAAGTTTTGGGAAAAAACGCGAACAGTTTGCCCAAGTGCGGTTAGCTAATACAAACCCTAAAGATACACATTTTGTCTCGCACAATCGTGGATGGCGCTCTGTTTGTAGGCGTTACAGCTGTGCAATCGGGAAAATTCTTAGGATTCTGCGCCATCCACGCGCAACCTCATCTTCGACTGCGGCTATGGACACTGGAAACTGTGTTCGCGAAGGTACAATCCGCTCATCTACGAATGGATCATTCAGTTGTGCGCGGATGAACAGGATCTATGGTGTGATGCGATCGTACTCGATCATGTGTGGGATTAGATAGGCGGCGACTGCTCTACGTCACCTTGTACCGCTACTTATGCGGATGTACAAGCGGGCACTGGCGATGCTTGACGCCTACGTTGGACGGTTGGACGAGTAGACGCTAATGGGTGGTCTATGGAATGTATGAATCGAAGCTGATCGCAAGGGTTTGATTCCACGGAGCACGGTGTACACGGTGTTGATCTGTATCGATATGTTGGTATTTCATTGTCCGCCTCCTAGGGTGCTTCTGAGGTAGTAGAATCTGTGTGTTCCCATGATTGGGAAAAGTTCTAACTCCAACGACCGACAGTGACTCACACTGAGTATTGGCGAAACAAGACCTTGAAGATGATCGTACCGATCTGCCGACTCATAGGGCTCTAAGTAATTGTGCTTAGTAAGTAAGTAATAGTTATCTTTATTGGACAACCGTGAAGTTCGTACCCTTCGGGGAAGTTTGTGGTGATCTATTCCAGCACCTATTTTACACCTGCTGAGTACCACCATCACACGCAGTAATTGCATCGGCCAAAGGCAATCCCTTGGAAAGCTTCCGCCGACGATGTGCCGATAAAGTGAAAAGATTGCCTCCAGGGTGATGGGGATACTCGTCCGAGAGTGTGCAGGTCCGGCAACATTGTGACCAGTTGCCAGCTTCAACTTCGATGGTGAGCAAGAGAAAGACCACGAACGGGCGAACGTGTAATGTCCGAGAGTCACGAGATGTGAGGCGAGCGGTGAATTTCGTTACCAGTTTCGACCCGTACGATTCCAGTCTCCTCTGGTCGCATGTGGCCCCACAACCTACCTACCGTTTTCGCTACTGTTACTAGCGCCATTTTGATTGAGCACCTTTCATTATCGGCTGCCTCCACATTTCGCCATCAGAGCAGCAGCAAAGGCAGGCGAGCCTGTCAAGTCAAGTGCCGAGAGGTTTAAACGGGTCCACCAGTGCGCGGGGTCCGGTTTCACCATAAACGCAACTGACTCCACCGGGTGGTTTTTGTGGTGGTGTTGCGGCCTGAGGAGGCAGGGGGGTGTGGAGACCCACTCTACCACCCCGTGTGTTTTCGGCAGTCCCGGTCGGTCACCTAATTGATTAACCGTTATGAACCGAGTGGTAGATCGTTTTGCGTCCAGGTGGCCACACCGGAGCCGTTTGCGATCGTTTGCGGGAAATTCTTGCGCACCACAACGGCGCACCCAGCCACCCACTAGCTCAACCATTGGGTGGGCTGGTTGGGGGTTGCTGATCTGATATCCGAACCGATTCCGTGGCGTCAAATTCTGCGCCACCGGTACGTTTATCGTACGCGCACATAATAATTGTACGCGAAAACAAAGTTAAAGCCGGGTCGATGGCGTTGCTGGCGTGTAAATGAACTAATGGCTTACGGGGCAACGTAAAGCAACAGTGGAATGATATCAATCAATGGAATGGTTGCTTTTTTATGATGGATCATTTAAGTTAATTGCCGGGTTGAATTTGTGTATCTGTATATTTTTGGTTAAAAAATGACGCCTTAAATTTAGCGCTACTGAGCATGTGGATATTAAAAATAATATTCTGATCATTTTTAATGTAACGTTCAATGAACTGGTTCTGGCATAAAATGATGAAATTTAAACAATGCCTAGAAATAAATTTATGATCAAATTTAGGCCAAGGTATAGTATAAGGTCAAATTATTAATAAATAAATTGGCAATAAATTCAATTGACATAACTCTTAGTTAATGTAACTTATGTGCACTCCGGAAGTTATAACGATCGATCCTTGGATTTAAAGTGAAGAGAATATTTTTTATTGTTCTCTAAGCTCTCTTAGGAATCTAAAGGGTCAAATCGGCCGTAGCCGAACTCTGGCGCTGTTTAAAAGCTGCTTAAAGTAACAATATACTCACAGCGAAGCTATGAGGCATTTTAGGCCAGAAAACGATCTAGATGATCCGATAGAGCAGTGATATTAAACTCATTTTGGCTCACGGGCATGATTTTACGTAAGAAGGCCATCGTTTTTAACTTTGGGATATTTGTGACTTGCGTAAAAATATACAAAAAAATATGAAAAATAAAATCTCTTTCTAAAATGCTAACTAAGTAAAAAGTTGACTCTGAAGCATAAATCGAAGTGAATTTCGTTGATGGATTATGCAAGGTTAGCCTTTAGAGCAAGGATTTAACGTAAGCCGATAAGAAAACGTCTAGAAGGGTTAAGCCATTAAATTTTAGTAATTAGTTATCATCGATTGAATTTTATTGGCAAATTGCCCTTAAACAAGGTAAGGGATACTTCGTTGTTGATTGGAATTTTCCACTTGTGGTTTGAGCAATTAGGATGCAATCTACCGTCGATGTTGATGTTTTGAAATGCCTACTGGAAAAATCCTAAAAAGTACTCGAGGATAGCCCTCGGGTCGTTAGTTTGACATGTCTGTGGTAGGGCTTAGATGTAATAACAAAAAAATAAATCTTGAATCTAAGTGAACCGTCCTGCTGGTTGAAGTATGATGAGCGCTCTGGATCCATCTTCAAATCGATTGAACCCACACACTTCATTCGAAGGAGCTTCATGGGTTCATTTAACGGTGCAAAAAGATGAGTGATTGGGAGTCCAGGTGGAAAAAGCGACAACTACGCCGGTCTTCATAAGGCGGGATAGGGGTTAAAATCCCATCTAGACCGTTCCCCACGTAGTATCCAGCTACGTCGTATCATCAAGTCTAGTAAGTCAGAAATGTCAGGCATGACCTAAGAGAGATCGTTAGGACAGAAAGCGAGATGAGCGATGTGTCGCGTCGTAGATTCAATCTCCAAACATTTTCAAACATCGAACAAAGTTGAGAAGAATTATCCAAATTAGAGAAAAGGTCTTTTAAAGTGAGTTCCAATAACTTCTTTTGAGCATAGCTACTGGTCCCGAATATCCTCTGAAGCATTCGCTAAGTCTAGTTTGCTTGCCGATGTGTCTATAAATTGTTGCAACATATCCATGATTAGAAGGCAAACCATGAGATGGACCTACTGCGGCGGACCTGCTGCTCTGGCACAAGCTCGATCTTATGTAAGTGAGTATAGTTATATCGCTGGAAGGTTCGATTGCATATAAAACGCCCAGACAAAATAAGTTCGGTATAACTAAGACAGGGCTAGTTCCAGACAGGGCTTCAGGGCTAGTTCCAGAAACTAGGATACTACTTATACCCAGTGGCTGTTAGTGAACTTAACATGATCCTTATCTGCTCCGTGTTTCAAAGATCCATTGAAAATTTCAATTTGTTTTTACATCAAAACGACATGTAGACACAACTGTTATAATAATATATGTCTTCAAATTTCGATTACGATAACACCCTCCACACAATAGGTTCGTCTTAAAGAGGATTGCCCCTAGACACGCTGCAACGTAACTGTACCGTTGGGATTGTGCAAGCTATCTTCCGCTGCCCTTATCCGCCGACACCCACTCAACCACAACCCATCTAACGCCCGTTTTTTTCGCCCAACCGGTAGCCGGAAACGGAGCAGCCAGACACAGCCAGACGTCAGCGCGCCTGTCATCCGGAAAGGGTTGACAGCTAGACGACGCAGAGACGAAACAACAATTGCGCACGGCTAGACAAACTGGTCCCGGTGGCGCGTGGTGTGATGATAAGGATGACCGGACGGCCGATTAGAGTAGTTGCGTTTGCGTGCATTCGGCATATTTGGTGTCTACCGTGCGCACACTCCAACGGGTCGTCTA
Organism: Anopheles stephensi; assembly: GCF_013141755.1. Lineage (NCBI taxonomy): Eukaryota > Metazoa > Arthropoda > Insecta > Diptera > Culicidae > Anopheles > Anopheles stephensi. Next base: position 16,752,985 of record NC_050202.1, on the reverse strand, counting down.
GTCGAGGGGGCGACCCCGTAAATTGATGATCGGTGGCAGGTCGGTGCCCCAGCCTGCCGATCCGCCCAAGTCTCACCGATCTGGGTGGAATTATGCATGTATGCCTTGGCTTTGCCACTCGGAGTGCTTTTTCTTCTTCTCCCTTGCAGTCAAGTGCACTGGCCACAACGGTTTTGCCGTTTGCAATAATTGTTATTTGCATCTGGTGGCGCGGTTTACCGACGGGGCGTTTCGGAATCGGACGTGTGTGGACGCCTATGGGACGCATCGAATCCGGCACGATACGAGACCGCTGGTGCGATAGTAGTTAGTAGGCACGATGTTGCACCGACTAGCCACGTGACCATGCTGCAAATAATACGCCATTCGGCGCATACACGCTGTTCTGGATTCCGCGACGGTTGGCGGGCGGAGGAGAGGAATGGAGGGAACTATGCAACGACCCGGCTCCGGTTATGCAACATAGCGGAGACAATTCAGTGAACTTCGCCAACCATCGGCGACGTGGTGGCTAGGTGCAAAGTTTTTGGATTTTCCAAGAATTTGCCATTCAACCACAAAACCCGGGGGGATCAAATTCGATCGGACGTGTGGTGATGGTGGTGGCTCAGGAATGCAAACTGCAGCGGTACCCTTCGGGCCGGATCCGGTGACTTCTGGGAAATGAAGTTTCGGACAACCGTTCCTAAGCGTAATGCATTCCTAATGTTAATCCCCGTGTTGTGAGGGTTTTTTTATCTTGCGTGGAATGCGTAGAGTGCGGGTTGTGCTAATCCGCGGCTTTGGTGTGTCAAATGGCTGCTGGTGGCTTGATAGATGAGTTGAAATTAGTGGCCTCTTGTTGGTCGCGAGTTTGTTGAGGTATGCCCGGTGTGTTTGTTTGGTCCAAGCAAGGGAATAATATCATACAGAGAATTATTTGCTAGGGTAGAGAGAATTATTTGCTAGCACTATGGGCGACATTCGTCTTAAAGAGGAAAGGGCCAGAGGCTTGCTAGACATGTTGATACCGCGTAGTTGGATAGTCAGTCCTCACTACGTGGGGAACGGTCCGGATGGGATAAGCCTTTTCACTATATCTTTCGGTCAGATCGTGTTTACAGAATAAAAGAAAATCTTTTAATTTATGATAAATTAGATCAACACAGAATTAATATAGCTTTAATGCAATATTTCAATTATTATTATTTATTGAGTATTACGGTCCGATGCCGTATTGTCGCAATATTTCAATGTTGAAGCTTGATTTGAAGATTAACATTAAATCTCAGATCAGTTTAATTACCTGCATTAAATTGAATTTATTTTATCATACATTTTTACTTTTAGTAACTGTTTTTTTAGACTTCGTCACATATATTTCGTTTAAAAAAACGTTATGATACAAGCATGGACTGATCATAGTATACGCAAACTAAGCAGATACACAGGGACCCTGAGCTTACCTGTGATCCAGATAATGTTAATAGTGGCGCATCTTCTTATGAGCAGGTTGTGCGATTCTAGTAGCTTCTTTCATTTAGAGGGGCCCGAACTTCGTAAGGACTCTATAGGCACGTATAATGTCCCCACATAGCCGCTGACTCTGGCCCACTCTGCAAATTTGATATGTTAGGTGGCTTGCAACTTCAATTCGGCTTCCAGTCTCCAAGAGGTTTCATCCGTCACCGGAAATTCATTCCTTATTCTCTCTCATCTTATTTAAAATATCCCGCAGTGCTAAACTGCTCCATTGTCTGGTGTAAAGGGTGTTGAATTATGATCGAATTACATCTGTTATCTCATATTAATTCTTTCTATTTTTATTCTTATAAAGGAACATATATTTTAGATACAAATTATTCAAAAGAAAAATAATTCTACACTTTAAATTAATTTTAAAAACAACATGGATGCGAAAGTCTAGAGTTTGTAAAACAGTCCATAAGGCTTGTTTTTAGTTTCCATTATTAATTTTTTAATTAACAAAAACGCAAATCAAATAAGTTTGAATACGATATAATGCAAGATACGGTGAAATCTTATAAAACTTCAAAAAGATGCAAACAAGTCAACTTCCGGGTTTTTTTTCTTTGCGAAAAAACAACAACAACATCAAATGAACATCCAATTAAGCTCCGGCTAAACCTGACTCTTGGCTAATTCACAACATTCAGAGTCAATTTGTGGCCTCCGCCGGAGTGCCATAAATGGTATCGGGCTCAAAAAAAAATTTGCATGTATGATACCAGATACTGATGATAACTCTATAATTGACCGGACCGTTGGTAGCGCGAGCTGGAAATCAAATTTTGACTCCATAAAAAAACCGGCAAAAGCAGAAGAAGTGCTTCCATATGAAAGCACTTCCTTGTTGTTGCACAAAGGGGAAAAAAGGTCGAAAATAAAACAAAACGCAGGCGTGGAATCATAAAACGATATGTTTATTTAGCTGCCACCGGTCGAACTTTGCCGACCACGATTTGCGAGGATCAAAAGTTGCAAATATACGGCAATAAATGCAGAAGCTCACCGAGGTGGTGGGAGAGAGAGAGAGAGAGAGAGCGAGCGACCGCGGAAGATGGATGAGCGAGAGTGGGAAAGCATAACACTCGAATAGCTGCAAAACAATCAACAAATTCGGAAGATGTCAATAAAATACCGATGCCGACGGTGCGTTCTTTAGCGGTTCTCAAGTTACACGCTCGATGACTCACAACCAGTGTCCAATAACAGTGCGGTGGTTTATGTGTTTTGGCAAACGTTTTTTTCGAAGCTTATCATTAAAGTACATTAAAACAGGTTTCGATCATCATATCACGATTCGTTCACGATCGATGAATCATTCAGCAGTCGCAGTTGGAGAGCTTGAAAGCTTTGTGGTGGGAATGTCTGCAATTTTACATTTTAATTTGATTGAAGTTATCCTTGCTGTTAGAATCATCTCCATCATCTTGTGCACTTAAAGAGGGCATAAAATATGATCAAGATATTGTAGGATAACTACAAGAATAGGAATGTTCGTACAGCAAAAAGGAATATTCGTTGGTTGAAGATGTTGAAATTTCTTGAATGACTTAAAATTTTACATCCAAAACCGTTAAAAAGTCTTCGAATTATCATAGAATTCTATAGGAGTCCAAAGCCATCTTGAACGGCATATAAAGATATCCTATCGTGTCCCCTATTTGAGGTGTAAATTTGTATCCAAGAAACATAAGATCAACTTTAGTTTAAACATAAAGCAGGGATAGGCAAGATCAACTATGATCTTCGATAATTGTATTGGAATTACTCTGGGTAGTTGGAGGTTTCCCATAAGAGCGACTCCTCTTTGAAAGAGGAAACACTTCGAAATGCCTTAGTAGAATATTGTTCCGATATGTCTCGTGGACAAGTATGGTACTATGTAAAACTCTAAGACATCCAATTTAACGAGCAATTTAAGACAGCCAGGCTCAATCTATGCAGCTTTTGAAGCAGCAATAGTTAGGTACAAATTGATTGAAAAGTACGTGTCCTCTGGATTGATTAAGAGCACCGGATTAAGGCTCAGTGCTATTGAAATACTGACAGTCGTTGAGGTTATGAGGAGCTGAGATTATTTTATCTGCAAGACCTGATATGCATTTGGTTTGATAATCCATTCCAGATATCTTTAGGTTATGTGAAAGGGTAGCTGTACAAAGAGCGACTATTAGATTGACATTATTCACATATGGCGATACAGCTCTCTTAGCATCAGATGTAGATGCTATCCAACGATTTGAGCTTCAAAGTAAATAATCTTGAGATATCCGTGTGTAGCACATATTGATAAATGAAAGCCTAAGCAAGTTACGCTAAGCTAGACAATAATAATCAGACAGTATCTCTCAGAAATATCTTGGAAATTTGTTGGCATGAGATTTTTTTTTGTTCTAAAGCAAGCGTTTCATATGTCTCATTTGATTCCTGTAATTTTGTGAGGAAATGCGTCATATATCGCACACTGATACGGGCCGGTAATGCTCCACGAGCACGAGTCCAGGACTATGCTGGTGGAGGACAACAGTGCCCTCGCCATCTTCGAGCGTCGAGTGCTACGGACTATCTTTGGCGGTGTTGGCGAGCAGGGCGTGTAGAGGAGGAAGCTGAACCACAAGCTAGCTGAGCTGTTTGGCGATGCTGATTTTTTGAGGATGCCGGACTCTTGCCCTACCAGGAAGGTGCTCGCCAGAGACCTGTTCGGCACGAGGCGTAGAGTAGCACAGCGAGTTCTGGTTGCCGGGACCTGAGGGAGATCGGATGCAGCCAGGGGTGGTGGAGTGCAACCAGGGACTGGGTTTCCTGTAAACGAATTGGTCATTAGGCCATGTCTTTAAGACGTGCTCCATAGGAGCATGCCAAGAAAGAGGAAGAAGTATTTGGTGAGGACTGCATATCTCTTTCTTCTTTCTTTCTTGGCCTAACGACCTCTTAAGATCATGCATGTCATTTTTGGCTTACTAGACTTATTGATACTGCATAGTTGGATAGGATTTGAACCGTGGTCGTGCTGTGTGAAGACCGGCGCCGCTGTCGAATCTATCACCAGTCCACCACCTAACTACGTGGTATGAATAAGTCTAGTCAACCATTCAGATGGACGGCATGACATCAAAGGTTGTTGAGAAGATTGTTTCAAGAATTTATACCGTTCATTTCTTTACAAAGATGTCAAATATTACTGAGGAAATAGTTTAAAAGTGCTACATCTGGTATGTCCGTAGAGAAGGTCCAATTTTCTGTAGTCCTAAAAATTGTATCTCTTCTAAGACAATTTTTGTGAGCATATAGTGAAAACCCGATGCAAAACATAATTTTGAGAAATTTAATCCTATATCGCCACAATACCCTCCTCGTTCAACTATGTCTCATTCGCGTAGAAAGCACAATATAAAGCCTTAATCCGAGTCGAGTTAAAAAACACCACCTGTAGCGCTGGCTGTAACCGACCGGCGTCTGATGGCGTGTAGCGTTTCATTCATTCGGCACATAAATTTAAAATCGTGAATGTCAAGAGGATCGTTGTCATTGAAGCGCATACCATGCGTGCGTGTGTGTGAGAGTATAAAAAAAAAACAAAACATCTAGCATCTTCAATGGACTTTATCGCTGTAGCCCAGGGGAAGAGACCGGGGGTTGATTGATTTCGGACTTAGTCAAATTGCGATCGGCGTGCGTGGAAGATAAACAACCGATAAAACAAAACCTCGAGAAAGAAGCGCTGGATTAAAACAATCTTAAAATAATGTTTGGAAAAAAAAATCGACAACACAAACACAACAACAGTATCCCGAGGCTGGTATCATATTTCATTCATCACTAAAAGGAGCAATGGGATGCTGACTGAGCGCGCCGTTTTGTGAATGGTGGTCTCAAGATGGTGTTGGCTGTTGTGAGTTGGCCGTCGTTTTTGCATTCGACGACATTGCTGCCGGGGAGAGGTTCAGGTGCTATTGAAGCTGTTCGGTCGGGCTAATGTTTCTCTGCTCGTTTTGGTTTTTTCGTTGGCTGGTTTTTTTTTTGCTGCGTTCGCTCTGTGTCACCTACTCAACTAAAGATTCGCCTCTTCTTGAGATGAAAGACCTGCTGCTGGTGTGTGGTCATCGTAGAAAATACAGCAAATTTCGTTGTTCACCCCATCATCCTTGCCCGGTCCCTCGCAGACTCGCGGCCCAAGTGGACAGTCAAATTTATTGCTCCAACGGATTTGGATGCCATCGTGTAAAGGACGGGACCAGCCCCCCCGGAAAGGGGGAATTGTCCACCCGAAGCGCCATTTAAAAAAAAAGGAAGGTGGGAGCGAAGTGCTGGAGGAGGGTAAAAAGGGGAGAAGGCGGTTTTGGAAACAGGTTGCTGCTGTGCTTTTTCCCACGATCGATGGAATTAATCATCGTATCGAAAGGCTAAACCTGAAGGGCGTAGCCCGTTTCAGGGGGACACGTTGGAATAGATTTGTGCAGTGGAATACGTATATAGTTTGTTTGTTTAATGGAAGCAAATGCTACAATTTTTTTTGGAAAATTATTATAAATATTCTTATCTCATTTTAAACGGTTTTTTTTAATATTTAAATCATTCGCCCATGTGGGAGCTTCCTGGCAGCCGCCATGCCTAATGCTACTGCGTCAAAACCAAACTAAATAATCATGTCAAGCCTTATTTTGCATTCACCATCCGGCGTTAGCTCATCCCCGCGCTCTCTCTCTCTTTCTCCCTTCCTATTGTACCCACTTATACCCCCACCCCCCCTCCCAAAAAAACCACATGAAATGTAAATAAATGTTTAACCATGGTGGGCTCTCGCCCAACATTGGCAAACGGAACCCCCATTTGGAAGCAGAGCACCTGAGCAGCGGCTCGATGCAAATCGATTAGACGTACAGTGGCTCAATTGGCTCGCAAACTTGGCCCACAGTTGTTTGGAGCTTCCACGCCGCATTATTGCGAGAGCCAATTATCGTGCACACGCTTCTGAAGCGGAAGTTCAGCATGGCCGGTGGTGGTTGTGCATGGAAGAATAATTGGACCGTTTTGCATCTGCGGATTTCGGGCGAGGTTCGGGAGGTGATTGGTATTTCGGCAGGTGTGTGTCTGGAATAAATACGCGATGTTTGTTTTCCGCTGCTGCGGTTTAGAATCGCGTGTTAGAGTGTTAGAAGGTTTTCGTGTGCGGGAGGCCTCTTTATCTTAACTTGGAAGAACATTCTCAGGACGATTGTTTACAAGACAAGGCTGTAACAATTGTGGCTTAACAACACGTTTTTAATTAAAAAATCTTCAAGGATAGACACGTATTACTTGGTGGTGTTGCTTAAAAATATTAGTTTTTGCATTAAAATATGGAAGACAATCAGGGAAAGTATTTTAAAGGGAAGAATTACATACCACGCTAAATAATCATAGTTTTGGCCTCAGATTTCATCATACTTTGAGCGGTCTATAGTATTTATAATAATATATTAGGAACCCTAGCACGGCCTTAGAAGTCATGCTTACTTCATTCCCAATAATAGTTCTATAAGAGTTCTATAACAACTCATTTACACCTGCTTAAGTCCAGACGTCTAGCAGCCAAGCCAATTACAATGATAACTTCAGAGAACAGATATCCTTAGGAGTTTATTCTACGAGAGCTTAGGGTGTTTAGGGTAAAGTGTCATGATTTAATTTCGTTTCTGGATTCAGGAATGTTGATGAGTGCAACGAGTTCATTACACTGTAGTTTGACAACAAGTATCCAGCCCATATCGCCATTAAAAAGTTATAGCCTAAAGGTGACTAAAGGTAGGTGAATTTATGCAACTTCCTATAGTCAATGGACTTCTACTGCGATATAGGTCCACGTTCGAAATGCTTCCTCGTAATATTAGTAATCTGGGTTTCTTTAAAGAGCCGGGAATGATATCACTAAAAATTTCTTTAGTTATTTTGTTGCTCAACATGTTCAAGACCCACTCAAACCTTTACTAAGACGCATACTGTATAAGAGAGCATCCAAAATTGTTCCTAGAGGTTACCCAGACTATCCTTGTTCAGTATCAATTGCTTGACTTTTTCAGTATCAATCGCTCTCGAGTCTCAAGTTACTCACGTAAGTTAAATTAACGAAGAGAGATATAAAAATCTAATCATCGTCCTGGAATTATAATTTAAATATCGTAACAATATTTAGCTTCTTGCATTATAACCAATGATCTCATGAGACTCTGTAAGATAGAACTTAGTTAATTTTTGCGGACGTTGAATATAAAGTCTTGAAAACTGACTGTCTGCGAAGTTCAGGAATGACACAACAATACGCCTTGAGGATGTAGCGCCTAAAAGAAAAAGAAGCTAACGACTTCACCTTAACACTTGGGTAAGGCATTTAATTACTCAAACTAACTTAACAAAAATATAGATAATATTAACAGGAGACTTATTTTAAACACAAATCCAAAGCAAATTTTAATATTCATTAGGTGATCCCCTCTCTTCTTGGCCTAACGACCTCTTAGGACATATCTGAGCCGTTTTTGGCTTACTGCACTTAATGATACCACGAAGTTGGATAGTCAGACCTCGCTACGGAGGAACAGTCTAAGAATGGAACTTGAACCCCGGTCCTGCCGTATGAAGACCGACACCGTTGTCGCCTCAACCACCCGAGTTAGATGAATCAATTCGATGAGTAAATGAATTGAAAGAGTTTAAGAATCTTTAAGTGAATATGGAGCGTATCTTTTATCCGCTCCCATGTGGCCCATGATAAAAAAAAGAGACAGCAACAATCACCAATGAATACAAATATCCAAAAATTAGTAAACAACTACTAATCTGATCTTCAAATATCGGCACGGTGGTGGAGGCGACAACGGCGTCGGTCTTCACACGGCAGGACCAGGATTCAAATCCCATCCGGACCGTTCTCCTGTTGTGAGGACTGTGATTACCCAACTACATGGAATCGTTAAGTTTAGTAAGCCGGAAATGGCAGGCTTTTGACCCAGATTAGAGCAAGCGGTCGTTAGGCCAAGAAGAGAGTGAGATAAAGAAAGAGAGAGAGAAAAATCCCTAAAGACTCTACTAATCGATGTCCACATAAATATCATTCGAACTTAATTGGAACATAAAAGTTGAAAGCAATTATGTGTATGTTATTACCAGTTTTTATTTTCTTCAACGTCAGTCTTCAATCAATAAGCTGCAGCTATTTAAAATGAGCATCTGTCACTCCCAATTATTGTTCCATGATTGATTATGTTTTAAAAATCTCCGCATACGGCTCTATTAAGCATTGCAGATCGATTTATGATGATGCTAAATCTCTATCGCTGCCAAACGGCAAAGGTCGACCGGAGGTTGGTCAATTAAAATGCAACACATATCAGCGATGCAATCAATCAGAACGAGAACTCCACCATCCACCATCGATTGGCATTTTATGCTACTTGCCATGCGGTGGAGACGCAAATAAAAAATACTCACCACACGAGCACCGCAACAGTCCTTGGCGTGGTGACACGTGATGTCGTCATTCTCATCCGACTTCGACCATCTTATGCAGCGGGCCCCTTCGATAGATGGGGGGCCAGGTCCACTACTAACCTCGTAAGCCATTCCTCGGCGAGTGTCAATCGGTAAACGCCGGCGGTAAAACCACAAAAACCAATAACCTTCAACGGGCCGCATCACTGCGCCTGTGACCCCTTTCGAGCGACCTAACATGGGGTTTCGCCGGTTGCTTTGACAGTGCACCCATCCGAGGGGACCATCAAAGGCGGCGCTTAGGCGTTATGTTTTGTTTGGGTTTCTGCGGTGGCGTTGTGATCTTGGCATCTCCTTCTTCCAAGAAATCAAACCCCCCCCCCCCCATTCGAGATGTTCCAATGGCGAGTGTGTCGATATCTCGACTCAGCTTCGTCCAAACGTCAAACGTGCGCTCTGCCTTTGACGAACGTGGAACGTGAGCAACCTTATCAGTCAAACAGGGCGACCTAGAGCGTCGACAGCCCTTTCGAGCGGGCAGCTGTGTAACCGAAAGGGCGAACCGACTGCGGGGCAAGCGGCTGTTGTTAGTTAGGATGATGCTCGGCGGCTGATAAGGGCCGCGATTGCTTTAGTGCGTCGGGCGTGTAAAGGGCGATTAACCGTGCGGCTGCCGGCTTTTGTGTGGATTTGATTACTGACGATGACGACGGCGGCGGCAAAGGCAACGATGGCTCAACGCTAATCGTATCACTCGAGCTGCACGCACTGCCAGCCAACTGGGCGACGTCTTCGTCCGGCGAGTGCGTTTTGTGCTACACAGCCGACCCCCATTCGAGAAACGTGATCATCGTTAGAACGACAGTAGCACAAACAGTCGAGCGATAATGTGCGACGAGGGTAGTAGTTTGGACTTAATGCTTTTATTTTGGAAGTCGTTTTCAATAAACAATGTTTTGACGTGGATGCTTGATACGTGTGATGTGCAAGGACATGCGAGATTGCATAACCCGACATAATGAAGAGTTCTTTCAAAGCTAATAATAATTAATAAAAGGGGTTTCATTGGCAAGTTTGCTTGAAGATAGTTCCACCTTGAGTTCTTGGCTTAACGACCTGTTAGGTCATGTCTAATGCCTAACGAGACTTATCAATATTACGTAGTTGAATAGCCAAGCCCTTATAATTAGAACTTCTGTCCTTTCATTCGCAAGGGTTTATATCTTGATCGTGTTCACCATAAGCATCGAGGCACCTGGGACTGTCTAGAACATTTCTCATGTGAGTCCAAGTACTCACATACGCCTCGGAGATGAGGGCCCTATGTTTAGAAGTGACGAAGCTCTCTTAGCTGCTCTGGAGAACAAGATGCTTAAAAGGCTTTTAGGCTTAAGTGGAAGGACAATCGAAAAATGACGAGCTCTGCAAGCTGTACGACTAAGCTTCGCAAAGCTTCGGCTGTACATGTCATGCGAATGGCACCAAACAAACCAGCCATTTGTAAAGTACTTTTAGGCCAGTCACATTGACTACGGGGAGGCGTACTAGGTAGAGGTAAAGTTTGTTTTGAAGAATACTAGATGAAGGACTTGATCTGGTCCCGTGGCGCCGATCTTCACTCGGCAGGAACGGAGTTCAAATCCCATCCAGACCGCCTCCCTCATTCTTCTTCTTCCTTGGCACTACAACTTCGAGTGGTCTTGACCTTTCTGTGACTTGATTTTACCGTTAGTCCTGAGTACAGGGAGATGATAGCCAGTCCTGAACCCTGCCGTGGGAAGCTCATTTAAATTAGATTCAGTAATTCATCTTATTGGGAAGTCAAATGGGAAAGCCTAGGTCAAGTTTAAAACTAAATCTTATTTTGTTGATTCATTTCAACAGTATGGATAACATTAAATAAGAATCTGGTTCATATTCTTCTAGGGTGACCTGATCGTATTGCTTACCAAGTCTCATAGTGGTATTGAATGGTCTCCCTCGGTGCACAGGGCCAGAGGCTGGATCTGGCTACATGTAATTTAAGTCCAGGAAGCCAGAAATGGTGGGCCAAGACCTCTTGAGGATGTTGTAGCGCCATTCTTGATTCTTCATTGGACATCATAATTTAAATAAAATTTAGTATTTGAAAACTTTGAATCAAATTGCGCGTCCTTACACATACTGAAATTATAAAGAGATGCCAAGCTTACCTGATTTATGCCGGAATAGCCACACACAGCAAAGACAATCCACAGCGTTTACCGGCATGTGAAGAAACTAGCAAACAAACAACTGTATGTGAACAAGAGACTGTGGGGACCCGTAAAGCGGGACAGACACGGAGGCTCCTTAAACGATGTCAAAGGTTGTAACGAACGTCCGTCTTGTGCAGGGTGTGTGTGTATGCGAGTGTTAAACGCCTGTGGGAGGAGGGTTGAGCGCGACCGGAGTTTACTTTACGTCCCACATTTCGTTTTGTGTTCAATTCGTTTCGATTTATCGAACTCCGCGGGACGTTCGTGCGTGTGTGTGTGTTGGCTCTATCGATCATGGCTGGCAAGGCGGCAACGATGATTTCATCGGTTCCTACTGGCACCGTGCACGTGTTCGCGCCCATTCCACCCCACTCACGCATGTACCCCCTGAAACCTCTCCCCTACCCCCACTACTCCCCACGATAATGTCGGGGGGGTGCATCCCACGGTCATTTCTAGGGGAAGTGTTTCCAAACCGCCCGCCCAACGGGAGATCTTTGTTGGGAGCCCTGGCGGTGGCTGTGCTTTGCCGAGAGCGTGTTTGCGTTGTATTTTTTTTGCTTCATTTTTTGTTTGTTTGTATGTGCCCCCTTTGCCGGTGCTGGCGCTGGTGCTGCAGTACTGAACACGTAAATTCCAGGCAATAGCAACAGCAGCAATACCAATCACCACCAACGGACGGCTCCACATCGGGGTAACCACAAATGACAAACAACGCCACCAGCTACTTACTTGCTTGGTTTGTATCGGCGTGCGACCGAAATGACAAGTTTCCAGTGTTGGTGGGACAGAAGTTGGAAAGTGATGTGAAACGAAAAGCTGTGAGTAATATTATCATGAAGCATATTTATATGCCTAAGCTCTACAAAAAAAAATCGAAGCAATTTGGAATGATTTTTAAACGACTGAATATTTTTAATTCAATTCTCTTCTTCATTTTATTATTAATTATATTTTGCACTTGATTCTACACTCTATTATATGTTTAATTTTATTTTCTTTCTTATAGCGTTTTCTATTTTATGTTATGTGTTCTATTCCTTATCTTATAAAGTAAATATTTGTGTTCTCTTCGGATGTATTTGTAACTAAAATAATTTCTACATTTTCGTTTTTTTTCTTTATACTTTATTCTTTACAATATTATGTTGAATATTATTTTTTGTTGGGGCGGTTCGGTGGCCGAGGCGAAAGTTCAAATCCCATCCAGACCGCCACCCACCCGTACTCAGGGCTGACTAATTAGCTACGGGTAAAATCCAGTCACAAAAAGCCAGAAATGGCAGACCCTGAAACCTCTCGAGGTTGTGGTGCCAAGGAAGAAGAAGAATTCTATTGTATTTCCCATTCTATATTTTAGTTTAATTTTTTTCTAAACTTTTGTTTATTTATCATATCTTCTATTCTAATTTCCATTTGACATTTCAAGTAATGTTTAGATCAGTATTTTTTTCAATTTTCTATTCAATGTTCTGTTCTAATTCTGTTTTAATTATTTTTCTACTTTTTTGTAGGTTTTTTATATCATATTCTACATTATATTCTTAATTCTATATAATAATCTATATTCTATTCCATATTATACTCTATATTCTATTCTATATTCTATTCTACATTCTATTCTATATTCTATTCTATATTCTATTCTATATTCTATTCTATATTCTATTCTATATTCCATTCTATATTCTATTCTATATTCTATTCTATATTCTATTCTATATTTTATTCTATATTCTATTCTATATTCTATTCTATATTCTATGCTATATTCTATTCTATATTCTATTCTATATTCTATTCTATATTCTATTCTATATTCTATTCTATATTCTATTCTATATTCTGTTTTGTATTCTATTCTATATTCTATTTTAAATTCGATTCTATATTCTAATGTATACTGTATTCTAAATTCTATTCTTTATTCTATCCTAGTATTCTTTGTGCTATTATACATTCCACTCTTTATTATATTTGAAATTCTTTTCACTTTTCTCATTTATATTTTGGTTTTCATTCTATGTTACTTTTCACCTGATTTGTTTATGTTGTTCACTTATTTTTTACTTATTTTATTATCGATCGTTTATCTTTACTTTTTTTTATTTGGATACTGAATTCTAACCTTTATGCTAAATATATAACACTAATTTCAAAGATTGCAAAAAGAAAGAAACCGTTCATGTATAAAAAAATAAAATAAAATAGATAAACATCGTGTTGCAAACATGTACTTCACATTTAATAGACACATTACAAATTCATCAACCTTTTGCATATTTTGAATAATGGACTCTAATCGATCAAGTGCGTTTCTAGAAACTTATCCATCCGTCGTATATCCGCTTAGGCGTAATAGTCCGTTTGCCCCCTTCTGCCTTGCCTGACAGTGGTAAGGTAACGCTGCTGACACGGAAAACACTAAACACAACCGGATGAGGTCGCGTCCGTCGAAAGTGTATGGTTCGGTGAGGGGGTGGGGGAGCTGCCTGTTGTCGGCCGGACGGAGTTGGAGTCGAGATCGACCACACTACACAAAGCGTTAAATGGTTGGAAAGGGGTGCGGGGAGGGGGAGGAGGTAGTGCGGGAGGGCGCAAGCGAAACGATCGAATCGAGTGGCGGCTCGAAGATCGAAACGGCAAACACCAGCGCAGGCGACTGGCCGAGACTGCTTGGCGTCATACTGTCTGCCAGCGCGCGTCGTTGTTCATACATTTTGTTGTATGGTTGCACTGGCCGCCACCCCACGATCGATCCACACACATAGAGGGAAGGGATGGGTAAGGGAAGGGTGTGCCAGGCAATGGATTTCAGAAGCCGTAGCAGCACCACCATGATCACCATCTCGCTAGCTAACAACGGAACGGGTGGGTTTGTTGTTTAAAACACACACACACACACAGCTAACTACCGATGTCCATTTGATGCACACCCGAGGGAACGTGCGGTCTGTGTGCCGATGTTTGCGTAAGTGCATGTGCATCGGGGTACCGCGATATGGATGCAGTTGGTCGGGCCGGAGCTACCCATCTCCGGTTGCAACGGCAGCACTGACTGGGTGTGTGTGTGCATAAGAATATCGTTATCAACAGACAGCACAGAAGGAACATGGAAGACGCGAAGTCGTTTTAATTTCCTCTCGTAGAAGGAGGCTTCCCTGAAGGGCCCATTCGACGGGAAGTTTCCAGGAGGGTTGCGGGGCAGAATCTTTCTGCAGCGAAAGATCATCAGACCAAGCCCGGGTAAGATGGCTGCAGTGAGCAAATAAGGGTTTGCTGGAAGATGGCATACGAAGACATGGCCGGAGCCAAAGCGTATGTGCTGCGGATCCTTTCTTCCATAAAAAACCCAAATGCATAAAATAAGTGTGGCCGAAAGGAGGATTGAGGAAGGAAGGAGAGAACGTTCACCAGCAGCATAAAACATGATTTTTTGTTTTGCTTTAGCCCTTAAGAAGCCAACGAGAACAACGTTGCCTCGCTGTTGCACAATGGCCCGGGACGGGGAGAACGGAATGCTTCATGAGTATGAGTTGCATCGTTTTGCAGCTCGTAAATAAATCCCAACACCGCTCTCAAAACTGTTTGAATTTTAGGCTTTCTGTTTGCTGAACCCATTTTTCGTCACCCATTGGTTTGCTGCCAGGAAAGACTGTTAGCGCGTACCTACTGGCTTGTTAGTTCGGTGAGCGAGAGACAAAATGCTGGTGCTTCTGTTGTGTTGACTTATGATAAAGTAGACATCATCTTCTGCTACAAGGTGTCAGCAGAAGCAAGACACACGAACCTGTTTGCTAGGTCCTAAAATATTTGAGGTATCTCCGAGAATTCGTTCTATTTTAAGTTACAGTTTCTTCCATGAATCACATTGATAACTACGTATATATTCGTTCGCTTGCAGTGGCAAACGTTGGAATTGAAGAACTGGCACGCGACTTGTCTGTTCATTCTGGACGTCAACTTCAATTATTTCGCAGACAAGCGGTTTGAGGTTCAATCAATTGGCATTGCGTTGCTTTGCTGACGGGGTCCTAATCATCTAAACAGACATGGGCATGTCAATCGAATCAGATCAATATGATTGAACGTCCCCGTTTAAACGGCGGAATGGTGTTTGCCTCGAGCGCCAGAGTGCTCAGTTGGAGAGTGTTTTAAATTTCTAGAAAGTAACCTTCATATATCTTTCCTTCATAGTTTCATATTTTTTACAAAAAAAAATATAGAAAGAGAAAAAGTAGCAAAATTGTAATAAAAAAAAATCAAAATTTAGCAAATAGTTTCATTTTTATTGCCCATAGAGAGGTTTGTCAAACTCATCGAAACCGCCTTATAATATCTTTTTTTGTTTTAAGCTATCAAAACATAAGAAGTAAAATACAGAAATATTTATATCATGATAAAAAATGAAAATATGAGTGACAATAAAACAATTCAAAACTTATTCATTTGCAATGCGATGGTCCAAAGTCTAGATCCAGGGAGCAGGAGCGTCTAGCCGGTGCAAAATATGTTTAACCAGCTGGACATTGTTGTACAAAATTCGCGCTAATGGTCTGAGACGAAGCCATCTTAAAAATGAGCAAATGACGGCGCTTCTGAAAAATTCGATTGCCTCAGTGGGTGTGTAGTCAATCTAGGAGATTCCTAACTGACATTTGTGGGGAAACCCCTATTGAAGGCCCTTAGCCAATCATGCGGTAACCAGGCAGGAGCAGCAATAAATATTGGATCCAGGGAGAAAGAAAAGGAACATCCTTCTAATATTCACCAGTTGAAGAAGATCCCGTAAAAGATAGAAAATGCAAACAATTATATTGAACACAGTTCGTCGACAACACAGTTCGGTAGTTACTGAAGGGTCGCTTAAAAACGGTTGTATTGATGTTGCTGTAGAATGTTTCTTTAACGAAGGATTCGATTAAAATTGAATCTGTAGACTAGCAATTGCGGAGTTCGAAGAAAGTAAGGCTTTAGTATAAACGTTTAAGTGTGTTTAAGTTTTTGCAGTAAATTTATAACACTTTTTACCCCATCTTCCTTCATGTGATGAAGTTTTTTAAATGATTTCTTTAATAAACGGATATCCCTTAAAAAGATTAGACAAATTTCGTGTTTGACACACCTGCTCTGAGATTTAAATACTGATCGCAACAATTAGTGGATAATAACAACAATGAGTTGGGGCGGTCCGGTGGCCGAGGAGATAACGGCGCCGGTCTTCACACGGCAGGACCGGAGTTCAAATCCCATCCAGACCGCCTCCCGGTACGCACGACTCACTACCTACGCTACCTGTAAAACCAAGCCACAAAAAGCACGAAATGATAGGCCGAGACCTCTCGAGATTTTATTGTCAGGGAAGAATAAGATGAGGAAGAAGAAGAACATAGATGAAATGTTGAAGATTCTTCGTATTGTTCATGGGTTCTTCCAAATTTTCTTGTTATATATTTTCAATCTTTAAATAAATCAGTCTTTGCAAAACTCCAAAACTAATCCCTCACTACTTCTTGCGGTATCTCAACAAAAGGTAGGACGAATTGAGCCTAAGCTATACGTAGACTTCAGAAAGCTGTCCATCTGATCAGAAGATCTGACCAGAAGAACCGTTTTTTATCCAGAATTTCCCCCACCTTATAGGCTTGCTCAAGCAGCAGTCCCATTTCGCCAAGAGTTATGGATATAATCGTTGGATGATCATTTAATTCTGGGAACGTCATATATCAAACTCTCCTAACCAACCAACCACCACGACGTATTCGTAGACTCATTCCCAAGACATTGTGTGTCTCACTGGTGCTATAAATACGTCCGTAGCCACTACATCAATCATTCCGTTTTCATTTGGACGGTTGGTGCACATCTCTGAACCTTTTTGCCGTATGTTGCACGATCATAACTCGCATTCTTCGAACAGGCTTCGATGTGCCACTCGAACGGGATCGTAAGCAGTTGTGATTGTGTGTGCCTGTGTGTGGTTTTTTCTTCTTTAAATTGGCGTCCAAATCGTCCAGTCCAGTTACGGAAGAAAGTTCTCCTAACAGCAGCAAGTTTTCTTCTCGATCCTCTGTTTTGCACCATGGCGATGATGATCAACATCCCGCCAAGCCCGCTTTATTCAAACCGTTTGCTGGTTTGAGCGGTTGGTCCACCATCCTGATGAATGTAGCATTTAACCTTCGCCGTGATCGATCACAAAAAAACCAACCCTGCCACAACCCTGTAAAGGCTGGGTTCCTCTGTTTAACCTGGGCAAGATAGCAGCCGTGTGTGTGTGTGTGCGCGCTGAAACATGAAGAAACACTTGAGCCGACCGACCACCGTTTCCAATCACAGGTCATTCTCGCGCCGTTCGACTACCTCTGCATCCCTCACCCAGTCCGGGGTTGAGCAGGGCTCGAGCAAAACCCAATGTTGGTGCCTTCCTGTCTGCGCCGTTCGAAACGCCGGACGACGACGGCGAAGAAGCAGGCGAGCATAAGATGGCGATTAAAAGCGAAGGCGAAGTGTCTGTGTATGTGCACCGGCAGACCGGACAGACTTGTTGGCGGCAGCATAGCGTCGGGTCGACTTTCCACGAGTCCGGGGACCGTCGGGTCGGGGCAAGAGAGGTGGTGGGATGCTTGCAGGAAACTGAGGATCGTTCGACGCTTGCCCCGAAGACCGCACACACAACTTCCAAAAGAAGACACGAAGAAGATGCCAGCGAGCGAGAGAGAGAGAGAGAGAGAGTGCGAGGGCCCGTTAGGACGGTTTTGAGGTTATGGATGGCTCGTGACGAGACGTAAGGGCACGCACAGCGGGACAGCGGGGTGAAATGTTACACATTTAGGAATGGTTCTCGGACGCACGAAACGCTGTAATTGATTGCCCTGTCCGCAGTTGGGCACAACAGAACATCTTCCTTTCCCTTTTACGGGTAGCGCTGTATTACTGTCCTCGCCAAGGGTTTTTTATGTGCATCGCCACATTCAAGAGTCTGGAGTCCGACTCAACGTACACACAAACGCGCACACACACACATCTTGGTGTTGATTTTTCCGTCCCAAAAAATCGGCAAACGCCGTTTCCCAACGCAACGGACGGCCATCTTGAGGTGTCCCGTTTCTCGAGTGGACGAGCGGGCACAAGGGGGCACGCCGGACGGTTGCATCATCCGCGGCGGGCCCCTTTCCCGAACAGGATGACGCGTCAAATGACACGCGGGAGAGAGGTTCAAGATCAGGATCTCGTTACTTAGTGACAGCAGCCGTAGGTTTCCGTCTCGGGAGTGATTGCGATCGCTGCATCCGGTTCTGTGGCCGTTTGTGGAAGGATAATGGTTGATGCGCCACATAAGCCACTGTTTTCGGGCACTGTCTAAACGAGTCGCAGAGTCTGGCAGACCATTTGGAAAGTGTCAATTTCCCGGCAGGCAGAAACTTTTCTTTCCCCGGTTTTTGGAACTTCATTTGCTTCGGAAGTGGCTTGGGCCTAACGTGAGTGGCAAGGTTGACAATGTAGATCGCAATGGTTTATGTCGATGTAGCAGAAAGAAGACTCAACTCGTTGGGATGTTAAAGGAATGGTCTAGAATTTCTAGCAATAAGTCCTCAGGCGATAATGAAGTGTCCAATCCGTTTGACAGAGTAGTAAGCCAATTCTACAACTTCAAGAAGTCTTGGATTGCTGACGAACTTGCTTGCATTGGCTTAGTTTACCCGTAGTTGGATATCCAGAGACGGAGCCGGTCTTGGCTTTCTAACTGTCAGTTGCCATTTATTACCTGGACAATCTAGAATTAAGATATTTGAGATCAAATCCATTCAATTGCACTTGTAATCAATATTGGACAAACGTGTTGGAGTTGATCCTGGGAATTTTCAGCTATCAGACCTACGTAGTGGTGGTAAGGACCATTTTTCAGTCCTTCTTGAAGATATCTTGAATACCATAGAGCCGAGGTTTGGCTCTGGCCTTTAATCCAGTTTAATATATCTTGTCAGAATGACTAGAGACATTGCAGATACGAATTTGAATGAGGTCTCTCTTCTTGCTCTAGCGACCTCTTAAGGTCATGCCTGCCATTTCTAGCTTACTAGACTTAATGATACCACGCGGTTGAATAATTAGACGAGGTCCAGATGATTTTTGAACCCCGGTCTTGCCGTGTGGAGATCGGCGTCACTATCGCATCTATCTTGGGGTCGCTTAGGATTAAGGTCTATCAAGGGCAAAATGAGGGAATACTATTGTTCCTTGTACGTATCATAGGACAAATAAAAATAGAGCAGATTCGAGAGGTTTAACGATATTACGGAGGTTCAATGAGAAGTTCTGAAGATATTTTGAGAACCGAATCAACACTTCGTACCAGGATATTGAAGCAACTCTTATTTATAAAACTTTAGGAACTCTGGAGTAGTTGAAGATGTATGCCAGAGACTCGATTGTTGGAGTTGTTTACACAGTGCCAATCGTTCATCGTAAAGCCACTGAATGGTTTCATCGACATCACAATCGGCATCGTGATTTAAGACTTCATCACACGGCAACTTTAGATATTAGAGGATGCAATTTTGAACTTCACCGAATACCGAATTGCAGAAACATTATCTTCAAAACAACATCTTGAAGCGATTATCAAGAGCAAAGATCTTCAACTCATCGTGGAATTGTTATCTTAATTCCCCAAAATTGCTTGAATGCTTGCCCGGATGTGGCCGATTATCGCGCCCAGGTAACTTTCGCTAACGGAAGAATTGGAAGCAGTTCGCCTGTTTGATTTGCTGCAGTGGGGCAATGGGTGCGATAACAAAAAAAAATCTCTCGCACCCCAAAAGCGCGGATATTGGTTAGAAAACCTACACGCGTCGTAGTTCTTCCCTAGCTAGTGCGAATTCCCCTGTACGATAGCGAAATTATCTCACGACCGATAACGGTTGGAATGTGTCCGGGTTCCCTCCGGCTACCGAGGCAATGGGGAAGAAGTATAGCAAAAAAAAAGAGACCTTGCCCTTCGTGGGACGGATGTGACGCCCTAAAGTCTGTCGATCGTCAAGTTACACACACCCTTCATTGGGGCATTGGATTGCGATGTTGCAACTTGGGCGGAAAACGTCCCAGTTTTCGCAAGAGGGCGAAATAGCCACGCTTGCGGAAAGATCGATCGTAGCTGTGTTGGCTGTGACAGTTTTCACCGGACACCGGAAGTTAGCTTCTCTACCTGCCGTTTGATTCGAACGTCCACAGGCGAACCTGTGCTGCTGGAATGTGCCCACTTGCTGATTGATGAACGATGGTCGTGCGGCCATCCGTGATGGATGTAAGGCGGGTGAGGAATATGCTAATGACGGGTCGCTTTTTTTGCCAGGTTGCGACTGACTGCTCCGAGCACGGTGTGGGAAAAGTTGTAACGTAAAAGCGCAACTCACGGGGGGGCATTGATTGATCGGGTATGGAAAGTGGAATGTTTGCATCCCGCTTATGTCAACAAGGTTCCACACATCGACGGCTGTTTGCTTTCCTCCGGAGGACGACGTCCAGCTTTTTTCCGATCGGAAGACAATTTGTCATCGGGTCGGTAAACAAATCAGGCGAGTCATTTGCGTTTGATTGAGAGATCGGTGGCAGATCGGAATCGTTTTTTGATAGCGGTGATAGCTGACGCACAAGGGGCCGGCCGATTAGATGACTGCCGGTGGGGCACGCTTGCACAGGTTTCGCTTCCGTTTGCCGTGCGCTACCTTTATTTGTGCGCATTCGTTGGACACTGGAAGACACAGGTAGTCCGGTCATCCGACAAACCAAGGCAGGAGAGACAATGTGAACGTGTTGGGTTGGAATTTTACAACAATTATTTAAATTGCAGACTATTCCATGTTTAATAGAAAATTTAAATGATAGTTTGTTCAAGTTCGAGAGAACTTGTTGGCTAGAGGCAGTTGTTCATGACGATTAGATTTTATAGGAAAAAGAGTGGAACCTTGGAAAAATTGGAATTGTAATTTTCGTGAGATTAGAGCGATTAATTTGATGACTTTAGACTGTGTTTAAACATGTAAATAATTTAACCCTTGAAATTAAAAGAATTTAAATTTTTGAGAGCTCATCTCTGCACATTGAGTCCAAACACTCGGAAATAGTTTCTGGAAGTCATCCGTTCTCCAACCTGCTGTTGAGGTATTACCTTTGAATGTTGGTGTATGCTGGGTCATAACCGTACCGGGGTACAAATTATGAATTAAATTTTTTACGTTTATTTTAGAAACGTTAGGAAATTTCTACATATATGCTCTTCAAAGTGTTTTGTGAGAGAGCCAAACGTGAGCTAATGAGCCAAAGAGTGAGCCAAACGAACTATAAATGATTTCTACAAACTTCCCTTATTTCAATGTATATAATTATAAAACTCGAATATTCGTTTACAATAACACTTCAAAATCTGAAAAATTTTGTCACAAAAATTGAACAAATTTAGTAGTAGAGTGAACGAAATTTAGTAAAGTGCACTTGTTCTCAAAATATACCATAAACATTAAGAAGAAAGTTTTAAGTCAAATCGTGACAGATTATACGACAAGAATGATTCCTTTACTATAAATACAGTGTTAGACAATATAATAGCAACCACTTGAATAAATTTATGGATAACCTAAGTGTATGAGGTGAGGTTAGGGAGGGGGGGGGGGGGGGGCACATAGCAACGTAGAGCCCCGAATGACTGAGTTGTGGGTGTCAAAAAAATTAATTGTATGTTTTATTAAACCTCACTTTTATTCTCAGGAACATTAGGATATCATAACATTGAAAAATATAGTTATTTTGATAATCTTTTTGCTACTCTGAAGCATCGCAAGATCCGGAATGTATCCCAGCTCCCAAGTTTAGAGTTGTCAGTGATCGTGTTTGACTCTGAACTTTTTTGTTTTCTTTTTTAAGAACACTTTAATATGACTATGAGACTTAAACATGATCATGCAAGAATTTCCATTTCATTTCAATTCAAAACATAAAACAACTAAATAAAACAACAGCTCACAGCTAAATGGCAGCAAATTATGTTTAAGATACGAATGATTGGCTATTGTCGTTATAGATAAACAAATGTAAACGATTATCATTCCACCAAATAAAAATTCAAATTGTCTTTTCCTTTCCCAACCAGTCCATCAAAATGCATTACCCAACATTCGCTACCATGCTGAACGATCCTACTCCTTGTGAGAGATGTGCCAACGTTTCCCCCCCATTTGGTTCCCCATCCATCGGGACAACCGTGCTTGTCATATCGGTTTGAAGTGTCCCGGTCGGTTGTGCTGAATGCTACCACCAGAAACCCTGTGGCCCACAACAATTATACCGAAAGGAAACGGCCGATTTCTCCGCGAAACCATTATTCCCGGCCGGCCTGTCGAAATGGCAAACTCATCAATTTCTTGCCAGCCCGAAAACAAAAAAAAGCAGCATCTCAGCATACAGATGGACGAGTTATGTTCGCTGGGCGCGAGTGATGAACGGAAGAGTGAAAAAGAAAAGGAGCAGCAAGAAGGAAGGAAAAGATAAAAGGAAACGCATATCGCTTAAAAAGGATGGTCGGTTTTGAAAATAACTGTATCATGGCGGACGGATCGCTATAATGAGTTGACAGAGAGAGAAAAAAAAAACAGCAACAGACACAGAAAACAGCAAGCAAAAGACACAAACCCCCAAAATGCTCCCTCACTGGGGGAGAGTCCGGCCCGGCTTAAGCGGGGTTGGTTTGTCGTTTGTTTGCTTTTCCACCGGTGGCCAACCAAAGGAAAAAAAAGGCTTCACATTGTCAGTGTTTTTTTTCCTTGGTGTTTGTTTGTGTTTTGTTTTGCATTCATTTTCCAACGTCTTTTTTCATACCACTACTGCAGTCACTTTGACGACACAACAAACATCAAAGCAAGTTACCGCGTCGCGGGGGAAAAAAAAAGTCCGCCAAGATTCGGTGGCTTTGTCGGGAAACATTTGCAGTGTCGTCCTGTTGCTGTGTGTGTGTGTGTGTGTGTGAGTGGCTTGCCGATCGATGCTCGTACGATCGATTCGATTTAAATCGTAGCAAGGCTGAAATGGGCGTGTGATAGCCTTGAAATCAAAGGTGAGGATTTATGGAAGGAAGTAAAAACTCGAACGGACAAAGTTTTTAAGGATAAGGAAACACAAAACATTAGAGCTTATCTAGCTTTTGACACATTTTACATATTATAAATATATAAAATACCAAAAAAAGTACAATAAAATTAATAACGTAGTAAAAAAAAACAAAAAGAAAAAACAAGATTAGTAAATTAAAAAAAATTTCCTAAAACTAAAACAAGATATGAAACATAAAAGATGTTCTTTAATAAATAAAAAAACACAAAAGAAAAACAAAATAAAACAAGATATAAAAGAACAAAACTGTTACTATTACTTCCAATCAATTTTTAAATCAAAAACATAAAACTCAAATGAAACAACTTAAGCAAAACCAAGAACAAAGGATATTAAAGACAACATATTTGTAAAAACCTTAAGAAAAATACCACTCGATCCGTTAAATGGAAAGCTGATAAGGTATCGTAAAATAAAGATGAGGAAAAAGGATTTATAGAAATGTTAGGAATTAAAAGGTAAAATAATATTTAAGGAATAAAAATCACATTTATAAAAACAAAACAATCAAGCCATTGTAAAGTTTAACACAGACAATGAAAAATAAAACTTAAAAATTAAGAAGAAAGAATGAAAGAGGGAAATGAACTAAAATTGAAGAAATGATGCGATGCGAAAAGGAATTAAAAACGTAACAGAAAACAGTTGTAAACCATCAAAAATAAATAAAAAGGAAAAAAACTTCCAGCGAATCGAAAAAAGGAGTGATAAATGGGAAAAATGAATGAATAAATGAGAATGAGCAAAATAGATAATAACTGGAAGTGTTAAAATTCAATTAGCCAAAATGTTTAAAAATGAAGAAACTCATGAAAAAAAAACAAATTGTATTTAAAAAAACTCTGAAAGAAAGATAAATAACAAAAAGCGACAATACAATAAAAAAGTGAAAAAATAAACAAAATGAATGAGGAAGACAACTGAAAAACAAACAGAATTGTAAAATGTCATTATCCGTAGTAAAATTGGTAAAAGACATTGTTAGCCTAGGAAATTTCAAATAAAAAACAATAATAAAGGCCTTATAGGGACAGGCTAAACCATTTACTGAGTTGGTTAAATATATAAAAAAATAATAATTTAATAGTAAGTAATTTTTTTCAAAAATAACAGAAACTCAATAAACACATTTCTAATAACGAATAACGAAAATTAATTTAAATTAAAAAAAAGGATAAAGTAACATTAAAGCCGCAAATAAAAATGAACAACAAAACAGGAAAAAAGACACGCGTAAAAAAGAAGTAGAAAACTGAAGTTAAACAATAATTGAAGCAGAAAAATAAAATCTTAAACAAAAGAAAAACAAACCCACACACAGTAAACCGTGTATTTCGGTTGCGCAAATTTGTAAGACGCGGATAAGGTCTCAAAGACCCAAAGCCTCTATAAATAAACGATTTAAAAAAAAAAAGGTTGCACCAAATTCTTTGCTTTAGACTTTGCATCACCTTTACTTCTGGACATCCTTAAGATAAAACCAAGGATAAAGGGCAAGGCTGTTGAAGAACCTCTGTGCAACCCATTCTCGCCTCGTCGCTCTCCCTGC
Source organism: Anopheles stephensi (assembly GCF_013141755.1). Classification (NCBI taxonomy): domain Eukaryota; kingdom Metazoa; phylum Arthropoda; class Insecta; order Diptera; family Culicidae; genus Anopheles; species Anopheles stephensi. The sequence goes on along the minus strand of NC_050202.1, from coordinate 16,728,061 downwards.
AACTGCAAGCGTAAAAAGAGAAATGCACAACCTGGCCCCGTCACATGCCACAAAGCTAGCTAGAGCGTTGGCTTATCGCTGCTTGTTAGTTTTGCGGCACGGTTCAAATCGCACCACGACCACACGGCGACGACCGTCGGCAAACTGTGCCCCATCTAGATAAGGCCGGACTGGGGCGGGAATGAGAAGAAAGAAGTGAGCAGAAATTTTGGTGACTTTTAGTATTTTTTTTGTTTGAGGAATAGCCGATTGCTCTCCGGTTGTTGATGAATTTGTTCCGATTGGCGAACTTAAATTTGAAAATATTTTTGCCGGCATTTAAATGTGATAAAATGTTATTTTTCCGAAAGCGAGAAATATATTTGAAGCAAAATTACTGAAATGGCTAGAATGAATTCATCCCCAAAGAGGCTTACGGCTCCCAAGCCCAAGACGGTCGTCCCCAATCCCCAAATGAAGGACAAACGCGAACACAAACGTAACCAGGCGTAAGCGCAGAAAAAAAAGAGAGGGCCGCCTGCGAAGGGATGAGATGCCCAGGCAGAGTACGGTGCTGCCATAAATAAGCGTACGACATAGCGCGTTCGCGCCGGCTGCTGACTGCGCGGGCCCGAACACTGCCAGACATTGTGCCGCCATCGTCGCGATCACGTTTTTTCTTCTGGCGCGACCGACCAACAGACTCGTGCGAAGGGGTGAAATGGCAACGGAAGCTGAAGCGGAGAGCGGTGTTGGGTGTGGGTTTTGGGCCCCGGGTCGCACTCCAGATCGGATCATGTTGCACAGCTAAGAGGTGGTTGGTTGCAAATGCAATGCGCATTTTAAATTTACCAATATGGCGTTTTCGGAGTGAGACTTAAAAATTCAGCACACCAGAATTTGTTTACGGTGTTGTATTAAAATTGTTGGTATAAACAGTAAGGCCAAGTGTTTATATAAATAAAATTATATTATTTAAAAATTCCAACAGCTACAAAACTCTCAGTGCATTGGCTTTTGATTCGATGCGTCGGGGGAGGAAGAGAGCAAAAAAAGGGCGGAAACCACTTGCCGGATGGAAGTTCCCAAGGGGGTGACGTGGTGGCTATTAAGGAAATGCCAAGGAAACACGCCACCGATATTCAACGGAAGCGTACGATCGAGAGACACGCACCACCTCGGAGCTCGGAAGCGATCGAGAGGAAATGTCGTCGCCGTCGTCGACGGTCGTTAGTGCTGGACGAGAATTGCACTCGACCACAGCTTGAAAGGCCCTTCTCCGTTCCGCTCAACCCTTACTGGAGTCCCACGACGAAGCCGAACGCCCACTTTCCCGGGCGATGCGACGTGCGATGATTCAGTAATTGAGCGCTAGAAAATGCTCGATCGCCTAGAATGGTTCGGGGGTAAATTTAATTATTATTCTACACCCTAGCTCGTTAGTGGCCGTTCTAAACTGTGCGAGAATTTAATCTGGACTGGTGGTAAGGTGGTGGTGGTGTTGATGATGGTGGGGGCATCGGGGAAGGCAATCTGTTTGGCTCTAAACTGTACGGGGAATTATGATTTGCGTTATGATCGTTTTGTGTAGAAGTGAATGTGGAAAGGGATGAGCATGAGCATAGATTTGTTTATTTATTTATTTATGATATTTGTATTGTTTCTAAAATTATACCCAAAAATTGTTTTTTAGTGGTTTTAAATTAAGAATGGAGCAGGGAAAAATTTAATCAAATGAAAATGTTCAAATAAAATAATGATTGCAGCATTGTGCGTACCAATTGAATTAAAGACAAGGTAAGGAAAGATAACACTAGGCCCCTTTTTATTATTTTAATTGAATTTTAAGTGAAAAATGAAGTTTTTTGTAAAACTTAGTAGAAAATCTTATGAAATATGATACTACTTTGGGGCTTAACTAATTCATAATTCTTGCTAAGATAAAATGTATAGAAAAAGGTTTTGATGTTCCAAAGTTTATCCAAATAGTTTTACCCAGTTTTACGCTATGCCGTCCCATAGTGCAATGATAACAAGTACGATATCGATCTCATTTCACCAAACGATGATGACTGAGAGAGAAGTACGACCAGTCTAGAGAGGCCTTCGATCGTTACTACCTCCTTTTTGCATGTTCTCTTGGTGCGTGAGAGGTGAAAATTGACCAAATTAGGGGGATGAGACGGTACAATGTGGTGTCGGGAGCGATAATTGGAGACTGAGAGGAGAAAGTGGAAGCTGTCTCACCTAACCGGGCAAATCAACGCAGCTGATCAAAATCCTCTCAGTATTTTTCCCCAGCACAATTAAAAACTACTAATGCATTTTTATTATCGGAGAGCGAAATAGTACAGAGAGAAAGGAGAAACCGGATTTGCTCCCTCTTATCAACACTCACGTATACTATCGAACACCTTGCTCTCATTAATGCCAAAAAGGAGTATCTTAAGGGGAAAGGGAGCAACCGATATCGAAACTACTGATAAGAGAAAGGTAAATGTTAATTCATGCGAGAGAAAGAGCACACTAGCTTGGTTATCAAGGAGATTGATACGAGAAGGATCTTCTGCCGTATTCTACTAAAGTTAGAATAGAAAGGCTATATGTCGCAGCAGTACTAACCGACGATAGATGTTACCTCCTGGATTTCATGTTCTCTTGGTGGACGAAAGTTGAAAATTGGCCGAATTGGTGGGAATTGTAATCGGGAAGAGTATTTTTTACAACCAGGAGGAGGAACACTACATTCCCCTGAAAATTACACATTTCCCCTCCAGAACCTCTAAATTTTTAGTACTTGAGAGTAAAAGAGTAGAGAGAGAAAGTAGGAACCGGGTTTGATCCTTCATATCAGGACTCATACACTACCGATCACCTTCCCCTCATTTATATCGAATAGGAGAAGATCATCCTCGGAGTATTCTCTTCACGGGATAGACACACACTATCGATCAACTTCCCCTCACTGATAGGGAGAGCGAGATGCTCATCCTGGACGTATGCCATATGCGAGAGAAAGAGTACACTAGCTTGGTTATGAAGGAGATTGATACTACATCCTGGATTGCATGATCGCCTGGTATTAGGCGGTTTTGGTAGTAGCTAGAACGAGAAGGATCTACTGCCGTAATCTTCTTGCGTGGGAAAAGGATGACCTTATTGCCGACCAGTACCAGCTGACGGCAGATGATACCTCCCGATTTTCATGTTCTCCTGTTAACAAAACTTGAAAAATTGACCGTTTTTGGTGGCAGCCTGGATTCGAATCGAATCATTTTTTTAAATCCACCGTCGCATTAGGCGCCTCCATCATAAAAAAATATTTCTTTCCATTCAATTTATCCCGAAATTACCTTAAAAAAAAGAGGAACACAGCAAATTTATGAAGAAATAATAAATAGGATTTTTATTGGTCATCTCTTAACAAATGATTTACAATTGTTTAACATATTAAAATGTATTATTCTTTTAATAAGCATCAAATGTATTATTGGCCTAAATTAATCGGGGGTTGTTGTTAGGGGGAATGATAAGGAAGGTCTTATAATATGTTAAACTAATAATGAGGCTTTAGTCTTCATTTTTAATACTTTTTCAGATTTTTTAGTTTCAATATGTCCCTTTCATCCTTTCGCTCTCTTCTCTTCTCCTCTTCTGATACTAACTAACCTCTTATAAATTTTTTCTCATTTTCATTTTTGATTTTATTTGTTTTAACATTTTCCTCACTTTTTCCTTATCTTCCCTAATTTTGTTAGGAATTAGAGGATTATTAGACACAATTTTTATTTATTTAAATGTGATGGCATGATGCCGTATTGTCAGCACCGCATGTGTAGATGATTACAATATACAATAAATTATTTTAAAACATTATTTTTGACCCGGCGCAGAAAGCAGAGGAGAGCAGCACTACAACAGCCAGCATGATAATGATGAAGTGCCTCCTTGTCACCCTTGGATGAAGTCATTAGTCCAGCCATCAGACTGCTGAAATCCCACAAGACGGCTGGCAGACTTGATTAGGGCACGTGCTGAGGATCCCGGACCAGAATGACCTACCAGGAAGCTGCTCGTCAGCGATCCGTTTGCGTATGAGGTGTAGAGGAGCCACAGCGAGCTCTGGTTGGCTGGATCAGGTGGTGGCACACCTGAGGGAGATCGGATGGCTCTCCGGGGAAGGAGGAGTGCAGCCATGGGCCGTGTTTCCCTGGAAACGGATAGAACATCAGGCCTGTTCTTTTAGACGTGATCCTGATAAAAGAAAAAAAGAGAAAACAATTATTTTACCTTTGAGTATTGAACGTTCACGATCGGGATGTATCTAAAGTTTTGTTTACGATAAGATATAGCTTAACTATGTTGGAGTATCATGCTAGTAAATCGTAGTAGCAAGAGATTTCAGACAAAGATGCAGAAAACATCCATAGTCTGTATAGTAGGCTTTGATCGTGAAACTTTAAAAGCGGATGCTACCACTTACCACTCATTGGGTTGTCGATCGACGTAAATTAGACTACTCACGTAATCCGTTCGAAGATAAATGCTAAATGCTCCTAAGGAAACTGATTCGGATGCAATTGCCAGAAAATGGGTAGTATGGCTGACCATCTCGAATGTAGCAGAACTTCTGACAGAGCTTCAGAATCAGAAGGTAAATTCGTTTTCTGTGCTCTAAGGAAGAGGAGATGTGAATGGCAGCTAGAACAAAATGGGAAGGTAGCTTTGTATTGTAGGAATTGGACAGGCAACGCATCTTTGTTGGGAGAAATCAGCCGGAACAACGCAGAGCTGAGCTTAGCTGATGGAAAGAAGATTGCTCCTACAGGATTTGAAATCTCCAAAGTTTTGTATCAGAAACGGGACTAGAAAGGACGTTGCTGTGAAGTTAAGCAACGTCTACTATGAAACCTGATGTGGAGCGTTCGTTGCTGGCTACTTCTGGGTATAACACCAACAGTATTAACATGTGGCGTAGTCCCCTGTGCCTCCTGGGTCTCCTGGATGTCTCCTGGACCATCGGGTTGTAAACAGTAAACGGGATGCACAGTTCCTTGAGCTAGTTGCTGGAGCTGAATCTTCGGGTCTTGTTCTGACCCAGTAGCTGCTCCGAAGGAACTCATTGTATTCCTGCATCGGTCGGTGCCTGAGAAAACTGACGTTGAACTAGACATCGAAGGAGTCTTGGATTCCTCCGAGTAATACGTCAGTGCTTCCGAAGGGGAAGATATCACCAGTTCTTCTCTTGTGGAAAATGTTCGTCAGTCGAAGTCTACAAACGGGACAGATCATGATGACAAGGAAGGAATTCAATCCTGCTTAAACCCCAACAAACATTAAGTTTCATGAGTTTAGACACAAACTAATTCGACATTCCAGCATGATGAACAAATCGTTCGACTTCTTTTCAAAAACCACACTTCTCCAATCGAACGCCCAAAGGTTCAAGCGCCCTAACGAACCTTTCGTTATCGCGCACTTATCGCGGACCCTTGCCGATGTGCCGTGGAAGAAGAAATATTTAAACACTTAAACGGCGCCATAAGTACACCGCGTTTCCTGTGAAGATTGGTTACCTCATCGGGAGGGGTTCGGAGCGTAGCGCACCGAGCCAACTCCCAGTCCACTATAATTGGACTTGCTCGGGAAAACAACGCAACAGCGGAGACATACCGTGACGGGGTTTTGGTTTTTCAGTTTCATTTTCCAGCTAATTGGAGCAAGGTTTCAACAGCAATTCTACACGCTAGTCCGAAGATTTGTTTGTTTGGACGGGGGTCGGTTTTCTGGTTTTCGCTTTCTTTGAAAATTTCATGGGCCAACAACACACGGAACACAGGGAACATAGCACGTAATCCAATTACTACAAATTGCAGCGCGGTGGGTACCTGGTGGAAAAACCTACTCCCGGTTATGCTACTCCGCGCACCTTCGGGCAGCAATTCCTTTCCCCTTCGTTTGGCCATTGTGCACCCCATTAGAGTGCTGTCGCCGGTCTGTCTCTTGGTGAACGATGTGGGCGGACGATGCAATCGGAAAGTGAAGACTGCAGTCAATACACTGGCGGGTTGGCTGAGTTGCACCGAATAGCGTAAGAATATGTAGAGCTTGACCTGCTTCGGGAAATTATGGAAAAAAGTCATATCGATTGGGAAACAATTTGGGGAAACGGCGTACCGTTCGATGGGCTGTGGTGACTTTGCTTTGGGTTGAGTAGGAGTCTTGGAGTGTCCTCTATCCTGGAGAGTGCTATCGGGAAGTTCGTAGTTATTTATTTGATTTAGGAGTTCTTCAGTAAGGAGTTAAAATATTCTCCAACATCTCCATTTTAGAGAAGACGAAGGACCTTACAGAACACATAACAGTATCAATATATCACATACGGCTTGTGATATGAAACCTGTTCGAAAATTGAAGAAGATATTTGGATTGAAGTTGATCTGCGTATTGGTGGAACTACTACGAAGGAGCTGCTAAATTAAAGAATTCTATGATCACTAACCGGGGGCGGCCCGGTACAAGATGCAACAGCTTCGCCGGTTTTCCCACTGCAGTACCGGGATTCAAATTCCATCTGGGGCCGTTCTCTCATAGTGAGGACTGACTATCCAACTATGTGGTAACAGTAAGTCTAGTACGCCAAAAATGGCAGACATGACCTAAGATGTCGTTAGACCAAGGGAGAAGAAGATGATCACTAAGATCTCCATCAAAGTTAGTACAAGTATCAAAGTTAGACTAGTCAGACTTCGCTGAGTTCGTCATGCCATGAGAAGAATAGCGCTCAATATAGCCTATACAGTCGACACTTGCCAAGGATTGCAAAAGACACAACGGAAACCAAGTGGGTATGGAGTACATAGTAGAGATACTAAGTGTGGAACTGCTACTGCTCTGTCTGATGTATGTAATATTTTCATACATCTCGTCTCTTGGAACAATCCGAATGAGACAGGTCCAGGGTTAGGGAAAGTATCTGAGAGCAGATCTAAAAACCGTATCTTCTATCTTTTACTAGGTTGCTTGTTCATCAGTACTTTGAGCCTTGTTGTTCTTGGTGAGACAGTTGCTTGGGAGTGTTCTAGAGACGAATGAAGTCTAATCACTTTAAGTCTCTTTAAACTAATCAACCAAATAACAAACATGGTGGCAAACGTTACCCTCCTAGAGGAGCATCCATGAGCTCGTTCAACTGTAGATGTACAATGTCTGAAAACACTGATATTTGACCAAGAGATCCTAATCCTAAGTCTCTCACTCTTTCTCTTCTTGGCCTAATGTCCTCTTAGGTGGTCATGCCTGTCAGTGGAGTTCTGGCTTGTTAGACTTATTGATACCGCGCGTAGTTGGATAGTCAGTTCTTTCAGCTTCTTCTTCTTTGGCATTACAACCGAGACAACCGTGAGGACGAAAGGTTTCGGACCTGTCGTTTCTGGCTTTCTGTGACTTGGTTTTATTCGTAGCTGGATACTCAGTCCTGCGTACACTCAGGCGGTCTAGCTCAAGTCAAACCGTGTGAAGACTGGTACCGCTGTCGCCTCGGCTACCGGTCCAGCCCATCTCGACAGTTTGTAGTTCGCCTGGTAACTGGTATTTTTCCCTGATGTCCATCTGTCTTTACTCTCGGTCTCTTAGTAACTCAATAAAACAAAGACAAATATTGTTAGCGGACATAACAACCTAACCTCAAAAGCTGCGGCACAATGACGTAGCGCAGCGTAAAATAGATAGCCATTAGCGCAACCATACACCTGATGGAAACGAATCGTAAATATGAAACGTCATAAAACAAAATTTCTACCACGATTTGCATTTTCACCATACGAAGTGATTATTGTTTATTCAAATGTGCCGTTTTTTCATAATTTACGAGAATCTTCCATGAGCTGGCGATCTCGCTTGTTCCTGGATAATGTGTGCCGATTATCATGGGAACCACACAAACAGCATCCCGCACGCATCCTTTGCATTTTATGCATCTCAAACACCGTCGCCGTAGCACTAGCGTGAGAAACAATCGTACGGGCACCGAAGCGTTTAAAACCGTTTCTTGTTAATCGTGTAGCGATGTTAAAAACTGCCGATAAAATTATTTACGACACTGTTCACCGTGTGGTGTGTGCACCATCATCAAATGGGTTTTGCTACAAAACGCGCTTCGGATCAAATGTCGTGTCATAACACTTCATTTTATGTGTTTATTATTTGCTCAAATCGTTCATCGGTGGTTGGTTCTGATGTTTGATGGACTTTTCGTATCCCTTTTTTGCTGCTCTGAACACCTGCGCTTAATGCAAAATGGATGCAAATCGTTATCTGGAGATCAGATGATTCCCACGAAACATGGAAGCTTATCAACGGCACAACGGTTGACAGCTGTTAACGGAACTTGTCTTGGGTGCTCTGGTGCGATCAGTAGCTTTCGACCACTTTCACCATATGAATTATGGGCCAGGAGTTTAAATCCCTTACTACCCTCTGCCAATATATCCGTGTGTGCGCATTACCATGGTATAAACAACAATCAAAATGGCCATTGTAAAGTTCGATCCGCTTCCCGGCCGAGGTGACGCAATTCCTGGGCCCCTGATACGGACCTAATCAGCCTTATCAGTTGACCACCGGGAAAAATTAGGTCCGTATCGATGAACCAGGCGACGAACGCAAAACGCCGCCAAAATAAACAATCAACTTCACCAAGAAGCGTCCACTTTCTCGCTAATGTATGCTAACGATCGTGCATAAATGATTGTTATGCCTGGTGTATACCACCCAGCGGCGGTGCGCTACCAAAGCCCACCAAATCCGCCGCCCCAGTCGCCGTTAACCGTTTTGTTCGCGACCTTGCAAAATGCGATCGAGAAACGTCCTTCTACCCTCCTCAAAAAGAAAAAAAAAATGCGCGGACGCCATATTCATAACGCCGAACAGGTTGTGGTCCCCTGGAGTCACTGGTTGGAATCGGTGCGTAAAATCGCAACTTCGGAGTCTAAGAAAGACACATATCATAAATCCCGGCCCGGCAAATGCTGCCCGCTGCTGCCCGATGTTGGCCGTATTTTATCGGGGTTGATTTCAATCATTATGCTAATCGTTATGAGCGTAGATAAACATCTTATTTTTATTACAATTCACCTCTCCAGCTGACCGTTGGCGTGTGTTGTAAAGCGGAAAAGGAGCTGTGTCTAGGGACACATGGGCTTTTAGCATAAGAAAAGCTTAATACCAATGTGTAGGAAAAGATTTTTTATTATTCACCAAGGACGGCTTGGGGCGTATTGCTTCAGGATTAAAAGATTTTATAAAAATATAAAAAACTTTTCTTTAACTACATTTTTGAAGCAAAAAAAAAGAAAACAAATTTGAACTTTTGCTAAAAACAAGATAAGTGAAATGAAAGTTATAGAACACCTCATTAGGATTCGTGCGAACTAAAATGTGTAAAATATAAGCGAACGCCAGTCTTCACACGGCAGGACCGAGGTTCAAGCCCCCATCAAGAAGGACAGGGCTACGACAGGGGAGTACGTAAGGCTGACTCCTTTACTACGGGTAAAACTCAATTCACAGAGGGTCAGAAATGGCAGGTCGAGACCTCTCGAGGTTGTAGTGTCAAAGAAGAAGAAGAAGAACCGAGCAAAATGACAGAAAAAGACACAATATTATGCTTCGTATAATTAGTAAAATTATAGAAAAAATTAAAATGTGTGTCCAACATCAAAAACAAAACAAGAAAGGCGGATGAAGTTTCCAAGACTCTATAAATAAAATAAAAAACAAACCACAAACATTAAAATAAACACTCAAAACAGCATCTTTACATAGAAACAAACCGATCATAAACAAAAAAAAAAAAAAACAAAAATTAAATAAAATACTTAAAAAAATAGATAAAAAGTAAATAAAATACAGTAAAAAGAATATTTTTAATGATAAGATGATAAGAAAACTGATAAAAATAATTAAACAAAATCAACGTTAACACAACTATACGAACACCTGTATTTTTTTAAAGAATAACTGAAGAACTAGAAGAGTTAGTTAAACATGATGTTTAGGAAAGTTGTTGATTATAAAAAAAACAAACATACATTTCAATGAAAAAAGGTAAATATTACACACATTTTAACAGTTTTTTTTGCACCAGCAGGATTGCTCCATATAACATAATTATTCGAGCAACTACAGGACATAATTTTCTCCGTTATTGTATTGGTTTTAAAAATCGTTCAACAATACTTGTGACAACCTTTTCCAACGCAAAAGTATTTTTGAAGTATTTTTTTATTTATTTTTACTCTCGTTTTACAGTTTTTATGGGAAAAACACGGATTTTTCAGATTTAGATTTTTAGTACTTTTGATATCGCATGCATTCAATCCAAATTTTAATGAAATAAGTCATTTTTCATAATCTTTCAAACGATGTATTTGTATTGAAGAAGTGACACGCATAAGCAGAGCTAGAAATATAAAAACGCTTTGAAAATTTGAAAAATGTCGGACATACGGAGTTTTACATGAGTACAGCAAATCTCAGAAAACTTAGCATAAAAATAGGACAGTCTGTTTTTCAGCAAGGTAAAATGTAACAGAACATTGGAAAAACATATTAAAAATAGTCCCAATGCCAATGCCTAATGTCGGCTAGGAACACTGCTCTGCATCAGACATCGTTCATGATGATGCGTTTGTATCACAACATAAACATGAAAAACATGACATTCCATCACCAAAAAAAAAAAAATACAAAAACAAATAACTGAAAAAAAAGTGAAACTCAATTAAAATTAGGATAATTCGGCTACGATCCGTCGTCTTACTTAATAAGAAACAAAATAAATTAAAATAATAAATTGAAACAAGCAAATAGGAACATAAAATTACAGCGACTTCACATGCCTTTCGAAGGTAGAAAGCTTTTTTCTATAAAAAAATATAATTATCAAAACTTCAACAAAATAAAACTGATTATTAGTATAAGTCCAGCCATAAAAAAATGACTAACACCGTCACTGATTTCTGGTCTGATCCGGTTCTCAACACAACACGATCGATTTCAAATTAGCAACAAAAAATCACACACAGACATAGACAAACACGTCCAGTCGCGACTGTTTAGAAGTGTGAACCAGTATATGCTGGAAGCATTTATTTCTGTCTGATGATGTAACGTTTTCCGTCAAGTTCGCAACAAACTTGGTGAGAAGCTTAAACTTTGTAAAGTTTGCTTTAGTTTGTGCGGATAGACCGTCGCAGAAGTATTGAGTTTCATGCGTCACCCAATTTATGTTTTCATAAACGTTTAATTGTTATGCTTTGTTTTAAAAATCCGGCCCCAAAACAAACGAGGTAAACAAAACACTTGAGGTTTGGCTGCGCCTGGAAATCGGTACAGTACAAGATGGGGACAGTAACAGTGTGCTTAACTTAAACAGGAAAAAAAGTGGAACAAAGTCGTGGGCACGTGTGCCGTCCGTGTTGTTGTTATGACTCGGTCGGTTAGGCTTGGTGGGTTGACAAAACTAACGCCCCACCGTAGACAGCACTTTCGGGAGGTGGTATAACTTTCCGGAACTCCGGTTGGACATGAGTAAGCGTTTGAAGTGATCAGTGAAGAGTTCCCTGCAAAAGATTTAAATTTACTGAACTCACTACCAATTTCTTAAGCTAAAAGTTTCAAAGAACCTGCTCAAACAACGATTACGCTCATCATCACTTGACAAAAAACGATGACAAGCGTACAAACACTTTCAGGTCGGTGTGTCCTCTTAATCTCTTCATCCATTGCGGCTCCTCGGACGCGTCAAACGGGCGCTCTAACCACAAGAACAAATAACAAATCTTTGCACATTTATGAAGTTATAACCCAAAACCCGGCACACGATTGCTCATCCTTACCACGTATCGCCCACGTTCGTCAACACTCCACCCCATCAAAGGCCCATTTGCTTGATTTGTGCCGCGGCAAACTCCGCGGCTACTGTGTAACGAACCTTCCGTTTCGTCAGACATGATGGAGCCGCCGTCGTTGTCGTTGCGCTGGGCAGGGAACCCTGTACACTTCGCGGGTACGGCGGGCCGATTTTATTGTTTTCAATTATGGTAAGGGTTTTGGTGGAGTCGGCCACTGCACGCTTGGAACGTTCATGAGAGTCATTAGCGTCGTGTTCGACATGGGATCTTAGTATTATTTATTGTGGCCTTGACTGCACACTTGCTAGCGTGGATTTTGCTTCTTTTACATTGAAACTTTGAAGCTTTCTTTACCTTTGGATGTAAAGTATTTTCGAACGGCCATGCTTTCTGGCGAATATGGTGGTTCGTAGAGTTTTCTTTTTATTTTGCCATTGGTGTCTTTAAGTCCTGAGCAACTACTGATTTTATTGCACAGAGCAAAAAACAATCAGAAATGCTCTAGAAATGAAGATTTTTATTCGCTTTTAATGGCTGAATTGAACTATTCAAATTAACCCTGAAATTTAAATACTTCGTCAAACTAGACTATTCGTGAGGTAATAAATTTGGAAGTCTTGGAGCCACAAATGTCACCTTAGTATTTTGGGCGTCCCGTGACAGCTTCTGGTATGACTAGCCAACAAGGTCATATGAATCTCCTATAACGCCTTTCTGGAAAATAATGTTATGACGATGGAAGATAATTAATTGATGCCCAGACGGACTTGTTCAGTTGAGTTACAAACGGCGGGACTTCATTCTGCACTTGAGTAATTGCTGAAAAAAGAAGCTGATCACTCGCTGATCACCACTTTATTTTGTTTTAGCTGTTTGGATGCTGATTTTATAATCCGGTGCTTACCAGCTGTAAAAAGAGCCTCAGGAGCTAGAAAGCTTTCTTGGATATCACTGGGTTGGTACACACAAAGTAATTGCGAAGTCCTTTAAACGAAACGACCTTTCAATCGTCGATCCTCTACGGCAAAGACAAAGACTGGCTCTCTTCTCTCTCTCTTCTTGGCCTAACGACCTCTTAGGTCATACCTGCCATATCTGGCTTACTAGACTTTATGATAGCGGCGATCCGATGGCCGAGGCGACAACGCTCTTCACACTGCAGGATCGGGGTTCAAATCCCATCCAGACCGTCTTCCCATACGCAGAGCTGACTACTTTGCTGCGGGGTAAAACTCAAGTCACAGAGGGCCAGAAATGACAGGCCGAGACCACTCAAGGTTGTAGTGCCAAGGAAGAAGAAGACTTGATGATTCCACGAAGTTGGATAGTCAGCCATCACTACGAAGAGACGGTTGGGATGGGATTTGAAGCCTGGGTGCTGTCATAAAAGTCTTTATCCACAGCCGATGTCGCTTCTACTGTCGGGAGCCACTCATGGCTATCTGCCTACGTAGTGTTATAAATAAGACGAGTAAACCATTTTATTACAGTCTAGACTACGACTGGCAGAAGTGTTTAAGCCAAGAAGCTAGATGAATATTGGGATGAAGTGAAGTTAAATTATTATTCACCTCAACAAGCTTATGTAAAACTCTTATTAATATTATATCTCCTAAATAATGTAGGTCTACAACTACAGAGGAACTTGGTCAGCAGAATGCTTCGGACATTAAATGATGCCCCATTTGAGCTGTTGAATTTAGTCTTTGAAGACCTTTTACCCACATCTCGGACCATGTGAGATGTCCCAACGGAGTAAGGCTGGAATTATTGCCCAGTCATCATCATCATTGGGAGTCTTTTTAATTACCCAGCTGTTCTGAAGATGATGATGACTTCTCGTTGATCGTGACATCCCTGGCGACCATTATGTCGCGGAGTATTATGCCTTTCCCTGTTCATCTGGTCCGACCGATCAAGCTATCTCCTGTGCTTTGAAATAACCACACAGAGCAAAAACTCCAACAAACTGCTACAAATCTAATCCCATTCTGCAATATGAATGATACAGAAAGCGAGAGTTCACTAATTTAATTTAAGTTCCAGCTAACTAATTTAATGTAACAGGTGCTCTGTGATGATACACACCTGAAAAAATAACTCCACCGTGTTTAAGCATAATTAGGAAATGATTGTGCACGAAATCTCAACGATGTTTACTGGCCAGCTCCAAAGTTCCAAACATCAAACAGCTCAACCCCGTCGTACGTGTCGGAACACACAAATGGTTTGTTTGATCAACTCGGCCATTTTTTTGTTTTGTTTTCGATCGTCTCCCTCTAACTCTAACACCCGGGGGGATTGGTAGCTTCAACGGGCTAATTAGGTCATAAATATTTGCATCCACTAATATGATGGGCCCAGCACGCTTAGCTCCTTGTCGCTGCTTGTTGATGCTTGTTGACTCAATATCTCTTCTTTGCACCACCGGGTCCGCGTCGAGTCTGATCAAAAGCAAATGTTGACGTGATTTGGGGCGATCCAGATCAGCCGCGCCGGATTATGTGCGGTGTGTGCATGGAAAGTGATCGATCACCAACGAAGCAATCAGCCAATCATCACTCAACAGAGGAGTTGATCGACGAACACCCACAACGACCCCTCGTAACATCGGTAGCGATGGTCCGGTAGTGGCCAATAATGCATGGCCGGAGGTTCGGTGAGATCGTGCTTACATTGTGTGTGCTTCCTGATTGCAGCAGCTACCCAGTCCCGGTCTTCAAACAGCAGCAGCGTGTTCAAACAGCCAACTCACTCCAAACCCGAGCCTTGTTTTTACCATTACATTCTCGGGCTTTTAGAGAGAGAGAGAGAGAGGGAAAAAGTGTATTGTTTGCGTTACGCAGTCGATCGCAATCCAAATAAATATCACAAAAACCCACCAGCCTGGACCATCTTTGGGCTGGTCGCGCGAAGAAACAGCGCAAAGACCACACACGACGAGCGATGGCTTGGGCGACGAGGTAGAAGGTTGGCAAGGCGATCGGGAACAGTGAAGGAGGAGAGTTTAAAAAGCTGGTAGGCAAACCAGTGTCGCCGGTAGGTCTCGCACTGCCGCTGGATAACACACCAGCAAGATCCATAAGATCAATTAACGCGCAGACCAGTTCCTCGTGGGTGTCTTCGAGGGTACTCCTTGATTTCTCACCGATAGCTTACTACAACGAGCGTGTACCAAGGTGACGAAGAAGTCGACTGTGGGGAGTACGCGAGTTGCGAATCGAGTGGTAAGATCGATTTTTACTTCAAATTTGAATTAACGTAGCTAGAGTCCTCTGAGCAGTTGTAGATAGCTGCAAAACGTGGGCTCTGGAGATGATGGTTGCGAGGGCTTGGTCTAAGACAACTACAAAAAACCGGTCACTGACGTGGTGTAATAGGAGAGATTAATGCCGTGCCTGGCGAGATATTCTGGGCCGGTTTAATTCGATCGGGAGAAACTGATCGTCCGCATAGGAAACGGGGTTGTTTCTCGGCAATTGGAGGTAGGTGCCTATTAGAAATCTATTAGAACTGACTGCTGGAACAGGCGTGGGACTGCGCTCAGAACTGCCGAGGCTGCTGATTGAGATCTATACAGCTATTGAGAGTGTCACTGACGGGTTGTTAGAATTTAGTGCCGGTTGCGTGGAGATAACGTGCCACGCCACGTATCACATGCGATCGTACAATTGCATGCTTTCTGGTAATTGTTTGCCACAACCGTAATGGTCTCTGAGCACCGGGCAGAGAGAAGGAGAGTGAGCTAACGCCTATTAAACTCCACTCCTTGGAATCCCGGCCAACAAAACGGTCCAATTACAAAGGCGAAACAACGAGCACAGCTCAACACGCGACCCATTTGGCAAACGCTGGGCAAAACTCGGTGTAGGTAGGCATAGGGCCCTCTGGAGCTGCCACGCGATCAACCGGAGCGCCACCGATCCGGTAATTTATTGACAGGTCCGTCAGGTGGACGGCTACTAATGGCAATGTGGCGAACGGGGAGCTCAACTCATACAAACGGTGAAGGTGGTGTGCAGCTTGGTGACATTGTGAAATTATAACTCTCCTTCCCACCGCTCAGTGGGCCCCACAACCCCGCCACCGGATTTCGCTTTTAATTACGTGAATCGGTGTTGTTTACGGAGGTGCACACAGATTACCCTTCGGTGCTGGTAGTTCCTGTTATCGTACCTTTATGCACCGTAGACCGCGTTCGACGAGCTGCGAAAATGATAACTTCTAATATCACCATGTCCACAGTTATCAAGGCCGTTCGAGAAAGGTTGAATCATATCTTGGTGCGATAAAACGTTGGTCGTTGTCTTAAACGAAGACGCACGATTTCTAATGTGGCTCGGTAGGGTGTGCCGATTTGTTGACCGTTTAACTGAATTACTAGTTTGCGCAAGAAAGGTGGTTCTAGATGCCTAATTACGGTGGGATGGTTGGTGACAACACGGCATTCGCGGAACCATTTAGGCATCATTTGTCCGATTTTATTAGACTGTTTGGCGCAGAGCCGTGCGCACTATTTGTGAAAGTGAGAGTAAGTCTTACTAAATTATAGTGGAGAAGGTAGTGATTTCGGCCAGTGAGCTGGGCTGATGATTTCTTAATGGTTGAGTGGAAAATTTTACTACAAAGCAGCTGATCGAAGCTGCAGGTGTAATTGGACAAGAGGGATTAATCAGGGATTGGAAAGATACTCAAAAACATGACATCATCTAGTTTGAATGGATTCAGTAGAACTGTCACTGACAAATTGTTGATGGTGAACACTTAATACTTGCTATAATTTGTTTTCCTGGACCAAGAAGGTCCTGGATAAGTTCTCAAGGTTGGAAAATTGTAAAATTTAGAATTTTATGTGGTTTCACACGCATTTAGTAAACTTTGTCTTCTTGATCTTGATTTTTTCTTGAAAAATCTTGATTTTTTGTAATGCTACAATTTTATAGCAGAGTGATGAGTATATTGTTTGCTTCCTTAAGCTAGTTAAGTATTATCGCATGTGGTAGTAAAACAAGTTTTTATAGGACATCAGAACAATTACCAACACGATTTGGACATTCGGAATATCCTCATATCGGAATAGCGGAATAGACTGACAAAGGTTGATAGTTCTTCTGGATAGAATATCAGGATTATGGTCCTTCAAGATTAGAGTCCAAATTTTATTTTCTAGACGAAGATATTGAGGGTGGTCCAATGGCCGATAGCGGGCGTCGATATTCTCACGGCTGGTCCGGGGATCAAATCCCATCCAGACAGGTTACAGGCTAAACTAAGTCACAGGAAGCCAACAATTACAGGCCAAGATCTCATGAAGTTGTAGAGCCAACTAAGAAGAAGACGACTATTCGACATCCAATGTAATGATCTCAATTTTTTTTTCAAAATCACATTATAGTTCCTTAGTGCCTTCGAGACCTAGCAACTAACATCAATCTGAATAAAAATTAAACTTTGTTTATAATAAATAAACCCAAGCTATAGAAGCTTTATAATATAGCTCAAACTTACTAAAATTGATAACCAACACTCGTTCCAGACTCGTTCGCGTACAGCAGTTGATCAAAATCCCAAAGGCTCAAAAAAGGTCAAAACCGACCACCAAAAGTGCCTTACTTTAAAAGCACATGAGATGTTTCAAAATTTCACCCGTCCCGAATCCCATCCAAAAACCCGGAGCTTCACGCCAGTCCGAACGCACCTCTGACCTTTCTTTTCCGTCCGCCTTTTTTCCCGCGTGACAAACAACTTCGCTACTATTTGGGGTGGATGATCGTAAACACTCCAAACTTAGCGCTCACGTAATGCCGCACCAGCCAACCTGATAAGCTGTGCCGCACCAGCCAACCTGATTGGAAGTGGTGGTTTGGTTTCGCATTTCACCGGACAAAACAAACGCCACCCAACGTCGAATCTGGGCCGTCAGTCAACGCAATCCTCGATGGATGAGGGGGCTACAAGGTTAGAGGCCCGCTATTTGTCGTTCGGCCTCTAACCTCGGTTCGCTGATTAGACTTATCGTGCCAAAAGTCGTCCGGGGCCCGAAAGAGCCCGTGCCAGTGGCGTTGCAGTAATCTCGAAACCTGTTCGGCGTTTCGGCTAAGTTGGTTGAAACGTCCCAGACAACCTGACGCCATGGGTTGGGCTATGATTTAGTAGGGGATGGCATATTGGAGTTAGATGCGGATATCACAGAGTCTGGGTTGATCTTGTACTGAGCAGCCAAAAATCGTGTTCGAGCTCAATTAGCAGGCCATCAATAAAGCTGAGGACGTCAATCAAACGGACCATAAAGAAGTGTCAATATTGGGATTTTTGAGCTGTTCTTGTTGCTAGTCTTAACTACCTCAACTGCAGGTCTCTTCTTCAGTATCAGTCCACCGGACGCCCACAAAACGCCGATGCATTTCTAAGCGTCGCACGAAGTTGCAGGCCGCCCGATTTTATCTTCCCTCAATATATTTTCGCTTTGTTTCCAAAGTTTGCCCCATTAACGTGTGCGTGCGTGCGCAAGCGAGTTTCGAATGAGTGGGGGCGCGCGTGTGTGATACGGCGCGTATGTTTGCGCACTGGATCACCAGCGTGTGGAGGGCGCGATGTTTACAAACACTAGCAACCCTGGTGCCGTGTGTGTGTATCTCGAACATGTTCCCTATGCTCCGGTGCTGTCCCTTCCCCAGGGCACGTGGCCTCCACTCGCGGTGCGGTTTTGTGGGCGCAGAAGGTATTCGTCCCACCCATTTCCCTACCTACCGCTTCCTCGCCCTGTTCACTTGAAGTCGTCGCACTGATGACGAGGAGGCGATAATAAATTACCGCGCTAGACTGCCTGGCACACAGTCATTTATTTATTTTATGATTAATTTTTCCCTCGGCCGTTTGTTTCTTTGCTCGCTCCTTCTTCAAGCGCGTCCCGTTCCGACGTCTTAACATCACATTAAAGGGAATGGAAAGTCAGAAGTCAGATCTTTTGCGCCGGGGGAAAAAAGGTTTCTCAAATATTCAAAATTTTTGTTGCCCCCCCCCCCCCCAACTACTGTCGGCGTTCGCTTTGCTCAAATTTTGCTCCGACTGTTGCCAACGGGACAGACGAAGCCAGCAGAGCTCGCTACGGTCCGCTACGTTTGGCTGCTTTGTTCTTCGCAACTTGCCACAATGATCTGTCAATTGCTGTCACTCGTCCGATGAGATTTTGAAGCTGTCAATGTTGATGTTCAAGATCAATGGCAGCCATGCAGGGGAGGAGAAGAACTGGGATGAAATATTGCGCTACCCCAGGGGGAGAGGACTTTTTAAGGTGACTCTTTTGGCAATTGGTGGATGGTGGGAAAAAAAACCAAGATGGAAGCACGGCATGGAACCGTGTCGCGTTGGTAGGGATTCTGGTGCTGTGCCGTTTCCGATGGTCATTAACCTTCTTTTGATTGCCTGTACAGTTCTCACACAGTGTTGTGAGTACGCTACACTAATCCCTTGGTGTGGTGCCTTGGTGTGAAAAGGTATTTGTTTTGACAGCTGTCAAAAAAACTGGCCTGTCTATTGAGTGTTCATTTCAGCGATTATTACAATACGCTAAGCTACATTATGCATACAATCGGGACAACATTCCTCGCAATCAATAGATCAATAGGTTCAGGTTTTGCTGACGAAACAGAGTCAGCCATAAAGGTTCTTTTGTTCGCGCGGCGTGAGAGGATCATTTTGATGGCATATTGTTCGTCCGGACCTGTCCCAATTGTCACCGAGACCTGCTAGACCTTACGACGCCTAGACGGGTATGTGTATGCTTTGTTCACATCACCTCTGCGTGCTGACCTGACGTCACGTAATTTCCTGAACCCTGAGGCATCTGAAAACAAATTTAATTACGATACCGGGACTCTTGGGCCCAACAATAAGTAAACCTGCAAGATAACGATTTCAAATTAATAACGACGACGTAACGCGCAGGTGAGCAATGCGGTTTAGTTTTAATAATCAAATCCCGATTGCCGATTTTATCGTCTCACCTCGGCGGGTAGACATGAAACATCCAAACGCCGACGGCACCCGATAGGAAAACATGAATTTCAACATGTGCCTAGTGCCGTGGTGCGTAGCGGTGAACGAAAAAGAAAAACTCCCTACGAGTTTGAGAAAGTTGACAACAACGCGGTAACACGGTAACAGGTCCCGGGCTCGCGCAGGCTGGATGGTAACAAGATTTGCGCGGGTGCCCCCTAGCACCACCATTCGACGAAACCGGCATGACTTACCCCGATGCGAAGAAATGCGGGGAAAAAGTATCCGGGTCAGGTTGGTCGGTGTTGCCAATGGGCAATGGGCACAGGCCGACACAAGATGGCGCCTGGCCTCGATCAAACGGCTAATCATCGCGAATCTGACACTTGATGCATTGTTTGACAGATGTCGGAGTGCGCTACCCGTAGCTGTACTAGCCGGCAATGGGCCACGTTGCGAAAGTTGAGCGAGCGATCGATCGTGTTAACACCCTGGGATTGATTTTAAATGTCTGCTTTAGTCCTTCAATCTGGTGCTCAAGTCGGAATCATAATGCTTTTAAAATTGTTTTGCTTAGAACTAAATATTCTTGGAAAGTTGAAAGCATTTTAGATTAATTTTCTATGGTAATAATTGTAGATGTGGATGTTATACTCTCTGTCGAGTAGTATCTAACATGAAATGGAAGATGATCTTGAAGCCAAGACACCAGACGACATATATTAAGTAGTCATAGCGGTAGGTCGAGGCGTGTCTTCTAGGATATAAAGCTCTATACTCCTCATGTCTGAAGTCTAGGCGACAACCTAGAAGTGGATTACGAAGGCTCGTTGAGGATTTAGTCCGTAAAAGTCCAATAGTACTCAAGGGACAGTTCCTGCCCAGAGATCTTCTGATTCTCCGATTTAGATGTTCTCCTAATGCAATCTGCTCCAAATCGATGAGTTCTTTTTATGACGATGATGATAAGTCCCAAGTCTTACCTCAACACAGGTTTGAGAAGGACTAAATTATTTTTAAGATTCTTTTAACTCTGATATTTTAAGCTTAAAATTAAAAGTATTAAAAAGTCTGAGAGTGAGTGGTGGCATCGACTAGCATTCTGAAGAGTTAAGCGATTCTATATGAGTGTCCTGAGCTTCAATTCGCAATGCTCCATAGGCTTAAGCCTGTTCATTGACTACTTCACAAAAAAAGTCAATCATAGTGGAAGCAACGAAGGCTTTTTCAGACTCTAAGGCTTGCTCTAAGGCGACCAATAGAACCTTGGTAGAGTGTTTGAAGAAATATCAGCTGTACAAAACCGTCCTCCCTTCAAAGGTCCTGCTTGTTCTTTCTAGAGATAAACACAATTTTAGAATAAAAGTCTTAGAACAGTTCTACATCTGAACGACTAAAACTCCAAGGCAGGTTCATCACCTCATAAATATAAAATAAGAATGTTTCAAACCTACTAAACCTGCTAGAAATTTTCATAAATATTTTAAATAAAAATCTGTTCTCCTACTCATCAGCTCAACTATATGTAGTTGAGGGGGTAAAAACCAACAAACCCTTCCGCACATTGTACCAAAGTGCACTACTTACTTTCCCTTGGGCAAACACACTCATCATAACCGTGGCGCGCACCATGGCGTGGTGATAAGGCGCAGGGCAAATCGATTTGCACACGTTTACACTTCGCCCGCAATTTACACCATCATCATCCATATGTGTGTTGCGGCTGCTGACACGGAACGCGGCGACCCATATGTAGTGGCGAAAAGTTCTAGCGCTGATGGTTAAGACTCAACTCCCATTACTCAACCGCTGTTTTAGAAGCTGACATCATCACCATCGCCAACCGTAACCGTTGATAACCATCACAGCCGTACGAAGGGGGTGGACTGATAATTTACTAATGTTAGGAGTGCTTGTTTTTTGTGCAAACCCGAGTTGCGCTAGATTAGTGATTTCGATGCAAAAAACAGGGGGAAAGTAGGAGAAAATGTTTACAGTACCACATTCCAGTGAGATGGATGGGCGAAACCAAAACACGAGACGAAAACTGGGCGTCTCCATTATTCATAACTTGGTTATATGACACATGCACTAAGAGACAAAACCCGAAAGTGTTCAACTTTGTGCACTAGAAGCTTGCTGCCTGCCAACAACACTTTTGTGGAGATATTCTTGCATGTAAGATGTTATCTTGCTTCAAATTATCGCTTCAATAAGTCTTTGCGACTAGGTACTCAGCAACAAATGTGATGAAGAATTTTCGTACAGATCGATTTACAACTCACAGAATCATGCGCACAATCGTTGGTCCTCAATTCGAGTATAGCTTATAGAATTGTAAAGAATTATGGTTCTTAGATCCATTTGAAAATTTGACGCAACCTTATCCTTTTAACTGGATCAGGAGCTGAAGTGATTACAGAACATCAATAGGATCTACAACTGACTCGTCTGAAGAAATTTTCTGAAGTAACAAATGATAAGATCCTGTTCTTCAAGTATAGCCTGTTCAGTATCAATGCCTCATCTCACAAGACAAACTTGAGGATGTTCAAGATACGGGTTCAACTTAAATTTTTCGAAACTGTCACAATGTTTCACTTGTTGGCATCCATTGATTTTAAATATGAGGATGTCTGCCTCTGGAAGGGTTACTTGCACCTCCCTAAGTTCGAAATGATGTCGTATGCCTTGATCAAGCGCCATGCCACAATAGAACCCAACGAAGACTGTTCAACTTCGCCCAAAGATATGTGGACCCTCACAGTATGGTGGACCGTAAGACCGTTTGATTGTTCTACTTGGGCATATATGTTGATGTTATTGGTATAATATGATGTAGCTTCCAGCTTCCAGGGCGGCCCAGTCTTCACAAGACTGGAGGATCGGGGTTCAAATCCCATCTAGACCGTTCGCCCATAGTGGGGACTGACTTTCCAACTATGCGGTATCCTCAACTAGTCTAGTAAGCCAGAAATGACAAGCAAGAAATAAGAGGTCGTTAGACCAAAAAAGAAGAAACTTAACCATCCGTATCCTGAAATGTTGAAAATACCTCTCTGTAGGCTAGAGATCCCGTAGGTAGGACTGACTATCCAAGTACGAATAAAATAATCCAAGAAAGCCAATAATGGCAGGCAAGTCCTCTAGAGGTTGCAGCTTCAAACAAGAAAAATAAATAGGTTAAAGTCAATTGATTTTTTTATGTCTGAAAGCGCATGAAATACTATTATTATTATTGTCTTGCTCTTTCCTTATCTAATCTTTCCACCATGCAAATGGTGCCTGATAACTGCAAAAAGGAGACAACATTTCTAAACAAATTAAAAGGAAAGTTTAATAAATAAGCCAAAATGCAACATCACACATTATAAGAAAATCGTGTTGCAATTAATTAAGGTTGGCATTTGAAATAGTAATAAATTTGCATAAAACGGTACCTCCCTCGAACGACCGAATTAAAATCCAATTATTTACACAAACTGTTATTAAGTGTGGTTTAGATAAAAATCTATTTCTCACACTTTTGCGGTTTCGTCAAATCGCTAAGCTGATATTTTACTTAATTTCAACTCCTAGTTTTTTTTTTTCGCCAGCCGATACCATTAACAGTACCATAATTTAGCGTAAAGTTTTTAGCTCTAATTAAAACCGGCCAACACGTGAGCACTGCTTTCCCGCCGAAACGGTGTCGTTTGCTTATGAAAGTTTCAATTTATAGATATGGTTATTGAAATCAATAAGATTATATCAAACTAATTTGTCGCAACACATTTAAAGGGATGACAAAAAAAAAGGCGTCTTTCACCATCATTAGTAGCAAAGAAATGTATAAACGAGCTTTGGCTGTTTGGTTCAACCACTAAAGCAAAACAAATCTTCAGTTAAAAACAAAAAAAAAACTATGACTCATAGAAAACATCGGTGTGTTTGTCGTGTGGGCATTACGCACACCACATACCGTCACCCGTGCTCAAAATCTCTAGAAATCGGGTGAGGGAACTAATGAAACTGTCAGATGTGAAACCGCCGAAAACTGCCGAATTTAACGACTCATTTTCATTAGCATACGCGCACAACCACTCGGGAGGGAGGGAGCTTAGCGATCGGCTTGCCAAAAGGTTGTTTTTCTCATTTCATTCAAAAATGCTACCCCATTCAAACGGCCCCGCCTCAACCTGTGCCGCGACCGCCCTCAGCCAGTGATTGCGCTCATCCACCGCAGCGCTGGCCCACAGGTGGACAGGTGATAATTTGAATTTTCGATTGGTTTGCCGCCTTTTTCGGCTGGGAGACGATCGGGCGCACGAGGCCCCAGGCCACGACCCCGATGCTCGACTAGAATCAATAAATATTGAATTTCATTTTGACGAAAACCGCCGCTCGAACGGTTAATTTTTATCACACCGAGCCGGCCGAAATCTTGGCGTTAACAACCCCTTTCGTTCCTGGGTTGCCTCAAGTCTCAAGCTACCTTAAATTAACCCTCGACTAGCGAAGATGAGCGAACGGGGTGACGCCATCTAGTGAAAATTTATGAATAAAATATTCACATTCTTAGTCGCCTTCGTTTCGGGTGTCTCAGAAGACGGGAACAGAACACACATCTCGTGGTGCTCGTTTGCGTATCACGGAATTAATTCCGGGATCAGCTTTGTCAGTTGTGGACAAGAGCTGAGGAAAAAGGTTTTTCGCTGCATACGATGGACGACGAGAAGCTCCGAATACGAGGCTCGTCACAGAGGCTCGATTGTCGAAATACAAAAAAAAAAAACATTATGTTTTTATTGGATTAGATCATTCGCTGTGGCGGCATTTCTCGTCGAACGTGGTGGAGAGAAAATGGCCAATAATCAAGCGCCGGTTTGGAGGGTCAGCAACAGCATTTTGAAACTCGAGTTTCATGAAGAAAAAAAGCTTTAGAGACGAATATTTTACCAAGAAAGCTTTAAACAGACCAATCGATGACTAATTACGATCTATTTTGAAGCTCCACTTTGCGAAGTAATAATTAGTTAAAATTCACGAAATATCGAGCCTATTCACACCTCACCCATTCCGAGGGCTTTAACACAATTATTCAAATTCTTTGCCCACATTCCCACAGTCCACTGGCAGCTGTAGCGCAATCCAATAAAAACGGCTACGGATACAAAATGGTGGATATCCCCGAACGGGGCAGCCATTTGCCTAAACGGCATGAAACGGATGGCCAAAAAGGTGCTGATCGTTTGACTTAATGTGGGCAACCCCGCATCTATTTATAGCCTTTCCCGACCCGGTCGTCCGTCGTCGCCTCCGAACTGTGGCCGCAGCTCGATTGTCAAGATTATGATCGCAGCTATGATCGATCGTGTGTTGCTGCTGCTAAGGCTGAGCTGCGTTGGGATGGAATTGATAATTCAATCGATTAGGGTCCGAAAATGGTGCTACGATTGGCACCATACCTGTTAAGCGGTTGGGAATATGTTTGGAAGGAATCTATAATGGTATGCGAGCGGTCACACAAATTTCCCTGTTAATTCGGCAATTTTTGGATGAGAGTTTGATTTGAAATATTTTTTTTATAAAAATAGAAGCTTAATTTTAAGCTTGCACGATACGCGCGACTTTGAGTGAATTTTTAATTAAAAAATATTTATAAAAAATACTAAAATGCTAGACCATTAAACGACAAAACATATTTAAAATTTTACCCATTGCTGTAAATTACTTTATATTCTGGGTTATTGAAGTTATCAATAAATACTTATTTGTTTGAAAGATTTTTTAAAGTTATTCTTCCTTTTTACAACGTTTTTCAGTTGATAAGGCAATTGCATTTATTTTTATGGCAGGCTTCTTAGATGAAATGGCAAACTAAGCTCGTTGATATGGTAACGACTTCAGATGACAGGGAAATCAAATAACTTTTATTGTGATGTCTTTAGATGATATTCTCATAGTAGCCGTTGATATTGTACACGATCTACCAGCATACGTGCAAGTACGTACAATATCAACGGCTACTATAAGCATATCATCTGAGGACATCACAATAAAAGGTATTTGATTTATTTTCATCTGAAGCCGTTTCCATATCAACTAGCTTTGATTACAATTTCATCAAAGAAGCCTGTCATAAAAATGGATGCTATTGCCTTATCAACTGAAAACCTCTGTAAAGGCCAGATTGTCGTCTATTGCAGGGTTTTTGGATGAACTCGTAATTATCGACCCATGTCTGGACGTTGCTCAAGATGCGGTGGACAGTTCTGAAGTAGAGTAGTATGGACAGAAACATGTCAGCAATCGACGGACAAATTCTACCTGTTTTATCTAAGTTTTAGTTTTACCCATTCATCTCAGAAACCCTGCAACATTAAATGATAAACATTAAACTGTCAAGAATTTATGATATCCTCTTAGATTAGCCCACCTTTCCAGCGTAAATCAAAATAGACTTTCAATATAATCCTTTTAGCCCTGTTGATAAGCACCATTATACCTGCCATTTGAATCCGTTCCCTCAACGGACCCCCAAACCAGCCAGTTGATGGATTGCTGGATAAATTAATTATTGTTTTTCCCTCACAGTCGATCGGTTTTGGGGTGAAGTTGATAGAAAATTCCAACCCCTGCCCCATAGCAGCCAAGACCCGATCATTAAAACAGTGTCTCGGTCGGGTTTGCACCCCGGTGGCGTTAACTAGGCGTGCCACTAGCTGCAGATCGCTGCATATAATCGGCCGTTCGACCTCCACAAGGCACATTTTATACATCCACCTGGTGGTGGACCGGTGGAGTCACTCAGCTGATAAATGCCTTTTAATCGGCTTGGGAACCTGCCGCGACTGGGGACGAACCTCCGTGGAAACCAGATGGCGCGCGCAACAAATCTTTCTCCCGGGGTCATAAATTTTAAACCGATCGCAACTTCCCGCTCGCCCGTACCAGACTTTCCGTCCGTGGTGTTTGAGCGCAGGTTGACGATTGAGTCGATCACTTTGAGGTCAAAACATGCGAGTCCTCCGATGGCGAACCCATCGTGGGACGGGGATGTGCTGGAGATACAAAAACAATCCCGCAAGAAAGCCGGGGTCGACGGGAGAGGAGTCGCCCTCAGGTGCCTCAGGACACCTGCCCTCTTCTCGCCGATCGAGTCTTCATCCTCAACATTCCATGCGAGAGCCCCCGGGGGCGATCAACAAGCGCTGGCCTAACTTCCATGTAAATCCGTCCCGACGGCCGCACGACTGGCGACGTGTTGTCTGGTGCGACCGGCTCACCATCTATTCCCCGTTTCACTCGCACCGCGACTCGGGCTGGATGTGTGTGTGCTCGCTCTAGCCTTGACGGCTTCAGCCATTGACGGCAAACCCGATGCGGCGCGACCCTAAGGCGATCGTTTCCCTTTTTCCATATTATCTTGCCTTCGGTTTTGGTTGTTGCTTCGCCTTTGCTTCATGCTTTCAGCGTGAATATTGCCACGAAGTGACCAAAAGAACTTGAACATGAGACACACACACAAACGCATACGCTAAGACGTTTGGATCGTTTAGCATTAACAGCCCAGGAAAAGCGAGGCTCATGAACACATCTCCACAATGTCGCGCTGCCTCTTCTCGTGGAGCGGTTTTCCGAGCTCTTGCTTTTTGGAGCTATAATGTAGCGCTAGCGATCTGCTAAATGAGTGATTTAGCCCTACGGGAAAGGACCAGGGTGTGTGCAGGAGAGCTTCCTCGAAATTGAAGTGTCCAAAACTCGAACTCCAAACCTCGATCGTCTTCTACCACATACATACACACGGTTTTGACCATCGATTTATCTCCCTGCATGATGTTTGACCATCTCTTTCGTGTCCCGGGGTGTCCATCTCGTCCATCTCGCTTCCACTTACGACCGTGCGATCTTCAATTCAATCTGCCCCGAAAAGGAAACGGCGACTGCGACGATGAACACGCGGCTCCATCCCGTCTGCCGATGGCGTCTTGGACTGCGTACGGTAATGCGGTCGCAGGTTTCTACGTTTTCATGCCGTTTAGTGTAGGGGTGTGGTTGGTGTGTGGGGGGAGTCGTCGTGGAGCACTTGGAGCACCCACCCCCCCTATCCCATTCTACCCCTTGCCGTCAGAAAGGCGAGAGAAGGGCACGTTCTGGGCTTCGATATGCTGGATGGGTCGAAAGACGGTGCTGCTAAACACACACTCTTGAGGCTATCATAAATATAGCAAGAAGGGTGTTTAATGGTGTTTTGGACGGGAGATATTGCAAATGTGGTGTAGGAGAGTAATATATTGGAAAAAGTTTTTTTAAATAATAAAACTAGAATAAGTGGTTAAGAGTGAACGTGATAATGATTTGTTTTGATAGCTCTCGTATAAATAAATATTTTTATATGTATGAATAATATATTATTTAAGTTTGACACAAAACATAATACACAAACACAAACATAACCACAAACAATATTCATTTACATAAATGTTTAAAAAAAAAACAATTTGAGTAGTTGTCAACTGAATTAGGTCGACTATGTAAGCATCAGATCGAATCTTCGGAAAAAAAGCTTTCTAAACAATATAACTACAATGTGTTATGTGTTCATCTTTTTTCTATTTTACCCGATGCTGGGAACTTTGAAGACTATTAAGACCAACTAAGAAAATTAATAGCGTAACAAAAAGACAACAGCAGGTATCAGAGAAAATGAAGTATAAATTGTAGTTAAATTGATTGTCCGGGAATCTTTGGTCTATTGATTGAACTTTGAAGACTATGAAGACCTAGAACTTATTCTTCTTTCTTGGCACTACAACCTCGAAAGGTTTCGGCCTGCCATTTCTGGCTATCTGTGACTTCCCGCAGCGAAGTAGTCAGCTTTGCGTTCGGGGGGATGCGGTCTGGTGCGGTCTGGATGGGATTTGAACTCCGGTCTTGTCGTGAGAAGACAGGCGCCGTTATCGCTTCGGCCAACGGACCGCCCCAAGACCTTCAGCTCTACAGACCCTAGCACAGTTTAACTTAAATCATCCGGAGCTACCTGTAGGACGCTTCACAACACAATTTGTCTTGCAACACATATCACACATGCAAATATATCATTATATGAGCTATCACAAAATAAAAAAGAATTTGACGTACACGTGTTAGGAAATTTTGAAGAAAACTCTGTCTAATTAGTTTATCTAATGAATGAAATAAACACATACAAAATAAAAAAGTAGTACGAATAGAACCAACTAAATAAGCTGAATCATTCACTGACCAGAAGAATTAGCATTTAGAAATACTTATACTTAGACAAATCATCCTAGAACCCGTATGCAGATCTACCAACACAATATTGCGATCTCTCTAGCGGAAACGTCAATTCCATCACTACAGTGGGCCATTTTGGGACTACCACGCTACCTTTGTCCATGTGGACGTCCTACAAAGACTTAACGGGCTGGGTTGCCCGGTGTGATTCTCATGACATGAACAAGCCACCGGACCGGACATGATGAGTCTGATTCGCCGCACGAGAGTAAGATCAGCGTACAGCTTAGTAGCTCCTAGGAGTAGAGCTTCTCCATAATCATTCTTTACGAACGCAACTAAGCGGGGTTTCGTTAGTTTTGGAATAAGTTCTTGTTTCATAGATGCAGGTGCTTTTAGCTTTTGCCATCATTAGGCTCAGGAAAAAGTCATCATGAAATATCACTTCTGTTCAAAATAAGCTGTCAAATAAGCTTATTTGCCAGATCCAATTAAATCTTACAGCCCGTGTTGTGCATAACATTCACTAGGGGAGATTTGAAGATCTTTCGTTGAATTGCCTTCAAGTTCCTCAACAAAATGTTGGTAACTTACTGACATCCAAAGCATTCGCTACTTCAACTACCCTGGCCAGAGAAACATTTTTCAACTAATTGCTTATTTGTGTACACTTTCCGCCTGTTTTTGCCTTCAGCACCAACATTCAATTGATTATTTCCTATGCTCACACTGCTCACGGTTAATGTGGGGTTTTGCTTCTTTCGTCTTCCACAGTTTCTCCACACCATCTCCACATTTCCGTGGTGCTGCCGGGGTGTGCCGAAGAGAATGTGTACATGTTTGTTTGCGAACGGACTTCCTCCCAGTGTACCTACTCGAGTTACCCACCGCAACGAAGCTTCTCCCCCCCAAAAAAAAACCTCAACGAAGAAGAAAACCCCAAACCACCCCAAACGAGCTCAACCCTCAGGGCTCCCCATGTATGCTTCTCTTCCTGTTAATGTTGTCGATCCTGGCGTCCCGTACACCACCACCTCGATACCTCCTGGCGGTGAACCACCAGACCACCGATCGATGCTTGCTCGGCGATCGATTCTGGACGGCTAGAGCTACATGAGGCCCCGCAGGCCAATCTCTCATCCCTTTTTCGGTGAATTCTGGAGTTGTTCTGGGTTTGGTTGGTTGTTTTGGTGCTTGCCCATCGGAGGGCGCAAGTGCGGAGGTGCTCAAAACCTTTATGGCAACCGCTACCTCCCCGCACCTGATCCTGATATCCCTGGGTCGAATGAGTGTTGCCTTTCAGTTGGTTTCGCTCTTCTCTGCCCTTCGCTTTTGCGCCTCGATGCTGACGTTGCCCATCCTGTGTGCTGGTATGCTTTCTCGCTCGGCAATGCTGCCAGCCCCTTTGCACCTTACACCCGCTGTGATCTCGGTCCCCGGTTCCCGCCCCGTCTCAACCCAACCCTCACCTTCCCCTGTCCTTACATCTTTTTGAAAGTTTCACCCAAAAGGGATTCTCTTGCCGGGGGCGCACACACACACACGGGTCACAGGCGGGAGAAGGTGGGTGAAGAAGGAGGCAAGGCGAAGCACCGAAAGCGGTATAAAGAAGAAAACGAGCAGCGTCAGCATCCCATCCCATTGCCGGCAACATGATCATCTTCGCTTCTTCCTGCCAGTGATCGCTGTCTTTTCCGTTTCTGGCAGACAGACTGGCAGCGGTTTGGGATTTTTGCTAGCGTTCGGTGAGCACAGGGACACACGAAACGCTGGGAAGCGGGGGTACAGGGGATCTTAAAAATGGACTTTACCCTTCCCACTGCACCCTGTCCCACAGTACCCTTTTCAGAACACGATCCAGGGACGGACGGTAGACCTGTAAAGCCGATCGGAGAACTCAAAACCTTGCTGTGGTGGCTGGTGCTTGGTGCCATGCTGTCTGGAGTGTCTGATATTTATTTTTGAATGCATCACAAGCGGAGAAGGGCGTTTGGGAGAGGGAGGAAGCGGGACGAAGAAACACCGTAGAGAAACACGGCTGTGTGCCTGTTAATAAGGACCCGTGCATCGTTTCCTGGTTTAATAGATTGTCGAAAAGTCGCCCAACCGAAAAGGGTGCATATGAATGCACGTTCAGAATGCCCGTTTGAGTGAGCGGCACAGCACCGGGGGCAGTGCAGAATCGTTTGCAACGCGTAATGACTTCCTAATAAGTCGCATGATTTATTATGATGCGTGACAAATGTGTGGTTTCGGGGTGGTGAGGTTATTTTTGGCAAGGGCTAGCCAGAATCATGCCTAAAATGGGGCTTGAACGACCCGATGCTGTGGTTTGCTCGTTGAAAGATTTAGAACATTGCGTCTCACGCAAACCTGTAAGCAGATCATAATTTATAGGCTTTATGTCGTGTAGTACAAAGATTATATATGTATAAAGTGTGTTTAAAATTCGGAGTGATATGGGTGGGGGGGCTATGGGTATAATCAAGCTAAGGAAGCCAGAAATGGCAGATGGAGATGTCGAGATTGTAGTGCCAGAAGAAGAAGAATTCTAATGGACAATAAAATAGGACCACCTAATTTAGTAAAAAGGTGACAATTTGGAGGGTTAGATAATTTTGTAAAATTTATTTGAAAAGCTTGCTCAATCGTGGATACCATCGAATCGATCCTGAACAAAAATCTGATTCACTGTTTGCCTTTGTGGTGCTTAAACATTCTTCAAATTTTCTATTTTAAATAAAATATTTTAGTTGTGGTTGGTATTTCTTCCTTAATTTTTTAACCAAAAACGGACTCATTCAAGTATTGAAAAAAATTGTGTCAGTTCTTATGACTGTTTGGTAACTGTCTATAAAAATATTAATCAAAAAAGAAAGCATTTTAACCTGTACTGACGAAAATAAAAAAAAAATACTACAAAAAAGTGAAAATAATGTTGCAGTTAAAAAAGTCACTTAAAAATATGAAAAAAAGGATGTCAAATTATATTAATAGAAGCAAAAATTGAAAAAAACAACAGTTGGCACATTAATAACAAAAGTGCTTAATAGCAAAGAAGAGATTTAATAGCACATAGCACATTCTCTCATGATCATCGTGATACAAACTAAATGAGATAAATCCCAATTTTGAACATAAAAATCCTTCACAATCAATGTAAGAACAGGGCATAAAGGAAAATCGTTATCGTTATCGTTGTGGCGGTCCGGTGGCCGAGACGATAACGGCGCCGGTCTTCACACGGTAGGACCGGGGGTTCAAATCCCTTCCAGACCGCCTCCCCGTACGCAGGGCTGACTACCTTTCTACTGGTAAAATCAAGTCACAGAAAGCCAGAAATGGCAGGCCGACACCTTTCGAGGTTGCAGAGCCAAGAAGGAAAAAAATTGGCCAAATCATATAAAATTTTATCAAAAAAATACCACAAAGTAAACACAACTACATTATAGAACTGAAGTTCGGAAGCAATGAAAAATCAGAATAATATAGCAGACAGATAGAAAGTAAATAACAACAGGAAATAAGTATTAAAACAACTTCAGTTAATTAAGTTTTGAAAACTTTAGTTATAAGAAAAAGGCAACATTTTCCAAAAAAAAATGCAACATTATTCAAAATTAAAAAAAATACGGCGATATTATAAACATAAATAAATAAGTAAATATTTTAAATAAGAGTTAAAATGAGATAACATGATACTAAAAAATAAAACACTATTTTCGTTATAAAACAAGAAAAATTTCGAAAAAATAATGTGCGTAAAATTTTAACAATTTACTGAAATCTGAAACAATCAAGAAAATAAGTCAAACGAAATTCAACAAACACCGAAAAGCTTTTAAAAGCAAACCAAAACATAAAACAAGAGCAGTGTCAAATATAAAACAAACAAAATCGGAAAAAATCGTACACGTCACGTCAGGACTCGCAAACAGTTGATAAACATCCACCTTCGTTATGAATTCTTCGTGACAGAAGGCGTTTTGGCGATCACAATTCACAACGGACTTAAAAAGTCAAAAAGAGCGTTAAACACCGAGCCCCTGTGGAAGAAGAAAAAACAACAAGATGACAAAAGACAACGAAAAAAACATAAAATCAATTCAACCAAACAGCGCAGAAGAGAGATTCTTGAAGATGAAACACACAACACACACACACAACTTCGTAGCGAAACGGAGCATTATACGCCAAGCGAGCGGATGTGGGAGGGAACCCGAAAATCTTCGCCTCATTTGAGGGCTTCCAAATTTCCAAGGAAGCTAACCATCGCCGAGCAAAAAAAAACGATGCAGCATGAAACGAAAGGCAACGTGCGCACTAACCTTAACTTTATCTTTTCTTCTCGAAACACGCCCGCAAAGGTGGAAGAGGAGGAAGGAGGCCTTGGGGAAGGGATCGGTAAGTTGACAGCACCAACAAAAAAAAAAAAAACGCCAGCCAGCAGAAGGGCTCGGGGATGCACAACGGAAATACAAAAGTCGAAATACAAGTAAAAAACTTTTCTGGATGGATTTCTTCGGTCGCTACTTTTGGTCGGCCATTCGTTTTACCATCGCCTCGGAAAGTTCTTTTGTGTGTCGCAAAAGACGTGGCCCAGGAAGGGGACGGGACGGGTGGTGTCGGAGACGAGCACCGGGTAATGCTCGCAGCATAATGTTGTGCTACCAGCGGCAAGAAAAGCATGGGCCGTGCGCCATAGCTCCGACGCCCCGGCCCTCTTCCGTGGGTGTGCAGAAGAGCAGGACTCGGAAAATCACCACCATAATAATCTGATTAAAAAGAAGCACAGAAGGAGTAGCGCCCACAGCGGTGTGAGGGCATTTGTTACTGGCGTTGGCCAAAGTTGGTTCCCGAGCGGGCTTCCTACGCTTCTTCGCGCAACGCTTCGATGGAGTTCCAGAGGTTAAAGTGATCGGTTTTTTGGTGCTCTCAGCTTACCGTTCTCAGCCTCATTCTCCGGTCGCATTGTTTGTCCAGTAGCCATTGTCGCCGGTGAATGGCTCCTTGGCACGCCAGAGCGGTTCTCCGTTAGGTAAGGGAAGGGACGGTGTTTGCAACCGGCGTGGAAAACTACAGAAACCCTCTGGCCTGGCCTAAGTAATGCACCATGGTTCATTTGTTGCTTATGTGCGCTGCGAGGTAGCAGGTTTCGTGCATGAATGCACTTGGCCGAGCGTGATCCTGCTTTTTTTTTTCGGGTCCCAAGAATTGGCCGGATTGGATTATTGTTGCAGGGATGGTGGACCAACCGGTTTGTGCAATGATCTGAAAGACGATCCTCGGTAAATCTGTGAACTTTGCTGTAATCCTTGCAGCAAACGGGGCAAAACATAGTTACGGTCAAAGCAGCGGGATAAAGTAGGACCAATGTTATGATCCGGGACATGGTCTTTTGGAGATCTATCAGATCCCAAACGATCCGCTTGTCAGGATCAGGCGTGCTATTGTTTCGTACACCGGTGCTTCATGGTTAATTTACACCTCTCTTAGGGTAATTCATTAACTTGATGTACTGTCGGTCTTCAAAGCGCCGTAGTAGTGATTTCAACCTCATGAGTGATCGTGAGCTTCTAAAATGTAACAAGAGTGGCTTGAATTATGATTGAACTATATCCATTTAAGTAGAATATTTTTAATACATACCCAGTTCTTCCTGAAGAGGACCTTCGGTCGAGAGAATATCCAAAATCATCTTTCAGCATGCATAATTTGAACTGTATGTAAGATAATCCTTTTGCCATTAGGATTTTCGGAGCTCTGATAGCTGTCTAAGCCTCTGACGATTGAAGAGTTGAATCTCGTCCCAAATGTGAAGGGTTTTCTCATGTATTTATTATCTTCTACTGTCCTCCAAGTAGTTCATATAGCCTTTGCAGACTGTCAGAGTTCTCACCTCTCTTCTCAGCATTTAAACACTGAGGCACCTGAAACTCTAAGATTGTTGCAGGTTATCATAAAACGAAGAGTATAGCTTAGAAGCTGACCTGTTCTCTTCTTCAAGACTTAACCACTTGCTAGGCCATGCTGGCCAAATGTGACTAGTTTTGATAACTAGAATCTAAAGAAACTAAAGGTGATCTTTATTATAAATATCTCTTCTTCTTACTTAGTCTAACGACCTCTGGGTCTTGCTTATCATTTCTGGATTACAAAACTTATTGATACCGCTTAGTTGAATAGTCACTCCTCACTAAAGCAGGGAACGGTCCATATGGAAGATTTGATTGTTGGCCTTGCCGTGTGAAGACAGCCGAGTAGGCCTCTATTATAGATATAGACCTCTTAAAACAATAAATTTCCTTCAACCGACATGAAGTTTTGTTTGCTCTAATGATTAGTATTGATATTTTACCAACTGATGCTTGATTGGGCAAATCGCCCACCGTTTTCGCTCTCATTTCTAAAGAAACGGTTAAACGATAAATGCCACCTAAAACGACAACGATTCGCACTGGTCAGATTTTGTGCGTAATGAGCCATCAATCATCATGGACACGAATATCAGTATCAAGTCAGGTGGTGTAATTGCAGTGACACGACGCAAAATAAATGGGCCTCTGTCACCATATTTTTCCATTCGATGCGAGTTGCAATGGATAATCGCATTTCGATCAAGCAGAAATTGTTTGGGAATTGATAAAAAAAAATCTAAAAATGATCCTCAATATTTGAAGTTGATACAATTATATTAAAAATGCATGTAGTCATCAGATGTTTCTATTTCTAAACATTCAGGTTATGAAAGGTTAATTAACAGATTTTTCTATACTTTAATTTATTTATTAATTATGACGGTCCGATGGGATTTTTTATACTTTTTTTCAAAGGTCGTGCCTGCCATTTCTAGCTAACTAGATTTTATGATACCACTGACTATCCAGCTCTCACTACGTGCGAGGCGGTCCGGATAGGATTTGAACTCCAGTCCTGCCGTATGAAGACCGACGCCGCTGTCGCCTGTACCATCGGGCCACTTTACGAAATAATTATTAAATAAAATATTACTCTCAAAATTCATGAACATAAAATTAGTAAGAAGGATTGTAAGACAAGCATAGGAAGAGGATTTTATTTAAAATATTTAAGTTTTGAAAATAATTTGCCATGGAAAAATGGAAAAGAAAACATTGAGTGTTTTATACACTTAAGAATACAAAAATCGATAATGTGAGATTTCTATAAAATAATTAGCTTTTTACAGTGAAAAGATTTTCATTATAATATGCACAACAAACACATGGAAAAAAACTTCAAAATTTCTAGTAGGAGAGTTCAAAATATTTAACTTTATAACTCTTTACCTTAACAAAAAAAGGTTACGTGAAGTTAATAGAAATCATGGGAAAATTGTCCTATTGACCTATCTGAGTGAAACCAATTGAAAGTTAGTAATAAGAAGCAACTTTTGATTTCCATAAAAAAATGCTTCACTTTACTGAGCTACTCTTTTTAATTATTAAAATTTCGTAGGAAGTTCAATAGACTAACCCTACAACACTTATCTTGTTCCAGGTTAAAAATACGTCAGACAACGATTAGAAAGTGCTAGACCTGCCGAGGACAATGCCCTTTAGCTTCGCCGGTGTTCTATCGCCTGAAGACGTTTGAAGTAGTGCTGTACTCGTCGCTGCAGTCAATGTTATCCTAACGGCTAGACATATTTTACGAGTCTATTGCTATCGACAGATGTCGATGAGAGTGGATGGCCGGATTGTTGTCGTTAGCATAAAAGACGTTCATTTGATGTTCCATGTTGTTCCAGTTACAGCTTGGGCGTATCGTACACTTTGATGTGCAAAAACAAAGGGCGTACCATACCACCGAAGAGAAAAACGGATCATCAAAGCGGTCACGGAGACAATATTTAGCTTCCCGGTGTTGAAGAGAGCGTTCTATCAAGCAACGTTCTAGGTTAAAATGGGCGTAGGTTGAATCCACAAACCAGACAAAATTCCCCACCGAGTGCATGATATTTAATGTTTTCGCCACTCTCTTTGGGTCGGGATCAATGATCGCATAAAAGCCGGCCAAGAAGAAGCGATCTTATGCTGCGCGATCGATCGTTTATGCGATCATGCTGCGCGATTTGAAGGAAAGGAGTGTGTGTGTGTGTGTGGTGGTGGTGGAAGGGAGAAGGAGAGAAAAACATTCTACTGCACAGGAAATCGTAAAAGTGCATTTGCCCGAGTTCCCGATTTGGCGAACAAAAAACAAAAAAAAAGAAGGGCCCCGGCTAATGCGCGATATTGCGTAGCGTCGTCGTGGTGCCAGCCCGTCTAGCATCGCATCGCGCTCTTCACCGGGTTGGGTTTGCGGCGAACCATGGGGGGAAACAAATCAACACACATACGCACACACAAACAGAAACAGCCACGTACATATCCACATATCCGCCCCGCCGAAGCATCGGCAGCCGTAGCAGCAGCGATCGTTTTAAAACGGGCGCGCTTTTGGTCGCGTATGCTGCTCCACTCCAACAAGCTGATGGAAGAGGAGGGTTGGCAGGGGGGACGTGGAAAGGGAGGGGAGTGATGTAGGGAGAGCTCTCCCAACTCCCATCCACCCATACCACGCGAATCCATGTTGCGGGGCGTTCCAACGGGCCAGACTTTTTGACGCTACGTGTTATTTTCACTGCGCTCTGTGTGCTGCCCTGTCACACACACACACACGCGCGCGTTTGCTATCTCACGATTACGCTGTCCTTTTTTCGCCCTTGTGGGTCGCGGAGGGAGTTTCTTTACTTGCCGTTTATCATCTGAATTTTATCTCGATACTTCTTATCTCAAATTCATCACGTCGTCTTGTGTCTTGCCTCGGCCCGGTTCCTCGTGTCTGTCTGGGGGTTTCGCTCTTCCCGGCACGCAAGAATTGGAGAAGTGTCCAGAACCGGTTAAACCACCCTCAAGAGGTCTACACCCCCCCCCCCCCCCCCGAACCCCGGAACCGACTCTAAGAGACCTCCGCGAGCATAAGGTGGGACACACAATGTGTCCGCACGCTACTGTACATTTCGGGCCGGGAGTTCGATCCGGTATTGAGGATTTTAATGGTTTATTTATTTTGAAAAAAAAAAATGCGCTAATAGATGTCGCTTTATCGAGGGACCAGGTTCTCTGTAGTTTGAGAGTTGCTAAACGAAGTTGTTTGGTGATCATTTTTGGGGCTTGAATTAATGCTCAAGCTAATTTTTGTTTCCGAATTCGAAGATGCGATCCTCTTCGATGCCTCAACTTCATCGAAGAAACACCGCAAGGGATGCGGGAAACATGGTGGGACGCTGCGTGGGGGCACCTTCAATTGCGGCAAGTGTTTACAAGGGAAAATTACACGCATCAGATATTATTAGAACATCTCGAACGCAGTACCAAGTGCTGCTTCACGCGCCAATAATGCGCAATCTCCACCAGCGTCCATCTAGATGGCAGCAGATGGACCACCAAGAAGACGGACGGCGGTCCCACACACGCTGGATCACAAATCGCGGATACCGGCTTGCGGTGGTGCGGAGGCAGTCCAACACGTGTGGTCAGGAAATTGAACTGCCGGTGGTACAACGTACCGAATTTGCGTCTTCCATCACGCGCAGCGCGTTTGATGTGGCCAGCCGATGCAGCGAACCGCCGGGGTGACATGTGGGTTTATTTTCAAACTAAAAATATGAGAGTAGCGTCGTTCGGGTGCGAGCGCGTCACTACTGCTGCCGTGGTTCGTCACCCGGAAGTTTTTTTTTAAGAATCGCTAGAACGGGATGATCACTATCATCTCGGTTCTAGCAGGATCAATCGATCTTCGTTTTGATTCAATTTTGAAGAGATCTTTCGGTTTCGTTGTGATCTTCAAAACGGGTGTTTATGTTTGTGTTTTGGTTGTTGAAGCAGCTTTCATGATGTGATGGATCGACCAGACCTAGTAATGTCCATTCCAAGTGTAAGTCTATGCTGTAAGGTGCAGTGTTTCTTTGAGATAAATACTCTCTCTTCTTCTGCCTTGGCACTACAACCTCGAGAGGTCTCGACCTGCCATTTCTGGCTTTCTGTGACTTAATTTTACCCGTAGCAAAGTAGTCAGCCCTGCGTACGGGGAGGCGGTCTGGATGGGATTTGAACCCCCGCCCTGCCGTGTGAAGACCGGCGCCGTTATCGCCTCGGCCACCGGACCGCCCAATAAATTGAGACAATTGAGATAAATACTAACCGTTAGTTATTCAATCAGGTTATTCATTTCTCCATACCTTTGAAGTACTAAGAGTGGCTTGAACGATTGTTGTGGTTAGCATGAGACATTTGATGTGGGAGATATGTTGTTCTTGCTCCTTACTGAGCGAATCAATCTGCTTTGATATGCGAAAACAAAAGCCGTAAAGTAGAGGGAAATCGATCAAAGCGACTAAAGCACACGACAACATTGCGCTTCCTGTCTGTGCTGAAATGCTGCTATTGAGGAGTTCCCGTCTCAATGGTTATTAATAAAAGGCGAGGATGGGTTCTTATGCGTAGGCACAAGCCGCACACAAAGTTTCCTGCCCATGCAGTATGTAATGTTTATGCAGATGTGTCGAGATCTATGATCGCTTAAAAGATAAACTGATCTTATGCTCGTGATCGCTTGAGTGATAATTTAAAGGCGAGGTATGCACAATGTGATTTTTTGTCTATTTTTTTATGTATAAACCTTATGCAGAAAACACAAAACTTTATATTATAATTAAAAATTTGAATGTCTATAATCTCCAGCGATGAATTGTCTGCTAGTGAATGGCAGGCTGGCCGTTGACTGGACTTGTACTAATTTTAATGTACCAAAAAAATTGTACCAAACTAATTAAACTACTAAATTTTTTTTTTGCAATTATTAAGTTAAGTTTCAAGCTATACAAAATTGTTCCAAAATATTCACCTTTTAAATTTGTTCATTCTAAAATAAAATTTTAAGTTGGAATACGGCCTATCGAATAATAAAAAAATTAAGATATTAAACCTGCTAAACATAATTAAAGTAAGAATAGTTTCATAAATTATTGTATCCATTTCTTTCGAATCCTACAGGTTATATATTTTTAATTAGTTTTATCTATAAAAAAAAAACTTTATTTAGCCAACTCTTTCTGATATGTAATACTAGCGCGATTAAATGGCAACAGGCTTCTTTGTTGATACTGATGGTGTTCCCAGCCAAAATCTTATGGATAGGTTCGACCGGGTCAAACTTATCTTAAATATACTTTAAAAAATCTAGTGTTTTAAACCAAACAAACATAAATGCTTCAGGATTTTCAACCTACAAAGCAATTTGTCAGGCTGTATTCCCATCAATTCTTGATAGTTCTTTAGGCAACACTTAAGGCTTCTTTCCGCTCTGGATCGCTGGAGCTCTGGAGGCTAATCCAGAGGCCTAAATTGATTAGCTGGAGGCTAATCAAGGACTATGGCTGTCTATGACCCAGTCCTGCTGGGCATTAGACAGTTCAATAGAATATTGAGATTGTTTACCCTGCTTAAAATGAGCTCTTTTTAACATTGGAGGGTTCGGTCTGTTATCTCTAGCTTCCTTGACTAAATTTATCTGCGATCTTGCTTTTGCCTCTTTGAATTCCTTTTTTAAATATTAAATTTTTATTATACAAAATTCGATGCTCTAGATTTTCTAAGTTCACAGTTGGTGGTCTTTGAAAAAACATTCGTCTTTGATCGATGAATCTTCTACGTCCCACGTCCTACCGAGAACTACCAAATAGCTCCTCGAGTGATACTTCCCGGTGGCCACATGCGGAAGTCACACCCAACTCATCTGCAGTCCTACATCACATGACTTCAATGAAAATACCACACAGAAGATCACACTTTTAAAGTATGGTGTGAGGGTTTACAATCGGTGTTCGGAACGTGTAGGTTCCTTCATGGGGGGTATTACGTGTATGGTAGAGTTAAGTCTTCAACCTATCGTCGGAATCAAGTGTTTCATATATCTCCATGATGGTTACGACGACGCCCACATCATCTTCAAAGATATTTTTCTTCATCAAACCTACAGCCGCTCTTTCAGAAAATATGTCTGTTGGTGAGATATGGACGCCCTCTGTTAGGGCTTCTGTCTAATGAAGTCCGAAGTATCCAGGATCTTCTTCAATTTTTAGGGAAAATTCTCTTACTTCTGAAGAAACTCCAGGGATCTAAAGGCTCCTTGTATTTTATGAGTACTTGCATCATTCTAGGTAACGTCTTGCTAAGGTATGGCCTAGACCTGGCTTCCGAACAACTTGTTCAAATTTGCCCAAAAAATAGATGATGTAGAAGAATACTAGAGCGATTTTGATCGACTTTCTTATCGATTTTCAATCCATAAAATCTGGGTTTTAT
The DNA here is from genome assembly GCF_013141755.1 of Anopheles stephensi. NCBI lineage: Eukaryota > Metazoa > Arthropoda > Insecta > Diptera > Culicidae > Anopheles > Anopheles stephensi. The sequence continues at coordinate 16,686,564 of NC_050202.1, read as the reverse complement.
TATCATCTACCAACTCATTTTTTTAGTAAAACATACATTAATTACAATTACAATTTTCAGAACATCAGAAGTATTAATTTAATTCCAAAAACCAGAATTACCGAGAGGTCATTTATACGTTTATATGCAAAATGAATAATCATTTCCAAACATTTTTCATAACGATAAAGAAGGAATAAAAACGTAAAAAAAACACATTAATCCAAAAGGTCAATTTGGGTAATCATTTTCTGTGCCATTTTTCATGCACACAGTCCGCAACCGTAACCGAGAGCGTACGTAAATTAGCCAGTGGATGATGAATCTGCGTTTGCTTTTGTTGCTTCGGTTGCGTGTCTCGAGGCACGCTGTAATTTACGATTTCGATAACCTCGCGGTACGTTTCAATAAAGTTTAATATTTTTACGATCCATAAAGATGCCTTCCGTTCGGCACGGGTATGTGCAAACGATAATGTTTTAACGGCCTCCGCTGGACGAAGATTAAGAGACCGTGTCTCTAGTGCCGTATTTTAAAAACTGTCCAAGCACTGTTCCATCACACCACCGGCAGACATGCTTTATGTTTGCCCGAGCGACATTAATTGCGATCGTATTGGGGTAAACATTTTTAAACCCAGCAGTACCTACGGGCTGGTACTTCAACAAAGTGTCAGACAAGTGGTGGGTGGTGTTTGGAGCAAACGTCAGCCACTGATAGCTGATGTGGAGACGGATCCTGCTGTGCTTCCCGTTCTGATCTGGACTCCGTGGTGCTGAAAAAAGAATGTCATTCATGTCACTCAACGCACGTCCAACGTTCCCCAAGCGGGGAATCGAAAACATCAGCAGGAACCCTTCCTAACAAGGTCTAGCATCCCGCTGAATTCCGGTCCATTTTCCCGGTCCCGAAGGAGTTGTCCAGGTCCCTCCTTCCCCCTGGGGGGAGAAGGACTCCGAAAACGGTACCGACAGCGTAGCTGCCTAATACACACATGCGTGCACCGAAATCAGGAGAGAAGATGCGGAAAAAAGTTGGTATATATGCACATAAAATAATGCGCGAGGACCCGGGAGCCGATTAAGGGCAACCGATTCATCCGGTAAACACGCCGGAGTCAGCAACATTCCAGAGGTTTCATGTTGTTGTTTTGCTCGCCGACTAGTCTAACCGACTACGGGAAAGGAATAGGACGACCGCAGATCACTTACCTTGGGGTGTGTGTGGAGCGACCGCGGTGGACAACATACGATCGTTAATAATGCGCACACGCCGCATGCCTTCGGGCCATGTTGGGGTTTTGGGAATGGTTTGGGTTGAAGCGCACTGCGCACAGGGGTCTATTATGCTAATTGTATTCGGACCGCGCTGGATAAGTCACCGTACCGTACCGAGATGGCGATGGCGTTCACCGGCGACGGTTCGCTATAATCTAATCATCAACTTTGGCAGCTCGTAAAGTGTAAGCGTGGAGTGTGGTGACGCTGGGCTGGGTAATAAAACGCAATAATTGTTCCGATCCGGCTAAATATGTTTGTCTTCATGGATGCCAGCTGTGGCATTTTCATTAGGGTGCGCTTTTGGGGAAGGTGTTGCTGGTTGTGTTAAGGGTACAATTTATGGATAGTTTTGTCAGTTGATTGTCAGGTGGACGTTCAAAGTCATTTACGAATTTGAAATGATACTTAAAAATTATATTTGCACTCCGAAATTGAAGTCATGCGTAGACCGACTAACCTAAAGAATATTTAAAGTGAATTTAACTACGTAAATGAGGTAAAGATTTTCTCAGAACGAAATATAAACAGGTGACCATAAACTACATCAAGATACATTTAAAAAATAAAACGTAAATTAAAACAATTGATCCATTTTGGAGGACAGTCATATAAATAGGAACTATTGATTCTTTTATTTGTTTAATTATATTTTTAGCCAAAACCTTAACACAGGATAGACTGAATAACTACGGGTAAAATTGAGTCAAAGAAGCAAAACAAAAAATGACAGATCGAGAGCTCTCAGGATTCTAATGCCAAAGAATCAAAACAATCCCGTAGTACATCACCGACTGATTAAAATAGGGGATAATAAGGAATATTTTTACAAAAATAATAATTGAGTGGCATCTAATAAGACTAAATTTGTGCTGGACCAATTCTACACTATTCATCGCAATAGCTAGGCTGAGTCTTGACCACCGATATACAGTGACGGACAATAGAATAAGACTATCTAATGTTGGATGTTTTTTATTTAATTTTTCTATTTCGTTGAAATGAAATGTTCATTTTCAACGAATGAAACTAATGGACAAAATTTATAAAATTTAGTGAAGATTTTGACAAAACGATCCAATAATTGGATCAATTAAAAATATAGATTCTGCTTAGCGTTTTGTTACCTCTGACATTCATGCAAATATGGCGAATACATATTATACAATAAAATGACTATTCATAATATTTCAATATTATATATTCTTAAACATTAACACAATGCAAGTGTGATATAAAAAAAGTATTATTTATGTAGATCTTTTACATTACTCAAGTGTTTTGAACGAATACAAAAAAAAAACAACTTTCGATATCTTCTTCTTCTTTGGCTTAATGACCTCTTGGGTCATGCCTGCCATTTCTGGCTTACTAGACTTAATAATAACACGTATTCAGTACTCACTGCGGCGGAACGATCCGGATGGGATTTGGAATCCCGGTCCTTCCGTGTCGCCTCTACTATCGGGCCGCCCCTGCTTTCTAATGCCCCTGCTATACTAATTAGAAATATCAAAAGCAGTAGTTCGAAAATTCAATATAAAATGGTTATGGTCTTATTATAATGATCATTACTGTTTATTCCCAGACTGAAAGAGTCCCGGAGCAGTACAATCATTTCAAAACGAGAAAATCCTTGATTGGTCCTTGAAGACATAAATTACATTGGCAATCCCCTAAAAGTTATCGTTTAAGTAAAATAGGGAATATGAAAGCACTTATGAGAAGAATTATCCTTAAAATATTTACTATTTTAGTTGTGCCACCAAACTGAAGGTTATGTGATACACATAAACTTAAAGAACAATTTATGTAGTTCTATTTTATGAAACTCAAAATCCAAAAAAAGAAAGAAAATCATCCCCACTACGGCCACTCACCGGAACACTTGATTGCAAATAAAACATAAAACATATGCACTAATAAAACATTAATAAAGCAAACATGTCCATTGAAAGGAGGTCAACAAACTCATGACACGTTTATGGCGCACAGTTGAAAGCGTGCCCATCCGCCACGCTAGATCGATCGGGAAATTCCAGAAGCTGCGAAAATTATCACCCTACTGCAAAACATAAATGCAAATTGCTCATGTTCAATGCTTCGCAAAACGCTGCTTACGGGTGGTCTTAATGTGCTACCCCTTACCTTAGGTGATTTAAAGAATTTGAAGAAGTAGCACTACGATTCGGGCGGACTGTCTTAAACTAATCAAAGTCACTGCTGTCATCATGGCATTACGAAACAATACTTAATTGCTTGCTTTAAACGAGCGGTCATATTTCAAACAGGCATCTTAAAAAACTTCACTTTCTTTCCACCGCCACCGCATACGAAGCGGCTTTAAAGAAACGTAAGAGTAGAGAAAAACGCATCAAATAAAACCATACAAAACGCAGCAAACCCACCAAATCAAAGAGACACGATGGAATAAAGGTAACTAGCCGCAATGCATATATTTTACCTTCTTATTATGACAACATTAATGGTGCTTCACTTGCCTTGCACACTCTGGCGGCTGGCTTTTGCTAGGACAGGGCTGTGCCGACGGCTGCATTGCGGAGGAAGCGTGGCGCGAAAAAGAGAAACGATAATCGTATAATTAGACATAAATGTCAAGCAAGCAAAAGGCGATGGCGGCTCCAAATGGCGACCGAGACCGCGATCCCGGCGGTGAGATACGGCGCGGTGAGTGATGAGCCCCGGCATCTTATCTCACCCATGTGACGGACTTTTGCTCACTCACACGGCGCGCAAGGCGTGTTCATCCGACTGTTGGGGCTTTGAAATGGTTTTGGTGGAACGGTTCCATAGTGTCTGGCGATCGGCGCAACGAACGCGTGGGAATGAATATGACGCCATCATTCGAACCCCGGAGAGCGTGAACCCTCCCGTGATGAACACGATCATTCCGGGTCTTGCGGTACGCGCTGAAGCCACCGGTGCAAAGGCGCCAGGCAACCCAAGAAGAAACAAGGACGACGGGGAGAGAGTAGAGACTGCGTAAGGGGGGGTAAGAAACGCTCCGGGTATGGGTAGAACGATGGCGACGACGAGCATGATGATCAGGGACTTTTGGTATCTGTTTTTAATGCTTTACGCCGGCCATTAGGCGTACGACAGACAGAGATGCAGAAAGTTGTCCGGATAGCTGAGGTGTTCCGAAAGCCACTGGAGTGGAGTCGATTCCGGGACGGTAACGCCATGGGTTCTTGCCTCGACTGTGGATGAGAACGAGAGGTGGAATAATGAGCGCGGCATCGGCATGTGGTGTCTGTGTGTGTGTGTTGAGATGATCTGAAAAGGCAACAACAAGCTCCAACATCAGGGAGCTCCCACCCTACCCTTTCCCCATTATCCCTTCTGGAGGCCCTAGACCTGGGACACACAACATAAGCACGATATCTTTTCCAATTAGGATCTCTGCTTCTCGTGGAAGGAGACAGAACGGGGGAACAAAAAAACGTACAATCAAACGATCTAAGTATGTTCCGAATATGGTAACCGTAACCGGTTTGTGACAATGTAAAAATTCTTCGACTCCTCTTTTAGATGAGTAAACATGGTGCCGAGATTGTGGGTTATCTTTAGAATGGGAATGAAAGGGGGGGGGGGGGGGGGGGTGAAACAAGATATGATAAGTTTTTTTTCTTTTAATTGACTATTGAAATATAAAAAAGAAACCGATAATAAAATGTCATAAATATGTCAAGAATTAGGACAAAAGAAGAAAAAAACAAACAAGGAAACTAATTAAAATTGATACAAGTCATTCTACATTCCCTCAGTAGACGATAAGTTTATAATTAGCTGTAGCAAGCAAGAGCTATTACTGAAGAAGTATCAGAGATAATTAAAATTCATCTAAACTTAATGAGAATCCATAGCAATTTTAAATATCACAAGAAATAGAAATGAAAAAATTCTGTTACGAGCATCCTAACGTAAATCAGTAAATTAAATACGTTTAAAACTTCTCTCTCTCTCTTTCTTCTTGGCCTAACGACCTCTTAAGGACATGCTTGCCATTTCTGGATTACTAGACTCTTACCAGATACCAAGATACTCTTAGATAGATACCAAGCAGTTGGATAGTAAGTCCTCACGACAGGGGAACGGGGTCCGGATGGAATTTGATACCCTGTCCTGCCGTATGAAGACTGGCACCGTTGATACCTCTATCATAGACGCCCCGATCAATAGACGTTTAAATAAATATTATGACTCTAGAGCAAAGGATGCTAGAGTCCACAACATTTGGAAACTCATTTCTATTTCGATTTAACTTCCCTTGGGTTTCGGTGCAGTGATCTAATATAGAGCACTTCTGAAGTCTTACAATAAGAGTCGCCATGTTTAAAACAATGTGAGGTTCACTAAGTCGTACATTGCTTGGTTTGTCTGTTATCTCAAAATCGCGATTTGTTTTATAGGTGGAGACTTGTTGTACAAACTGAGCAACTAAATTTAACTGCATCCAAGGATAAATACTTCAAGATGTATCAATTACTGTAGTGCTGACACTGCTCTAAAGTTTTTGAATACGATCTGAATCCCATGGTGAACGCCAATGACATTGTATCCCAGCGAACATACATCACATCCACATCCAACATTGAAACAATTCTAAACCATTTCCTTCCCTTTGCATCATTCTCGGCTTAATCAGCTTCCCCATCATCAAGAGCCACCACCCATCGGTTTCGGTAGAGTTTATGGACTTTCGGGAGAACTTGACTTCTGCAGCCCTGAACGCATATTGGGGAAGGCCATAGCGCGTTCCGGGAAATGCTTAATTCGTTATTTGGTTTATTAAATAGTTGCTCCACACACTGCTTCACCGACGAAGGGATTCGAAGCAACGGCGAAAGATAGAAAGGGTTAAAGAAGGCTGAGTTCTTCTCGGTTCCTTTGTGCCAGCGGATGGCGTTTGTGTTTCGCTCCTTGTGAAAACGATTTAACAACATTCCAGGCGAGAGCCTGTGTGGAGTTTTTTTTTTTGCTTTGGCCCAAAGATCTCTTCGAACGCTTCAAGCGTCCCCAAAGGAATCCCAAAACCGTCAAACAGTGCGTATCATTCGCTCTGGTAATTCTACCTACTCACAACAACACTGTGGAAGCGGGCTCTTGATGAGTTCCCCTAACGCTAACGCTTCAAAACCCCACCACATCGTCCATGTGTGAATCGTATCTGCGTATGATCGAGAAACTTGGTTCTGGTTGCCTAAACCGGTCTCCACAAATGCTCTAGAGAACGATCGAGGGATGCTGCGCCAAAGATGCTCGTCAAAGCGCGATTAGAAAATTAATAAACCAACCTCTCGAGGGTGCTTCCCTAACGGCTTCAAAATACAATCCCCCCCACCCCAAAAGAGTCGTCGGACACGATGAGGATCGAAAATTGCTTTGAAATGAGTTCACCGCGTACGGACGTCCAAGCGAGGACCAGACCAGAAAAAGGAAAGACAAAATTCCACAAGAGCGCGGACCCAGAGTGATGATGGAAAAGATAGCGTCCGACACAGCGAGACGTTGAGGAGCCCAGGATCGGTCTTTTTTTTTTGTTGCTCTCTCCCTCTGAAAGGCCTCTGGCACAGGGAGAGTGTTTTTTTTTCGAGGGGGTTAGTGTTAAGCGTGTGTTAATTTTAACCAACTTCCACGGGTTCGTTCGTCGGATGACGCCACCCTGCCCCATAACGGCAACGGATCATTCTATCGCTCCTTTTTGCAAGGCGGCACACATCGTCGTCGTGCTCGCCCGAAGCAATTTCACAAAAAATATTAAAGTTAGAAGAAAAAATAAAAATAAAAAAGGGAACTCATCAAGATTACCTCAGTAAAGTGGCCCCCCTAGTGGGTTCGCTTTTTTCTTTGCCCACTCGTGGCTTATTTCGCACCTTAAATTCGGCTCCTCGGCGGCACATTCTGCTACAACAGCGTACGTCGCTTCTGTTCCCCCGCTCCGGGGTACGCGGTACTCCGAGATCGGGACAATGAAAATCATTCAAAATAATCTCCCATTTCCATCTCGCGACCCTCTGTTTCCAAGATCTTTCTCCGCTTCCAGGAAAAAAAAAAACACCGCACCCATTTCGGAGGGCTTCAACCGAGGGTCGCCGGTCCGATTTAAATCCGCCGATCATTCTGGAGCTGATTGCCTGCTTGGGAAGATCCTGTCAATCGGAAGGTGCGTTTTTTGGGGCGGGCACACCACACCATTCCACGCCGCGATTGGCGCATATTATTTTTAGCTCTTTTCTTCATCTCGAGCAGCTTCTTGACACACACACACACCTCATCGTACTCCCCCCGGCCGAAGATTCCTCATCCGGGAAGGATTGAGATGGATAACTATTTTTTTTTTGTTCGCCTTTCCTTCCCATCGCGGTATAATTCATTAGAAGGCCTTTGGCAGGATCCGGTACGCCGGCGTTCATCCGTTGGGCTAAAATTGAAAAATTCCATTCACCATCCGGTTCGGTGTGCGGAGGAATTTTTGATTTGCGGTGCACCATTTTTTGGCTTTTTTTGAGGCTCAAGGAGATCGAAATTCTTTCGCCTGTGTCAGATGTGTGGAATGTTACTCTATTGAACTATAGTTTTTATTGCAGCGTTTTTTTTTTGGGGGGAAGCTGATTTATGGCGGCCATTGAGAAACTGCCTCGTATTGGAGGCACTTATCTGCCTATTATAAAAATATGAAATCAAATGCATCCATTTTTTCTGCTCGGTATCTTGAAAACACAGAATAGTCCAGCGCCTTCGTCTGCCAATCGATTACCCCAGCCGTTCTGGCGGGACGGCTATCAACACCATCACTACGTCTCAGTTTGAGCCTACCACACCTCCTCTGTCCGTGCGGACGGCCTAAAAGACCTTTACGACCTGGGTCGTCCGGTGTCATTCTCATGACGTGACCAGCCCATCGGAGCCTGGCGAGTCTAATTCGCTCCACGATGGTTAGATCATCGTACTGCTTGAAGAGCTTATCATTGTAGCATCTTCCTCCTCCTCAGAGAACATTATATCCTTCTAATTGTAAATTCTTGCTATTTTTGCATGTATTAGAGGTCTCTTCTGCCAATAACCAGAGACCCAGTTTCTGTTGCTAATATCAAGATCATGTTGAATCTTCAGGATCAAGGCGTTAAGTGGAAGCGCTCCTGATCTTTCATACGACAGTACTCTAAACCGTTTTCCAAGTAGGACTTACATGTCAAGAAAGTCCTTCCAAGTTGTTAAACCAAGAAGAAGTAACCAGTTGTTAGGTCTAGCTGTTCTCCTAGACTAACGAAGTTTGTAGATACCAAGCGATATAAAGAGAGATCTCTTCTAATGGTAAGCTCATGTATAACCATAAGCAACTTCAATTTGAATAAGAGAGGTTGAAATTACCTTCACTCTACAAAGTCTTCCATTATATCATGTTTACAACAAGCTATTTCTATTACAGCTCTTAGAAAAATGCCCGTTCACTTCCACAGACAAAAAAAACAAAATCTTTCATGCCATTCATAACTTGGACTGCCCCGTTTCGTGTGCTGCAACAACCTGAACGGAACGGAGTCATGCACCTCAAACGGCCGAAGGAAACCCCCCTCCATACACCTTTTCCTGTATTGTGTGGAATGTCTGTTCTCGTGCATGCTCAACGTACGTCATTTCAAGACCAATGACCACCACCGACCAGCTGGGCACGCGGGCGTTATTGTTACTCGGAAAAATCACGTCAAACCTCTTCACCGCCATGTAACCGCAGCAGCACTCGGACGATAATGACCGGTGACCGCTTTCAGTGCGTTTAAAAATAAGTATAAAACCATCCACAAAAAAACGCTACAAGCAACCGCTCACACACACACACACACACACACCTTTGCCACAAAAACCCACAGTGACACGGCAGCCGCTGAAGACACATTGTCTGCCACGACCGAGCCACGAAAGTCGGTGGCAGTTGATGAAGAACGTTCAATCTTTTGTTGGGATGCGCCAACCCACCGGGTTAACTTGGTTAACCCCTAGATGGGAGGAAAACGTCCCGCCAAAGGACAATCGTAGGACGAAGCGTTGCTGAAACTTTTTCCCTTTTTGTACGGATGAGACGGAGGCTCGTCTAAGTACGTGTCCCGATATAGGACACCGATTGATGCTCAATTTTGTAACAGTGAACACCAATCCATTCCCAGTAGCAGATAGCTCGTGATCGATTTTTCTGAAGCCCTTGCTGGCTAGCTCAACAACTCGGCACCCAGCTCGTCAAGGAGGGATAAGTAATGGGGACGAGCGGTGGGATGTGATCTACCACCCTTCCCACGAGTACACGTTCGTTTGATGTACGTCAAATCGTTGACCGTTGTCGCTGGCGGTGGGAGCCGATGGTTGTTGTCGGTTGAGATGATCTATTTTCGAAATCACCCCTAGCGGTCCTCACCAACCGGTCGGTCCCTTGCTGTACCGGGGCGACCACGTTGTTGAGCGGAATTTTTGCAGGCCTCAATTTGTCTGTAATGTGCCAAACACCGCCACAACTTGCCCTTTTTTTTGTTGTTGTTGCACCAAGACGCTGGGCTAGGTGGGTGTGTCGTCCTCCGTTTCGCACCTCACTCACTCACCTCGCGCTTGCCTCATCCGTAAGGATATTTTGAGCGCGATTGAGTCACCGTTTCACTGCCACAACAGGAGCAGAGCCAGGCAAGAAGCAGAGCAAGAGAAAGAAAAAATCATCTCAACCACGCCACATCAAGATGTCACACGCGGGTTCTGCTGATGGTGTGCTGAGGTTGTGCGGATGGGATTCTGTTTTCGATTGCAATTACCGTTGCCAAAATAAAGCGAACATTCTCAACGCTCACTTAGGAATCGTGTGTTCCTCTGCTTCGGGCGCCGCCTCTTCACCTCCGAAACCTTGCGCTTGGATTCGCATGTGCAGTTGCATGATGCAACCATGAGGCAATGCGCCATCTTAACCGAGAGCCTCCTAATGGGCGTTATGCAGCTCTGCTTAAAGAATAAAATAAACTGAGAAAATGCTTTAATAGTTTGCGATAATTACGATGATCTGTTGAATAATTGAGAATATCTCAAGATAATTAAACAAAACATAAATTATAGCAACTACTGAATAATGGTAATATTCAGAGATTTTTGTTGCCATAATTCTATCCAACCATAAAAAAAATTAATTAGTAGCATGTTGCTGAAACTCAGCGTTATCGTCCGATCTACACATCTAACCAACAACAGCAGCACACGGATTCGTTGGCAAATCCGCTTTTAGAGAGCTGCACACCACACTACAAAACGACCGGATCTGCACTTAGTGTCCTATTTAGCGCCCTCCTCTACCCAACCATTCATTGATCGCTTCGTCTCCTCTCCTGCACAACCAAAAAAAAAACTATTCACTCTTCTAATTCAACAAAACATAAAAGACAACCCCGTGGCAGATGCTTTTCGCATGAGGCGATGCGCGTGACAGCAAAAACGAAAAAAATGTGGATGCCACTCCGCTAACGGGTGCCAAGTTGCCAAGATGGGATGGGATTCCACGATGCGTCTCTTTGGGGGCTGTATGAGTATGCTGAGCACAGCAGTAACGTGGGGTGAGCAAAATACTTCAAATTAAATTACCCCCCATGTACACGCTTTGCGCGATGACGTTACGGGGGGAAAACCCGGTGATGGACAGCAAAGCGTTAGGTGTCATTTAGGAACAATTACCACCAAACAAAAAAAAAAGATATGGACCAAGTGTTCATTCAAAAATATCAACGTAAAGATTTTGATTTTCTTATGAAATTTTAATCATTGGGTTCAGGACAAATAGAGAATTTGTTTTAGTTTACTATAATTATTTTTAAAGCTTATTTGCTAAGTTTATTTTACTATAAAATATGTTTTACTTAAAATTTAGAAAATAACCAATGTGTTTTGCCGATTCGGTGTTGGCAGATCTTCATACGAACTGACAGGCACGATTGACCATCGTCAAAAGTATAAGATTTTGTTTTTCGGGCAAACCTAAAATAAGTTTCATGCAACGCTCGATTAAACGATTGTTTTAGTGTTTTTATGAGTATTTTTTTTGTGCAAGATTTATGCATATTTTAGAAGAAATTATAACCATGTAGCGTATATAAGACCTATATTTAGCGATTAATCAATCAAAATGGTATACATTGTTGTCAAATTCTTCTGAATGCGTTTACCTATTGGTCAAACTTTTGCTGGAAGCTGGCTAGTAGATTGAGATTTACAAGCTGAAGTCATGATAGGCGTTAAATAGAAGCGCTTCTGTGATTTATGTTTGTTGACGCATGACAAGAAAAAGAAAAGATGGAGTTTTTGGACCGCAATTACTACAATCAGCTCAGTAATAATCGAACAAAAATGTTAAGTAACAAGCAATTTAAAATTAAATATGAAATAAAAGTTTACCTTATAATTATAATACTTAGCTTACCATATTTGTATTTTATAGCATGTGAGCTAAGTTTAATAGCTATAAAACCAAATAAAATCTTCAATGAAACAATGCGGAAATTAATTATTCCTAAATAAACATAAAAAAAAAACTTAAAAATGCCGAGAAATCCGACAAAAAATAATTTTAAACCCTACTTAAAACCATAAACTGTTAATTAACACGTAATATAAAACCAACCAAGATTGCCTAAAAATAAGATCAATCGTGAACGTTTACGTTTTGCCCGAGTGTTTAGCGGACCTGTTACACACTTTCTTTACGGTGTGTTTTTGTTGGCGTTAACGTTAAATTTGCGTACATTCAAGCGGCAAAGAACAAACGAAAAAACGTTTTGGGCCATCGCAAAAAAGGAACCCAAAAAACAAGCTTTCTCTTTCATTCGTCCTCACTGGGGTGAGCTGTGCGTTAGAGAGGGACCGTCGGATGTTGAAGCCCTCCAACCAAAGGTATGTGTGTAATGTGGTGACGAAGAACAGCCCCCAAAAAAAATGCTACCCCTACATACAACCCCCGTCCTCCCTTCTCCCACACCTCACGCACCCAGGCGTAAGTCAGTGGCAAAGCTTTGATCAAATGCAAATGCGCTTCGTTTAAATTTTGCGCGATCGGTAAGATTTCGATCGTTAAGTGCTTGGTGATGATTGACGATCGAGCGCCATGATGAGAAGGTTTATTTTCAATTTAAAAAAAAATTGCGCCACTTCGATCGCCTTTCGCGCGCACCCTTGCCGCGCTAGTTAGAAGCAACAAACACGCGCGTGCCAATCAATGCGCAGGAAAAAGGGCTAACCGTTGTGCAGGGCTCGAAACGGAGCGGCCGTACGACGTGTTAGTTCGCACGCAATCGAACACGACCTCCCGCTGCTGCTGCTACTGCTTTGTATTTTCGTTTCATTTGTTGCCGGTTCTTGTGCACGGGGCGACACGATGGCTAATCTCTTCCGTTGGCAGCGCTGCGGACTGTGCGCGCACTTGTGTCTTTGGTGCCGCGCGCGCGTCCAAAATACGCTGATGACCGATTAGGTCATTGTTTTATTTCGTGCTCGTGATGTCAGCCCATCAAAATGTTGGCCACCGGTTCGGTTCGGTTTGCTTTCTGATTGCGGGTTTTGTTTTTACCGCAAGCCAATATTGAGAGCGAAACGGTCCTAACGAAAAAAATATGTTCACAAAAAAAAGTCAGCCACCCATCGTCGACACACCCGGGAACCCGGGAACCTATCTAGGTAACGGACGCGAATTCGTCCCCCATGTGACAAACCAAACCAACACACGAGACCTTTAGCAAACTTTGTTCCACCCTCCAAAAAAAGCCCCACGGCGATGATGATGATGATGGGTACGGTCCAATCATCAATCGAAGATAAGAAGAGTCCCTAATGGCGCCACGGTGATTGTTACCCCTTTCTTATGTTCCTGCTTTCGGACGTTAATTTCTGATACCACACGATCCCGATAACTTGCCGGCCCTACAGCAAAAAAAAAACGAAAATCGGTCCAACAGCAAAATCGCTCATCACAGCGTGCTCCAAAGTGCAACCTGGAGGCCGCGATAAGCCAACGAAAAACGGCTCCATGCAGGGTATAACATCCGCGGTTGGCTGACCTACACTCCCTTCACCTTTTTCCCGCTTGCGGTCCGCTTCCACCGCCCGGTGTACAACCGTTTTACAAATATTAATTTTCAAATACTGTTCCCTCTTATCAGTACGATCGATGACGCAGTTTTGGTGTGGAAGCGATTTCTTCCTTCTTTTGTAGCGAAAAAAAGGGAGAGTGCAATGTTGCTGCACATTGTGTGTTTGTGTGCTCCCCCCTCCCAGGTGATTGCATTCCAATCGCAATATTTGTGCAGCGTTTTTTCTTCTGCTTCTGCTAATATGATGTAACGTGATCATCAAGATGAACGATGATGGCCGATGATGTGGTGTGGTGAATATCGTGGGAAATTGAGAACTGAATAATAGTCCCTACCAGAAGTACACTAAAATGTAAGAAAAATAAATATTATAAGGGTAGTTACGAAGACCCTGTGTCCTAGCAGTCGTCGTCTTCTTACATGCAAGAATCATTCTTCAAAAGCCATTCAGCAGTTAGTTGGGACCTATGGATGTCTTTAAAATATTTTTTTCGCATTTTCTATTCTCTCCCGAGACAAGTCATGACAAGGTCCTCATGCAAGAGCTAGAGATTTAGCCTAAAAATCGATCTTCGAACAACAACGCAGACTCTTCATCAGACCCCGGGGGAAATGGACGACATCGACGCTGATGTAGACGGCGAGTTTCTGATAATGATTTCCATCTTGTCTGGTAAATTCTTGAAAGTTCAAACATAAGCTCTTACTCTTGCATTTAAATTTCACAACGATAAAGAACCCAGGCGCAATGTTTTATAATCATGGACACTTCTGTTCCTCGCTATCTGCAGAAATGAGAAGAAGTTGTAAAATCCGTAGTGGTTATAATCGTTGTGTGATGTACAATATTCCTCATGATAAAACGCATATAAAAGACCCTTGTTTGAGCCTTTTCTTTACCCAGATTTTGAGTAAAATACACACGCTGACATCCTTCAACTATTAGAAGCAATTCTATCGTTCATTCACGTAGGTCCAATGTTGTCCACGAAAAGTAGTTATCAATGAATCATGATTTTCAATTAAAACAAACCAGATAATCTATTTCGCGATGATTGATAATGTTGCGCGAGGTGCCACGTTATCGCAGAAATGCATCATTAGCCGATAAAAAAAAAACCATCCAACCATGTAAACAGATAGCCCTGACGGTTGAGTCACGTGAGTATCAGCGTAGCAATTCACTTTAGTTTAAAACGCAGTTGGCGCAGTTTAAAAAAAGAAGTATACAATTATTTCTTCTAAGTTCCAAAATTCAAAACAGTAAATATACTAAGACTTCTTAGGCAATTAAAAAAAAAACAAATAAATAGGCTTATCTAGGGTATCTGCAAAGATCTTTCTCTCACCCTTTTAGTGTCTTAAATATATCCGAATTAATTACCACACACGTCCATACTTTGACCGCTGCAATGTTCGGTGCACTGTTTCTTGTTGATTGTTCTTTTAACGGCATCTGTACCTGAATTTAAATCCTTTTTTCCCCGTTTTTCTTCACCGACAGGTCCCCTTTCTCCCGTGCGACCAGATGATAGCTTTAAGACGAAATGCGTTCCCATTCAGCCAGCATTAGCAATGCACAGACAAAGAGCCACGGCTTGGCGAGTGCATAGGTAACAATACCCCCCAAGCTGCTTGAAGATGCGTCAGGCACTCCCCCAATCGACCTGCCATACAAAAGAAGATCCACGGACACAAATGGTACGCTGCTGCAAGAAATAATAATTTATGCAAATTTTTGTCTGACTAACTGAAGAAAATCCGTCCCGCAGCACCCCGAGGTCCGATGGTGGTATTGTGCCCGGCACGGAAAACCGTGGGAGAGATGCTGGCTGAATGAATGGCAGGTACGCAGCGCCGACGACGCACTTTGCACCGATGCCTTCTCGAAAAGATGTATTTGCATTTTTTAAGGCAACTCTCGTCCATCATCCATCGGGCAGGTTCCTTCTCGGAGACTAGTGAATAGGTGCGGCACACTATTGCCGGTCCCGGCAGGTTCTTTGGAAAGTCTCAAGGATATGTAAGGGAAACAATGCCGAAAAGAGCAGTGTTCAAGATTCTCTATCACCTTCAGGAACATGGAGATAGTTCTGGTTGTCTTCTGCGCCCATTCCTTACGATCGCTGTTCACCGCTGTTCGGGCCGTACATACAGAGGGAAAGCAATAAAATCACCACTTGGCTCAAATTACCTCTCGCTTTCTGGTGAGGTGTGCGTAAACTGGCCCACAGGCGCACAGGCACCAGACTTCGCACCGGTTCCGCTGGAATGCACCGGCATTCGCTTTCTTCAGATGCCATCGCTCTCCTCAATTCCTTTGCAAATAAGGCGCTCTCGAGCAGGCAACATAAAACAGCCCGCCATGTGCGGATGCGCCTCGTTGTTCTTCTTCTACCATCGCAGCCGCCGGTGCCGATCTTCCTGCCCGGTGCCTTATTTATACATTTACGATGGTAATAAAATATTCACACCTTTCTGAATAAACAGCAGTCCTTTTTCTTTGCTGGAGGCGCACAGGTACCTTTTCGGTGCGATCCTTCCGTGAGGGTCGTTTACAGAGCTCTCTCTCTCACCTCCAGGACACCCACAGCAAATGGGCAGCGGCATCAATACGGCAAAAAGATCCATCATTATGGTCGCTCTTCTATTTTAGCTTTTCATTACACCCGTAAAACACACTGGCCTGGTCCGTATGTCCTTCTGGTGGTGTCCCTCTTAAGAAACCCGGCCGTCGGGTTCTTTTGTTTTACGACTCTCGGTCCCGTACGGTACTGTTTGTGTAGCAGCTAGCACCGGGAAGCTGCAAAGCATTTAGCTTAATCGTCCTTTCAGGGCTGCATCGTACCTGACTGCAGCAACGGACGAGGGCTGCTCCTAAAACAATATTTAACCGCCAACACCTTGGAAAGTGCATTCCCGGGCTAGGTGGACCAGATGGGTGCGGGTAGGCACCTGAAAGGCAGGCACAGCGAAACACACTTTGCATACCGTACTTAAACAGGGTCACAAACGCATCGGCAGGTTCGATGATTGAGTGTGGAAAAATAACAATCGCCAAGGTGTCAACGGGCAAACAAGTGTAGGAACACACAGATGGTGGGCTGTTCACTTTCGGTGGGTAATAACAACCATTTTCAGCTTTCCACACCAGCTGGCAAACGAGGAAGATTGGTAGGTATTTTTGCACATTGCAATCATAGTTATTAAAGAATGTTGATCAACACGCAGGCGCAATTATTTGTGTAGTTTTGTTACATGCAATGATCGTGCCCGGATACTTGGGGTTTGGATTTAACAGTTTAACGTTCCAAGCTTAATAGCTTAACAGAGAGAACTGACTAAGTCGCACATTAGTATATGGAGATCTATGTTAAACCTGGAATGATCTGAGAGAGTTCAACAGTCACTAAAATCCTCATGTACTGACCACTTTATCTGACCATTGGAGAACTAGCTGATGATCTTCGGTTCTGCTAACTCTGCAAGCTCAAGAGGTCTCTGCCTAACATTTCTGATTTATTGTATCTGGATAGTCTTTGCTGCATTAGAGTGCGGAGACGTTCCGGGTGAGATTCAAATAGTGAATCCTGTCGCGTGGAGGAAAGCCTATGTTCCGCTTAAGATGTTCCAAATATTGTGAATCTAATCCCACAAGAGCCTTTGTACAATACTCCTTATCCTGTTTTTCAAGTCAATATATCCGCTGTATGGGACATAGTCCAATCATGCGTCTATTCAAGGGTTTTTTATGCAACTTGAACTCTTGCACAGTTGTTTCAGAATATTAAAGTATATACCGCCGTTATCAACTAATTAACGGTGCTGCTGAGCAAATCTTTTTCTTCTTCTTCCTTCTTGCCACTACAACCTCGAGAGCTCTCGGACTGCCACAATTCTGGCAGTTGGTTTTACCCGTAACAAGTTAGTCAGTCCTGCATACGGGGAGAAGGCGGTCTGGAAGGGATTTGAACTCCGGTCCTACCATGTGATGACCGCCACCGTTATCTCCGGACTGCCCCCTGGACATATCTAATCAGCAATTAATTGGACCTTGGTGTGATCGTATCACAGGTACCTTACGCTTCTTAAGAGTTCTTCAAATATTTGCCAACATCAGGATTCATGTCAAGAGAGTTCAGAACCTTTAAGAAAAATAATGTCTATGTTGTATTTAAGATCATACCAAAACAATGGCCACGCTGACATAATCAACATTTAACCCTTTCAGCTCCCAAATATTTCTTTTGCGAGCGTATTTCCTTGTTGTGTTATGATCGCGCACATTGCTAATTACTCTGCTAAAACATCAAACGTACTCGCGTCTCCTTAAATCAATACTAAATCCAATTAGCATCGCAGAGCAAAATTGCTTGAAAAATTCTAGCCAACGTACCGAGTACATTACCGAACCCATCGCAAAATTCCTTTTGTGGCCCGGGGACCTGCCAACAATCGTCACACCATAATAATTGAAATTGTGAAAAATATGCGTGAGGGTAAAATCAGTCAAGAATTTCGTTTTCCCCAGAATCTGGGAAGAATGCTTTGCTATTTTCGAAGTAGATCACCAGCGCAAGGAATGTGCACAGCAGTACGGCGGCAGTGGCATCCCAGGAATGCTATACAACCGGTACCTCAATTGAACCCGAAACCCGGTTCATCACCCACAACGCTCGGTTTTGAAATTTATTTGTTTGTTGTTTGCCAGCCGAAAAATGCCACCGAATTGTTGATATTAATTGAATTCACACATCTTAGTGCAAACAGCTATCCGGCCGATCCATCTTCATCTGGGTAGCACATCCACCTTAGTTTCAGGGCAAGGAATCGGTTTGGTATAACATCACCCGTCACCGTCGGTTGGAATGCTACCACGAGCTGGCGGAGTGGTCCTCTGAAGGGTTCGGTCGACGACGCACCAGCAGGCCATGAATGTTTTAGTATCAATTGTCACGGGGGACAGCGAGTCTGGTTAGTTCCCATAAATCAGATATTATAAAGCGACAACGGCACGTCAAGCTATCCATCGACAAACGACTAATTGATAGATGACACTAGCTAGACTGTCGTGCGCATTGCATAGTCTCGCGTATAGTTTCATCAAGTACCCGGCCCTCGGTGATGCGCAAGGCATCCTTATCGTACATAAACGATCGACGGCCCGCCCCATCCGGGGGCACACTACTCCAAGCCATGGCACGGCAAGGTATACGCAAAGACCTCAAACAATCAACAAACATACTCCTTTAATAAACACACTAGCCAAAAACAGTTCGGCCCCCACTCTTCGTTCGGCATGGGAGGTGTTGTGCCGTACCCGGTTGGGGTTGGGTTTGATTTTGCAACACCCCAAAAACATATCCCTACCCCCTAGCGAAAGCCAACGAATCGATGAACCGATCCCATCTCATTCGTGCAATCGACGACGATCTGGTAAACAAATATGCACGGGCAATCGTATCAAGAATCGCGTAGATCGGACGACTGCCGATGGCACACGCGACTCACCGACGATGGTTGCCCATCATCGTGGTGCACGGCCGCGCGGAAGAACTAACCACACCTGTGACACTTGACAGGTGACGACCGACACATGAAATATGCGAAACCCGAGGACGAACGGCAAAGGAGGGTGAACAAATTTTCGCTAATTGATTGTACGTGAGCGTACTAGTAAAACGCACTATTCTTTTACGGAGACTCGGACAAGTGGAGACGAGAGAGTCCTCAAATATCGCAACACACTGGCTGGGGTGCTGTTCTTAACCAGCTTTCACAGCCATCCCCAGACCGATGGAAAAGGTGATGAAGTCGTCCCCGTGATTGGCCATCAATTATTTCATTGCTTATCATCTTGCAGCGTGTGACGAGATGATGATCGGAAAAGTTGAGTCATGTGATCGATCGGAGCGTGAAATTGGGAGCTGTCAGCGCTGATATACGTCGCGCGTACCCGTCGATCCGTCATTTTTTTTTTTTTCGATTGAGGCGGAAGTCAGGCAAGCCGGTACGCTTTCTTCAACCTGCAACTGTCAATCCAGCATTCAACGTCCAATAAGCAAACAATCGATTGAGACACCTATTACCAAACATTGTGTGTGCGTGATTGAGAGCCGCTAATTGAATTCATTAAAAGAAAACATTCATTAAAAAAAATTTCATCATTGATTAGATGTAATCTGAAGTGGGTTCAAGAAAAGGAAGCGGCTTGATAGATGGCGACCTGTGTTTTTTCGTTGCATATATTAACACACGGTTATGGAAAGAGCTTAAAGTTCACTGTTGTACATAAATAGAGCAATTTTATGGCATGTCAACATTTAAACTGTTGTAGAAGAGAAAATAAGCGCAATTTATTAGGTTGCACAGCTACCCATGGCAGCTAAATGTTAGCACCAGGATCACACTCGGGCTAATAAATTGTCCCACCCCGCAGGACACAAGTCACACGGTGGATTTGTTGTAGAGGTCTGCTCCTAAATACGGCTCAAAACTACTGGCCTTCGCCCGTCGCGGCACTATTCGAAACGGATGCGATCGCGCACCATCCTAATTGGCCATAAAATACATCAATTCGTGTCTATCGTCTCTCTGCGCGCAGACTTCCAAAAAAAAAACCACCCCTAGCAGACCAACAGACGCGCATATACCTGTGGTATGGTCTACGCGTCGTACGCCGGCACGGACCAATCGCAAAATTTCGGCGTACGGCACACAATTTGCATATACCACCAAGGGGTACGGGATCCGGCAAATCAGATCGCTTTGATTCGTCCGCTGGTCCCCACCTCACCAGTTAGTGGGGATAGACCTATGTGGCGAAAGTGGATGATGGAGTGGAGTGGAGCGACAGCAGGGCAGGGCAGGGTAGAAGTCGAAAAATCGGCCTATCGAAAATCGAAAAAGACTAGAGCTTTAAATACATACGACATAGAAATAATCGTCGCTCGTTAGCAATATTAATGAGTCGCGAGACATGAGTGCGGACCGGAGGCGACCGCGTATTTCGCGTATGGCGACCGGGGCGAACGATGGGGGACGAAAAATTGAACCCTCATTTCGTATTCCGGCCGGACGCGCTGGAAATTCGTAAACAAAATATCAATTTTGTCGATCGGCACATCAGGTCGGCGAGTCGGGTAACACATATCACTTCCGTCCAATTGGCGCGGACACACCGTTGCCACACCTGGTGTGACAAGTGTGAGAAAATTAGCTATCCGGTTGCATCGTATTATGCGGCCCTCGAAATGACCCACCGAGATGGATCTTTCTAACGTCTCCGTGCTGTCTCGCATGATTTCCTGGCAGGACATCCCATACTGTACTTGCTATAGGCGATCACACGAGATGGGAAATGTGAGTTCAGTTCAAGGATACGGCAATTGCAGTGGAACAAATTAGACTTACAAGCCGCCCAGGGGTACCTTGCCTCGGTACCTGCACCACTGGGCTAAGGGTAATCCCTAACGTACGCACCATCACGTATTGTCCTTCGTTCGCATCCCTCCGTCTGGGTGCCCATTCAATTGCTCCAGGAACCCTGGTGCAGGTTTGTTTGACTCACAGGACAATAGCGCCCCCTATCTCTGCTTGCCTATCTGGGCGAAAATGCCAATAATTTTCACAATGCCATCCCTTCGACTCAGGAGCCACCGTACCGTAGGACAACGGATCACAATAGCAAGGCACCCCGATAGAGAAGAGCTAATGCAAAGCGGGCATTGTTTGGGTGTAGCTTTGTGTCCGGGAGGGTATGCTTGCGATTGCCTTGATGGTAATGGATGGGAAATGAAACAAAACAGCAAAAAAAAACGGTAAGCTAACCTGACTTACCTGCTTTCCTAACAGGTGTTGAGAAATCGTCCAACAAATCTTGCAACAGACGCTTCTGACCGGATGCAGTGCTGGGTGCGACTAGTTTCTGCTGGTATGTACCATCCTGGCGGAATAGAGAGAGAGAGAGAGAGAGAGGAAAAAAGTTTGGTGAATGATAATTAAAGTGGCTAGGCGGTTGACTGCATTCGTGATAGTGCGATAATTATGGAAGTTTACGTTTCATGCAGCAAAAGGCAGATTTTTATTTTTGCACAATTCATGGTTCGACCGCTATTAGCGATTTGTTCAAATTTTGTTTCATCGTTGGTTTTTTAAGATTTCCGCTTCTAAAAATTTATGATAAGAAAAAATATCTATAAAAATAATCTTTAAATTATGTTATAAAATATTTTGCTTTAAATTAAGCAATTAGCAGAACTCTAAACGTATCTTATTTATTTATATTTTTAATATTACGGCTTGACGCCATATTGTCACTTTAAACTTATCTACTGCCCAGACTTATTTAAAAAATATATAAAATCCCATCCGGACAGTTTCCGCATAGTGAGGATTGAGTATTAGTGTTGGGCGGATCGATTCGAACCCGAACCGGGTCGGAGCAATCCGTAAGCGATCTGGAATCGTTGGGGTCGTATTTCTAGCCCCAAAGAGTTCGGATCGACCCGTGGGTTAGACGAGTTCCATGGGTTTCATCCCGAAATCGCTACGGGTCGACTTAGACTCTCGCGTATGCTTTGATTCACCTACGGGACAACTGGAACACGTTGCACCCTCGGGTCGAATTCGAAATCTATTTGTTCTTATAGACTCGACTCCGAATCGATCCGTGAATAGAGTCGTATGATCCATTAGGTCTAGTAAGACATTTAAGGGCCGGTATACCCTTGCAGGACTTTAAGCCAAGTAGAATAATAAAATTTATAGGATTTTTCATAATATTTATCAAAACTAAGTTCATTTTGAGCAACATCAGCACTTAACTGGACAACAGCAGCTTGGGAGAAGTATGTAAATAGCGTGTATTATCGAATTTAGTATAACGTTTGATAGTCAAACGCTGTAAGAATGGAGAATTAATTGAGATGTGACGGATTGCGAAACTGTTAAATTGTAGAATTAAAATTTTAATTAACTGTTATCAAATACCTGAAAAAACTGTTTTTCTCTAAAGCTTTTGTTACTGACATTATATAAAAGAAATTATTTACTACTTTTGTGCTATCATCTAAGAATATCACCTTGACTATGATAGTGTTTTAAAATAAAATAATAGAGTTGTCCTATATCTTATCTACCGTTGCCAATAAAGCAAAGAGATTAATCCTGAGCAATCATCTGAATTCCCCTGTTTCTGTCCTCTTGTGAGTCGAAAGGAAAAAATTGATGACTATGATATCTTTCTGTTCTACGTCTTTTCCTTGACTAGACGACATATATGGTTTTTCTATTGTTTATGAAGAACGGCCTGGCCGTATTGCTACCTATAAGGTCATGTCGATCATAAAATTCATATCGATCATAAATTCTTCTTCTTTGGCACTACAACCTCGAGAGGGCTCGTCTTGCCATTACTGGTTTTCTGGGACTTGATTTTGTCAGTCCTGCAGGTCTGGATGGGAATTGAACTCCTGCGCCGCTGTCGCCTCGGCCGCTGGAACGCCCCACTAAATAGCCGGATTTACTAACTAGTCTTATTCATACCAAGTTGTCAAGAAATCGATATCCTATCCTACCGTGTGAAAGACCGGCACCACTAGCCCTCAGTTACCGGACCTCAGCTTTTACATTTCAAATCATATTTTAGCGTATAGGAATATTTTTAGTGTAAGAACAGTCTTAACCATTGAAAGTATAATAGCCAGGGTATGTCAGAACAAATAACGACAGATTAGAATTAATTTTCTTACGGCTAACTCTTTGTTAATTTGAATTTGAATTTAAATTAATTCAAATTGGGATCATATGCCATTCGGACGGTTCCACCGTATGCAGGATTGTTTGACCTGCTACGGATAAATGAAATCAAGGCGACAAAAATATCAGACCGAGACCCTGAGAGGTCGTAGTGTCATAACAAAGAATAAGAATTCAATATTAAACTGAATGAGCCTTCAGAATGGTTTTTCAAAATAATTCTTATAAGACATTAATAAGATTCCATAACTAGACTTACACATAATCCATCTTACCTCGGCATAGCACCGTACTGGAATGTGTTTGAAGCCGTCCTGGTCGGGAATGGGCTCCATCAATCGCCTGTTTACTGCCCAGAACTGGTCAAACTTATCTAAAATGTATTATTGAACGCGATAAAGGGGTCATAAATCGACACTTCAAGCGATTTCGAACGTTATCGTGTGCGGCTTACCATTAACTAATCCTAACCATAGTTGATTGTGATCTTTCTTCTGCATTGCCGATACCACTTGACCGCGATGCTTCAGTACATCGGCTTCTTTGAGACTAGACATAAAGTGTGCTTCAACAATTTCTCTGCAATAAGACAAAGACACACGCGAGGTAAGTGAGTCCCTTTTCTACGAGTTTCGTAACATCCACCACTCACTTGTTTGGACATCGAATGAGAATATCATCGGGAAACTTGGAGAAATGTACTGTTACGTGCCATGGCAGTGTACCATCGGTGCCAACGAGCAAATCGTAAAGAACGCCTAGAGAAGACAAACCAAAACGGAATTAATTCGATGGACATATTTTTGCGTTGTAGCCGCACAACACACCCACCTATGGGAAAGTGCCACTTCAGTGGTGTCCCGTTGCTGTCCATCCACATTTCTCCATCCTGTAGCTCGTTCGACACGAATCGAAGGAAATGTTTCCTTACCTGAAAGCAAGGACGAGAGTTTGAGATTATAGCAGCTTGGGATAATCAATCAACAAGCGAGACACACTTACTTTATCAGTAACGAGCGGAAAGTAGCTTAACCGGGGTATGAGCAGAAAATACTCTTCCGGCTCGACGTCCGTTTCGTCGGCCGATAGCTTAAAATGTACTGGAATTTTACCCTCCCAAATTTCACGCAATATTTCACGATCGTTTGCCATGGTAGAGAAGGGTTCACTACACGCAACACACGACGCTTACTGCATGTATTCTTTGGATTTGAGCGGGCAAAATGCAGCGAATGTTGCACGCAAAACACAATTCCGTTTTCTTTTTTGTAGTTTCGTTGTGCCTCTTTTTCTAAATCGATTGTTGTTTTGATTGTGAACTGTCAGATGCGGTGCGAGCATGGGCGTGCGTTTATGGTGTGGAGTTGTGGTGTTGCAGCCGAACAATTGAAATGGTCGTTACGTTTCGCAGGGGTGTACAATCGGTACATTTTATGATTTAAAACCGTTTATTGAAAAACATAAAAAAAATTGTATTATTACGCTAAAGGAGTAAATATTAAGTTTAGAAAAAAATTGTAAACAAACCAAAAATAACGATTTAAGGTTCAGCGTGGTTGTACTTTAAGGAAACATAATTATTCAAAAAATAAACTCAAAGTATCATAAGTTATGAGCCCATGCCAATTAAAATTCAGCATTTTTTGTTTGCATAACTCAACTCAAAATCAATTTAAAAAAAAAGTTGGATTACAAGAGACATCGACATTCGTCCAAGAAGTCGCAGTCTATTCTAAACACATTGTGAGATTGAAATAGTGGAACCAGACATCCCACTCCATTCTAGTCCATGTTTTGCAATTGTCTTTCTAGATATTGTGTGTTTTGTGTCTGCAAATATCACCATTGTTCAAATTGAAACCTTACCCAGCAAGTATCGGTTTTGCATTGAAGACTCATTGAAGCTTTCATGATCGGGCGGTAAACGATCTACGTGTTTAGCATGCTAATTCGTACGGAATTACCACACAAATACAGTGGTTGTAAACTTTCATAAAGACTTTCCATAGACGAAATATAAAACTAATTTCAACCGTGGTACATTTGTTGGAAACTGAACTGAATTTGCAAAATAATCATCAAGAATGTCTTGGGATTCAAAATCAAAGATTTTTCCCCGACTGAAGTCAGCATTTAAACTTGATTCCACAATGGAGGTCGGAGTTGATCAGCTCTGCCCAAAAGACTGCCCCAGTCGACGCATCACGATGTGCGCAGGTGAAAGCACGCGGCAAGAAAGCAAAAGCAAACTAACACCCGAACACAGAAGAAGTTGCGTACACCAATAGCTGCTGCTTCTGCTGCAGCCGATTCCCGTCAGGCCAGCAGCGAGACTATGAATGCTGTACTATCCCCATCGGCACACGGTTCCCTTGGTACCACGCGAAGCACGACTCGTCAGTCTCCGCGCAAGCCGCGATCGGAGTGGATCAGAGTCAGTCTCTTCCTGTAACGTTCTATTGCACGTTCCTCCCCCTGTTCGGTTTGGGGCCGTGGCCGTGTGTGTGCCGTTTTTTTTTTTTTGCTTTCTTTCTCCACCATCTATTCACGGTTAAGGTTAACGTTCGCTTAACACCGTTTTCGGAAGCTGCGCCCTGAGAGTGATCCCCGTCACGGCGACAAACGGCGTGATCATGAGTCACAATCATTACTATAGGATCATCGTGGTCGGAGCGCTACTCCAGCTGACCACCCTCACCGCGCCCACCGCTGCTGTCCGTTACGTGCCAAAGTGGAAGAAGCAGGTTGAGTGAAAATTATGCGCTTTGACTTGGTGCTAGCTTTTACTGTGGCCCGTCCGGTCGCAGATTAACGATGGCAATGACACTGATCTTAGATTTCTCCATTAGCGCTGCTAGTGACCTCAACCATTTCGTGCCCAGCCTGAAATGTGGATAGTAAACAAATGTTGGCCTATTAAATGGGTGGTTGAGTCGTAGAAAGTACTGAAGAGAAATTTTACTGCAGCCCAGGGGGAAAAACCCCTCCGTTCGTGATCATGTTGTGATTTTTTTTTAATTCAAATCTCAATGTGCAACATGTGATAAATGCTAGAAAGAGCTCTCTAGAACGAACGAACCGCTTCCGGTTATGGTATTTGTGGTCGTCGCCTTTCCGTTCGTTGCCCGACGTTGCTCGTCGGGCCGGACTACATACGTCGGAAGGGAACCCGTTATGTTGTTATGTTTTTCTTCCATTATCCGATTTTTGTGCCCGCAATGGGGCTTGCGGCAAGCAACGGTTCAATACAGATGCGTGCTGAGACGGTTTTTTAATGGTGCATCAACAACAAAACAAAAGCAAGGGGGGCGTGGGGAGAAAAACACATAAACGTATGCTCCTGTAAACGTGTAACCAGTTTTGTATCGCAGACAGATTCAATTACAACTGACTGTGATGTAATTTACAAACTCGGGACATTATTAGTCAAGAATGCATTGCAGTTTCTTCTTTGCCTGTTCCTTTTCGGATATTTATCCATTATCCTGCAACTTTCGTCGTTTATTTTACGAATAGTTTGAATTAAATTATTCAATTTTTAATTTAAATTTGTGCTTTCGTATTGGCGTTCGTCGCTTGCTCTCGTGCTTGAGTCTTTTGATTTTTATTTCACATTATTTTTTTCACGGCAATGCTTGAGCAGTTGGTTTGATAAAACCAATTTTGTGTCTATAAAAGACTGCCGTTTCATTATAAGTGAAAGAAAGAATAGTTTTTTAAATTTTAAACTTTTTAAATTAGTGCAAAACTATAACAGAATATAAGAACATCACAAAGGCTCTCAAGTAGATATTTATAATATTCTAGAATTTTCCAAGCTTTTCTGTATCGAATATTATACTAAGCCTAACTATTCAGTGTTGTCATAAATATTTTAGTTGAAGGGAAAAATATTCAAGTAATTCATTAAATTCCATTTATATACAACAATTAGTTAAAAGTTTACCTAACCAAACCCAAATATGTTTCTTGTTAAAAAAATATTCAGTTGATGCAATTAATTTAAATGGAGGGAGGAGAAGCTGTTAACGGATCTCTGACACGACCGTATCGATTTCAAATCCCATCCCGATGGTTTTCATGAACGTATCACCAAGAATAAATGAGTGTAAGACATTATATGGAGGTCTTAAGAAGCGGGTTTTTATTTTAAAAAAGATGGATAATTAACCAAAAAAGTATGTTAAGTTAAAAACATAGTCCATTTAATTATAACTTGTTAATAGTTATTTTAAAATGCAAAATAATTATGAAAATTTAAATTTATTTAAGGAAAATATAAAACAAATCAAAACTGAAATGACTCACCCCTTTCTTTGCAGGCCTGTGAACTGCCAACACCGCAAAACGAATACTCGCACTACGTGTGTGACGACAACGGTGACGTAAAGTGTCTGCCTGGTTGGGCCGGCGATCTGTGCGACGTGCCGATCTGTAAGAAAGGATGTGATCCTCTCCAGGGTTACTGCAAGCGACCGGGCGAATGTCGCTGCAAGTTAGGCTTTTACGGTGAAAACTGTAACCGGTGCATTCCGCTGCCCGGATGTCAGCACGGTGGCTGCCAGGTTTCGTTCGAGTGCGTCTGCCATAAGGGATGGGACGGTATCTTCTGCTCGGAACGTAAGGAGTTACCGGTTTAGCTGACTGGACTGAGGTTGGTTTAAGGGATTCTAATTGCCTTTTCTTACATTAGCGATCTGCCGTTCCGATTGCCATCCATCGCGCGGATACTGTGAGGCTCCGGGTGAGTGCCGTTGTCGGCTGGGATGGGCCGGTCCAACCTGTCGCGATTGTCAGGTACTGCCAGGATGTATGCACGGAACGTGCACCAAGCCGCTGGAATGCAAATGTCTTCCAGGATGGACGGGAATACTGTGCCAGACGCGTAAGTTGTCCCTCCAGACATTGAGTTGGGCGAGGTTCTAATACTCTGGTCCAATTTTAGCGATTTGTGCTTCCAACTGTAGCCGAGAGCATGGATACTGTAGGCGCCCGGGTGAGTGTCGCTGCAAGGTTGGCTGGATGGGACAGGACTGTGGCAAATGCCACCCGTATCCCGGTTGCGTTAATGGGGACTGTCGCCGACCGTGGGAATGTAACTGTAAGCCTGGCTGGGGTGGAATGCTGTGTGATGAAGGTAGGTCTTACCGAGTGGGTCCCTTCAAATCCGATTCCTAACTGTTAGTGTTTTTTTTTTTTTTTTTTTGCAGAGCTTAACTATTGCGAAAAGAATCCAGATACCTGCCAGAACGGTGGCAAGTGTAAGTCTTTGATCAAGGATGATGGATCCTACCGCTGCGAATGTCCTACCGGATACAAGGGACGTAACTGCGATATCCTGCCCATGTCCATGATGACTTCGACCAGCAGCAGCACCACGGAAGCTTCCACATCTACAACGACCGAGGTGTCCAGCAGTGACACCTCCTCGGAACTGTCCACTACTACGATCGGTATGGAAAGTCTCGAAACGTACCGCAACTCATCACAATTGACGACCGGCGAGGATTACCTAAACGATGAGTACAGCTCGGAAGATCTGGATAACGAAGCCTAGCAAGGGCTACGTACTGAAACGTGCACCGCAGCTGCACTTTTAATTCATATTATTTATTTCATTTACTTTACCTAACTTATTG
Source organism: Anopheles stephensi (assembly GCF_013141755.1). Lineage (NCBI taxonomy): Eukaryota > Metazoa > Arthropoda > Insecta > Diptera > Culicidae > Anopheles > Anopheles stephensi. The sequence goes on along the minus strand of NC_050202.1, from coordinate 16,657,782 downwards.
AGTTGCTACCACACAACGAGAAACATAGTGAGCGCAAAGAAAATCACTTTTTAAACCTTTAAAGCCCTGTTTGCTTTTTTTTTTGCCCGAGATTTAATCGCGCGGAAGACTGTCCAGCAGATCGACCACCATTTTGTTACTTTCCAGTATATCACACTTGCTCTTTTGCGTTTTCACTACCGGTTTAAACGTACGCTGCTGGGGATGACCGAAGGAGAAATTTTTCCTACACTTCGGTGCAAACGGTTTATCGCCCTCGAGGGAAGTGTTTGAAATGGGAGAAGTGACATTTTCCGTGTCCATCGGTACGGCTGTTTTGGTCGATTTACCTGCCTTCGATTGGCTGTGCGTTTGCTTATCGAAGCGGAAGTTATGGGGGAACTTGTGCTCCCGGATGCAATGATCTCTACGCTCGGCCGGATCTTTGCTGCGATGTTTACACTCCTCTAGGTAGCAGGCGTACTAAAAGAGGATGTTTTATATAAGGAATAATGTAATGAAAATAGGGTTTACCAATAATTGGCTTACCATCGGACGGTTGGCTGCTTGTACTTGTGCTGCGAAATATGAGTCGTGAGTCTCGGACAGATGCAGATCGAGAAAATGTGCATTCGGAAGCGATTTTTTACACTGTGCACACGTATAGCGATGCTGCGCATTGTAGTGAAGCTCGTAATCGACGACGGATTGGCAGAAAAAGTTACAATCAGGAACGTTGCAGCTTATCTCACTGGAAGGAAATGCAAGGCTCATTACAAGGCCTACGTACTCGTTTAGAACTACCGTAATACTTACACATCTTCCGGTTCTGCTTCGGCTGCAGGGAATTCACTTAAAACGCCCAACTTTACGAAAGGCTTGATGTAAGCATTCCCATCCCGAAAGAACTCATCATCCTTTGCACGAGGTCCAACGGCGTAGCGTTGTAGCAGCTCTAGCACCGTTTCTTTAGCAGTAAACTCCATTGTGGTTGGATCACATTTAACTTTCTTCGATTTATTAGGGAATTATGGATGAAATTCCTTGTTTTACCACGGTTAAATTATAAACCACCTAGCTGTGAACGCTGAACACATGATTTGAGCCAAATAAGTTTGTTTACATGTTTTCCTTTCACAAATGCCGGCGAAAGAGATGGCGCGCTCGTTACAGCTGTCAAACTTCGGCAATGTTCGTGCCGGCAAATGCAAGCTGTCATTATACCAGTTCAAAAAAGGCAACGGCATTCGTTCGTAAATGCATTTTGATGCACTGCGAGGAAATAATGGCCCAGTTTTTCGTTTAACTTGAAAAAATGTTGAAACCTTATCCCGTTAACTAGGCAAAGCATTTATTTTCCTACATCTTGCACTTCGATGGTGATTGTAGTTGCAAGGAGAAATGTATTGATTATGTGACTGATTGATCCTCTTGAAATAAAACAGTTGTAATACGTTGTTCAATGTAAAAACAAAGCTTATGTGATACGTATACATGAACAATCGACAATATAAAAATTGACTGTAAAACTTTTAAAATAAGCGAATACCGATAGGGCAATGGCTTCCCTTCAGCAACGGCATTGAAATGTAGCAATGAAATTTCAATCATGAAATATTTCAGGTACATTACTTGAATGAAAGTTTTCATGCTACCACGTGAAATGCATAGGAAAAGTTTCTGCAACGGATATTTTGGTTCGTTAGTTGAATAAAATGCTTTTAGTTAAAATTTCCCAAATGAAACTTGTAAAATATGTTGAAAACGAAATTCAACATGCAAATAGCTGATAGAAGAAATCATAAAACCCCCTTTAAATCTTAATGACTCATTAACTGATACGGTATAATTTAAGGAATATATCTAGGTTTAATTGGTTGTGATAATAATAAAAGCAATAAAATTTAATAAAAATAAAACTAGGATTCTAATAACAGATTGTTCACTTTAATAACGACATTTACGAATAATGATTGAATCTGCTCAACTTTTTTTAATGCAATAGCCGTAGAACGAATGAATCATCCGCACCAGCAACGGAAGTGATGCGCAATCCATTCCTCAAACATTAACCAGAAAAATGGGAAACAACATCTTGTGCCGCTCAGATGTCTTTCTGCATGGCTTTTGTTAACATTTCAAAGGCAACGAATGAGTTAATGCAGATTAATTGTGGCCGATGCTTCCTTCAGGCCAAACAAGCTTTTGTTCTGGTCAGCTTCTCAAAAACTCAGCAAACATCAAATTATCAAACAACAACAAAACACATCCATCTTCGCATCGCACACTACTGACACGCAGTGAAAATAAGAAGAAGCGTGCGGTGCAAGCGTACATCCGTCGTAGTACGCTGCCTCAATTACAACAACCCCAACGATCAGACAGCCATCCCCGGTGCATCAGGGATGGACAAGGTTTGCGTTGCAGCAAAGCAACTGCCACTTGTTGCAACTCAGTTCGGAAGTTCGGAACAGACCGAACGATGATGATGATGACGATGCTTTCGGGAGAAGCAACTTAATTGGAGCTGTTTCGTGTGTGCCCTCTGGAGTGTCCCGGCACAGTTGTTCATTCACCGGGATGCATGATGGGTTGCATACGGACGGACGAGTGCGTGCGGTGATGGAGCCCGTTACCAAAATTTCCCTCAACGTTTTTCCAGAACAAAGCGAAAGAATAGCATGGCTCTGGTGCATGTTACAACCCGCCAGGAAGATACGGTAGCAGCAACTGTGAAAACATTTTTGCGGACACTAATTGGTGGGTTCAAGTTCAGGGTTACCAGTTTTCTGGTGGTGGCCTTTCATGCTCGCATGTTCCCCGAGCGTGATGTTGTGACAGCCGGCGTGGATCTTGCCACGCCGAAAAGGCTGCTGAAAATGCTATGCCAATAAAAAGGGCAATAAGCAGCAAGTTTCTACGCAGAAACAACTACTGGATTGGCAGTGCCAATTAGGCAATTGGTCTTTATAAGGCTACGGTTATGGGGTTCTGAGTTGTGCGCTAAGAAAAACGAAACGAAACGGTTGGGTGGCCAGTTAAACGATGTTCTTGTTGGCTTTAAGGATCTAATGCGCTTTAACCAAATCATATTAGGCGAACGGTCAAATAATAAGTAGAACAATCTAAACTTATAATAAATTAAAGATTTCTAATAACCCTAAGCGTAAATTTTGGTATGTCCTTGAGGGACATACTCTGGTCACCTAATCAAGCCTTACAAAACCCATCAAATCTGGTTGATCACGCCATTATAAGCTTATCGGCTTAAACGTTGTAAAACGTTGATCCAGAGGTCAGAACATCCGTCTCAATGATGAAGAATATTCTGGACATTGTTGTGCATCGTTATCGGTAACTCGCTGTCCATGTTTAAGACGAAGCCGTTCATCATTAGAAAATTTTTTGAAACCTTCTATCAGAGGACATTATTTCACTATATCTGCAACCACTATGGAGCAGAAATTTAAAAGGCACAAAAACAGAGGAAAAGGCAAACAATTTTTTTAAGCCATAGCATAGATTTCAACGGTGCCGATCTTCACTCAACAGTACCGGTGATCGATTCCCATCCGAACTGAGTCCTGCGTACGGGGCAGGACATCCAGCTACGGGTAAAAAATAAGTCGAAGGATGTCAGTAAAGCTAGCTAAATGCCTCCCGAGGTTGTAGAGTCAAACAAAAAGATGAAGAAGATTCCTGCTTGTCTATCAAACTTTTCTACGCACCTAATACTGTAATGATAGCCTAATACGGAAAATCAACTACTGACCAGATCGTCACGATGCGGCAAATCTTGGAGAAGATGGCGGAGCAACAGCTCCACTCCTACCATGTTTTCATTGATTTTAAAGCCGCCTATGACAGCATAGCCAGGGTAAAAGCTCTTTTGGAATCCCGGCCAAGCTTACCAGGCTTGTACGAATGACAATGGCCAACATCACTTGCCAGGTGAAGGTGGATGGAAAACTCTCAGGATCCTTTGCTACCACCAAGGGCTTGCGCCAGGGAGATGGGCTTGCCTGTCTCCTTTTCAACCTGGCGCTAGAAAGAGCCACCCGCGACTCAGAGGTGGAAACCTTGGGGACCATCTTCTATAAGTCAATCCAGATCCTGGCATACGCTGAACCTCGGGTTGGAGATTAACGAGGCGAAAACCAAAATGATGGTGGCACCACCAGCGGCCCTGCTAACAAACACTGATTTACGCAGGGGTGATGTACAGATAGGTGACCGCACCTTCGAAGTCGTCCAAAACTTCATCTATCTGGGGTCAAAAGTCAGCACCGACAACAACATTGCTGTTGAGTTACGCGCAAGGGTGCTGGCTGCCAACCGGTCATACTACAGCCTGAGGAAACTTCTCCACTCTTAATACCTGTCGCGACAGACGAAACTGGGACTGTACAGAACATTTATAGTCCCAGTACTCACATACGCCTCTGAGACATGGACTCTGTCCAAAACTGACGAAGCCCTCTTAGCCGCGTTCGGGAGGAAGATGCTCAGAAGGATTTTTGGCCCCGTATGTGTGAAAAGACAATGGAGGAGCCGCTACAATGACGAGCTCTACGAGTTTTACGATGGTCTCACCAGATTAAAAAGAACTACAATACGGCGGAGAGCAGTTATGATTAAAGGCTAATTAAATAGTAAAAAAAACTGAAGAATTATAAGTAAAACCCTGTCGTCAGTAGAATAATTGAGTGGAAAAGTGATCCTAAATTGAAGTGAAGTGAATTCCTTAAAAAATCGACAGTATTGATCGTATTACTAATCATCTAGTATTAATGCTATCTGAAATCTCATAATAAAATGAATTTAAAATGTAAATAAAATAAGAAAAATCCTTCAAACCCTTTTGTCTACAGGCAAAAAATTAAAATCATGTACAAAAAAACAAAAAAAAAAACAAAACGTACTTACCACAACGCAAAACTATGTCTCCCAAATCTGAAAAGAAAACAGACAAGAATAAAAGGTAAAGAAAGTTTGAAACAAAGACGGCCAATTACTCATCAAACAAATTTACGAATCCATCTAGCCAGCATCAGGCAAGAAGTTGTGTTAGTAATTTTCCCCGAATCGTCACAGTGCCGCGCCATTAAGTAAGCCGAATGGCCTCCAGCTGACACACTACCCACACCAGTGGAAAAGCCGTTGCGTGTGGGAAAATGCAATTTCCCTTCTTTTGCTGTCACAAACACAAAGGCACACATTACGAACAAGGCGCGATTAATTTTACCATCCGTGGATTCGTTTTTCCACCTCGGCGTAATTTCTTTCATTCCTTTATCCCTTTTTTATTGTGTGTGTGTGCGTATAGAATCTTTTCCGAGACAAGGTACAATGGAATGAAAGGAAGCTGGGAGAGGGTCACAAACAAAAAAGACCGGGTGCAGTCCGGGACTCGATCGCAAGTGAGAGAAATTGCATCTCGTTCGAAAGACGATCCGACGACTGCAACGGTGCACATGCACTGCCACTCACTCGCAACATAGGTTAGAGTGCGATGGCTCAGGCTTCCTAGTCGTTTTCTGCTTTCCATTTATTTTCCAGCCTGCACGATTTACGGGATCATCGCCGGTGATCGTAGCCACCGTAAGGACGCAGGCAGCCGGTGGTGGAAACGATGGGAATCGGGTTTTAGTTTCAACGTTGCACATGCTCAACGTTCCCACGCATGATCTTCACGTGTTCGGGGATGAGGGTTTTTTCTTTGTTGATGTTTGGTTGTGCTGAGCCGCGAACCAGGAATGCTGGGGTGGATCGGGTCGGAGGTCGGGAAAATGAAGGACACCACAATCTGTAGGACGACACTTCGGCGCATAACGTTACTCTCTGCTTGGGGTCGGCCGGTGCGTTTAGTTCACGTTCTTCTTGCTTGCCTGCTCGATCGATCAGTGCGTGTGTGATTCCTTTTTTTTGCTCCTTCCTTTCAACCGATCCATTCTTGCCCCCTTTGTCCGGAGTTTTTGGCTGGGTTGGGTTTTGGCGTGCGTTTTATGCGTTCATCATCACTTTTTCGTTCATATTTCGGTTCTGGCTTTCCATTCTTGCATCTTGGCAGGAGAAAAGGAGAAGAATCGAGCACAGAAGGGATACGAAAAAGGGACTTGTGGGGTGAACATAATCGACGATGAAAATGTCGATCCTGGGTTGATGTTTTTTTTTGCTGGCTCGAGTTGCTGTTGTTCACCCTCGGCGAATGGATGGCATAATATTATTACGAAAGGAACACGTGTTCGAAGTGTGCACGGTGATCCTCCCGTTCCGTAGCACGGACGACCGATCGATAGGGAAAGGAGCAACAAGGAGCAAAAAAGGGTAAGGGTTCTGGCCTGGGGAAGAAAATCGCCGTTATGGGCTGCAATCTGAGCCTTTCGCCGGTGTTTCGTTCTACGGAGCGTTTTTTGTTTTGGTTTTTTTTCTCTCAAAGGATACGTAAGGTGAAAGTTGCCCAGAATGAGAGTTCTATGCAAAAAAAGGAAGCAATGGAGGACCGGTCATTTGGAGTTTCAAGCACCGTTAAGGTTAAGCCGTATCCTCCCCCCATCATTACTGCGGGGAGCATAAAACGTTTTCTTCTCTCTTAACCTTCAATGATGTTGGTAAAGGAAGTGAACTCGATTAACCACAAACCGCTGAGTGGACGAGTTGTTTTGTGAAGAATATTTAAAAAAGTATGGGTTGTTTTGGCTTGCAAAGGTTTGTTTTAAGTTGAAGTTGCAATGAGTGAGATTAATAATTAAAAAGAAAATATGAAAAAAACACCAAAGAGCAAACCAAAGTGTAGTGTTAGTACAATAGAACATAGCAATAAACATTTCTATTGATGATAATATGGAAAGAAACGGAAAGATGAGAAAAAATAACATAAAAAGTTGATAAACAAAACAAAACAATACAAGAAAAATCAATACAATAACACAGCTTAAGAATTAAAAACTAAACATTCACAAATGTCTCAGCCATCACAATCAAACACAATACTTAGACAATTGTTGCTGAGGAAACGACTCCATTCTAAATACCTGTCGCGACGGACGAAACTGGGACTGTGGAGAACATTTCTAATCACAGTACTCACATACGCCTCCGAAATTAAGAGAGAAATAAATTCTGCAACGATGGGAAAATGCAGGCCAATTTTATTCAAGATTTGTGGAATCAAAGAATAAAAGTAAAAAGAAAAAAAAACATATAAATGATTGCTGTTTTGTTGCACTATTTTGTTTAATTTTCTAGTTTAGTTTTTTATAGTTAAGGACTATAGCGTAAAACTAAAAAAAAAACATAAATTATTCACAAATTGCGACTACACAAACATTTTATGCAAGGTATCAATCTATTTTCTTCTTATTTCAACTTATCTCATTTGAAGGATGCAAAATAAAGCAAAATAAAATAAAACATTTCCGAATGAATGAAAAGTAACGGAAACGTTTGTTGGACAGCCCAAACTAGATCATATGATCACGTGAACCCTACCCGCCCGTCCACAGATACATCAGGATTTGTTTTTCTCGTATTTAATTATCTTAATTTCACAACGCCGGTCAATGCTTCACTTCCTGCTACCGGGTAAAGTGGATGTTGGCGCCTGGTCTGGCGCTTGGTGGAACCTTCGCTCCAGGAAGCATGTCCCCTGAAGGTTTGCACAAACAGTAGGAGCGCCCTCATGGCGATGGCTGAATAGAAAGTGAATGGAGAAGTGATATAAAGGCTAATAATTTTATTTTTCACTTTAATTAAGCTAGTAAATGCTCTTCATTCATGAGAGTCTTTAAGAAATTGATATTAGAAATAATTTTTTTTCTGCTTATAAGTTAACTGTTCCTTGGAGGACTCTTATACCCCACAGCTTAGGTGACTTATCAATTTAGCTTTTAATTGCACTCGAAGCTCTCCCAATCTCCCAATCCATTTTTACACTACCACCACCACCGCCCCTTTTGGGTGAGCCTCAATCAACCCCGGAGGTTTGAACGATCCGTTCCGTTGGCAGGCAGGAGACGTGTGGTAAACCTGTTTGGCAGCTTCGTTTAATAAATGGTTTTGATTGGATGCGGAATCGGTTGGGCAAAGACGCACACAGAAACCACCGCGGGAACGTTAGGCACAACAACAACACAACAGCAAACTGGTTAGGCCCCGATGGATCATTAGGTCTGCACTTGTCGGTGACAAACCGCGCGCCAGTGACAGTTGAACCCTCCCGCGAGGCCAACCGTTGTGTGTCTTTCTTTGACAATCCGCGCAATCCAAACAGACTCTTCTCCCCGGATGTGGCAGTTGGTAATATGAGTCTCGGGTCGAACGGTTACACCGAACGTAGAAAACGATCGCTGGGCTACGGAGCGAGCGCACTCACAAAAAAACTATTTCTAAGGATGGTTGCATTATGATTGATGGAAAATGACTCCTCAAGGTCGAAGGAATCTAAGCATGATCAATATTGATAAACGATGGTTTGCGGTCCGGCAACTTAAGATTGTGTTTTGGTCGATGTTGTGCATTTAGTGGGCCAGGTCATGACTGTAATTAAAATCCCATTTGATACGAGCTCCATACTGAATTGACTCTGTACAGGGTGTGTTTGGAAACAGTTTCTTTACACATATTATATTCAGTGAAATGGCAAAAAATATGGACAGAATAAATTACAATACGATCAACAAGAATCATTCAGAACAGAAACCATTAGCATCACAACTTCAATCCTGCTTGGGAATCTCAAACAAGCTTTATATAATCTGCCTGTTTAAAACGTTTAGACGTTTAACGTTTAGACGTTTAAAATAATTGGAAGTGGAGGTGTCTTTTCAATTGTGCCCTATATTTAAAATATTTCATGGAGATAAGAGGTCTGGGGAGTTTGGAGGCCAAACATTTGTACTGAAGGGTAGGTTTCCTGGTTCCTAGGAAATTTTTCTTTCTTGGCACTTCTTCTTCTTCTTCTTCTTTTGTGGCCTAAAGACCTCTTAAAGTCCACACACGCCAGCCATTTCTGGCTTACTAGACTTAACGATACCACAATAGTTGGATAGTGCGTCCTCCCCTATAGGAAAACTTGTTCAGATGGGATTTGAACCCCGGTCCTGTCGGGTGAAGACCGGCACCGCTGTCGAATCTACCACCTGGCAGCCCCTACCACAACAACAAACCTAGAAAGATGACAGACCAAGTAATTTCTGGCTTGATCCTGTGACTTGATTTTACCCGTAGCTGGATTGTACAGTCTTACTTGCTTGCCTGCCTAATTTCAGACATTAAGTTTTTGTATTTTCCAGAAGTTTGGCTAGCAGACGTATCTGGCTGCCATTCATAGATCCTCTATACATACTATCAGGACACAAACAGTGGCCATATCTTCCCACCAAGACCTAGCAATTTTTAGTCAAACTATGATACAGTTAGCAACTCAACGCAATTATCCAAAGTCAGCTAGACACTATACGGCCAGGCCGTTCCTAATGATAAAAAAAACTAGACACTCTCAATAATGTGAAGTAATCAAATCGCTTTCAGAGGAGACATATCCGAAAACCATTATAGTTGTTGGATTTTTAGGCTACGTTAAACGAGAATTGACCTAGCAAGTGTCTAGGTCATGCCTCATTATTTTTACTATATAACGATACTTCATGTTGCAATATTTTTTTTTCATAAAGAACGGCCTGACCGTATTGCATATGTTGGAAATTATTCTCTTTTAAAATTCAAAAGGGTTTTAATTGTCCATCCTTTATGACATGTGTAATGTACATAAAAGGAGCTGACCTCTAACCCTAGAAAAATATAAATTATATTCTAAATGTCTCAAATAGTTTTGGAACACCCTGTACCAAGCGTACTTGCGTCGCTTGGACTGACCAACAAATTTATCAATTTTGGGTCATGTTTGGGTACTCCCAAAGAAAACCCATCGAAATTGCATCACAAATTGATCAGTCTCCCAAATTTTAATAGAACTCATCATCAAACTCATCAAACTTTAACCACGCTTTCGAACGCACATCGGTCAAAGCTTTGCTCCCTCCGTTGTAAAACATGACCACTCGGGCGCACGATGATTAATCGATCCTTAATTAGGTGTCGCTTGTGTAAAGCGCAGCAATAAAACTGGTACCCACTGGCAAGGCAAGAACAACCAGCGAACCCGCAATGAAACGTATAACCGGGGCGCGTCTTTTAACAAACTAACTGCAACACCATTCGTGTGTGTTGAGCGGGAATTAATAGTTCCTTGCGAGTGTTTTTCGCCCTGTCGTAATAGTTCGACGCGTCCGGCATATGTAAAAACACGAGGACGGATGCAGGGTTAAGCAACAGCACTTTGGCAACACCGCGTTCGGACGACTGTACGACCAGGTCGTCTCCGGGATCAGGTTAGGAGCAGAGTGCGAGAGGATCGATTTTATAGCCTTCCCCGGGTATGGAGTCAGTCGTCGTGTGCCGATACACGTCTATTTCAGCCGTTCGTGTCGGAAGACACAAGTATCAAAACAGTCACGACTACAGGAAATACTGTCAAACTGGTGGTGGAGGTTAGGTTGGCCGTATGACGAGTGACGATCGTCAGAATTTGAGAATCGCGGTTCTTGCATGCGGCAGACCAAAGACCACGCCAAGCGGTCGACACAATTTTATGGTTGTCTAAATCCCCGTCCATTTAATCAGCACGGTCGCGATCGCTAGAAACCGCGATTATAGACATATTAGAAATTGAAAGTTCTCCCGTCCATTTAAGCGTGTGAATCGTTTCCTCGTTTTTTCGTTTCGTTGGTTGGGGGTACGTTGGTGCTCTGAGGTAGATTCTATGATTGTAGTCTTTTTGTTTTGAAGACTGAAGGTTAAGCGGGTTAGGCAGAGCTAGAGTGATCTGGCTCAGGAAACAGACAGGAAAAACGTTGGGATGGTGCTAAATATAGATGGCTTTCAAGTCTTCTTGTAAATCTTCAGGTTTAAGTACCATTGTAGATATCTTTATATCGTAACTTAAGTAATGTAAATGAAGAATTGCCACTTTCAAATAATTCTTGCTCCAGCAATACTACACCAATGCTACTCGTCCGACAGTTATGGCAGACCACTCCTCGTGAGTTTTATTTTTATTCCACCCATATTAATACCTCATCGAAATGATCGTTTTTTTTTAAGTGGAATCGGATAAGATTAGTTCCATTCGCATACACTTTTTACGACGTCATTCTGAATGTCAACAATGTTTTCCTCTGGTTTAAAACCAGTTTCCTAGCCCGGAATCTTGTACCATCATTTACTAGTCACCTCAGCAACGGACGAATTTTGAACAACCGCACGGAAACTACCGATCACAGACCAACGATGATCTCCGGCCCGTTGACAGTGAAAAATCTTCACTTCTTCACTCATTGCCATGCTAGACACAGAAATCGACGCCGACGATTAAACGTTTACCAACGTCGTTCGTCTATGCGGCAGGCGCGAACTCAACCAGCGCGTCAGGACGAACCCCTTCAAAAACACCTTCTCGATCGGTTGATCTTGAAACCGATTGGCTGGCTGGGACATGCAAAGTTGAAGAAATAGCGTTAAGAAACACCCGTTGCCTATTGCCGTTTAGGTGACGGAGACCGTTCCGTTGAGTGATGTCGATCAGAATGAGCGAATTAAGTCAAAGTCCATCAATCACTGAAAGCAGCCACCTTCTTCTGCGTCTGTTCGAAACCCATCAACCCACACCTTTCGCGAGCGTTCTAGTTTGTGTATGGGGATAGGATTGTTCTTTTTTCTTCTGGTACCTCGTTGCTCAATGTTAATAAATGGCACATCTTTCCACTTGACACGTTGGGTTTAGTTTTAGCGCCGTGCAGAATCAATCATGACGCTGATTATCTGGATCGTGATTTGATTCTGGATCGTGTCCTTCGGTTCCGAGGGAAAGAGATTGCTGTGTTAGAACCTTGAGTTGGGGTGATTGTGAAGTAGGTAGAGTAACTGGCTTTGCAAGTACATTTCCGCAACGGTTTTATTGCTTAATTGGAGTATATGAAGCTTGCTAAGTCAAGCTGATCATACCCTCCCTGTAGCTTCAATTTTAGTAAGACGCTATGATCTTCAGAAATGCAGTTCACCAGATTTCTAGGTATAAAATACTCCACCAACTTCAAGATTGCCTACTATGTCATATTTCTCAGTACTCCGTGAAATGAAGCGTGATATTTTACGGGGCATTAGGTCCTAACATAATATATCCAGCTCATGGAGTACAATCCAACATGAAAATGTTGGATATCCTACCAGAATCTTTCGAATTTATTCGCGTTTCCTATCTGAAACAAGAGTTGTAATTTTGGGAAGATATTCTTACGATCCCTCTAGATGTTGAATTCCTAATCTAGATGAGATGTAAGGCGGTGTGTAAGATGCACCAATAATTCAGGCCAACCTCACGGATATTAGTTTCACATGTATTAGACCTTAGGACCAAAATCAACGGAACTAATCGTAGAAAGTAAGGACATATAGCTTTAGCAGCCGGGTCCGTAAACCACCAGGGATAATGGTATTAATCCACAACCACGGAGTAACTAGGGAAGGTCCAGGAAGCTGGATTCCTTTGCGGTACCGTGGTATTACTTCGACGATCTAATTTAGAGATCATTGTGAAGATGCTGTATAAGATACGAACTTCTCACTCAGTAGACTACAATTAGATGTGATATGCTAGGTAAGTAAACTGTATCACTAGCTAGTCATCTTCGTTGGCGTATTCTGGACTACATCCATGAAAGTCATCCTTGCTCACAATGTTTTCGGCTAGAAGGTACTCCTAGCTGTGTTTGGCATTGTGATTGAGCAAAGCATGTGGAGAAGAAAACGAATCTAGAACTATTGGAGCATTTATGCGGAACTTTTTCTCTTCTTTCTATCCTATGGAGCATGTCTTAAAGATATGGCCTTCCAGGAAACCCGGCTTCCAATTTATTTCCAGGAAACCCGGTCCCTGGCTTTCCTGGCTTTTCTCCGCCACCCCCGGCTGCATCCGATCTCCCTCAGGTCTGACTCCACCCATCCAGCCAACCAGAGCTCGCTGTGCTACTCTACGCCTCGTGCCGAACGGGTCCCTGGCGAGCACCTTCCTAGTAGGGCATGAGTCCTGCATCCTAAGGATGTCTGCATCGCCAAACAGTTCAGCAAGCTCGTGGTTCATCCTCCTTCTCTACACACAGCACTCGCCGCTCGAAGATGGTGAGTGCATTGTTGTCCACCGCCAGCAATGTCCTGGGCTCGTGCCCGTAGAGTAAGGTTAATTTAAATTATCCGGAACTGTAAGGTTAATTAAGACATGTCATTAGAATTCGAAACCTAAATATCATCCAAGAAAATGTTTGTCAATAATGACTTTGCGCTCGAGCCAAGTCGAGTAGGTTTTGTCAATATTCAGATGTGATCCTGGAAGGTTTGGTATGGTGTAGAAGTCTGGTATAGTTGTAGTGCCAATGAATAAGAACCTGAAAGGAATACTTGGAAGGAGTTGGCTGCCTTAAAAGTAAGGATTTGTTATGTTATTTTAGATCAGTTTTTGATTAAGCATAAATTTTCTCCAAGCTTATAAATATTATAGGTATTCTGGCTTTTTCACAACAAATAGAATCATAATGCAATCAGATAGTAAAGCAGTTTACAAAGTTGTTTTTCATTCTTAAATTATTTAAATGATCCCTGCCCTTGATATTAATCACAACGAGATATAACGATTTTTATCTCACCAAATCCTTTCACCAATTTAGAGACACATCCTCCAGAGCGCGTCGTTATATCGTTTTATAATGACATAGGGCGCTTTTATCCTCTTCACCATTTTTTCTTTCACCCATCATCAATTAAGTATTAATGCCTCTTTAGTTAGTTTATTATACCGGCAGCACAACGTCAAACCTCACTTAATGCGCTAATTGTGACCCTTATGTACCGGCATGTCAACAGTGGCATCACGCTCAGACAAACAACCAATCCCCTACAAACCCGCGAACGTATCGTTTTGTTTCCCTTTTTCCGTAGACAAACCCACGGGTACTTCCCTCGTGTCGTCAGTCCAACCGGTAAGGATTCTAATGACCGTCAATTGAAGGAAAGTGGGAAAATCAACTCTGGTCCCGCACCCCAGAGGCTACCGAGAAGGGGAAGGAAAACCCAAACTGGTAACGAATTTCCCATCCACAAGTAACAATCTAATACCGTCTAGAACCTTGGCTTGTGAAGTGGTACTTCACGATCTATAGAGTATCCGCCGTTCTCCCCGGTTCAGATTTGACGCTTCGCCGCGTGCGGTACACGGTACAGATCGCCTAGGGTTGCGGTAATAAACAAAGTGAACTAAACCCGCATCGCTGAGGTGCATTATTTCGCTTGCAGCGAGTGTGTGTGAGAGAGGGTGCACTGGGTTCAGAGATTCCCTTCCGTGGGGTATTCCACGGCACAAAGGGGGAAACAAACTAGGATCGGAAGTATTTAATGTACCGGCTGTTCGGCATGGGCTTTGGTTCCGGCCCATCCGGGTGATCGTGGGGAAAGTAGCTCGAAAGCGTTCACACGTGACCAACACGCGTTAGGGCCAATTGGTCACTCGAGGACTTGCAGTGGTAGGCACGACCCCTATGGTAGAGAACCGCCGATCGGTACCTTTAACTTCAACCCTACCCAACCCCGAGGTCCTGCGAGACGTTGATGGTGGTTAGAGGCACCACATACGTTGGGAACTGTTCTGCTTTTTAAAACAAAGTCTGGGTGAGGAGGATTTTTCGTTCTGCTTTTCGTTAACGGTTAATAAAGCACAATTATGCTGGCGCTAGGGAAAAAGCAGAACCGCACATTTCCACGCATCATCACCAAGGATCCTAAAAGCCGTTATGCTGAGTTGATAGCGAAAAACCGTTAAAGTGAGAGTGTGGCTGTCATAGAATCGAGACAGTAGATGTAGTTTTAGACAAATTGAATCTGTTGTTCTGATTGATATTAAATGAATATTTAATATAAAATAAATATAGATAAGCTGGACAAATGAACATAGATTTCTTTAGGGAAGGTAGGCTCGTTAAAGAAGTACAAGATAAAATCTAAAAAATTGACAGCAGAATCAGTAGCTTTCGGGCATCAAAATGTGTATAAATAATTTTTTTTTTTTAATTTTAAACAACAAAGTAATACCCTTAAATCATTGTATACATTCCATCCGCGAGCAAATAATTCAACTGATAAGCTTAATCAGTTTAAGAAACAGGAAGCAAAGTGCATTCGTAGCTGAGCAACGTCTATACAGTGAGGAAACCACGCTGATAAGACAGCACATCAAGGGCAACCACAAGCGGGCACACGGCAAGCCGCCACCCATCATTCAGCCGAAATAGCTCAGTTGGGAGAGCGTTAGACTGAAGATCTAAAGGTCCCCGGTTCAATCCCGGGTTTCGGCAGTAACAAATAATTTTATTTTTGATTATTTTTATAATTAAAATACATTCTTCATAGACCAGAGAAAGGGAAAGCTGATTTTACTCCGCGATAGGCAAACTCTTTTTTTTAATTAATTTAATTTGAGCTGACAACGATTCTTCAGAATCTTCAAATATAATGTAAACAACATGTTTATTTTGAATGAAATTTTTCTAATCCATCACAGCTTATGGACATAATTACATTTTTTTTAACTTTGTTATAATTTGCAGTATTTTGTTGTATGTAAATCAGCATGGATTTACAGGGTTTTTCAGTTGATAAGGCAATATTATCAATTTTTATTGTACGCTCCTTAAATGAAATGGCAAACAAAGCAAGTTGATATGGAAACGGCTTTAGTTGATAGGGGAATCAAATACCTTTTATTGTAATGTCCCCAGATGATATTGTCATCGTAGCCGTTGATATGGTACACGTCCTTTCTGCGCTCGGGTAAGTGCGTGCAATATCAACGGCTACTATGACAATATCATCTGAGGACATCATTAGCTTTGTTGGATCTAAGAAACCTGTCATGAAAACTGATGCTATTGCTTTATCAACTGAAAAACCCTGTAAAAGATCTTTTCGTAAAAATACTAACAAAAAAATTGAGATTTTTATCAAACCGTAGAATATGTATCAATTTATGAAGCACAAAAGAAATGTCAAAACATTACACGCTCATCATTGTTCAAGCAATAACGACATGATTCAATTTGGTGACATTCACTTGTTTGGAGTGTCAAAAAAAAGCGGGAAAGAAAGAATGTACAAAAAAAAACCTCAATAAGCGGAACAAACTCGATTCGAGAACATCCCATTCGGACATTATGAGCTTCTGCCTGCTTCACCCAATTAGGTGGTATAGTTCCTGAAGCACCCAACGGAACCACCGCTTGACCATTCACAATCAATCATACATTTTTCACCACTTTCACTAGCGGCTGGGTGGGTGGCATTTTCTTTTGTTACCATTTTCTGCCCCGCGTGTTTTGTGCGGTAGGAAGCAACACCGGCACTGGGCGCCCGACGTCCGGGAGTGGGTCATGTGTGTGTGTTGTTACCGAATGTATTCGACGGTTCCGGCTTCTCGACAGCGTGCCAGCCAAACACTAAATTACATTGTAATATGACGTGCTGGGGAGAGCTGGGGGCTCCCCTTCTTCCGCCCTCCTTAATCTGCGAGACAGTGTTTTGTGTTACGGACAAAAGAGTAACGCAACGCTGGTAACGATTTTCCGCGTTGAGTTGTACATAGTTAGCGCGGTGTTTGTATGCAGTAAACAGAGGAACTGTGTTTAACAATGGGGAAACCCATTTTCACGTTCACGGAATCGAATTCGGAAGTGCCAACCGGTGTGACAATATGACAGCATTTGAATGGTCGCATCATAATCGAAATGTGAAACAATTATTTATGACGATCTCGCAGTGTTTGGATGAGGTGTTTCGTTCCAGGTAATGGATATTCCGATATTCCCTGTCAAAAGTAGATAGAATATGTGAGTCACGTATAGGCGATGGAAGGAGAACTGTAGTGTAATGTAGAAAAACATTAGATTTTTTTTTCATTTAACAATGTTCAATCAATTAATTAAGATAAAATAATAAGTTTATCGATATAAAATACTCTTTGATGCATTAAAATGGGTGATGGAATGATAAGTTTGAAAAGGACTGACAACTGTTCAACTTCATGATAATTCTTGGTGGAGCAGCACGTTTATTTAACACATTAAATATCTTTTTAACTTATACATCCTAAAATATTATGACCTCCTCCAGTATCCCTAATTAATTATTGAAACTCTATTGCTGTTTAAAGGCTGATTAAAGGGATAACAAAGCACAGTGTATGTTTTAGGGCGATTTCTGGCAAAGAAGAGTGCAGCTGAGCTATCGTAGGAATTACGGTGATTTTTGCAGCTCGAAGGATGAATAATTAGCATAAGTTTTTAAATTTGCTGTGGTTAGAAAGATAGAGTCCGAGAAGAGTTTATTCCATATTGTTTTATTTTAAAATTTTTGCAGAGTGCCATAGATGCTCTGAAACGCTACTCATTTCAGTTTCAAGTCACTTAATGAATATAACTTTTCCCAAGTTTTGACATCTATGTTGTGTTTAAAATGATTGAATATCATATCTGGATTTCATGAAACATGAAGTGATGTGAATGACCATCTCAGGAGATACATTTGAGGTGTATTAGAAAATTGGTGAGAAGAGGAGTTAATTTAACACTTTAAAATAGTTTAGTTCAATAAACCAAACGCCGTTCTCATGAAAAAAATAGTTTAGTTCTCTAATTACTCAAGTAACATTTTTTTATATTTTTGTCTATTTGTTAAAGATGTCGAAAGAGTGCATCAGCAGTAAGTTCCATCTGAAAATTTTCTACTTAAAATTGAACGATGTTTTGATGGTTCAAATGGTTAGAATGCTACGAGCTTCTCCTGAAAACGAGAGCTAAACAAAAAAAAAATGCCCAGAAAAAATACACAGTTTAGCAATTGAAGCTGCTTAAGAGCTGTTTAAAAGATCCAAGTGCTTGAATGCTGTTTTTATAAGTTAATCACTGTTTGTTTTATTGAAAATAATTTGGTTTTTCGTCCAAAAAATTACAAGTGCATGTATTTTAAAAATTCAGGTAGGTAGGTAGGTTACAAAATTCGACCAAAAAACAAATAATCTATGACGTCCAACAGTTCTACAAACAAAATTGATTCTAGCACGTTTCGCTTCACCTATTTGCTTGTGTCTTGAAGCGCATCAGAAATACCTTAGGTATTTTACCTTCCCATCTACGTCAAAGCCATGTTAAATAAATAGAATTGTAATAGTCCAAACCCCAAACTGTGCTGAAAACTACGTCAAAATCAATTTACCAAACTATTAAATAATTCATCAACAGCAACACAACAACCCATTCGGATGTCTACATAAAACACCCCATTTTTGCTTGCGAGCCCAATCAGTCTAATTACGCCCCATCGTATGGCCCATATTTCCCAAACCGATTACTTCCAAACCACATCCAACAGCTGACGGCAATTAGACGGCATGGGGGATTTATGATCCAAGACTCTGCTGTAGTCTCCGTATCGCTGAGCACATGGAGAATCATCCGCAGCGAATCCAAACCCGGATCTGGTTGGATGTGTGCCTTCTCACCAGCCGTCGAAACAGACGATCAGCTGAGCTGTCGGCTTGACATTTCGCGCTGTCGGACATGCAAGGTGTAGGCGATCTCTCAGAACTCAGATTCTCTTTGTGTACTGTGCCGTGTTGACTGTCTTGTTGGGGAAGATCTGTGTTTACTGACCGGCGCACACACAGTTCTACATTCCTGTCACTTTCTCAGCATCCGCGCTACCACGCCTGATATTACAATGCAAATTCCCATGGTGCCTTAGCCCTCCTCGCGCTCAAAACTTGTTCATCTGCCAGCCAGTGCGGCGCGGTAAATGGACAAAACAACAATATAAACCATTACTACGAGGATTGGATGGCACAGGAACACGTTACGAAAGCACCTTGGCAAAGGTCGTACAAACAGTCGAACGACGCTGACGACGACTCTGACGATGATGATGATGAGGGAGAAGGTGGCTGCGCGACTTCACACTGAGGCATTTATTTGGACGCTTCAAAACCTCCGACAGAGAGAGCAAAATCTTAAGCGCCAGCCGTCGGTGGGGTTTTTTTTTAAACGTAGACACGTTTACCGCACCTTCAAGATACACTTTGTTTGTGAGCATTGTTTTGTGTTTAAACATAATCTCACAAGTTGGGATTTTTTTTTGCTTCGATTTTTACAGCGACAAACTCTTTCGATTGGACACCAGTCCCGGGGGGAAATAATCGTTTGGGCAGTCTCAAGCCGAGCGTATGTAGCGAGTGCGTGAGGTAATACTTCCTGTCATTTAGGGTTTCTCGCGCGAGATTTGTATCGGCTGTTGTGTGGTGCGATGAAAATTGCAAATGTCATCATCGGATAGAAGAGGCGCAGCTGCAGGAAGGGGAAAAAAGTTCCTCAATTATGCCATTATGCTGTCATAAGCGATTTGTCACTCTCACTTTCAGGTGTCGCTGCTGGCAAAGTTGATTAAAGGCACATGGATTTTTTGTTTTGTTTTGTTTTGGTTTCCTTTTTTCACATTTGACGTATTATATAAAGCGAATGTTCAACTGTCTGTAACTTTTATGTTTGTTTTTTGTAGTATTTGTTAAATTGTTGTTTGTATTAGTTTCGTATTCAGTGTTAAATGCATTTTCCTAAGTGTTATTAATTGATTTCGATCTTAGAGGACGATTTTCCTAATTTTTCTACATTTGATTGTGATGTTTGAATAAATACTCATCACTCTCAATTTCTTCCGTTTCCTCTCACCAACCCACATCGCCTCATTAGAAAGGAACCTCAATCGACCTACACACACTTCCTGATGTGGTACCTTTTTCGGCTCAGGAACACTTCCGCTTAGAAAGGTTCGCGCTAATCGCATTCCGGAACAACCGGCCTAATCGACATGGCGAGCAAACGTGGCTCCATTACTCCACTCGGAACTGTCAGCATCGATTTGAGGCACGAGAAAAAAAAACCCCTATACGGTACCACCAGAAAACCCGACCATACCCAACCGACGGCGGAAACGATTGCGCGAGCACATTTGCGCTTGGCCGGGTATGCAAAACACGCCCGGCCGTACATATGTTCGCGGCCGATTCCGTTGTCGACGCGCTGCGCCGTAAATCAGCCACGCCGGGCGGGCTGGATTAGCCTTTCGCTCGTTTAATTATGGCGCTGCTGGTTAGTGGTGGTGGTTGGTGGTGGCCTGCGCCACCGTACTTTACCGAGTTGTGCGGGCGCGCACAAAGCTTACTGAGCCGTAACGCCAAACGAAAGCGCACAAGCATAAGTAGCAGTAGAGACTGTTGTGCTGGCTCGGGTCTTCGCTTGGTCGGTACAATTAAGACACAAATTGGTTAGGTCTAAAAGCGATGGTTCTACAAGCGGCTAATTAAATGGACTGAAAGAAGTGAGAGAGAAAGAGAAAAAAAGCGTGGTTCTTTAAAGAGCTTGTTTGACAATAATGATTCGATTGGTGATTTTATTGGTTCGTATTACGTCATTGCGATGGGGCGCAAAAATAGACAAAAAAATGTTTCCAATCAATAATTCGATTCTACCTAAATAAAAAGAGGTTAAGAAAGGTACTGACTGACTGGGATAACTCTGTTGAAAAAGTTTTTGGGGCCTAATATATTAATTAAAAATAATAATAATTAAATAAAATATAATGCAAATAGATAATGCAAATAGAAACTTTTGCGTTAGAATTCATCCCATTAGAAAAATAGGCAATTTTTATGAGTTAACTAAGACAATACAAAAATTCAAAAAAGAGTTCTACACTAACGTATGCATTAAAACATAGGCTAATTTTTAAGATTTTTTATTCGTAGACTTTCGGAATGAATCAAATATTACTAAGTACTTAGTAATCAATTGCGTCCTGTATTGTTTTTTTTTTAATTTGCATCCAAAATATCCAACTGATTCCTAGAAGTTAATTGCAGTTTTATAGCTGAGCAATAAAGTTGGAAATTGTGACATACATCCTGATGGCCGAATATTACTGGTGTACTTCTGATATCTGATAAAGGACCGTTGTCGGTAAAAAAATCCAGCATCAGAAAATTAATTATTATCTTGAAACTTGACACCAAAAGTCAGTCAAGTTCGTCTAAACAGAGTAGCTTATCCTGGAGAAGATGGACATTGCTCTTCACTTCCCTAGAAGTGGCTATTTAAATTAGTTAGTCAATAGAACCATCATGTGATCAGGAAAGAGAAGTGACTGGTCGCTAGAACTCAGGAAGAACAAGGAAAACATATTTTGTAGATAACGAAGGCTATTATCCCAGCAAACGGCCAAAGGACCGTCCAGAGGACAGGGGTGGCTTACAGGACATTCTATCTAAAGACTCCGGTTTTCATTATTGCAAAATCAAATGGAATAAGAATAAGATTCTCAAAGTGTGTTAAAATAAGTTGAAATTCATCATTGTCTTCTACCACTAAGGGACTCCAACGTCAACTACAAAGTTTAAATCCTAGTTGTGCCATAAAAGTAAATAACAAAAACCACTGCCTAACGTATTCGTTCCGCAACCTGTACGCAACGTACACGTTCCGGTTCGTTTACGATTCTGGTCAGCACCGTTTCGAAGAATTTTTCGAATCAACCAAACCAAAACGAAAACCTCACCAACATTCACGGCATTCTACGCGTAATCCGATCGTCCGCCGACATTCGCGCTCGGACCGCACCGGTTCGCCGGCCAGAGACTTTCCACGGTCAGAATTCTTATTGGTTCATTAGACTATTCAAAGTGTCGGGCCATCGCGGATGTGCGGCCAAAACGCACAGTCCATACCTTCCCGATATCCATCCCCCCTCCCCGAACGACCCCCAAACCGTAGAGAGATGGGTCGTAAAAGTGAGGATGGTAAGCGTTCCATTCGCCGACACATAAGTGCCCGAGCTTCAAGAATTCTACTCTCTCACAGAAATGGCCATTCTGAAGCTGATCGTTAGCGGGCTTGCCTCGCCCTTCCTTCGCTTTAGCATTCTCCCGGTAATGTTCACAACATGTCGCGCATTTGTAAACCCACCGTCGTCTCGAGTGACGCGTGACAGGAGTTACATGGCCGTAAACCCCGCTGGCTGGCTGGCAGGCGTTAGGGCGTGCGGTGTCGATGGTCGCTTGTGTGTTACTCGATAATGTATAATTTAAATTGTTAATTGAATTCAGCCCTATGCGCCTGTGGGGGGGAAAAGGCGATGGGATGGCCTCTGGAAGCTAATATTGTTCAGAGGCAGCGAGCTTGATTGGTGAGGAGCTGTAAAGCAGGATGCGCTGTTATGACGTGTCCGGTTTATTTATTTACCATTATCGCTTTGGCCGGGAGCGGTCAATACTCAGCTGACCTGAGCGTGGAAGAAGCCACTACGACGCTTCACGTAGGAAATGAAGTAGAAGGGATGACGGAAGGGGGGTTTGTTCTGCCTGTTTGGCGATGATCAGCAACGTCAGAATGAATAGAAGGTATTTATAGCAAAATGTGATGATGACCATGCAATCAGCAGCACCAAACAAAATACTTTATTTCCGCATCTAATCGTCCGTTTGCTTGTGGATGTGTGGTTAGTTAGACGCATTATGGGCTAACGTGTTTTCATGAAGCTTTCTGAAGAGAATAGTTTTGTATTCGATTTTTTTTTCTATAAACGGCAAACGACCAGATTTATTATTAAATTACCAGTTTCAGTTAAAAAAGAATATAATCGAAGAATAATAAGTTACAGACAGTGATACTCACTCATCACTGATAGCAACAATGTAAAATGATTAAATCCTCCAGCAATTGTATTTTGTTTGTGGTGCATTATTAATACCATTTTGTGTTTATGGTAAATCATTAGAAGGATTTTTGATCCCGCATATGTGAAAAAACAATTGAGGAGCCACTATAATTAGATTAGAATAAGACTCACCAGGCTCCTATGGTCACGTCATGAGAATGACAGCGGACGGGGTCGCCCCTACAGTCCTTTCAATCTTAGTAATATTGTCCTGCAAATCCACATCTCCATCCTTAATGGTTTGCTAGGCTCGCGTACTAATATGTTATATGTTATAGTGTCTCAACACAATATGTTATAGTGTCTCAACTACAAGAACACACTTATTTGACACTAAAACCTCGAGTGCCTGCGCTTTTCTGGCTTCCTGAGACTTGATTCTACCCTGAGCTGTCTAGTACGTCCTGCGTACAGGCAGACGATATGGGTCTGGGATTTGAGACCTGATCCTACCTTTTGAAGACCGACACCGTTATCGCCTCGGCCTCCAGATCGCGCTCAGGAACAGGAACATTACAGCGCTAAAAACTTTCTACAAAGCATTCATACTGCTGCTGTAAGATCTATTTGGAAACTCGTCGAGAAATGATTTGAAACTACCAACGGAGTTTCTGAAACTAGGAATCAACTACCCATCAAATTTCACCAGAACTTTTTGATATAACGAGAAATAATAGTTCTGGGACAGGACCGGGATTAAAACCACATCTGGGCCTTTCTCAACAGTAGTTCTGAATATCACTGGGAGTCCGTCAAGAGTTTGAGCTTATACTACATCTGATTGGTGTAATAGAATCTGAATGTTGGTGTAGTGGGATCACTACTGAAACAAGCTCACATCTGAAGTCTAATTCAATCAACAAAATTGAAGTAATCGCCTAGGTCACTGAAATGTTTAAATATCCATCATTCCATTTTAACACTACATTTAATTGCAGTTATTTCCGATCCACCGTTTCATTTTTCAGGTGCATCTAATCGTTGAACTGCTAAGACAATGCCTAAAGGACTTATTGGAAGCACCCTGTGCTGGCAAGTGACGCAACATTAATCTTCATCAATCTCGGTCACTTTGGACCCAGGCATACAGGACACGTGTGGATGGGCAGGAAATAAAAACAGGTCCAGGTCTGACCTGGACGTCCTTTTTCTCCAACATTTTTTTTTTGTCGAAAGCGTGTATAACGAACGATCCCTACCGTACAGATCGCTCGACCGACCGTCTCGATCATGTTACAGCCTTAGGAGCGTAATGTAATTATATACCGTGGCCTTTTAATCTCTCACCCTCCAAAAAACGGATCGAAAAGGATACATGGCCGTTGAAAAGTTTAATTTTAATTTTCCCTTCCTTTTCCTTTTGCCTTTAAGGGATTTCTCGATCTGCTTTGTACCCTACAAGGTGTATCGATTGATTGACGATGATTTCGTTGAAATTCGGTTTCGAAATTGTGTATCCCTACCGGTTTGGAAGGTTTGAATCCAAAACTAGTTCTGATTGCTTAGCTACAAGAGCGGACATTATGCTTTACACGGACTGAGTGACTGAGGGTCAACCCTGCCAGCCTATTTTAACACATCAAATAGAAGTTACGGATGTTGTAAGGACGTTAGGTCAACCGTAATATTACTGATCACCAATTTATGGCCACGAGCTGAACCCTGGAGCTGGGATCTAAAGGGAAGTGAGAAGCCAACTATCGTGAAGACGTGAAGGGCAAGAGCGAGGGATCAGACAACGGTCCAGAGGATAATGGACGAAGGGTCCGTTTCCTCCCTGATCCTTTTTTCTTCTCTCTTAACTCGGTTGTTATTCTTTCCTGTTAGCCTGTCTGCCTGCTTGTGCCTTGTTTGTCTTCTTTGGTGCGTTGTGTTGGCTTGAATATAAATCCAGATCCTACGCTATGTATTATTACTCTTTGCCCTTTTCATTCTCGATGTGTCGCTATTTTGTTTCGTTCGCTCGCACTATCTAATTTCCCCGTGATTTTTCCACCGTTTGCTTTACCCGATCCTTTTGCACTTTGCTTCACCCCCTTTTTCACGTGTTCCAATGTGTACACCTGCAAGGGATCACTCGGTTGTGGAAGATCGTGCGGGGAAAAAAGGGACCTGTGGACTGAAGAAGCCCTGAATTCCCTTCGCTTTTTTTCGGTAGGCCTAACGCAACAGGCTTCTCGTGGAGTATGAAACCATAACATTCAAACAACAAACTGACGGTGAGTTTTTTTTGGTTAAGGAGGGAGAGTTTGGTTCGTTACGTTTGTGAAGGAATAAGTGGTTTTTGCCATCTCGAGCGATAGCATTTACCATTGCAGGAGATGAAAAGGACAAATAAAATGTCATTCAGATGCAATTATTTTTCAAACTATTGTAGTGTCCGATTCGTTTCATCATACTGTCTTGGGTTTTATAAGGGATTCGGTGTAATAAGAGTCCTTTGTATGTCACAGAGAATATCAGGTTGATGGATAGGTATAGGTAAGCAGAACTAATATGATTTCTTGGAGCGGTATTTTTTTACGGTGGACACATATTTTCTATGCAGATGCAGAATTTTCTATGCTCCTGCCACATAGCACTGACATAACGCGAAGAGCCAAGAGTTGCTCAAAAACACCAAGGCACCACGAATCAACGAAATAGTAACCTAAATGATGAAAAGCGGTGAAGCAGGACTGGAACAGAAAATTCATCAAATTATTACTGAGGTATCAGACATCACATTGATGCTCTCTGGTTGGAACCTTGGCATCTTCTAGTCCATATACAAGAAGGGAGACAGGCTGGAGCTCAACTTCTTCTTCTTTCTTGGCCTGCTCCTATGGAGCACGTCTAAAAGACATTGCCTGATGTCCAATCCGTTTTCAGGTAACTCGGTCCATGGCTGCACTATTCTACCACCGGCTGAATCCCGATCGCCCTCAGGTCTGACTTGATCCAGCCTACTCCTCTATGCCTCGTGCCGAACGGGTCCCTGACGAGTACCTCTCCTGGTAGGGCATGCGTTCCACTATTGCAGAAATATTACGGTATTGAACATTTGAAATATTTTGTTCCTGATTCTACAACATCAACTTGTCCTATTCGTCGATGAGATAGTTTGAAGCTTTCAAAATCAGATCGATCAGCTTTCAAGATTCAGATCCAAACAACAAATCCTCGAGAAATAGACAGAGAAGCAACTGCACTCCTGCGCTCTCTTCATTGATTTAAAATCTGTTTATGACAGCTGGATGTCATGATATAACTTTACAACGCAATGAGCTCAGTTGAAATTCTGGAAAAGCTTTCGAGGTTAAAAAAACACGACAATGATCGTCGACATACACCAGGCCACAGGCACAGGTCAAACGACCATCGAGAGCCTGACCCAGTAAGGTGGGTTTGCTAGTGTTTTCTTCAATCTGACTATAGAGAAGTCCATAAGAGACGTGGAACTGGTAACTGCAGAGATCATCTTCTATAAGTCAATCCACATCCTGGCATACCCTGAGGACAGAGACATAATTGGTTTGAGGGTCGCCTATCCTTTGGTGGTTATTAAGCAGAGGCTTACCAAAAGTTCAGGAAATTCGTAATTCAAAATGATAATGACATCATCAGTGGCCCGTAAAAAAATATTTACACAGAGGTGATCGATAGACCTGGTCGTGCATTTTATGTCGTCAAAAACTTCAACGATCTGGGATTAATAGTCAACATCGACAACACCATAGTTGTTAAGATACGTTAGGAATCTGAGAAATCTTTTCTTCTCAAATCACCTGTCGGCTGTGAGACATGGATTTTGTCCAACACTGACGATATACTCTAAGCTGCATTCCAGGCAGCTACACGAAGACCTCACTATTGTACAGGATTCTGCAAGTTTCTGTGGACCGGTCAAGTCATGAGTCCAGGCCAGTAGACTAGGCCTCTAACACTAGGTCATAGGATCCCTTGAAGGAGATCGTAGAATCCCCACGCCAGGAGCAGTTGGAGTTAAGACATTGATGCGTCTGGTGACAGTGTTAAACCGCGAGCGAGGATTTGGTCAAGGATTTCTGCAGCAGTTCAAGATCAAGGGAAATGTTTGTAGTACTTGTTCAGTTCGTGCGAAAGTTGTAAGGATTTTTAAGGATTTTATAAGCTAATACTGCCAATGGATAATTGTTTATACTTCTCCTTGCTACTGCACATCGCAACAGCAGCGACATTGGACATTGGACCCGTCTCAATCACTTGTCCACAAATCATCATGCATGACCACCGCTGGCGAAGTTACAAAACACCACGCAGAAGAAGAAGCAGAAGCGCTACAACAAAATCCACGCTTCTGCACACTTTCTGCACATCGACCAAGGTGTTGTTCCTTCCTAGTCGCAGCCAGCCAGCCCAGTACACAGTGCAGCAAACAAGACACTACGACAACAGCGAGGTACATTGCACCGCACCATTTGCACAGCAAAGTGCACACATATTGCACACACCGGTTTGATTGTGATGTTTATCCAACCTGGAACAACCGCCTACGCCCGCCACCGCCTTGCAAAATGGTAGCCATTTTCACTGTCAACTCTTGGCCGATTGTCACGAACGCAACACACCCGCCATCCTCCTCCTCTGCTGCATTACGCACATTTGGCACAAAATACATATTTTTCAAACTGCATCTATAATTACTTGCCGATGCGTGTCTTTCTAAGCCGTACGTTTACCGTTTTTATTAACACACGGCTCTGGCTGCGTCTGCGTTTGTTAGTTTATTTGTTTGTTTGTCTCCCCCTGCCCACAGATGCATCCTCGCCTACTCCTCACCCGTCCATCCTCCCTCTTCAAGGCGTGTTTGAGCTCCATTACTGCCCGCGAACGATGATGCTATTTCACATCTGCGCTCGGGATTTCGCGAAGTTCAATGGCATTCGCGTACGGTACGCGGCATCGGCACGTTCGATGGTCGCCGATTCGTGCCGTGAGAATGGCATCGTATCGGTACTTAGTTGTGTTTTAAGACAAATTAGCACCGCTGTGCTGCTGCTGTGGTGCAGACTGCAGGAAGAAAATCCGCTTCCCACTATCGGGGGAAAAGGTTTCATTAACACACAAACACATAGCATTAATGCAACCATAAAGTAACGTTCTTGCTGGAAAAGATGCTAGATCTGGTACAACATGTGTGCCACATTTGTTGGCACTTGCGAGCAGTATGGAACTGTTATGCATATTTTCTTAATGCAGTTTGTATAAACAGTGCGCAACATGGGCGCATTTGTTTTTTCATGGCAGAAAAAAATGTATTATGATGAAATTTTCATGTATTTAACACATTAAGCAACAAATTTTTAAGTTTATTACGGTATGAACTTTATGAGTTTTTTTTCTATTGTCGAATATAATTATAATACATGGCAATATAAAGCATCCTTAACATGGTATGCTATAATTGATTACCAAGGACCTAGACCAACTGACTTCAAAACCATGGAGAAAACGATGGTCAAAATTTAGGCACATTAAGGATCTAAAATCAAGAGAACTAATCTAACACTATTGCATTCTCGAACTGAATTTATCGAATTATTGGACAGGACTGGAATCTGTCGATCTTAATTTTATATTTAAAATGTTCTTAAGGC
This sequence comes from Anopheles stephensi, assembly GCF_013141755.1. Taxonomy (NCBI): domain Eukaryota; kingdom Metazoa; phylum Arthropoda; class Insecta; order Diptera; family Culicidae; genus Anopheles; species Anopheles stephensi. The sequence continues at coordinate 16,629,271 of NC_050202.1, read as the reverse complement.
TAAACATTCTAACGATTCCTTTTAATACTCGATCAGGCCCAGGATAAGATAAATAACACACAGAAAATGGCTTTGTCTGAATATGTAATCGTCAGCACATGCGGTGTTACTCAAAATATAAAAAAAATAAAAATACAGATTAAATAATAAAAATATTTCTTAGCTGTAATAAAAACGACAGGCCGGAAAAACCAGACCGACTTCTTGTTATTGTTGCAATGGCTTAAAGATATGTTGGGCCCTGATAAATTCTTTCAGTGTCCAAGAAGTGGAAGATGAATTTTTGGATATGATTAAAGAATCATAAAAAAATATTGTTCTGCAGTACAATTCTAACTTCAATTTACTGTAACAGACAATAGAATAAGATAATAAAACTAAATTTATATGCGATTTTTGAGCTACTGGTTTCGTTACTTCTATTAGATAAATAGATATCAGTTGCTAAATTTATTAAGAGCTGTCCTCTGCTAAAGCTTAGTAGTATAAAGTAGCGATGGATAAAATTATAAAGAAATGTTTGAATTTTAAATTAGATGAATAATCCTATGTTATGTCTTATATGTCTTATATGTTTTGGTCATACTTTCATCAGAATAGTAACTCAGAATCTATATTTTTTGTGTAGATTCAACGATCCTAAAATCCTAAAAAATATTTAACAAACCAAACTCAAGTCAATTTATAAAACATTGGCATTTTTGCGCTTTTACAAAAAATAGATTGTTTTATTCTACTGACCCTTACCGCACCGTAGATTTATTAATTCACCGATCCATCACACAGGCTTAAACTGAATTTCTCTTCTTTGGCACACAACCCTTCAAAGGTCTTGGCCATTAAGATTGTCGACTTCTCCGTATTAGAAAGAATCTTTGTATATTATACGTTATATCAATCTAATTTTCTCTATCAATTCACTTATTAACCTATCTCCAAATGTCCTAGAGCTACTTTGACTTAAGTACTCTATGTCTCACCGAAGAACTGAATAATTCCCTTGTCGGAGTCGAAGTTGAAGTTAGGATTCATCGATCTTCCTTAACATTAAGCCTTCCATGAACTCTAAAGTAAACGTTCATGCGTTTGAGAACGTCAAAGTCTTTGGTTATCTTATGTATCTAGTCCTAATGCTCTACTTCAGCGTCCCACGATTTCTTCTAAATGAGACTTAAAAGTAAGATTTTAGTCTAAAATGAAAGGTACGTACTTCTTCCTTTGCACTACAACCTCGAGAGTTGTCGGCCTGCCATTTCTGGCTTTCTATGACTTAATTTTACCCGTATTAAAGTAATCAGCCTAACGTACGAGGAGGCGGTCTGGATGGGATATGAACCCCACCGCTGTCGACTCGGCCACCAGACCGCCCCAAAGGTATGTTGCCTTGTATGTATTGAAGTCCTCGCAAAAAGAGCATGGCCGCTAGACATTTTCATGATAAGTATCACATGACGAGATAATATTTGCAGCCTGTTCATGCAATGCAAATTCGATTCGATCTCTATCACTTAAAATAACAACAATTACATCGAACGTTCCCCATTTAAACTTTTCCTATAAATAAAAAAGAATCAAATATTTGCATTTCTCCTTCCCGCGTCTGGA